>NW_027202604.1:31428285-32628285 GCF_024711535.1 Dipodomys merriami | reverse complement strand
TTTTAAAGTCAAGCCTTCATAAGGTCAGGCTTTAACATGTTTCTTGTTTTTGAATGACTATGGTGTCAAGAATCCTTGTTTCATGAGCTAGTTTGAGGTTTTGTGTGGTCCCTAAATGGTTGCTGGTTAGCTTTCTGTGAGCAAAATAAACCCCCAGACTTGTGCTTAAGGGTCAAATGAATAAGCAATTGGCAAAAATATATTTTTTAAAAAAATCAACTACCTACACGTTTAGCAATGGAGCCTCCATGTATAAATTCTCTTGATTCAGATATCTGACTTATAGTCAACATCAGAAAAGTTAGGGGCTGGGAAGGTGGCTCAGTGGTAGAGTGCTTGCTTTGCATGCATGAGGCCCTGGGTTCGATTCCTCAACACCACATAAGCAGAAAAAGCTGGAAGTGACGCTGTGGCTCAAGTGGTAGAGCACTAGCCTTGAGCTGAAGAGCTGAGGGACAGCGCCCAGACCAGAGTTCAGGCCCCACAACTGGCCAAAAAAAATAAAAAGTAAAAAAGAAAAGTCAGCAATGTTTGGAAAGAGTAATAGAATAATTTTTTAGGATGATCCTATTTCAGGATCATCATGGTTTTTACATACCTGTGACACCTTTGGGCAATAGATCTTTAGCATGACAAAAATAATTGTGTCTGTCTCCCCCAACATAGACATTCAACTTCCATGGTGGACAAGGGGGTACCTGTCTAGATTTTTCTTCAGTTAGAAGTAGTAGAGGGTAATATAATCTGTCTGAAGCATGTACAAACTGTCTTAGAAGCTCCAATTCTCACAATCTAAGATAAAGGCAAATACTTTTTTTTTTTCACAGTGTGGGGCTTGAACTCAGGGCTAGGGAACTATACCTGAGCCTTTTCACTCAAGGCTAATACTCTACCACTTTGAGCACCACTTCTGGTTTTCTGGGGGTTAATTGGAGGTAAGCATCTCATGGGCTTTCCTTTCCCAGTTGGCTTTCAACCTCAATCCTCAGATATCAGCCACCTGAGTAGGTAGGATTACAGACTTGAGCCATCAGTTTCTGGTGAGCAAATCCTTTATACGTAAGTTCCATTTCTGCACAGTGTGTTTTCATTGGCTGCAGCAAAAAGGAAGTTCTTAATGATACTCAGGTTTTCTTGGAAAATTTTTAGCATATAAGCACGCAGACATTGCTCTTTTTATACCTCATTGGAAAACCATTGAATAGCCTATTTGCATTAAAGGAAAGATTCTTTAGTTTAACTTCACATCTCCAGTGTGCCGGCATGCTCAGAGATGAATCAGACAGTGAAACCCCTAATTCCATTCCTTCAAAGGCAATAACAATACAGTCACTTCTTGACTATTTTTGTCATTTCCAAGAAACTGCATGTATTACACTGATTAATGGTCTCTACCTAGAGGACAACACAAGCAAAGATAGACTTTTTTGTTTTTGTTTTTTTTGTAGGTCATGGGGCTTGAACTCTGGGCCTAAGCGCTGTCCCTCAGCTCTTCAGCTCAAGGCTAGAGCTCTACCACTTGAGCTATACCACCACTTCTGGTTTTCTGGAGGTTTTTTTTGGAGATAAGAGTCTCACAGACTTTCCTGCCTGGGCTGGCTTTGAACCACTATCCTCAGATCTCAGCCTCCTGAGTAGGTAGGATTACAGGTGTGGACCACCGGCGCCCAACAAAGATAGACTTTTTATTCCATTCACCTTCCATAAGCTCAGCTTCCCTAGGTATAAAGCAAGCTTAATAATCACCCTTCTACTTTATGCTGTGGTTGTGAGGAGCAAAGAAGATAAACCATGCTAAGATCAGCCCCAAGCTCATAATACACACTACACAAATACCTGCTTTCATTAATATAAATTAGTTTTAAAGTCATTGAAAACTTATTACACTGTCCCTGTTCACATCCAGATCTATTACCTGTTATAATAATAGATCTAGGTTGTGGATAAACTTTGGAGAAGGCTCTTATTATAAATCCCATAAGACACAAGGGAGAAGAGACAGGAAATTAGTAATAGGTGAATAAATGGATTATGGGCTCCATGAGTTTTCTACAAATCAGCTGTCATCAACATAAAAACACTAGCTGTATGATAATACAAAAGACCCCAAAACCCACAAATAACCACCAGACAGTAAGAAACAGCAGCTGGCCCCAAAGGATGTGGTAACTCTAGGGAGCAAAATGTCCTTATTGACAACTTTTCCAAATAATTCAGAGGCAAACGGTGTATTGGGTATTTATTCAGCACCAAAGCAAGTTTTCCCAAGTGACGAGTAAGAGCAGGAAGCCAATTCTAATGAACATGTTCCAAAATGAGATGAGACAGTGCTAATGGTTTCAGCTCTCACAGACGTAGCATGCAAGATTAGGAAGCAGGAAACAGTGGACCTATTGCTTTGCCCACTGGGGTCAGATTTGTACTCATCAGACAATAGGAGAAATTAAGAGTACCATCAGTTACAAATTCCCACAATTGAGATCAATTACTGCTGAGCATATGCCTTTAAATAGTCGGTGGACGAAAAAATGGAGAGTGTAAAGACAGACTAGGATTAGGCTTTGCCAGTCAACCAACCTACATTAACTGACAGCCTCAGTTTACTCAGCTGCAGAAGTAAACCCATACTAATTACTTGGAAATTATGGTGAAGAGAAAATGACAGAATGCATGGAAACAGCCTGGTCTATAGCAAGTATTCAACAACTTATACTGTTACTATTAGGAACATCAATGGAGGGCCTGAAATAATAAGAAAGACTTGTCATGGACTAACCATTCACATCCCAAAAGGTCATTGCATTTAAAGGTCTTTTCTTTCTACCTGGCCCCTTTTGCCTAAGTCCTCAATGGTGTCTTTCATTCCTGAATCAGCAGGTATTTCTCACAGGTATTTACTTCCTTCACAGGTAGTGAAAACCCAACCTGGGAGGGAAAGGTCACGGAGACATTAAATTATCCACATTCATTTTGAGAATTTCCATTTGTGTTGCCTGACATAATTTAGTATTAACATCGGGGTTATTCAACTAAATACTAAGCGAGAGATGGCAGTTTGAATGCATTGTACAATGGGGAAGAGAATGCATTTCTAATCTCTCTGTCTAGCTACAAGCAAATATATGGCCATTTGATTCTTTTATCATGATCACAAACGAATAATATCAACCACAGGGATCACTAATGGGTCCCCCCCCCATACTCTCCAACTAAACAACAATGCAACACGATGCATATCAGGCTTTAGCGTTATTAAGAGAGAACCACATCCTTGAGCCTTCCACTGGGCACAGTCAGTGACACCGCGAGAAGATGATTATCTGTAGATAACAAGAGTCCCCGCAGCTTTCACAAAGTGAGGACGAAGTCATTACCGTGGGGAAAATGTGTATTTATTTTGCTGAACCATAAAGCTGACAATTTCAGCTAATGAACAGTGAATCTCCCTGAGATGACAGAATTACACTGTGGAGGAGGTTTGTGTCTCAAGGTTACTCAGGTACCACCACCTTGAACCGTCTGGCTTGAAGAGCCATTTTCTTGGAGACTAATTTCTGGCATCTTGACTAGAAGATAAACAGGGCTGGAAATCGCCTCGGAGCCCAGAGGTCTATGAATCTATTTAAGACAGGGAGGAGACTGAGAATAGCAATGGATATGGCTCCAGGTACCCCTCATTTGTAAGGTGAGAAACTTGAGATTCTGGGCTTCACACGCTGTCCTACTTGAAATAATGAGGGCAGCTCATGTGAGAGGTTAGAGACAGACGCTCCAGTCTGCATGAAGTCCTAGCACAACGTAACAGTGACATCAACACAGAGAACTGCGGAATGCAGCTTAGAGTTCAGAGACCAGGGGAAATAAACACTGCCCTGAGTTCAAGACAGAATAAGATGTTCTCCAGAGGGCTTTTCGCTGAGGGGTTTAAGCATTCAGAGAATGTTCTTACCTACAATTACACAAAAGGGTAGTGTTTTCTGATTTCCCTACCAGAAAATAAATCAATAAAAGTTATGCTTCTTGAGTCTTTGTTTTCTAATTATGGGCAGGGGGGGTGGGTCTCCTCAGTTACTTAGAAAACAAGGGGAAACATAAATAAAACACTCTGTGTTTGTCCTATATAAACACAGAATCTACTAAGGCCTGGGCATATGTGCTTCTAAATTCCTTACAATGAAGTGCTTCAGTTTCTTTTTTAGGAAACATCACCAGAAACCATTCAAAGACTATTGAAAGAACCGTCAAGAGCAGGTGTACACAGAAAGGGCTTGACGCGGGCTAGCCAGCAACCTTTTGACACCACAAAAGCCATGTTGACCACTTGAATCTTTTCACATGTACCCTAACACACCCCCTTCTCTTCATGTATTCAAGGAGCAGATGTTTGTTTCTAAGGTCCCTGCTACCAATAGATGGAAAACAAAATGTGTAACCTACAAGTCCTGGCCTTCTTGCTAGTGGACCACACTATAAGGCCTTTTTCATTTTGCAAACTATTGGTGCCATATTATTGGCTTCTTTGTGCTCAGTCTGTGAACTCTGGCTTGGTATCAATGCTATCATTATTTGATTTCTGACATAAACATTACGATGAGAATACATTTCTTAAAAGCTCTACCAGAGATTGCAGAATATATAATAAGCACCATACTATTCACAGAACTATGCTCAATCTGAGTGCACAAATGTTATGATTTTTAAAATAACTAAACTTCAAATTAGTAGAAAGGTATCATTCCTTGTAAGTTTACGATGAGAAAAGGCCCAAAGTTCTGTTATTCTGCATTGGTGATTATCAGCTACAGGTGAGTTTCCTGTACATTCTGGAGGTATTTTTGATTTATACAATTGGGGAATGAACAGTGCTTATTATGGGGTGAGATCTTGGTTGTAGATAAAAAGAATGCATTTGTTATTCTCCCTGACTCCCACTACACACACACATATACACACATACAGAGTAGGACACATGCTCTAACCCTGATGACCTTAGAACTTTCTCAGGTTGAAATCTGAATAACTTGAATGACCTGCAGTACTATGCCATCTGCATCTCTAGCCTAAGAATAAAAAAAAGATAAATATTCTCTTTACAAAACTCAGCTTTTGTAGCTCCTTAAATTTCCATTAAGAGAATTTATCAGGTTTGGCTACACGCAATTTGTCTTTACCATTGGGAATCCATACCAAAAAAATCACAATGTGTTAGCAATCTGCAAAACCAGAAAATGAAGTTTTCCATTATCACAAAAAATTGGCACAGTTAGAATGACAACCTGTCACTCTATATTTCCAAGTCATATATTATGCCAATTTTTCACATACACAACTGTTTCATCTGTCACATTTTGTGACGTGATATAAAAATATATTGGACATTTAAAATTGGATGTTTCCTATAAGTGCTTGTCACTTAGTTGAGTATTGCTATTCAAGGGCAAAATTTTGCCTACATTTCTGTGCAACACAGCAATTGGAAGAGAAGCAAAATAGGATATAAATCACAAAATGTATCAATAGAATGACAAAGTCCAAATACATTCATATGGGTCATTTCCTATACACTAAGAAGAAGTGACACATAGTTAGTTGAGACTGTAGAATCTGAATTTCAAAACAATGATCTTCCCTTTCTAGTGGGTGACCTTCAACAAATCCCCCTATACTTTACTTTCTTCCTTTTTAAAATGGAGGTATACATTCATATTCCCCTGTATGATAGTGTGATTTACATTGAGAAACACTGAATTTGTTCTTCCTCCTGCTTGCTAGCACCCAGCTCCTAAAACCTCTGTAATCTTTAATGTGCTAAGCCACTCTTTGTATGGTAATAAGATGATTGATGGTGGAACACCTGATTAGCTTCGGCATGTGCAAAGTTGTCAGAGAACCAACCCTATGACTGAACTGTGAGAACAAGGTTCGGCTCCACCTGCCAACCTCCTTAGAGGAACAGAGCTTAAGGTTGAGTTGATCACCGATGATTTCATCAATCACACACGCCTAGGTAACAAAGCTTCCATCAAAACACTGAATCTGGAGAGCCTCCACATAGCTGAACACAGAGTGGAGCCTGAAGGGTGGTATACCAGACAGGGCAACAAAGCCCTTTGCTGTACTTTGCCTTATGTCTCATCCATCTGGTTGTACATCTATGTCCTCTAAAATTCCCCTTTTTAGTCAACCAGTAAATGTAAGCAAATGGCTTGAATACATTCTGTGACCCACTCTGGCAAATGATGGGGCTTCTGGAGAGGATGGTGGGAATGTTCAGTTCAGAGCTGGTGGAAATTTCAGAACTTTCAGATGTTCAGACTTACTATGGACAGCTGGAGCAGGAGGGGATCTTGTGGGATGGAACCTGAAACCTATAGCATCTGAATCTAACGCCAGGTAGGAGCTGCCAAAATTCAGCAGGACAATGGATGTGCACCAGTAGGGAATTGATGTGTGGGGAAAATGACATATGTTTTGGTCACAGAAGTTTGCTTTGTTCAGTTTAAGTAGGAAAAAAAATCTGAATTTCCTTGACAAGGCAAACTCATGGGCCTTCTATGAGGATTACTTATATTAATGCCTTTCACATGGTTAGAATTTTTATGAGTGTGCAATGATAACAACTTTTCATTTGAAAAAAATCACTTATAGGGGCTGGGAATATGCTTAGTGGTAGAGCACTTGCCTAGCATGCGTGAAGCCCTAGCATGATTCTTCAGTACCACATAAAGAAACCAAAAATAAGTAAAAGATATAAAATTACAAGAGAAATAATTATTAAAAAAAATAGATGTCAGAGAATACCATCCCATTTTATGGAAGTACTAATGAGGAAAAGAAAAGTAGAACTCTTAGGTAGACAGAGATAGAAAATGTTGGAGGTAACACATGGCTGACAACATGTGGACCATCATTCCATCATGGTGCTTCCTGCTCCCATAAGGCCTCACGCTCCTGCTCAAAATGGTGCTTCTTCTTTTCACAATGCCTGGGTTCCTACTCAAAATTTTAGGTCAGTAGTGAGGCACTGTCTGGCGCACAATCAGGCATGACCAATCAAACTTACTACTGTGCTCCTGACCAATGGCAGAGATGAATGAGGGAATCAAGTCAATAGGTGAGTCCTCACTGACTGAACTGTGGTCCTAAGGTAGGAGGAGAATTAGCAATGCAGCAAAGCTACTTCCCTGCAGGATTTTATTGGGCTATCAGGTCCAGGGCCCCTCTCTATGGAGGGTATTCTACTTTGGCCTCCAATAAACTTGTTGTTTATTTAGCTTTACTTATGCCTCCTAATTCTTTTCATGCCAGAGAAATAGCCCCTTACCTCTGGATGGCATCTATAAGTAAAGTCCTGACTTACTAGTCACTGTCAGATACAAGGTGGCCTTGTGTTCCTGTGCTGTTCAGCCTTGGTAATTTTGCCCTGGGCCTCATTCTGATGATGGTTATCTACATAAACCACATAACTGTAAATAGGAAATGACACTCCACAGGGTGATGGTGAAGGAAAACAGTCTAAAGGCCTGGAAAGCAGATAGTCTAGCACATTAAGACAGAAAAACGTGGCCATACTTGATTCATGACCATGAATGGATTGATATAGGATGGAAATCATAGCAGTGTCTTTGAGTTACAAGGTCAGCTTCAATTAAGTTAGGTGACAGCTTTCCCAAATGTGGTCATTATACTTTTGAAGACAGACATAGAATTTTCATTTGGTCAAGCTTTTTTCAAGTTGATTTTGTAGTTTTTTTGCTTCTGTAAATAGTTATACATTTATCTTCATGTTTCTTTTCCATTCATGACAAATAACCACCTTATATTATTTGATACAAATGTCCTTCATATACCTACAAATATTCTTAAAAGCCATTGGATGTGGTGAAAATGTTAAATGGGAAATATCAGAGAAGGTAAGTGGTTATGTTAATAAGCGTAGTCACATGCACATGACTAGATTTTGGGGAAAACCTTTCCTTGGGGGTACAAGAAGTTCTATAGAAGCTGGAGGACAGGAGATGTAATCAAAATCATTCTGGAAGAACTTAGCAAGATCTTTTTGTTTCTGATTCTTCTTTATACCCGTATGGTATTCTTTGACTCTGGGTTCAGGGTTAAAACCCCTTTGAGATATAAAGTGGCTATGGCCCACTTTAGAGGAAAGTCAACCAGTTTTCATAGTCATGTTCAGGAAGAAGGATTAACACAGATTCTTTCTATGGTTTACATTCCCTGTAATTGTTTCCTCAAAAACAAAAGTACCATGCTTTAGAGTACTGTAGCCTGAGAACCATTACCCATAGATGAGAAAGGAGATATGACTTGGACAACCATATCTAAGATCCCATAATAAAGGAGGTTGTAGATATGACCTTCATTTTGCTAGGAACATTCATTTTTCCCAGCTATCTGGAGGAAAATCACTAGACCAACACTACCTTCAAGCATCTTTTTCTGTATACATTGTTATACAGGGTCCTTAAAGAGATCTTCATTGTAGGTTTTTTAAATAAAGGGACTAATAAACTCAATGACACATTTTGAGGGGCAACGCATCTGAAATGATATGCAAATTATAACACATGACCTGATTTTCTTCCCTAAAGAAGAGATTTACTGATATAAAAGGTCATGTACTACCTGAACTCTAAAACAAATCTGAAATATATTTTAAAGATCAGTATGTATTTACAAGGTTGTTGACTATTTTGCTGTAACTATGAAGAATGAAATAGCAACTAAGAAGCATAAAAAGGATGAAAGAAATAATATTTTACAACTTACTAAATTGCACTACACACACAATAATTTCCTAGATTGATTTCCTGCCCGATTTCAAAGCAAATAGCCATCAATTTGGAAATCCTTGCACAAGAATGTGAAGAATGAAAACAGCTCTTACTCAGTGGGAATTTTCTTTACCCTGTTTGAAAACAAACTTAGCAGTTTATAAATACACATATTTATTCTTAGGATTCTATAATAACCAAATGAAATTTCCCTAGATTATTATAAATCACTTGTGTTTTAAATAAATTCCAATTTAAGCAATGCTATATTTGAAACATTGTGAACATTTTCTGTTGTTCTACATCTTCGTAGGTATAATATTCTTTTTTGGATATTCAAATATGAAATGTTTTATCCAATAAATATGAGAATAGGTTTTAGAGTTAGAAAAACACTGGTTTGAATCCTAGTTACTTCACTTACTTCTACATAATTGTTTGCAAAGTAATCTTTCTTAGCTTGACTCTCTGCATGTTAATTTGGAGGCCACAATATTTTATTGTCCGCAAGGATAAAGAACATCCAGCCCACGGGCCATAGAAGGTCGATGAAATCATTTGATACATGAGAAAACATACACACAGCTTTTTCAGGTGTCTTCCCAAGCTGCGTGCCTGCATTGATAATTTTATATGGCCTGTAAATATCCAAATGGGCCTTGGCCAAAAAAAAAAAACATTGTTCCTTACCTCTGAGGTCTACTATAAAATAGTTTAGGCACTCCTATTTTTGGTTCCAGCGAAGTCTCATTCCCCATTCTGTACTTGTGAAGGACTTATTAGCCACAATGAATTCATTCTCACACTCAAGACTTAAAGATTACACAATTTCTACTCTTCTAGGTGTTATATGCACAATTATATTTCCTTGAAGCTACCTTTGATCCTATTAGTGAGAGCTCTCTAGAGAACCAGAACCAATAAGAGATTGTGTGTGTGTGTGTGTGTGTGCGTGTGTGTGCGTGTGTGTGCGTGCGTGCGTGTGTGTGTGTGTGTGTGTGCGTGTGCGTGTGTGTGCGTGTGTGTGCGTGCGTGTGTGTGTGTGTGTGTGTGTGTGTGTGTGTGTGTGTGTAGGAACTGGTTCAAATGACTATAATGATGACAGACGTATCAGTCCTTACAAGAGCAGGGAAAACAAGATGGAGATCCATGGTATTCAGGGCTACAGTTCTAATTGGAGTTCAAAGGTCTGAGGCCCAGGAAAGCTGATTGTCCAGTTCCTTTACAACACTCTAGCGGGCTTAAGACTCAGGAAGGCTCATGCTCTAGTTTCACTCCACAGGTAAAAAATCCTTTGTCCAAGTTTGAGGACCACAGGCAGGAGGCATGCTCTTATTTTGAAGGGAGGGTCCTCCTTTTACTCGGTTTATCTGAATGAGGCCAACTCAACTGGAGGAAAGGCACTTTACCTGGCCTACAGGTTTGAAGGTAGACTTCATATCAAAGTATTGTCACAGAAACACCCAAATATTAACTGATATGTGAACTCCTTGTGACCCAGATATAGTGACAGAAAAAGTATACATTAAATTATTTTAAAAATCCACATATGCCAGTAGTATTGTGTATATAGAGATATATATGTATATTACTGTATTATTATTTTATCAGTATATAAACATGTCTTATATAATTATACATAATATATATGATATTACACAATATGTATATACATACATAATATGAAGATATACAGATGATATATATATATACATATATATGTATACATAATACATATTATGACCTGAAAAAGTTTTGTAGCTTAACAGGTGATTACACACCACTTGGTTTAGCTATACTGAATGCAGGGAGCCTGAGCCCCAGAACTGAATTACAGCCTAGATAACACACAAGACCCCACCACATTAAATGAATGTGGTTCCTACAATCCAGCATATGAACTAATAGTAAGTTTCTTGTGAAACAAAAGTTATCTGGAAAGAGGAAATGATGCAGCATTTCTGTTGCAGATATACACTGGGGTCTTGAGCTGAATAGATTCCTCACTGGTGATGTTGGATTTTTAAAAGCCATACTTCCAATTATTCAGCTAGGGTCAGGCAAAGGGCAAAACCCCTTGAAATTCTTCCATTTCCCAAATGGTTTTTATTTAGTGGGTTATATTTATCCACACTTGTAACATTGAAATTAAAATACAAGGTTCTAAAAATACTTGTAATTCATTGAAATTCAATTCTATTGTATATTACAATCAATAATGGGAAAATAATTAGTCAGCCCTCTATATCTATGGGCTATTCATTCACAGATTCAACCAGCATCTAATTGTAAATATTTGAAAAAAAATGCAGTTGAAATGAAAATTTGCAGTATTTTGCTTGTCTTCATTCCTTAAAGGTTCAGTAACATGATTATTCACCTAATATCTATATTATCTACATTTTATTCTGTATTACCAGTAAATGAGAAGGAAACTATAAGTAATCTACATACTAGAGGATGTATGCAGCTTAAATGGAAACACTACATCACCCTGTGTAACGGATTTAAGAAATTGTGGGTTCGGGTATCTAAGAGTCCTAGAAGCAATTCACCATCCATACTCAAAGAAGACAAAACTTAATTATCTATCCTTCCTACAAACAGTGAGGAGGACATTAGGTCCTAACCTGCCTGCAAATGTCGTTCACATCTTGCTTAGTAGCAGACAGCTGGATTCTCAGGTTTTTGCTTCTATATCCCAGTCTTTGATGAGACCAAATGTCTCAAGTACCAGAAAAAGTCAAGTAGAGACTTGAGAGATAAGAGTGACAAAGTCAATCTCTCTCTTGGTGTTATGAAAATGACTCTGAGATGACATACTGGTTGAAAGTTCTATCTGCACCTGGATTCCCTGAATGAGGCCTTGAGGATCACTGGAAGAATGTAATTTAAAGATAGAGGTGGAGATACTTTACTTAAAACAAGGACATGGAAAACTGAAGGAAATTCAACCTTAGTTTGTTTTTAAACATCCCTAAAACTGGGGAGGGAGAATTCCTCTGGTTCTGTCACAAGGAGTGGGGTAGGGTTCAGGTTGGGTAGGGAACAGATGATTCAGGCTGGTCCCTGGGGAGGGTCACAAGGACATGGAAAGACCCAAACATCACACAAACAGCATCTGAGTTGAATCTGTGGACACTTGGACGGGTGATTTCATGGTTGTGGCTCTCAGAAGAAGCCTTCTACCCTGTCTCGACTGCAGACTGATGAAAGGAAACAGAATGGGGGTACAGAGAGAAACAGATTAGTGAGGGCCTGGCTTGAACTTCTGGATTTGTCATTTATACATGTTCAGACTGAAATCCAACATGTCTTGATAATAACCTCCCCAAAGCACATTTCAGGAAACAGACAAAGCCATACCTCAGGATAATTTCTTATCATTCATTCATTCATATATATATATATATATATATATATATATATATATATATATATATATATATATATATAAACAACAATGGTATACCTTGTGATATTCACTCCCCATGGAGCATGGATGGAGGTTGAACAGAGCAAAAGTCAATCGATGTGAATAAATGTGTGCATCTGCCCTTGGGTTTACATCTGTGTGTGTGTGTGCGTGTGTGTGTGTGTGTGTGTGTGTGTGTGTGTGTGTGTGTGTGTGTGTGTGTGTGTGTGTGTGTGTGAGAGAGAGAGAGAGAGAGAGAGAGAGAGAGAGTATGTGTGTGAGAGAGAACACAAGGATATATTCTCTAGATATTTTCTCCATCCCTCCTTCTCACTCTCCTCCAAACAGAAGCTTCTGCAATCTAAGCAAATGCTTATTTCTGAGATTGTCTACCATGTTCCACAGTGCTGTTTTATTTTTTTCTGGAGGCTATTTTATCACTCACAAGACACTGGACAGTAAATTTGTGATTGCTATGATGGTCAGGATTTTACTGTATCAAATGAGAAAAGGGCAGGAATACTACCAAGCAAGTGCAAAGTGTGTGCCCTTAACCCAAAATAATCTGGCTGCACAGGACCAAAGTGTTTGTGCTTCTGAGCATAAATACTTGTCTATGAAATAAGTATGGGTAAGAAGCATTTGCTTGAATCTCTCTCCAGCAGACACGCTGGCTTTACATCCCAAGATCCCATGGGCAGTATGATGAATTCCAGTAGTCATCCTCATTATCTCTCAATGCTGTACCAATATATTGTTTAGCCTTTCATATTATGAATAACTGAAGTGTAAATATATATTTTGGCCAATCTACTAAAGAAAGTAGCCTCCCCCCCAAGGCATGAGCATGGAGATGTTTTCTCATTCAAATTAATTTCAATAGAATAGTTGGCTTAACCATAATCTGCCAGACAGGTGGAGGTGAGTTCACTGCTGAGATTCAAGAAGAGTTATTTGGTTCTGGGCACTTGCTGACTACAAAAGTAAAAGGATTGGGAGATGGCTTCAAAGTTGGAAATTTGAGGAATCCACAGGATAAGAAAGCTACATCTGTGATGAAGGGACCTCAAAGTATAAGTGCATTTTAAGGTTACAATGTGTGCTTCATTAGCCAGTTCTGCATGAGACTGACCATGGCATGCCCAAAGTTTCTCCTAGATAATACAATGGTCATTTGCTTTCCCTACGCATGGAATGATGGCATGCTACAGACTAATGGAGGGTGATTGTGTTACCTTGGCCTGCTTTGCTACAGAAGACTACATCCTTCAATAATCATGGTTCCAGTGGTGCATGTCTATGAAATTAAAGTGGAAAAGATTGATTCTTCAGGTGTATGCTTGCTGTTATTGGCAGTCTTACTCCTCATCAGTCTGTCAGGGACAAGACAGCTCTTACACACACGCACACGAGAGAGAGAGAGAGAGAGAGAGAGAGAGAGAGAGAGAGAGAGAGAGAGAGAGAGAGAGAGAGAGAGAGAGAGAGAGAGAGAGAGAGAGAGAGAGAGAGAGAGAGAGAGAGAGAGAGAGAGAGAGAGAGAGAGAGAGAGAGAGAGAGAGAGAGAGAGAGAGAGAGAGAGAGAGAGAGTTTTGCTTATTGAGCTAAAGCCCTGTGCCACTAAGAGGGCCATTTCAGAAGCACATAACAGCAGTTGGGGCTGAAAGCAGGATGCTCAGGAAAGTGAGCTTCAGTAATCCTCTGGTATTCCACGCATCTGAAATCCGCTCATCTCAGACGGAAAATTCTTTCTCTATTTTTAAGCTCTCATCCATTTAGAAGGCAAGTAAGCATAGACAGTTGCTCAAATAAGGAAGAAATTTCAAGCAAGGTATTTTATATGATTAGTTTTCCCCAGTAGTTCAAAGGTATATTTTGGGTCATTAACAAAATTCCTATGAATACTCTTGTGGGACACAAGACAATATAAACTCATAGCTACTTTAAGGGCACAATTCTGCGGGGGAATAATAAGCACACAGAGAATATCATGTTACCATCACCACCATCCATTTCCAGAAGGGCTCATCATTCTCAAGGCAAAAAGTAGAACACTTTAAACAGGAACTCTTCAGCCCTGATATCCTGTATTCTATTTCCTGTCTCTCGGTTTGACTATTCTGGACACCTACATAAACAACAGTATTTGATATTGTTATCTGCACTTTGGCAACTGACTTGATATTTCCTCTTAGCATAATGTTTTCAGCATCCACTCACATTGTAACATGTATCAGAGTATCATTCTGTAAGGCTAAATAATACCTGATTATATGTCCTAGAATCATATATCATAGAATAGTCTTAATGTACTATGGGTATATTATTATTTATTCATTAATATGCCACTAATTTTCATTAATTATGTGGCAATGCAATATGTAGATCATCTGCATCAGTGTCAATATATTATACACTATTTTCCAAAGCAAACAAAACAACACAGATGCTGACAAAATTCTTTCTCTGTCTCTGGCCTCTAAAATGAGTGGTCTGTATCACAGAACACATGGTCTATGAGTATGGCTTTATTATTTTGGGGGATTATTCTTTATGAGGTCAGCTAGTGATGGCCTTGAATTAGCCATCACTAGATTGCCCAGGCTGGCCTTGAACTAAGCACCCTTCTGCTTCCGCATCCAGTGTGCAGGAATTCCAAGGTCTCCACCAAAAAGCTTGCTTGATTGTGGGTCTGAGGAACAAATACAAGCCAACATCATAGCATCTCCATATATCTTGGGATGAGAACCCTCCCAAGTACCATAAGACTCCTTTCTATCTACGAGTACCAAAGTGATGGGGCCAAACTGGACATAAATGCCCCATGCAAATACCCTTCTTAATTATGTCAATGGATTCATTCAGCTGTTTTACACATCTTAGATAAGTTGTTAGAATCAAGACATGATTGAACCATCTAACTTTGTACAATAAGAGAATAAATACAAAGCTGAAACGAAGATAAAGAGGAGAAGCCAAAACCAAAACTACTAAAAATCTTCGTCAATTACAAGATTAGGGCTGGGAAGGTGGCTCAGTGGTAGAGTGCTTGCCTTGCATGCATGAGGCCCTGGGTTCGATTCCTCAGCACCACATAAGCAAAAAGAAAAAAGCTGGAAGTGGCGCTGTGGCTCAAGTGGTAGAGTGCTAGCCTTGAGCTGAAGAGCTGAGGGACAGAGCCCAGGCCCAGAGTTCAGGCCCCACAACCGGACCCAAAAAAAAACAAAAACAAAAACAAAAAAACAAGAGTAAAGTTAACATTTTAGAAATATAATTTTAAGAGTGTGGCCCTTCTCATTTAAATGGCTGAAGAATTATACATTATTTAAGTGTTTATTAAGCACCAGTAAAATTACTCATGTTCTTGCCATTTAAAACCAAAAAATTAAGAATATTGAATAATTCTCTGAGGGCACATGATTAAGTGTTAGAGACCCAGTTCTATAGAATGTGACTCGTAAGTAGCATCTACAACTCTTCCTGCTTAGCTTTCACTCCTGGAGAAAGGCTTTAAGCAATGCACTTAAAACTGTTTAACTTTAATAAATTCTCATGTATAAAATATTATTTTATTCAGACCAGAGAAACATGTAGCTAGACAAGGATCATTCAGATTTTTCTACATATACCTCTGGACATTCCAAATATTGAAAAAGTACAATAGTATTTTAGATGGCACTTGTGACTAATTTATATATATAATATGCAAAATATTATATACATATATATATATATATGTATTGCTTGAAATGTTTGAAAGCAGGCACCAGTGGCTCACATCTGTAATCCTAGCTACTCAGGAGGCTGAGATCTAGAAGATTATGGTTCCAAGTCAAACTGGATGGAAAAGTCCACAAGACTGTACCTCCAGCTGACCAGCAAAAAGCTTCTTGGTCAAGTGGAAGAATACCACTTGAGCAATCAAGCCAAGAAATTGCAAGGCCCTGAGTTTGAACCCAGATGTTTGGGACAGTACTTGAAATTTACTAGCTATCACAAGAAATTATATTTTCTTTCCTCTGCCTTTTAAATCTTGCCTCTCTTTGAATAGATGTAATTGTAAAATTATAAATAATGTGATTTTAGATAATTACGACCTGTGTGACCCCATAGGATATAGTCTACCTTATTTTACATACAGGTTAAAATAAACAGAGGCTACAATAGACTCATGTAAAAAATGTTCCTCTTCTTCAATAATAAATTAGCCTAAACTTATTGTAATGTACAAATATTTTATTATTCTTTTTACTCTTTATTAGCATAAAATACAAACATGTATAGCTATATCAAATTATTATTTTTTGTATTCATATTTTTTCTCTTTTTGTCAACCATAGGGCTTGAACTCAGGGCCAGGGTGCTGTTGCTAAGCTCTTTTTGCTAAAGGCTAGTGCTCTACCAATTTGAGCCATAGCACCACTAATGGTGGTTAATTGGAGGTAAGAATCTCATAGACTTTCCTGCCCAGGCTGGCTTTGAATCATGATCCTCAGATCTCAGCCTCCTAAGCAGCTAGGATTACAGGCGTGAGCCCCAAATGCCTAGCATTTGCATTCATATTCTATGTGATGCTTTTAAAAACTTTCAAAGATACCTCAAATTGTCAAAGTTTTTGTTGTTGTTGTTAAAAGTGAAGGTACAAACACACAAAATAATCCTGGGCCTACAGGAGTCAGAATCATCCACATCACCATCTTCTCCATGACATGTTATCTTCACAGGCAAGGTCTGGCAGGGAACTGTTACCTCATAAGGTAACAATGCTTGGGACGGGACCTGTCTCACATCCTTCTTGAAATGTCTCCCTCAGAAATATGTCCATGTTGGTTTGCTGGATTTGTGCCACTTCATGATTGCAGCTTTGCTTGTAATCAGCTAACGCATCATGAACATTCTTTTCTACTACATGAAAACCTTTCAGTTGGGGTTCACATTTTCCAAGGAGATTGTTGACATGTGCAAATGCTTCTGCTACACCCTTTACTGCAAATTCTCTTGAAATACCCCCCATTTTCTCCTGAAGTTTTCTTTTCTATCTTCGCCTCTCCTTCCTATGCATTCTACTAGGGATAGGAATTTTTTCATTCCATTAGGATGGGATGAAGTCACCACTATGGGTTGACCGTTTTCTGATTTTGAGATAGGGTCTCAAATTGGGGCTGTCTTGAGCTCACAATCCACCTGCCTTAGTTTCCCAATGAGCTGTAATTATAGGTTATAGCCACTATTCATGGCTACAGAGAACAATATTGGTTTTTTTTTTTGCCACATATTACTACATTGCTACCAAAGGGCAGTTTTGAATTACAGCATAATTTTATTACAATGGAAAATTACAAAATTTGCCTCTCAATAATATAAACAGGCATAGGTCTTAAACATACAAAATGGACATTAAGTCTGCAATGGAGATAGTATATCCAATGGAACCTCTATCTCTCACATGTTAGGAGTCAAACATACAAAAATAGAAAATTTGTGTCATCTCATCCCAGGGGACAGAATATTTTTGCAACAAAAGATATTTTCGATATTCCTCTTTGGTATTCTGGTCATCTCAGAATGAAATCATGTTTTAGTGTAAGTTACCTTTCTGATAAGAACAGTTCTATTAAAGTCTTAGTTATCTTGTATATTACATCTCCACTGTGGTGTACAATGAAAAGTCTATTCCTACAATTGCGCACTAAACTATGTAATTGTACATTGTAAACTATGCAATTGTACATTGTACCATGCCAAATCACTCAAACTAAGATTAACCTTGAAGTTAATTTTGACTTAAACCTAAAGGAACACTGTTCAATGGGGCAAAGGTAGTACAATGACTAAGTATGCTGAACAGATTTGCAGAAATCATGCAACAGATATCCAAACTGTCACGCTGAAGGCAAGATAACACTTTATAATATTAGTCTCCTAAGAAAAGAAAGAATGAAAAGGAAAAAAAATCCAAAAAGAAGCCAGCTCCATGGGACACCGATGCTGAGTGCTCGCCCATCAGTCGTTTTAAAGAAATTACTAGTATGCTGTGTTTGGTTTACTATCTCTCTCGCCTTACATTTTACAAACTATCAAAGCCTGGAGTGTAACAGCTCCAATTTCTCTCACAGCAGCTACACTGTGTGAGGAAAATTGACAGATTAACTAGAAGAAAGCCTCCGAACCCACCTCAAATGACGACTGTCCATTAGAATGAAATCGTGGGCTAAAAACACACTCACATAAAGGAATGTCTTCATGATCCATTGCACTATAAACCAGTGGGTATGATAATACTCAATAGACACTATGCTGTAAATGAACTATACAACCTGGTAGGAGGGAGTAGGCAGGGGGAAATGGGAGAAAATGAGGGAGGCAGGAGTAACAGTGTTTAAAAATATGTATTCATTACCTTGCTTGTGCAACTGTAGCCATTTTGTTCATCACCTCTACAATAAATAAAAAAATAAGATAAAATCTACTCACTCATTAAATACATATTACTAAATCTTTGATTGCTTTTGATGCCATTGTAAATTATTTTATTTTATTTTTTGGTTGTCCATTATTAACACAAAAATACAGTTGGTTTTTGTACATTGGGGGAAAAATGATTTGCGTGGGAAAAAGGAGGGGGCGGGCAAAGGAGGAGGGGGAACTTGTGCCATTTTGCTCAAAACTCACTCTGGATGAGGATAAAGATCTGGGGTTATAAACAAAGCTATTAATTTTTTCCAGGTATTTGGGTTATTGTTTTGGTGAATCCTCTGCCTGCTGTTGCATCTATAAACAATAATAAATTACATTTATCAGGTCTTTACATAAATTAACTATGTTAAGGAAAATGAAAGTCCAAGTGTTTCATAAACACAGTGAACTGAATTCAACAAGAGTAAACCTGCCAGGGTCAGTGGGCTGTATGACAACTCACATTTATATACACAGGTATTTGAAGTGTGCCTCAGAAATATTTACTGTAGACTTCCTATAACCATTAGACTCTAGATCCACGGGTCCATCTCTTCATGCCACTATTCGTACCACTGATGGCAGACGCCCCATTGCAGAGAAATCAGGGTTTAACAAGAGGAAATGGGGAAGTTATCAGGATTCATGAACATGGTTGGGATGAAAAGCAGGCATGGGAAAAAGAAGAAGAAGCCAAGAAAGAAACACTAGCAAAGCGACGCACTGGCTCACTCTCAACAGGTGTGAAAGTTCCTTTTGGAGTTACTTATTAAAACAGTTGGCATCAAGTCATTCCAAAAATAACCACACATAAGTAAAACCTCTCGCAGCACCACTGTGATGTGTATAATATTGGGATGATGTGACAGAAGTGATAGTGTTTTGTGTTACATGGAGAGATAAAACGGAGAAAAATTAATCTCACCATAGATCACACCTTATAACTCTACTTGTAGGGTTTCATGAAGAGAAAGGGCTGCTGGCCAATTCACTGATAGTCCTTAGTTTCAAAGTCATTTAAATTGACAGCCACCTTTAATAAGAAAGTCTCCCCCGGGGCTGGGAAGTTGGCTCAGTGGTAGAGCGCTTGCCTTGCATGCATGAGGCCCTGGGTTCGATTCCTCAGCACCACATAAGCAAAAAAAGCCGGAAGTGGCACTGTGGCTCAAGTGGTAGAGCGCTAGCCTTGAGCTGAAGAACTGAGGGACAGCGCCCAAGCCCAGAGTTCAGGCCCCACGACCGGACCCAAAAAAAAAAAAAAAAAAAAGAAAGTCTCCCCATATAATTTTAGTTCCTACAAAATTTTGAGTAAAGAAAGGGGTAAATATCTTATAGCTGAATAAACAATGTCTTAGAAACTGTGTCCTGAATTACACAGATACACAGAGATCTACTTGGATATAGAACACTAAATGCAGAAGCTTTTAATACATACTTAATTAGCAATTCACCAAATATTCCTCAGATACTTCATTGATGAACTAGATGGCTTCACAAACAACACCAGGAGGAGTGATTTAAAAAAAATGCATGTCATAATCTGCAGATAACCCACATCAAAATAAAATGCAAGGATGGCCTTTGGAATAGAACACCTTTTGTCATTGTATTTATGATTGCAACAGGTCCAAATTAATACCTTGAGAAGACTCAAATCAGGTTGATGCTTGGCCAGTGATATTTGGAACTGTATTTAAGATACCATCGCTGATACTTTCTCATGCATTCTCAATATTTATTGGATGTCGAGTATATACATTTAAGGCACTCTTTTATAAATATATTTGACATTACTTTGATGTTAAATTTTTACAATAAATGTAACAAAATTTTATCCAACACTGTTCGCTTACACTTCTAATCTCATTTGTATAAAATCCTGCAGACTGACACAAATGTGGGTTGAGATCATTGAGCACAAAAATATCTACATGACTCTAGGCAGATCAGGGGTCAAGCACATGCCCAGGCAGAAGGGAGTCCCTATTTCAAAAGAAAACCAAAGTTCCGGGAAGATGGCGGAGGAGAAGCTGGAATCTGAACAAGCTCTAGCATAGAAAGTAGTTTTAGAATTCCAGTGAACAGTCCTAAGCCAGAGAATCACACCAAGTGTGCCATCACAGTACAGAGAGTTAGACAAGAGAGGGGAAGCCAAGGAAACGCATCAGCTGCCGCTCCGGCGGCGGGGTCGCGGCGGCGACCACCGCCGCGGAGTCATACCTGAGACACAGAGAGTCTGGGACGAAGGAGCCAGACGCAGCGGACGAGCAGATTCTACTCAACACCAACAAGAACCGACAAGGAGCGGACATCTTCATCCTGCTGTTTGCAGACCAGAGACGACCCAGGATCCAAGACTCGGCGTGAGTACAAGCCCGACATCCTCACTCCTCAGGGAGCAGAGGAGGGAAGGCCACCCCTCCCCCCCCAGCACCGGTGATCTCCATCTTGGATACCGACAAAGCTTGGAGGAGCTGCTAGCTCCAGCTCAGGCCTTGGAATAAAATGAGTCATTTAGCAGGTCACAAGAACTTAACGGCGAAGTGACCTGCCAGACTCAGCTCCATCCAGGGAAAAGTCACCCAGCTCAGGCGCCAGCCATCGGAGTGCCTTGCCTCACTGGGTAACCAGAGCCAGAGGCTGCCCCTCCCTCTAGCAGCCACCACAATCAATTGAAAAACAGAAACCCTGAGAATGGCTCCAGGCTGGGCGCTGTGAGCTTTATCACAAAATAGCCCCAGGGAAAAGCTACTGTTTGTTGAAAGGCCTCAACTCTACCCAGAACCTAGCCTCATCACCACATCCCCCTCTTTTGTGACTCTCAAAGCAGACCACCCTCCCAGAAAACTAACCTGGGAGGGGGATCTCAAAATCTTGGGTAAAGCAGAGCATTTTTCTGCCTCTTCAAACCAACCGACTTAAGAAACCAATCAAGCCACAGGACCTCAAGCTGACCAGAGACTCCAACAAGAGACTGGTTGCAGACAAAAGGGAGATACAGGATTCTTCCCACTCCTCCCCCCCAACCAAAAAAAAATCAAAAGACTTTTTTTTTCTTTTTTTTCTTTCTTTTTTTTTTTTTCTTCTTCTTCTTCTTTTTTTTGCTTGTTTTTTGTTTTTTGTTACCTTATATATATATATATATATATATATATATATATAAATTTTTTTCCCTTCTAAAACTTTTATTAATCTTTAATTTTTGCCTCTTCTGAAAAAATAATTGTTTTCCAGTAACTTTTTTTTTTCTCATCTTATCATTTTTATTTTAGGAATACGTGAATGAGAGTTTTCCTTTCTTTTCTTGTCTTCTTTCTCTTTTTCTTTCTTTCTTAATTATCTTTTTGTTTTTTATCTAGCTCTACTGAACTTCTGATCTTTTCTTCTCCCTTTCCCATCCTTAAAGATTTTCACATCTCCTCTATGTCCCTCCCCTTCTCTGAACATATTCACATTCCTCTCTAAATAGACGGTCTTTTAACCTCTATAATAACATCAATTTTTACATTTCTATTCTTTTTCTGGTCTCTCTTTATTCCCCTTTCCATCTCTTCTTTTTCTCTCTCTCTCTACTTCCATCCTACCCAACCCATTTCCTGCACTGTGATTAGGACATAGTTAACTTTCCCTGTGCCTCCCCACACCAATCTATTCCCATTTTTTACCCACATCTCTCCCTAATCCTAATAATTTCTGGTTTTCCAAATTCTTTTCTGCGGTTCCAAGTCCTTTAACATATAGTCGTTTGATGTTGAATAGATGTATCTGTTGAACTAGATTGTATCTGTAGACTATTGATGGTACAAATGCAAACTTTGGTTGATGGTTGCCTTAAGATAGTGTTCTAGCACAAAACTGGTGCAATCTTTATCTCAAATGGGCCAAGTAAGCTGGAAAAACACAAGAAAAATGGCAAATTCGGGTATCTCAATTCCCAACCTTGATAATCAGGGATTAGAACAGATAAAGAATAATCCAGAGGAGAGTTCCCAAATAGCTCTACAAACACTACTAGCAAACATGATAAATGAGAAGTTTGACAATGTACAAAGGACTCTGTATGAGCGTGATAGGGAGAGAGAGGAGGCATCCCAGAAGTTTATACAGGAATATCATAAGCGTGAGGAAGCTTCTCAAAAACTGATACAGGATTTGCGTGAACAACTTGAGAATACTCAAAGAGAAAGGGAGGAATGGTGTGAGCAGGCAGAGAACACTCAAAGAGAACTGCAGGAATCCCACAGAAGGGAGGAAACTAATCAAAGAGTAATTCACGAATTAAGAGACCAGGTAGAGAATACACAAAGGTCACTAAAGGCATTCATGGAATCCATTAACAAAGAGCTGAAGGAAGTCAGGGAGACCACAAAGGGAATGCTGAATGGAACCCAACAGAAGGAATGGGAGTCCAGAGAAACCATAACCAATCAACTAAGTGATTTGAGAACAAACACTGAACACGAAATTAAGGAAGTAAAGAAATTCATACAAGACCTAAAACAGAGCTTCAACAAAGAACTTGAAGCCATCAAAGCTGACCAATTAGAAGGAAAAGAGATAAAAAACAAAGTAGAGAGTCTTGACAGCAGGTTAGACCATGCAGAAGATCGAATCTCAGGGATTGAAGACAGCCTAGATATTATAGAGAAAGAACATACAACCATCCAAGACAAGTCCAAGAAATATGATAGGTCTATCCAACACCTGGAAGACACCATCAGAAGGCCCAATCTAAGGATAATGGGTGTAGAGGAGCACCTAGAAACAGAAGTTAATGGTCTAGGAAATTTGTTTAACAGGATCCTAGCAGAGAACTTCCCAAACATACAAAAAGATAGGCCTATTCAGATACAAGAAGCTTTTAGAACCCCAAATAGACCAGACCAGAATAGGACATCCCACCGTCACATTATAATCCACACAGGATCAACCCAGACCAAGGAAAAGATCCTTAAAGCTGTCAAGGAGAAAAGGTTAATCACCTATAAAGGGAAACCAATTAGAATCACCTCTGATTTCTCAGCAGAGACAATCAAAGCAAGAAGAGCCTGGAACGATGTATGCCATGCCCTAAAAACAAACAACTATCAACCAAGAATACTGTACCCAGCTAAACTCTCCTTCATAACTGAAGGCCAAATAAAAACCTTCCATAGCAAAGAAAAATTGAAACAATACATCTCCACCAAACCAGCCCTACAAAAGATTCTTAAAGATGTCCTACACATAGAAAACCAACAAGAACGCAACAAAGGCCAAGAAACTGCACCCAAACTGAGAATCCAAGAACCTTAGGAAGAACCCAGCTTTCACAGCCCCCAAGAAGGTGGATAACATGGCAGGAACTCCCAAATACCTCTCAGTCCTATCTCTTAACGTTAACGGACTGAACTCTCCAATTAAGCGACATAGACTGTCTAATTGGATTAAAAAACAAGACCCTTCTATCTGCTGCCTGCAGGAGTCACATCTTGCCCGTAAAAACAAACATATTTTCAAGGTTAAAGGCTGGAACAAAATCTACCAAGCAAACGGCCCTCATAAACAGGCGGGAGTTGCAATCCTAATATCAGATAAAATAGACTTCAAATTAAAATTCGTGAGAAGAGATAAAGAAGGTCGCTACATACTAATTAAAGGATCTCTCCTTCAGGAGGATATTACAATTCTAAATATCTATTCGCCAAACAATGGAGCACCCAAATTTATCAAAGAAACACTACTTTCCCTCAAATCCCATATAGATCCAAAGACATTAATTGTTGGGGATTTTAACACACCACTCTCCCCACTAGATAGATCAACTCGGCAAAAACTCAACAAAGAAACCGCAGATCTAAACAGCTGCATAGATCAACTAGACTTAACAGACATTTACCGAACATTTCACCCAGCAGCATCAGAATACACGTTCTTCTCAGCAGCACATGGAACGTTTTCTAAAATAGATCACATTTTAGGCCACAAAGCAAACTTGTCTAAATTCAGAAACATTGAAGTTATACCTTGCATTCTCTCTGACCACAAGGGAATAAAATTAGAACTCAACACCAAAAGCCACCAAAGAAAGTCCGGTATCACATGGAGGCTGAACAACACACTGCTGAATCATGAGTGGGTCATGGAAGAGATTAGAAAGGAAATTCAAATGTTCATGCTATTCAACAAAAATGAACACACAAATTACCAGCTCCTCTGGGACACAGCAAAGGCAGTACTCAGAGGCAAGTTTATAGCTCTGAGCTCCTACATCAACAAATCGGAGAGATCGGAAACTAGCAATTTAATGACACATCTAAACCTCCTTGAAAAAGAGCAGCAAGATAAACCCCAATCCAGTAGACGGAAAGAAATAATCAAAATTAAATCAGAATTAAATAAATTATAATCCAAAAAAACTATAGAAAGAATCAACAAAACAAAGAGTTGGTTCTTCGAAAAACTTAACAAAATTGACAGACCCTTAGCAAACCTTATCAGAAAAAGGAGAGAACACACCCAAATTAATAAACTCAGAGATGAGAATGGAAACATCACCACGGAAACAACCAAGATTCAGAACATTATAAGGGAATACTTCTCAAAACTTTATGCTAATAAGTTTGAGAACTTGACAGAAATGGACCTTTTCCTAGCAAATATTGACATGCCAAAACTAAACCAAGATGAGTTAAACCAGCTTAACAGGCCCATATCAAGCATTGAAATAGAAACAGCAATAAGAGACCTCCCAGCTAAGAAAAGTCCAGGACCAGATGGTTTTACAGCGGAATTTTACAAGGCCTTCAAAGCAGAGCTCACACCAATACTCCTCCAACTCTTCAATGAAATTGAAAGAGAAAGCTCACTACCGAACACATTCTATGAAGCCATCATAACCCTCATCCCAAAACCAGGCAGGGACTCATCAAAGAAAGAGAACTATAGACCCATTTCTTTGATGAACATTGATGCAAAACTTCTCAACAAAATTTTGGCCAATCGACTTCAACAATTCATCCAAAAAATCATACACCATGATCAAACAGGATTCATTTCAGGGATGCAAAGCTGGTTCAATATACGCAAATCAATTAATATTATTCATCACATCAACAGGAGCAAGAATAAGAATCACATGGTTATCTCAATAGATGCAGAAAAAGCATTTGACAAGATCCAACACCCCTTTATGATGAAGGTTCTGGAAAAATTAGGAATCCATGGAACATTCCTCAATACAATAAAGGCTGTATATGACAAACCTACAGCCAGCATTATACTCAATGGTGAAAAACTAAAGCCATTTCCTCTTAACTCAGGAACAAGACAAGGATGCACACTCTCTCCACTTCTCTTCAATCTAGTATTAGAATGCCTAGCTACAGCAATAAGACAAGATGCAGACATAAAGGGGATCCAAATAGGGAAAGAAGAAATAAAACTCTCCCTCTTTGCAAATGACATGATGTTGTATTTAAAGAATCCCATAGACTCCACTCCCAAATTACTCAAGCTGATTCAAAACTTTGGCAAAGTAGCAGGTTATAAAATTAACCCCCAAAAATCAATGGCTTTTCTATATGCCAACAATGAGAAAAGTGAGGCTGAAATTAGGAAAGCAACTCCATTTGTAATAGCCCCACAAAAAATAAAATACCTAGGAATTAACTTAACCAAAGAAGTGAAGGACCTCTATGATGAAAACTTTAAAATCTTGAAAAAGGAAATCAACACAGAACTTAAAAAATGGCAAAACCTCCCATGCTCCTGGATTGGCAAGATTAACATCGTGAAAATAGCAATACTTCCCAAGGCTATCTACAAATTCAATGCGATACCTATCAAAATTCCACCCTCATTCTTCAAGGAAATAGAGGAGGCAATCCAAAAATTCATATGGAACAATAAAAGACCCCGAATAGCAAAAACGCTCCTCAACGGAAAGAACACTGTTGGAGGAATATCAATACCAAATTTCAAACTCTACTATAAAGCCATAGTAATCAAAACAGCTTGGTATTGGCATAAGAACAGACCTCAGGACCAATGGAATAGAATTGAAAACCCAGAAATGAACCTACAGACCTATAGCCATCTAATCTTCGATAAGGAAGCTAAAACAATAGAATGGAAGAAAGACAGCCTCTTCAGTAAATGGTGCTGGCAAAATAGATCCTTATATATCACCCTGCACCAGAATCAACTCCAAATGGATCAAAGACCTTGAACTCAAAGCAGACACTCTGAAAACATTACAGGATGGAATAGGAGAAACCCTAGGTCTCCTTGGCTCAGGTCGAAATTTTCTGAATAGAGACCCGGATGCACAACAAATCAAAGAAAGGTTGGACAAATGGGATTGCATAAGATTGCAGAGCTTCTGCAGGGCAAATGACATAGCTGGCAAGATCAATAGAAAGCCCACCGATTGGGAGAAGATCTTTACTAGCCATACAACGGACAAGGGTCTCATATCTAAAATATACTTGGAACTCAAAAAATTAAACCACCCAACAACAAATCCTCAAAGAAACAACTGCCCAATAAATAAGTGGGTGAAAGACTTAAAGAGAAGCTTCTCTGAAGAAGAAAGAAGGATGGCCAATAGACACATGAAGAAATGTTCAACATCCCTAGCCATAAAAGAAATGCAAATCAAAACAACATTGAGATATCATCTCACTCCAGTTAGAACAGCAAAAATCAAGAACTCTAACAACAACAGATGTTGGAGGGGATGTGGACAGAAAGGAACCTTACTTCATTGTTGGTGGGAATGTAAACTTGTTCAACCACTTTGGAAAGCAGTATGGAGGTTCCTCAAAAGACTTCACATAGATCTCCCCTATGATCCAGCAATCCCACTTTTGGGCATTTACCCAAATGTTTACAAACAAGACCACACTAAAGCTACCAGCACAACTATGTTTATTGCAGCATTATTTACCATAGCTAAGACATGGAACCAACCCAGATGCCCCTCAGTAGATGAATGGATCAAGAAAATGTGGTATATATACACAATGGAATTCTATGCCTCCATCAGAAAGAATGACATTTCCCCATTTGTTAGGAAATGGAAAGGCTTGGAAAAAATTATATTAAGTGAAGTAAGCCAGGCCCAAAGAAGCATAGGTCCCATAGTTTCCCTTATTTGCAATATCTAGTATAGGTATGAGTCAAGCGGAAAAGGTCAGATAATGTGATGTTAGGAAAATGAACCCTTAAATATGTATTTTAATGTTTTCGTTTCTTTCATGCATGTGTTTCTAACGCATTTATAAGATTATTTCTTTGTTGCTTTGTATGTCCCTCCCCCACAGTGTAACCCCCGCTTTCACTATATTTGATGTCAGTATAACATGTGGAGGAGATGGGGACAAACAAGTCGTTTAAGGATTCAGGTGGACCTGTTGCAACAATGAGAAGTACAAAATGTCATGTCAAAACCAGCTTTACAATGTCGGTGTGGGGGGGGAGGGGGGTATAATTGGGTGGGGGGGGGGGGTAAAATTGGGTCGGGGGAGGGGGGAGGCAGGGAAGGGAAGTGAAGGGTAAACAAAGGAGGAGGCTGCAATGCTTGGTAAGAAATGTATGCATTATCCTGCCCATGTAATTGTAGCCCCTCTGTACAGTATGTTCTCAAATAAAATAAAATACAATTAAAAAAAAATCAAATGGAGATATACTTCAAAGAAGTTGTAAAAATAAATTCTCTGTATACTAATAAATGCTCTCAACTTAATTTGCTTATCATTTTCATATATTTCCCATTTAAGGAAGGTGTGGATGGTGGGAACATACTCCTCTATGTAACATCCCAACCTAATCAAAAGTCTGGCCTTTATATTAAAGTTCTTTTGTATTTGTAAAAAAAAAAAAAAAAAGAAAACCAAGAAAGGCTATCAGCATAGCACAGACAGTAGTGCATCTGCCTAGCCAGTACAAGGCCCTCAGTTCAAACCCAAGTATCACCAATAACAAAAATCAACAAAAACTAGACACAGATACTAACATAATCCAGAGTTTGCAGACAGGGATCCCAAACTTTTTAAACCTGGTAAGTTCAGATCTTGAATGCAGATCTGGATTCAAAATCACAAATGTTACTTCTACCTGACAGAATTAATGGACTAAGAAAGTCCAAGCTATCTTGCTATCTCAGTATAGTCTCTAGTCATCTATTTTAGTAAACTTTTTGTTCTTTATAAGAGACACACATGTAGAAAAGAGTCAAAGTGCCTTATAATAACACCACTGTAAAAACAACAACTATAACTACAACAACAACAATGTCAACAATCTCACGCAGGGATTTTTACTGGTTTTGTTTCCATCCCAAACTGACATAGGCACTTCATTCAGCAAATGGGAGACCTGTGACTAATTCACAAGGCCTAAGTATTGATAGGACCCTCTTGTTTAAAAGTCTCACTTTCCTTAATAAAACAGAAAATATTGCCCATTAGGCCAACTGGTTACTTACTATACTAAGAAGTTACAATCTAAAAGCAATTGTTTATTATAGAACAAAACAGTAATCACTGTCCCAGTATCAATCAAGCCCCAGTTTCTCATTGATCCATTGTCAGATTTTACATTCAGCAGTATTGCCATTCAGTTTCCTAGCTTTTTCTTTTTTCAATTTGGAAAAAAATCAGTTCTTTTAACTCTGTGCAATGTATATTTTCAATAGGGCTTCCCTTTGTTTATTTACTACACAATAGGAGGAGTAATATTATTTTAACAGAAAACTTTTATAAAGTAATTTTGAGGCTCATCCTATACATCAGGAACACATGAGGTGACAGCTTCTCAGAGTGGCCATTAATTTATGGTCTTACAATTCCTAATTTGACATTTGAAATGATAATTTAAATATATAATTCTTCCATGAATAGTGAAGCTATGAGGGGCTTTCTGTATTTCTTATTATTTTAAATTGTTCACATCCTGTTGCTTAATTTTTCTCTTATGTTCATTTATGCTCATTGGATTTATGATAATTATATGCTTATTGGAAATATGAGGCAATATATTTTCTATTTAACTGTTACAGAATTTTTCTGTGTTCATCTTAATCATATTTATTTCTTTACTTTATGTCTGCTTCACATAAATTGATAGATTACTAGTGCTATGCATATTTATTCTTACCTCCTAAGTTTAGAAACTCATTCTCAAATCACATGGGTACTGAAATTTTCCTGTTATGGTTATGTAATTTATACTTGAACTTGAACTTAGTTTCTTTTCTTATAAAGTGAGATGATTTTTCACAATTCTTGTGTTAATAAAATTTTGCATGTTTACATATATTTATATAGATTCATTAAAGCACCGTATTTACTAGATTGCATTGCTAATATGTGTATGGAAATATTTTCCCATATTTTCATTTGTTTAATACATCTAATTTTACATTAAAACTTTGTGATTTTAGAGGGTTTTTTGTTTCTTTTTTTTTTTTTCCAAAAAAGCTGGGTGCCTGTGGCTCATGCCCGTAATCCCAGCTACTCAGGAGGCTGAGATCTGAGGATCATGGTTCAAAGCCAGCCCAGGCAGGAAGGCCCCCAAGAGTCTCTGATCTCTGACACTCAATAGGTGGAAGTAGTATTGTGGTTTCAAGTGGTAGAGCAGTAGTCTTGAGCATATTAGCTCAGGGACAGTACCCAGGCCAAGTTCAAGCTCCATGACCAACAAAAAAAAATTTCTTTTGGCTATACTTGGATATTCTTCTACATAAACTTAAGAATATTGTTTTTGAATTTTATTATACACAAACTATAGATTTTATGTTACCATCTTTTTTTTTTTTTTGGGTCCGGTCGTGGGGCCTGAACTCTGGGCTTGGGCGCTGTCCCTCAGCTCTTCAGCTCAAGGCTAGTGTTCTACCACTTGAGTCACAGCGCCACTTCCAGCTTTTTTCTTTTTGCTTATGTGGTGCTGAGGAATCGAACCCAGGGCCTCATGCATGCAAGGCAAGCACTCTACCACTGAGCCACCTTCCCAGCCCCCTATGTTACCATCTTATTCAAATGTTCTGTTCTTTGGCAAATTGTGATTTTTTTGTGTGTGTGCCAAAGAATTGTCTATGCCAGGTTCACACCTATAATCCTATTTACTCATAGCTGGAGCTGGAGGATGGTGGTTTGAGATAAGAACTTACAGAAAAATCCACTGGACACTATGCCCATAAAAACTAGACTATAGGTGTGATTGAAGTGGTAGAGTGCCAATAAAAATAAGTAAGAATGAGCACAAGACTCTAAAAATAGTGGAGGGGGATGATATTTTCTGTTAAGTTATTATCTATAAATTTTATAGTTTCTGGAAAGTAAGACTATTTAAATTATGCATTCTTGTGTGAAAAAAGAAAATTCATGTTAACTGCAAATGGTAGATTTGATACAGTGATATAAAATAATGTTTTAAAGTTTTTGTTTGGTATGCATACATAAGAATTAAGTCTTCCGTCTTTTTCCTTTCCTGTTCCTTTTCCATTTCCTTTCTTTAAGGCTTTCTTTCTTGTGCCCATACTGGGGCTTGAATTCTCAGCATTCTGCCCTCATTCCACTTTTTGCTCATATCTGGCTGTCAAGCTACCCCTTGAGCTGGACCCCAATTCTGGCTTCTTTTTTGCTGGTTAATTGGAAATAAGACTCTTTTGGATTTCTTTTGGATTTGCCTCACTGTAAACTTTGATCCTTAGATCTCAGCTCCCCGGGTAGCTGGATTACAGGCATGAGCCACCTGCCCTAGATTTTGTTCTATTCTTAATATCTGCGCAATTCTAGCTTTAACCAATAGTTATTCTCATGGCCAAACCACTGTATGCTCAAGAAAACATATTCCCCTTCCACCACCAGCACCAATAAAATGTATGAGCAAAACACCTCGTATAATATCTCATGAATCTGAACTACCTGAGGTCTATTCAATGGAAAATTCAGGATTTCCCAATTGAGAAACAAATGCTTTTGGTCTGAAGACCTATGTTCTTTCTACTGACAACATGATTGATACAAAATCACAAAATAGAAAGATTCCTGAACACACTCTTCTCCCGATTCACAACCATAGAATCAATCAGGTCACAGCAGCTATCACAGGAAACAGTACATGAACTATAGTACACAGATGTCAGCATCTCCCAGGGCAAACTCAACAGGCTTCCTTAGGATGAGAACTTCCTGTAGATTTTGGTACCAAACTACCCAGTAGCTAAGAATTGTATCAGCCAGAACCACTCACATGCTCACACATCCACGTCCAAGTCAGTACATCAAACAATTGATCTCACATTCAAGCTGTATGTCCTAGCCGACTTATTCAAGTTATTGCTTCTGAAATCTTCACCATCATGAGAAGTGGAGGGAAGTCCACCCTGTATCCAGCTATGATGTGCATCACTTCTACCCAGGTTCCAGCGATTGAAGAAATGTACTGTGCCTCACTCTTTGAGGAAATACAACTCTACCATGTGTTCATTAAAAAAAAAGGGAAGTAAAATATCAAAACAACTTGAATCTAACCACAAAATTGATTCTTTCCTTTCACCTTTATCTTTTAAAAAAATGTTTTCTTATATCATGAAGAACTTTTCTTTATTCTTTACTATTTCCACTATTTTTTGGTCTACACAAAGATTATCTATTCAATGTTCAACATCTGTACTACACACTTCATTAAGAATATCTTCATCTATAACTCAGGGAAAGCAGACATTGATTTAGAAGTCCAGTTAATCTTTCCAGAATGGTCAGGATTATTAAGACAGAAATGCAATTCCTCAGAAAACATTTAAATTCACCTATTTTTCATACAAGCAACTTTCCAAATGACTCTCTAATCACAGAGTCTCCAAAATGTTACAAATGTGTTTAAGTCTTTTCCTGACAAAGGGAGCTAGCTGTATTACCACCAGCAGATTAAGTGCACATTTATTGATGACCCTTAGCCTGCTAGAGCAACAAAGAAAACCCACTGAAGTGCTGCTTCTACCAGAGTGACCAGAGGCTCATCAGTCATTTGTTCTAACAGGTGTACAAGCTCCCTTCCTGTCAACACAGCTTCTAGTGCTGGATGGACTTTTGACACAGATGATTACATCTAGATTGGTAGTGACTCATTAAAAGAAAACTTAACAGTTCTTGAGTCAGTGCAGAGCTTCTTTCTGATTCTTGTCAAATATGTTCTTGTTTGGTATAGTTCTTCAATGGTTCCAAGAAAATAATGAGGCAAAATAAAATCAATATAAAATTACAAATCAAAATACTTAATCCAAGGTTGACATAAAGACAGAGTATTTCAAATTCAGGGGGTAAAATATATCTATAACCAACTCCATCTGTAAAGCTTTCTGTAGACTATGACTCATTCCTACTGCTATTGCTTGGCAGTCAGGTTGAATCAGAAATAGGGAAACAGCCTTCAATTAGAAATTCATTGAATTTTGTCAGATCCAATACGGCATGAATGTGATTTCAGGCAGGGAGGGTAGGTGTGCTTTTTATTCGGCTGGCTTCTCTCTGAGATATTTTCATTCCAGTCTACTACATTCCTTCGCTGTTATTTTTCATTCTTTAAAAAGAAAAAAAAAGCAGTAGAAAACAGGAACATAAAGTCAAGGGAGATATGTTGTTCATAAATCAGATGTGAAAATTTCAAAACACAACCACTGCTTTGAAAGACAGGATGAATAGCTATCATTTGAAAGTTAACCAGCTTTGTACACTACAGCACTGGCAGGGAGGATATTGTTTAGTATTCAGATGTAATCCTGTTGATTTCTATAGTATAAAAGAAAACAGAGAAGGGGCAAGCTTGAGTTAAAATTCATGCATCTGCATAATTTTGATAATTTTAGTTAAAATATCCAACAACACCTAAAGCCTCTTCAGTGTTTAATATACTGGGATCCAATAATAAAGGAGGCACGATCTGATAAAAATCTTAAGTCAAACCTTAACTACACAGATGGGTGCAGGTGGCTCACTCCTGTAATCTAAGCTACCCAGGAGGCTGATATCTGAAGATCATAGTTCAAAGCCAGTCCAGGTAAGAAAGTCCAAGGCAAGAACTTTAATAACACAAACAAGATGTGAAAGTATGCTTCAAGCAGTAGAGAATCAGCCTTGAGGGGAAAAGCCAACCAAAACTGTGAGAGCCCGTATTCAAGCACTAGTACCAACACACACACTATTGGTGAGTCTGAGTATACAATGAATGCAAACATCAGAGTAGCAACTGGGAAATAGGGCTCTAACTGTACCTGCGTTAATAACTGAAAAACAACTTCATAATACTCTCCTTATTTGTCTCTTAATCGCTTAGGAATTGCACTTATTCCCCTACAACCTGCTTATGAATAAATAAATACCTGCACGATTTTTCCAATTGGGTAGCAAGCTTTATTTTTAAACAGCATATGTGGTGTTTTCAAAAGACACAGTCTCTGCAAAGACAATGGTCTAAATCCAAATACCATAGATTACAAAAGAGAAAGCTCACCATGTTTACTTGCTGACATTAATAGAGCACACTAAGAATATGTAGCGTTATGTTTACATGTGATTTGTTAGGTCAGATCACATAATGCGATAAAGCAGATTATTTGCCTGTATTATTTTTATAATTACAAGGGCCAACAGTGTTTATCTAAATTATGTTGTGAACTCAAGCGAGGAGAAGATTTAAATGTCTTGCTGATAAATGATAGGATAACCCTTTCCTCTCGATGGTCTATTTTTAATTATAATCTGTGTCAAAGATCATGTAAAATTTGAGGAAGTACTAATAGAGTGGCTCTAAATACATTTCATTGAACATAAATGGTGAAGAGTAATAATGTCATATTTTGCAAAGCCATATTGAGAATGTACAACTAATTTAATTCTTTATAGACAACAATGCACTTCACTAACAGAAAATTGTGCATTAAAACTAAGATAAATAGTTCTTACATGAGGCATTCAATAAAGAATTCAATTGGATGTGAATGACTAAATAGTTATATAAACTTGATTAAGGAAAAAAAATACTTTTTGAGACAGAGTCTGGCTATAGAGCCCAGGCTGGCCTAGAACTCAAGATGTAGCCAAGATTGAATTTGAACTCACCATCGCCGTGTAATCCAGGTGGTAATATTTATGTGCCACCATGTTTGGCTAAGGAAGATGTTTGGTTAGAGAAACTTTCTACTGTACACATTGGCTTCCAATTTCTTATTACAATCCATGAAAAAGTTAATTTCACAGTTGTTCCTTCCTGATACTTTCTGATATGCCATCAAGCAAGATAGAGAGGCTTGAATATTCCTATGCATGGCACCTATGGATATGTAATATATATTAACAGAGAAAATTAATTTACAGATGATGACAGTTATCGGTATCTGATACAAGTGAACATGCAAGGGCGAAAACCCACACATGGAGCACAGGTACGGTGCTGGGCGTGGCTGGATAGAGATGAAACCTACATAAACTCATCCACTTAACGAGGAGACAGCGCCAACGGTCACTACTGTACTTCCTTAGTGGTTAAAGCTACTGATAGCTCAGCATCTGCAGGCAAACATGGCAGGCTCATGGTCTTCACCACGCTTCCAGTGAGAAAATGGATGGATACAAAGAACTCAAGGTAGAATGGGGATCGGGCTCTCAGTATTCTAGGCATTGAAATTAATTCTAAGAAAACAAGGTTGCCTTCCAAAAATTATACGTCACAATGATTCTAATGGACACTAATTAGCTCCAACCAAGGATTCCCTGTAGCTTTCATATACTTGGAAGTTACAAAACCAAATTGGATCTGAACAACTCAGTGTTTTGCAATGACAAAAGTAGTAGCTCTTTCCCTTACCTTCCAACTCCATACAAGTTCTATAACAAAGAAAAAACATAAAATGGAACAAATTCAGGTCCAATTAAAGTGGAACGAACACAAACCCACACACACGCATAAGCATATGCATGCACACGCACGCGCACATGTACACACACACAGTTAATAACTAGTGGCTCCACTATACCTTTGTCAGTAACTTCACATGATATGTTTGATGTTATTAAAGACTCTGTCAAGTGGATTGTCATCATAGCACTAGAGATGCTTTCTATGATATAGTGATCGTATTGTTAGAGTTATATATCTTTTTAAAGTCAGGTAAGGAACACCAGTGCAGGGCGAAGGCACATGCTCAGTAGAGGTGCTCACAGAAGCCCGATGCTTTCCAGCCTCAAGGCCAAGGTGAGTGTTTTCTTCAATATGCAGATGCATCCCTGAAACTCAAACTCACCCTGCTGCTCCAAAGCTTGGTAATGTTTCCTAAATGACTTGTCTGCTTTTGCTGTAATTATGCTTTCTGCTCAAGGCTGATAATCAAACTTCCTACATATCAAAAGAAAAAAAACATAAGGTGAAGCTGTTAAAAACCAGCTATCAACAAAAAAAGGTTGAGGCCTCTACCAAGAGGGAAAATTTGTCTGATTTATCCTTGATACACAGCAAAACCATTTACAGCCACATCTTTTTTTTTTTAATCCTAATATAAAGCATATTACAAGCTTTCTTAATTCGATTTTCTCTGGCATTTATTGTGTTTAATAAAATACTTAAATATCAACCAGATTTATAAAAGTATATTTATAGCTTAATCAACAGCTAGAACAGATTATTCATGAATAGCTATAATGCAGACCATAATAATCTAAATTGATATGGATTTTTGTTTTCCTTCCCATCACAGAAGTAATTAGTGTTTGCTTACAAAGTTTTTTATTCTACAGTAATGGGTACTAAAAATCCATCTGCATGCATTTGGAATTTCACCATTATTATAATTCAGTTAGCAGGCACTATTACAAAATTTCTGGGTTGAGGTATTTCAATCTGCAGTGGATTCAAAGAAAGGTCAAGGACATAGCAAGATAGCAGATGGAAATAAGTTCTCACTTGCAAAAAAGATGGCAAGATTGCTCCCCATTTCCAAGTTCCTCTAATAATAGTTTATTAAAGGCTAGAAAGTTCAATGACTACATATATTCTGATGCTACTTCAGGCCAAAATGGGGTGATGGGGAAGGCAGGAGTCATTTATAAGTAAGATTGTTATTGCTACTGTTTGGGTTCAAAATGACCATCTGCTTGCAACTCAAACATACAAGACACCTGGTATGTAAGGAAGAATTGTTTAAGATTGAAAAAAAATATGAACTTCTAAACTATTATCTCTTTTGTTCTGGGAAATTAAAAAATAAATATGCCCTGATCATTCAGAATCTTATACAAATAGCAATTAAAGCATCAGTTGATATTGAAAACGGATTATTTAGGGCTTGAACTCAGGGTCTTGTGCTTACTTGATTTTATTGCTCAGAGCTGGTACTTTTCCACTTAAGCCCCATCTCTAGGTCTGCTGTGTCGTTTGCTTTTGTTTCTTGTGCTATTGTCTCCTCTCAGTCATAATTCCACACCTGTGACTCCTGTCACCCTAAATTTTTTCATTCTCATGAACAGACCATTTATTTGTTTACTTATTTACATCTTACATTGTTCCATCATTTTTATATCAAAATCATCAGTGATTTTTCTCTGTAACTGCAGCCATGAAATGTATATGCTGAGTAAATGTGAATATGCATTGCACGCATAAACGAAAAGTTCAAACTATTCCAACAACAATTCCATAAAGACGAATGTCATGATGTACCATGATATGATAGATCAGTTTCCTAAAATTACTGTGGGTGTCGGGTGCCAGTGGCTCACAACAGTAATGCTAAGTACTCAGGAGGCTGGCAATCCTAGTCCCAGGAAGAAAAGTCTTTGAGACTCTTATCTTCAATTAAGCATAGAAAAATCCAGAAGTGGCACTGTATCTCAAGTGGTAAAGGTCTTGAGCAGAAAAGCTCAGGGACACTGCTCAGGTCTTGAGTTCAAGACCCCATGATCAACACCAAGAACAACAAAAATTGCTGTGGCATATTCAGGATATTCTAGCTTTTTAGTTATGTGAGTATGTTCAGAAAAGGACTGACTTGCCCATTACTGTATTGTGGTTGGAGTCACCCTCTAGGATAAAAGGAAGATATTCTTCAAAGTTATTTCTTTGTTGGTTTTGTTCTATGTGATATGTTATTATTCACTCCGGAGAAAATTTATTTCACTTGCTCTCCTGGGCTCATTGTTATTACTATTTTAGGTAAGAATGCACGCCTAGCCCTTCATTACTCATCACATTAACAGCAGACATTCCATTATCTCTGAAAATGCCTGGCACAGAATAGGTGCTTTCTAAAGAAGGGTACATATCATATAAGAAAGAAAAAAAATCCAATCCTGAACCCCAAAACAAATAAACAGCCAAAATACAGAAAACTCTGTGAAGTAGATGTTTTAAGTCATCAAGCATCTTGTAAGGAAAGATTTTTACTGCTTTATTTATTTGTTTGTTTATTTTTGAGAAAAGGTCTCTTAATGAAGCTCAGGCTATCCTGGAATTGGAGATCCACCTGTTTCAAACTTCTGTATAGTGGGATTATAGGTATATAACACCATCCTCAGGTCAAATATTATCTTACAAAGAAATATTTTTGCTTAGTTATTCAGGCAGTACTGTAGCAATTTATAAACATCATGAATACTCTTATCAAGGCAGGAGGAGAAAGAAAATTAGATAGGAGCCAGACTTGATGATACCTATGCAGCTTTAGATAAAGAAGTCTGGCCTTCATTATCTTATCTTATCTTCTTGCATTGTGGGCTGAAGGCTGATAAGGAGTTGCCTAAAGTTAAAAACCACTGAGGCTGTAGTATGTGTCCTGTGGTTTGCTGTGGCTTGAGTGGGAGACCATTCACCTAGCAATCACAAGGCCCCAAGTTCAATTGCTAGACACACACACACACACACACACACACACACACACACACACACACACACACACACACACGACCACCACCACCATATACAAATAACTGAAGGATTATTTTCTCTAAGCCAACTTTCTTCCCCTACAATGGGGTCCATAAATGTGGATTTAATCATCAAAAATAGCTGTCTTTGTGCCTTTGCTGTTATTAACCACACTGAATGCACAGCCTCAATGTAATGTCACTTTGCACACCTTCTTAAACCCTGTGGCCCCTCTGTAATGTAGCTATAATAATTACCAGGATCTCTATTTTGCAGATGAGAAGACTAAGCACAGAAAAGTTTGATTGTTTAGATATCTCTATGCAAAGGAGAAAACATAGAGCTTGCTCAGGGCTCATCTATGTGTGCCAAAGTTCTACAAGACGTTTAGTCTCTTGGATTTTAGGGGTCCTGATATATTATCTCTCCCAGCTTCTGCCTGACATACACTTGGTTTCCTGTCTCTTACTTGCTCAACATAGGATCATTTTTCTTTATCCATTCTTGACCAGGAGAGGACCGGAGTCAGCCTGAAATAAATTGCCTGTAATGACCAGAGAATACAGGGAGATCTCCTAGCCTCCTGGGGTACCCAGGACCTGGCCAAGTTTCATCCCCTTACTGGGGTTTCTCTTACTGGTGATACTGGGGTATCACCGCATTCTCTCTACCTACTACTCCTCTACTAGTTTCTCCTTGTCTTAATAAACGACATCTCACAAAACGTAAACTTAATGAATGTGGAATCCACTATCACCTTTGGCTCTTGTGCAGATTTACTTTGCTGCTTTGGCTTATGAGTTGACGTCAGCCTGCTTACACATTTAAAAGAAACAAGGATACATTCTCCTAGGCCACTTCCTCTCAACTCAAAGAACTTCAGTCTAGCTGGGGAAGACTGGAAAGAGCCATGTGATTTTATTTTTTGCCATTTGCATCTATATTCTGTAAATCCACATATCTGTATATTTTCTCATAAGAAATGTTAATACTTCACAAATAATTATATAAATTTCCAAACCAAAGCAACTTCGTAGTAGCTTATAAGATGGAAGCTATTGTCCTTTTGATCATATATTGATCAAGGAATTGTCAGGAATCTAAGGGAAAGATTTGTTCATTAGATAGGGGACTAAAATATTATGCTGTCAGGTTGTGTGTATGTATGTGTGTGCTTGTCTGTGTCTGTGTAGGTGCCTGTGTGTTAATTCTGGGGCTTGAAATCAGGGCCTGGGCATTGTCCCTGAGCCCTTTTGCTCATGGATAGCAGTCTACCACTTAAGCCGCAGCTCCGTTTCTGGCTTTTTTTGGTGGTGGTGTTGGTGTTAATTGGAGATGAGAGTCTGATAGTCTTTCCTGCCCTGGCTAGCTTTGAACCAAGATCTTCAGATCACAGCCTCCTGAGTAGCTCGGATAACAGAGGTAAGCCTGAAACTGGCTAGATTACATTATTTTTAAGAACATCTAATCCTAAAATGTTGCTGGATTTCACTGCGTATCTTTAATGCTATTAAAACCTGCCTTCATTCAGCTTTGTTCTCTAGAATTTCTAATTATTGCACTACCTTTCAGCCATTATTGAATAAATATTCAGAGAACATTTATTTATTGATACCTTTAACATCTATATCTGTTGATGTTCTCCTATCTTTCTTCTACCAACAAATAAAATGAGTTACTTCCTTTTATTCCAATTTCCATTCCTTTCCATTTCTTCATTCCTTCAACCTATCTGATAACACATATCTGTGACATGGTTTCTGTTTTACATTTAGTGTAACAATCTATTTCATTCCAAACAGAAACTGTTTAAAGACCCCAGCATGTGGCAATATTTTTTTTCCAGTTAGTTTTAAACTGACTTTATAGAAATTTCCTTCCTTCCTTATTTTCCTTTAAAAATCCATTTCACTTTATTTCTAGCAACATCTACTCTAATTTATTTTCTAATTCTACTGTCAATTTTCTCACTGAATTATGAAATTTTTCTGTTCTTGTCAAAATTGCCATTGGTGACTAAAATCCTTCTGGCTTGCCTAGCTCTTCTCAAAATTAGCATAATTGAAATGGATCTTAATTCTCAACTTACTAATATTAAAATCAGCAAATTTTTATTAGCTTTTTCTCTTCTAATATGATCCAAGCATCAGTAGATGAATGTAATTTATTAAGTTCACTAAGTCAATTGACCCAGTTAGCATCACAGGCACCAAATTCAAACTTTTCTTTTGGAAATGTACTGTAGAAAACTAGTATCTTCATGCATTACACATGAGTCCATAATACACAGAACTGCATAAACAACTCCCATTCCAATTTATAAAGTAATATTTCATCTCAGGCTGAAAATAACCAAAAAGGTTATCTAGTGAACTACCACTAAATGAGAAAAATCATCACTACAATAGACCTTTCCAAGCAATCGTCCAGTTTAAACAGGTCCACTGAGGGATGATTTTTCAAGGGATGGTTTATCAAATTATAAACATCTGTATTAAACTCATAGTGCTCATGATTTTACCCACAAATATTTATTGTCTGTAGTGTATAAATGAAATATTAAGTCTATATCAAAAAGCCTAAAGACTGCGTATATTATTTCATCTCTGAATCATAACCTTCATCACACTAAACAATCCCTGGTTTCTTGAAACCTTTCTTTAGAAAAAATACTATGATCACTCTTGTTCTCATACTATTCCTTTTCCTTTGAAAATATATTTTATTATTACTGTATAGGTGATACACAGAGGGATTACAATTATGTAAGTCACATAGTGAATACATTTCTTTTTCTGTACATGTTTATTGTAAAAATGCTGTACAGAGTGGTTACAGTTACATGAGCAAGGTAATGAGTACATTTCCCTTTGAGCATTGTTACCTCCTCCTTTGATTTCCCCCTATCATCCCTTCCCTCCCACCTCCACAACTACACCCCCCCCCCCAATGAAGTTGTAAAGTTCATTTTCAACATAGTGTTTTGTACATCTCATTGTTATACTGGGTCAAACTGTATCCTTATTAGAGCATTTTGTTTTTTCCCTTCCACTCCCTGAATTAGAGAAGTGTATATACAAGATTCAGGGCACTGACATCAAATACAGTGAAAATAGGGGTTATACCATGGGGGAGGAACAAACAAAGAAACAAAAAAATCATATGGTACATTATAAATATGTTAGAAACAATAGCAAAAAAGAAAATAGATATTTGTGTCCCTATCTTGGGGTTCATTTCACTTAACATCATCTTACCTTGTCATATGTACAGAGCTTTTGGCCTTTTCTGCTTGTCCTACACATGTACTAGTTATTACAAGTAAGGGAAACCATGGGACCTATGTTTCTTTGGGTTGGCTTACTTCACTTAAAATATTTTTTTCCAAGTCTTTCCATTTCCTAACAAATGGGGTAATGTCATTCTTTCTGATAGAGGCATAGAATTCCACTATAATATACATATATATATATATATATATATATATATATATATATATCACATTTTCTTGATCCATTCATCTACTGAGCGGCATCTGGGTTGGTTCCATATCTTAGCTATGGTAAATAATGAAGGGTCTCATATCTAAAATATACTTGGAACTCAAAAAATTAAGTCCCCCAACAACAAATCTTCAAAGAAACAATTGCCCAATAAATAAGTGGGCTAAAGACATAAAGAGAAACTCCTCTGAAGAAGAAATAATAATGGCCAATAGACATATGAAGAAATGCTCAACTTCTCTCGCCATAAAAGAAATGCAAATCCAAACAACATTGAGATTCCACCTCACCGCCATTAGAATGGCTATAATCAAGAACTCTAATAACAACAGATGCTGGAGGGGATGTGGACAGGAGGGAACCCAATGCATTGTTGGTGGGAGTGTAAACTTGTTCAACCACTTTGGAAAGCAGTATGGAGGTTCCTCAAAAGACTCCACATAGAGCTCCCTTGTGACCCAGCAATCCCACTTTTGGGCATTTACCCAAATGTTCACAAACAAAACCATACTAAAGCTACCAGCACAACTATGTTTATTGCAACATTATATACCATAGCTAAGATATGAATACATTTCTTTCTGAACCATGTCACACCTTCCCTTGCTTTCTCCCAATTTTTCCCTCCAGTCCGCATCAACAAGTTGTATAATTCATTTTCCAGTGTCTGGTGCATGTTACTGCTGCATTTGTTCACCCTTTGTCCATGTTTTCTGTGCCTTCCCTTTACTCTCCCAAAGACAAATAAACTAACAAACAAGACAAAAGGAAAAGACAACAAAAATAGCAACAACAACAACAAAACTCTTGTTTCCATTTCTTGGAGTTCATTTTGTGTTTTATATGAGAATACCATGGGAGAAGAGTTTCACCAGCTATGCATCTGATAAAGACCTCATAACTAAAATATTGGAGCCCCCAAAATTAAACTTCCCAAAAGTAAACACTCAAAAAATCAAAAACCCATTAAAGAGGTAAAGAGAGATTTCTCAGAGGAAGAAGTAAGAATGGGAAATAGATATATGGAGTAATGTTCAAAGTCTGGCCATAAAAGAAATGCAAATCAAAATAATATTGAGGGCTGGGAAGGTGGTAGAGGGCTTGCCTAGCATGCATGAAGCCCTGGGTTCCATTCCTCAGTACCACATAAACAGAAAAAGCCCTAAGTGGCACAATGGCTCAAATGGTAGAGTGCTAATCTTGAGCAAAAGAAGCTCAGGGATAGGGCCCACTCCCTGAGCTCAAGTTCTACCTCACTCCATTTAGAATGGCCATTATCAAGAAAAACAAATAGTAGTAGATGCTGGTGGGGATGTGGCCAAAAAGGAACAGTAGTACACTGCTGGTGGGAATATAAACTTGTTTGACCACTCCGGGAAGCAGTATGGCAGTTCCTCAAAAGTTTAAACTTAGAGCTCTCAATGACTCTTCAATTCCTTTTTCTTTTGAGATGAAGTGTAACTATGATGCTCAAGCTAATCTTGAACTCCTACTTCAGTGATCTTCCCTCAGCCTGAGATTCTAAGTACCACCAGCATTCTCAAGGTTGTAAGTGAACTTTTACAATCATATTACTGTATTTACAATAAAATACGGAAGAGATTCAGTACAGAGGAAAACAGGGAGGAAAGGAAACTGGGAGTGGACTCCATGCCCCCATGTGATTTTAGAAGATTTTATTTCACAGCCATTTTAATATATCTCAAAATGAAATTATGGTGTGACAGGATAATACGAAATTGCAATGTCATTAAACAGATTGATCATCAGTAATTGATAAACTATTTTTGGTTAACAGCCCATTCATCAATTAAATCCTCTTCATTTTTTTGGTACAGGTTAAACACTCCTTGATCATGAACTTTTGAAGTATGTATTTGCTGTTCATCTCACAGTACTTCCTCTGAGGTCTTAATGCATACAAACTCCAATCTCTGCTTTTTTTGGTTAATATTTAATATCAGTTTTTATTCTATTGTGCATCTTCCTTGCAATAAAATACTTTTTTGTTTTCTAAAGTTATCAAATTTATTTTGAAAGTATCTTAGCTAACATGTCAAATAAAATATAGATAAGAAAATAAAATTATACCATTACCAAGTCCCATATTTCAGCATCTGGTAAAACATTAATATGTTTTGCATATCATCTGGGGTATGAAACAAATCAATTTAATATTAATAATCTTCTAAGATAAGATTTATGTTACCATATTATAGAGATTGGTATATTGGTAAATATGCTTCTTCAAGGTGATATTTGTTAGCTCTTATTCCATTCACATATTGCTATTTAACTCTTCCTCTATTTATGAAACTTTTAAAAATTAAATATCTTCAAAGATAATGCTGGCCCTTTTTAATATTTCTAGTACATGGGTGTGATTTCCATTAGTAAAGAAATAAAATCTTCCATGAAAAATTATAATAATATGATTATTCAAGAGAGAAATTAGAATAATAGTTATATGCTAGACTCCTATCTTGAGGTTTGACTATATATTCCTGAGATTAAACTTTATATATGTATATAATATATAAATTTGCTTCATGTTAAATTATCATGAAAAATTTGTTATAAGTAAGACTAAGGCACAACAGAGCTTACTTTTAAAACTAAACCTGCCTTCTAGGACAGTTATAAGAGTAATTGGAAAAGCTAATGAAAGACATTCAAATGTATAAAAACACCTGGAATACCAGATAAGCTGTCTTTATCTGTATTATAGGTTCACCAAAAGTAAAACACATTTTCCGATCATTTAACTACGTCTGCAATGTTGTAGTCCAATTAAAAAAGAATCAAAGTCCCATTCTTAATGTGCATCCTTCTTGAAGCTGCTGCTTCTGTGACTTGCGGACTGTCAGCCTCATTTCTTCTGAACTGTCTCTGTCTTTCCTTTTCCTCTTTCTGCTTGAACCATATGCGGCCATCTAGCTATCACCTCTGCTCCTCTTCCCTCTCTGGGTACTCCTGCTATTTGCCTCCCTTCCTTTTCCTTTCCCACAATGTTAGCATGCCCTATAGTACTTCTGCTATTTTTAACTTCACATTTGCGTTGGCAAATAGCAAAAGCTGAACCAGGTACGTAAGAAGCAGATCGCAGGCCAGGCGGAAGGGGAGGAGAGCACACAGGCCTCAGATGAACATATGAAAAATTGATTATGGAAAATACCCTTTCTTAGTTTTTATAATATAAAAAGAAAACAAAGTTTGCAATGAATTTCCATCATAGTCACAGGATGGGTGGTTGTGTTTAGGATATAATCAATGGACCTTTCTGTACAGACAGATAAATTAAAGACAAGTTCTTGGGGCTGGGAAGGTGGCTCAGTGGTAGAGTGCTTGCCTCACATGCATGAGGCCCTGGGTTTGATTCCTCAGCACCACATACACAGAAAAAGCCAGAAGAGGCATGGAGGGTCAAGTGGTAGAGCACTAGCCCTAAGCTGAAGAGCTGAGGGACAGCACCCAGGCCCAGAGTTCAAGCCCTTCAACCACCACCACCACCACCAACAACAACAACAAAGAAAAAACAAGTTCTTAAGCTATAGGTGACGGCACAGGTCTGTACTCACTAATATAAGAGCGATGGAAATGAGGAAGATTATAGTTTGAGGCCAGCAGAGACAAAACATTGAGAGATCTCATTCTTACCAATAAAAAGGCTGAGTGTGGTGGCATGCATCTGTCCATCTGTCATCCCAGCTGTTGTGGGAAACATAAAAAGGTCCAGGCATAAATGCAAGACCCTCTTTAAAAACAATGAAAGCAAAAAGATCTGGGAGCATGGCTCATGTGGCAGAGTATCTTCTCTAGCAAGCACAAGGCCCTGACTTGAAATCACAGTACAGTACATCAATAACAAAAAGTGGATGATGTCATAGCTCAGTGATAGCAAGCAATTGAGCATGTTCAATAGTAACTTGTCTAGCATGCCTGAGGCCCTGGATTCAAATCCTCAGCAGAAAACTTGTAAAAACAAGACTACAGGGCATCTCTCTTTCTTTTAAATTCAACTACTTAATATCAATTTTCCTCATCCCACCAATGCTGTTTACTACTTTGTACATTTTTCTCAAGGGAGAAAAAAATCATCCTATCCTTCTATGACAGCTATACTCATCCAAAGGGTAAGGGACACACGCTTAGAAACTGAAATGTCTCCTAAGTTAGTATTCTAAAGTTATGATATATGTATTAGGCCCAAGTATATTTCTGATATTTGCTATCTGTGCAAAGACTAAGCCATATTCCTCAATTCTCTTTCAATCAAAGCTTACAATGTTTGATTTGTTGAACACTACTGGGTTTGAACTCAAGGCCTCACGCTTGCTTGTCAAAGGCTTGTTCAGCACTTCATGCATAGGTTATTTTAGGGATGGTGTTTCATAATTTTCTCCAGCTGGTATGGATCATAATATTTCCAATCCCTAACTTCAGAGTACCTGGGATCACAGGCATGAATCACTTTACACAGATCCTTAGTAGAACTTTTCTTACTATCAAAGAATTTGCACTAAATTAATTTATAGTCCTACCTTCTAGCTCCCATCACTTCCTTTTTTCACTTTTTATTAAGATACATTTCATATATCATGAAATCCACCACTTAAAAGTGTGCAATGGCTCACACCTATAATCCAAGCCACATAGGAGGCTATCTCAGGATCATGCTTCAAAGCCAGGTGAGAAAGTCCAATCAAGCAACAAAAAACCCAGTAGAGGTATGGTTCAAATGACATTGTGCTAGCATTAAGTAAAAAAAAGCTAAAGGAAAGTGCTCAAGCCCTGAGTTCAAGTCCCAGTATTGGCACACATAGGTATGCATACACTTCCCCCCAACCTCCTGAAACACACACACAAACATACACACCCACATATGGCTTACAGTCTTTTCACTAGAAAATTCAACTATCCCCTTCTTGAAAGACTGTCATCATTTCCAAAAGATACCACAAACCATCGACCCAGTAACTTTCAATTCCCTTTGACCTCAGGCCCTGACAAACAACACTTTAATTTATGTTCCTATAGATTTGTCTATTCTGGAAACTTTGTGCACATGACAAGAGGTAACAAGTGACACATATAGTCTTACTTCTTTCATATACAAGATAACAAGATTCATACAAACTGTAGCATGACCTAGATAGAATTCCATTCCTTTTTTATGGCTGGATAATATTTTGTGCATTGATATGCTGTGATTTCCTTATCCATTCCTCAGTTGATAGGTGAGCTGCTTACATCTTCTGGTTAGTACGAGTAATGCTACTATGGATGGTTGTCAACATTGTTTTCAAGTTGGTTTAACAGCAATACGTTCTTGAAGGCAGGAATCTCTGGTATCCAAAGCCTTCACTACAAAAGGAAGTGTTATAATAACTTTGCTTTTTTCCCCTAGAGTCTTTAGTATCTAAAGCCTACATTGTGAAAAGAAATGATATAATAATCTTGTTTTTGTCCTGGCTTGCCTGCTCAAATTCGGTCAGCCATTATTATCCAAACTATTAAGAAAACATAGTAAAAAGGCAAAGGGAGCTAACAACTCACAAGACTAGATGATAATTGAGACTGTGTTAGTGAGACAAGACAGGCATATGCCTATGTACCTGTTACTGCCAGGGAACATAAAAAAGCTATATTGGCTATATTATAACAGTTATATCATCTCATTGTAAAGAAAATAGAGAAAAAAGAACTACAACCAATGAACACTAAACATATCACTAAATGTTTGTTATCACTGTCATAAATGTGTGTTACATTTAAGTGGCCTCATAAAATTCAGGCCAATCACCTGAAAATCATGTAAAAGAGCCATTCATTCATATCCCCCCACACACAATCAACTATAAAATAAAAATTTCTATCACTGATCTGCAAGACAGTAAACATTATAAGTACTACAATACCAATAACCTGGGATGTATAGGGAAATAATAAAATTTCACAAGGCAATTTTTGAAATGGAGAAAGGATAAATGCGAGAATTCAGAGAAAATAGAATGACTGTTGGGGTGAACTGCAGGATTTTATAAAAGCAGGTGTTCCTCTCAAAAATGTCCTTTTTTTACCTGGTTTAACAAAATAAGCCTCTAGTACAGAATTAGATGGTTTAATAAAATTCGAAACACAGCAGTTTTTGCTTGACAGTCAGTAGAATAGCTGGATAAAAAATAACTGTATTTGATGTTGGTATAATTTGTGGAGGGGAAGGGAAAAACAAATTGTTTAAATAGGGATACAGGTGGACCCATTGCAACCATGAGATGTACAAGACGTTATGTCAAAAAACGAACTTTACAACTTTTGCACTGGGGGGTGGGGGGGGCGATGGGGAGGGAGATGGGAAGGGATGATAAGGGGAAACAAAGGAGGAGGCAACAATACTTGATTGGAAATGTAGTCATTACCTTGTTCATGTAATTGTAACCCCTCTGTACAGTATATTCACAATAAAAAGAAAATAACTTGTTTAAGGATGGGCACTGGTAGCTCATGCCTATGATCCCAGCTAATCAGGAAGCTGAAAGCTGAGGAGAGTTGTGTGAAGCCAGTAATGCTAGGTAGGAAAGTCTCAGGGACTCTTTAATTTAATTTGAATTATCTCGTAAAAGTGATGTACAGAGGGGTTACAGTTATATAATCAGGCAATGAGTACATTTCTTTTTGAACAGTGTAATCCCCTCCTTCATTTTCTCCCACATCTTCCCTCCCAATGCCTCTCCCACCATGTTGTAAAGTTCATTTCCAACATAGTGTCTAGTGAGTGTCACTGTTTCATTGGTTCACCCTTTGTCCCACCATTTCTGTGAGTCCCTTTCCCTTCTCCAAATCAGATAAACGTACATACAAGACAAAGTGTACAGAAATTTTAAAAAGCCAGTGACATCAGGGAATAAACAAAACGAAAAAGAAAAAAAAATAACTGGAAACATTAAAAAAATAAACCACACTCTTGGAGTTCATTTCGATAAGCATCATTTTATATGACCATATATACATAACTACTGAACCACTGTGGTCCTCTCCTAAGGATATCCTAGACATATTTTAGTTGTTACAAATGGGGGAAACCATGAAGCCTATGTTTCTTTGGGCCTGGCTCACTTCACTTAATATAATTTTTTCCAAGTCTTTCCATTTCCTTACAAATGGAGCAATGTCATTCTTTCTGATAGAAGCAAAGATCTTGTGTGTGTGTGTGTGTGAGAGAGAGAGAGAGAGAGAGAGAGAGAGAGAGAGAGAGAGAGAGAGAGAGAGAGAGAGAGAGAGAGAGAGAGAGAGAGAGAGAGAGAGAGAGAAAGAGAAAGAGAGAGAGAGAGAGAGAGAGATCAGGCTCATCTCCAATGAATCACATACTCAAAAAAAGGCAGAAGTGAAGCTGTGGCTCAATTAGCAGAACACTAGCTTTGAACAACAAGAAACTCAGGGAAAGTGCTCAGGTCCTGAGGTCAAGCTCCAGGACTGGTACAAATTAAAAAAAAAAAAGCAAGGTGGTAAAAAAAATACTTAAAAATTACTAAAACACTCCAAGTAGACCACTGTTAATCATGCTTGATCTCCATACAGCAAGACAATGCTGGGCAGGCCCAGAAATAATACAATTTGATACAGTAACTGAAAGGGTGAAGGTGAAAACCTGTCTACTAAAAGGTAAGTGAAAGCTGCAAAATCTATCAAACCATGGTTAACTGTTTGACTTTTCAACACAGAAATGTAAAATGCTTCTATTTAAGAGTTCATCAAGAGCTGGGAAACGTAAGTCTTGTACAATGACGTTAGGCAGGCAGGACTGAGACAGCTTCAAAGAGCTCTGAAATGGCTGCATTCCTTCAGGACCAACAGGGCAGACAGTAGCGATGAGCCCACATATGGCCATGATGTACAATGGACAGAAGAGAAGAGATTACAAAACACATGCGTGGCATTACCAAGGTTGCTCTTTAACAGGTGATGGGCTTCAACTAAATGAGCCAGCGGGATTCACAAGCACAGTGGTTGTAGTTAGGGGTTATTGGCTAGTCACTAGGCATTTTATTTATGTTCAGAGGTAGAACAAATGGGAAGTACAATCTTTGTCCCTCCAGTGAGGGACAAAGACTGACACTCAAAAGAAATTAAGTCATTTGGTGAAGGCCACAGCACGGGCTGATTTCCTCGTCCAAGATGAACACGGCTTCTTAGGTTAATGGATGACAAGCAGTGTTTCCAGCAATCACAATGCTAGGGATTGTATTGAGGGTTCCTCCAAAGCTGGTCATTACTGAGGGTTTTCCAAACGTAGTTCTGAATCTCGTATGTGACCGGGAATAACTTGCCTAACTTTGCTTGTTAGGTCACAGCCAACTTTTTGACTGCAGTCTTCCTGTTTCATTCTATCAGCATGTCACGAACTGTCAAGCGTCGGAAAGCCGCCATCCACATTTCAACTCTTCACTAAGGGAGCAAGTGGGGGCCTCCTTGGAGCTACAGCTTCTGTCACTCTGGGCCTCTGCTGGAGGTTGACGCCAGGGGCACGCGCTTTCCCCAGGTGATCAGAGCAAAAACTCCAAGTGTCACGCTCTCAATGCTGCCAAGCTGCTGTCAAGACTTTAAAGCCACTGACACAGAGGCTTTTCCACCAAGTTTCCAAGCGCGCAGGCTCTAGCTACCAAACTTTATCTTTGAGTTTGCAACGTTAACAAAGAAAACCAGCAATCTGGGTTGTTTTTGTTTGTTTGTTTGCTTTTAATTCCCAAGAAAAACAGTCAAGTGATGGTGACGTATCTTTTTTCTTGGTTATTTTTCTGGATTTTGTTATTCTAGGAGTGCGGTCACACCCATGAGAAGAAGTCACCATAGATAGTGTGGAGACTGAGTTCAAGTTCTCAGCCAGTTCCCAAGCCTAAGCCAAGAAAGAAAACCACACTGCTGATGTTTAGTATCTTGTATTAAAATTTGACGATAGTTCTATTTTTCTTTTACCCTAAAAATATCTTTAAGTAGTTGTACAAAGGAGTTGTCATTTAACAGAGGAGTTTATGAATACAATATATCTTGATTGACATCACCCCTTTTAAAATATTCACCCATCCCTCCCCTACCCACCCCTTCCCTCACTCTTCATAATGTTGTAGAATATACATTGCTACCACCTTCTCCCTCCTCCTCCTCCTCCTCCTTCTTCTTGTAAAGATGATATACAGAGGGATTACAAGAAGTCAGGCAATGAGTACATTTCTTTTTAAACAATGTCAACTCTTCCCTCATTTTCTCCCAATGTCCCTCCCAATCCCCTTTCCCCACAAGGTGTACAGTTTATTGTCAACACAGCACTGCTGTATTTGTTCACCTTCCATCCCATCATTTCTGTCTTCCCTATTATTCTCCTTACAACTGATAAACTTATATACGAGACAAAATGTACAGAAATCAAAAACAGTGACAAAGAAAAAAAAATCACACGAAACCTCTCGTTTCCATTTCTTGCAGTTCGTGTCAATAAACATTATTTTATATGGTCCTAGCTATTGAACCATGGTGATCCTCTCCTAAGAACGCACTGGATTCTTGACTGTATTCTTTCTGTCTTCTCCTCTTCATTTTCTCCTTGACCCCATCCTGCCCCTATCAAGTAATAGCTTCCTGGTATTTTATTTTGTTGAACTTTAACTTTGATTTTCTAAGGGATTACACTATTTAAGTTCTCCCTTTAATCCATCATATTTCAGACATTTGTTAAAACTTGCATAACACCCAACACATTTACTACTAAGTTTGTAAGCTAAATCAAACTTCCACATAGAAAAATACGTGTCCTTTCTTACTTCACTTAGCATGATGTCTGATGATGTTGTACCATCCATTCATCTGCGGAGGGGCATCAGGATTGGTTCTATCTCTTAGCTATGATAAATAATGTGGTGATAAACATGGTTGTGCTGGTAGCTTTAGTATGGCCTTGTTTGTGATCATTTGGGTAAATGCCCAAAAATGAGATTGCTGGGTCATAGGGAAGCTCTATATGGAGTCTTTTGAGGAACTTCCATACTGCTTTCCAAAGTGGTTGAACAAGTTTACACTCCTACCAACAATGCAGTAGGGTTCCCTTCTGGCCATATTCCCTCCAGCATCTGTTGTTATTAGAGTTCTTGATTATAGCCATTCTAACAAAAAGAAATGGAAAGATCTTGACTATAGTTATTTTGATTCAAGTTATGATCTTCTCTCATTCACATTTTATTTTCATGTTGCCAATTCATGTTTCTTTCTGCATCTTCATGGACATTTAATGAGTAGATGGGAATAAGCTCATTATAAAATCATAATCTAGCATCACAGGCATCCAGAAAAGTCTTGTACAAACTTAAAAAGTTGCCACCTTCTGAAGAAATCCTCCTTGAAATCTAAATTCCCTGCTTATGATTTATAGTTTTCTTTAAAAAAAACTAAGGCATTATCTTGTGTGCTTCTAGTATTGTGCCAATTTCATCAAATTAGTCATCCATGCAGGGAAGGAAAAATTGACAGATAAATTCAATAAATAGCATTGTGCTGAACTGGCTGAATCTCCAAACCAGAAGGAAGTAAGCATAAATGAGCCACGTATATATGTGCACCTTGCCTACAATAAGAATTCATCAATACCACCCAAGGAAGAAGAATATATCTCTATCTGTATCTCTATATGCATACATATATATCTATATGTATGTATAAATATACTTATATAAATGTATATGTACATATGTGTATATATGTATGGGTATATATATATATATATATATATATATATATAGGTATTATGAATGAGAATTCTGACAATGATAGGAAGCTGAATAATAATGCATATGTGCATTCTACAAAAAGATTTTTAACACAAAGTCCCTGAAAGTTATAGAATAATATCCAGTCCTGAACACTAGCAAGAGGTAGAGACAAAAAAAAAAGAAGGTGATCATAAAATTCTCATGGTGGACAGAGTCTGTTGAAAACTGTATTTCTTTGTTTGTTTGTCAACAAGATCCATTCCTACTCAACAGTAGGAATGTTTTTAAAGCTCTAGTGAATTTTTTTGAAATACTTTAAAAGTCATTCCCTGAATACTTGGAATAGCAACAGGCATTTGGCTCATTAATAACTGCTTTGACAGTGTGCCACCAACAGACTTACATCACTTTTCTTTTACAGGAAAAGGGAGACAATTAAATGATGTTTATGATATTCTCAAGTGACTCATGGTACCAGAATTTTATGTAGGTCTTAAAATTCCCAAGTAAACTATGTGTGAGGGGAGGGGGAAATGTTTCTAACATTCATAGCTCTCTTACATTTTTTGGTTCATCACCAAGCTTACCAATTTTTGTAAAAGTTTTGTTGCCTCTGTATATTATGATCCTCTGAAAAAAAGGGGCTGGGATAGATTTCCTCCATGGGCCAAACCTAGGTACATGTATACTGTCCAAGCACTTGCATTAATTGCTAGTCTTTTTTTCTCTTTTTTTTTTTTAATTGCTAGTCTTTTACCATAGTAAGGAAAAAAATCTTTAGAAGGGACCATCCTACTATTTATGGAAAGATCTACTTATTAAGATCTTTTGTTTGAAATAGAGCATGCCATAAAAGTCACAAAATTCCTAAATTCTAAATACTTATCTAATTGGTCTATCATAACAATTTTTTTAGAAAAAGAGACATTCAAAATGACAATCAAGATGTAAAAATGGTAAGGTAACATATGGCTCTAACATCACATATTTACTTTATAAATAGTCTCTATATACTTATGTTTTCAAATGATGAAAGTTTATGAATATTATGCACATATCGAATATTTTTTGAAACCATTACTTGAGTTGTTAGGATGACTGCTGTTTTTTTGCTACCAACAATTTAGAATCTTCAAATTACAATCTAATTTTTGATCAGAAAAATAAACTCATGGGGTAACACACAGTCATGAAAGCCAGTTGCATACAGTTAGAAATTACTAAGAGTTTGGAAGCAATATTTAGCAGACAAGCTTGAAACAGCAAAAAGAATGCTCAGAATCAGGACATGAATATGGAAAACTTTCACATGGCTAATTTTTAGTCAACAGTTTCATTCCATATTGCCCCCAACATGTGTTGTAGATTTCCAATAAGGTATAATGTACACCATCTGATTCACTCACAGAAGCACACTTTCAGGGTTATATTGAGCTTCCTTCACATAATTTACAAGACATCATCAAAGCGATGGTTGACCCAAGTGTCTACAAGAAGTGTACACTGCACGCTAACCCCTGTACAGCTCAGATCATATCTGTATACTCAGAGGAGAAATTCACAATTACCCACTCAGAGCACCGAACTTTATAAGAACTCTGATCAAAAGGCAACCTAGACAGCATAGATATAAACTTTTTGGCAATGTTTGTATGCTTGCTTTATTTTCCCTAAGGATAAATGCTATGTTAAAAAAATATTCCCATTTTAACCTCAACTTGTAGACTTATATGGTGTTAGGAACCCACAGTTAAACTCTAGTGAGAAATAAAAGGCCAGACAGGATATTTTGATTTAGTTTAATAGCTCAGTTTTGTTTGACTCTGAAATACTGCGAAAAGCATAATCTGAGTGAAAACCACCACTTTCTCCACTGGATGGGAATGCAGCTTAAAAACAAATGTTTTAAGTGTACCCTATAAGATTTCAATACACTTTACAACAAATGAATGGTCATATTTACACAGCAAATATGAAAACAGTGGTCAAATTTGGGCTCAAATACAACAAAGAAAAATACATAACCTCAATAATCAAAGAGGATTACATTAAAACAACAAATAATGTGGTTTCCTCTTTTAAATTCAACTGGCACTATTTTCATAAAACTTTTTGTAATATGAATTGGTACGCACAAGGATGTTTATCAATGAATAATTGTTATTGTGTTTTGTTTTGTTTTGTGCCAGACCTGGTCCTGAGGATTGCACCCACGGCCTGAATGTTGTCTCTATGCTTTTTGTCTCAAGGCTAATGTTCTACCATATGAGTCACAGCTCCACTTCTGATTTTTGCTGGTTAATTAGAGATAAGAGTCTCATGAACTCTTCCTGCCCAGGCTGGTTCCAAAGGGGTGTCTTCAGATACCAGCCTCCTGAGTAGTTAGAATTAGAGGCATGAACCACCAGTTCCCAGCTCTAATGCATCATTTTTAATGCACAAATTCAATATAAACTCTAAAACTTGCTATGGTGGACTCTATGGTGGACATGCCTCTATTAAACAAATGATGTTGAAACAAGATAATGAAAGGTATTTATGAGTTACTGCTGAGTGGGCAAAAGCTGGTAATAATATACCCCATTTAGAAAATAGGAAAGTGGTGCATATCAGAATGTATAAATAAATACCCAAATGGGTCTGTTTCTTAAAGCTTTTCTTATTAAGATAACATTGGTGTCTGATTATACTTAATGCTAAAGCATCACTTCATATTCACAAAAAATTCTATGATGAGGGTGCTATTATTATCCCTATTTAACAAATGAGGAAATGGTGATAAAGAGGTGATACAGTTAGAGAAAGCAAACAGGTGATTTCAGAATCAGAATTTGAATGCATGGTATTTGCTTCAAATGAAAGAGCATTTTCACAAAATCTTAGTTTATTTTAGAACGGTGATCCAAAGATGTGTGATTAGAACCCAGGTATAAATTAAATGTGTTTCCTTACCATGCCCTATTGTCTCTTTAACAGTAACAGCATTATCTGGATACAGTAGGTTACTTTGATAGGTAATTTAAAGTGAAGAAGAAAAGGCTTTCCCATATCTCTGAGGTCAGTAAGGTTAATTATATAAGGACTTGAAAGAAAGAGACTGTAAAATCATGAGCATCCTTTTTCTACGACTGTGTTTTGTTTTCTGCTACAATATCTACAAAGCAGAGAGGTCCCTACATTTGAGAGATTGTGGCCTAATTAATCACCAGAATCCTGGAGGGGGGAAAATAGAGGGGGTGAGCTTTGGAAATCCTTCGAAAGGGAGCTGATAATGTCACTGATAGCCATATAAGGTAAAATACCACACACAGGTAATATCTGTGGAGTAGCATATTAAACAGGTGCACTTCCCCAATTGTGAGAAACAAATAGAATAGAAAGAACTGAGGTATGGTCTTCCATTCCCAGAGTCCTCAAAGGAACCTAATCTTTCTGGGAAAGTCTGAGAGCCATGTTGTGTCACACTAGCCTGCATTCCTACTCAAGGAAATCAGAGTTCTCGCTAAAGAATGACCACAATGAATAAGGCCTTCCCTATTGTGAATACAGATGCAGGGACACGGGACATATTAATAGACTATATGTATTTGGCAATCCTCCCAGAGGTGACTTCAAAATATCATGAAAATGAATGGAAGTCAAATCTCACATTGGTCATACAAGTGTTCCGTTCTCATCCTAGAACTAATGCCAAATGAAAATCCCACCGTTTGTCCCAAATGGGTACACAGATTTCTTGGTTTCTTTCTAACAGTCAAGAACATGCCCTATCCCCCCCACCACACACACTTTATAGGCTATACAAAGAAGATCAGAAAAGCAGGAGCAGTGAGTTCCATGTTCTACTACAAATTATCTTTTTAAATACTTTTTTATTGTGAAAATACCGCACAGAGGGGTTACAATTACGTGAGCAAGGTAATGAATACTTCCTTATCAAGCATTGTTGACTCCTCCTTTGTTTCTTTCTATCTAATAAACAGCAAATTAACTCCAGAGTTTCATTGTTTTCTGAAAAAAAGTCAATGGGTCATATAATCGATCAAGTCTCTCTTCTTACAGAAAATCATGGTGTTCACTTTTTATTATCTTTAAGTAGTTGTACAAAGGGGTTTCCAGCCAACGTGCCAGTTTGTGAGTTCAGTGAATCTCAACCAGTGAAACCTTTTTTCATCATCTGTCCCCATCTCTTCCAACCCCATCCACTTAAGTTGCCTGATTCCATTTTCAAATAGGTACATTGAGTATTATGATTTCATTCACCCAGATTTCCTTGTGTCATTTATCTGCTCCCTCCACCATCTCATGCTATGGACCACACATGTTCATAGCATAAAACAGTCAATTACATCATAGATTTACATTCCTAATTGAGGAAAGGCAGAAGCTGTTGAAAGATTTCATTTCATCAGTCACCCTACCACTCCTAATTAATGGCTTAATTAATTAGTAGGCAATACCAAACGGTGACATCAAAAATCCTGGAGTATTTACGGGCTCTGGGGCACTGTCCCATTGATGCTCTTCCCAGGGATAAACTTCAGCAGTGCCATTTCCTGTCTGTCATTCTTAGTTGGCTGAGCTAATTAGTACCCAGCATCCAGTTTAGACATTGGGCCTGAAAACAAAGAGCCATTTAGAGAAGCTGAAATGCATGCTGTGGAATCGCCAAACTGTGGAAATCCATCCAGGAGAACATATCTTATTTCAAGAATATAAATGAATTAATCAGTAAGTTTGCCACCCACAGGCCAGAGACATCCCTGATTAAATTTAATGCCGTGAATTTGTGCAATCACCACCAAACTAACCATTGATTAAACAAAGGCCCCTGAGTGCTAATTCTTTTAATGTGGGGTTTATTTCTGTTCTCCTAGGAAGGGCTCACCTTGGAAAACTTGGCTATTTCCGGGGACACAACCACACTGACAATTCAGATTGGCCTTCTCTTTCTTAAGGCTGCCCAGCTTTTCTGTGCGTTCTGTCAGTGCAATGAACAAGTCCGACATTTCGACAGATGCCTGCTTGGTGATTGTCACAGAAGCACTGAGAATTCCTGATAGAACTCTGTAGAAAAACTCACTATTACAAGGTAAGTAGCCACCTAATTTCCTTCCCCATCTATAACCAGAAGCAGAGAAATTAACATATTCTACATGCCCCACAGTTAAGAGTTGAAGGGTAAAACATACCCGATGCTAGTTTCCTGTATTCTGCACATTTCATCTTTAGGCAATGCTGTTATTTGCAAATAGATAGCTGACAAGTGAGCCAAGGGAATTGCAAGATAGATAACTAAAAGTTGTTTGTTTGCTTATGTGTGTGTGTGTTTTCCCCTTTGTGTGTGTGTGTGTGTGTGTGTGTGTGTGTGTGTGTGTGTGTGTATGTGTGCATATCTAAGCTTAATCTTAGTGCTTCACTCATTTTCTTGACATTCTTGCTTACAGCTTGTGAACTACCAATAGAGCCATGCCTCCAGTTTGGAATTTTGCTGGTTAATCAGACATGGTATCTCTCAAACTGTTCTGCCTGAGCTGCCTTTAATCTGTGATCCTCCAGATTGCAGCCTTCTGAGTAGTAAAATTATAGGACTGAGCCACTAATGCCTGGATGGCTCTAAGTGTGGTTGTTGATTAATTTTCTGTAGCTCATAGATGTTTTAGTAGACATTTCAATAGATAAAACACACTAACTAGAATTTAATCCATAAAATAAATATACAACAAGTTGTCATGTTGAAAACAAGCTTTACAATGTCGGAGCGTGGGGGGGAAGGGTCAGGTGGGGGGGAGGGGGGAGGCTGGGAAGGGATGTGAAGGGTAAACAAAGGAGGAGGCTGCAATGCTTGGTAAGAAATGTATGCATTATCCTGCCCATGTAATTGTAACCCCTCTGTACAGTATGTTCACAAATTAAATTAAATTAAATTTAAAAAAATAAATAAATATACAAATAGAGACTGTGTTTTAACAACAATCCAACCTTCACTCAGAGAATTCCTACTGTGTAACAGGTTCTATAATAAAACAATCAGATTCCTACTTCAAGGAGCTTACAATTTAGTAGCAGTAACTGAGACATAGCGTTTCTGAATCAAAAATGCTTTCCCTAGCTGGGCACTGGTGGCTCACACCTGTCATCCTAGCTACTCAGGAGGATGAGATGTGAGGCTGAGATTGCAGTTCAAAGCCAGCCCAGGCAGGAAAGTCTGGGAGACTCTTTTCTCCAACAAACCACTAGAAAACCAGAAGTTGTTCTATGGATCAAGTGGTAGAGCACTCACCTTGAGCTGAAGAGTGAGAGCTGAGGGACAGTGCCCAAGCCCAGAGTTCAAGCCCCACGACTGACCGTCCAAAAAAAACAATGCTTTCTCTGATAACTTACTTAACTCTACTCAGGTTCTGGGGAGTCTCACAAAAGTAACGATTAGATGGTTAAAAGCACACATATACATTGAAAACAGAATGTGAAATCTGTAATCCAAGCTCACAATAAGTACACAGGCTTGCTCGCTCCCTAGTCAAAGGATGAGGGGAGAAGAAAGGGAGAAGAGAGGACACCTACAGGCCACCATAAACAAGGGCTGGCTGGCATTCTCTTGGTCTTACAGAACAGAGAAGCATTAGAGCAGTAAATGTGAATTCAAATAATTCTCTGTGATAAGAGCTTTCATTTATCTGTCTGGCTGTCATTTATTGGGCTCTTTTGTGTGTGTGGCATCAAGGTTGAGCTCAGGCCTTGCACTTTCCCTCAGACCTTTTGACTTTGCTATATTGCAGACAGGGTCTCATCCTTGACATAGGCTGGCCTTAGACCACAGCCTTCCAACCAAGCAAATTACAGATGTAAATCACCATTACTGGGGGAAGATGGAGTCCTCTTAACACTTGAATCATGATCCTCTCCATCTTTGCCTCCCAGGTAGCTGAGATTACATTTGTGCATCACCGACCCCAGACCCTGGCCTCCAGGATGGAGATGGAAATGCACATTTGATTGTGCTTTTATACCCAGAAATCATCAAATTCTCTTTGTCTCACAGCTCAGATCCATTTCACAATCAATTCCTATGGAATGCCTTCAAATTACTGCTGCTCTATCTAGAATCCAAATGTTATTGCTGCAACCCTAGCCCAAGAACTAATGGGTTCCAAAGGAAATACTTTTACTGCAGAAATATTAAAGACTACCTTGGAGAAGATGAGAAGCTTTGATCCAGTGATTCCCTAAGTGACAGAAACAAAATAAATAAAGAATAATCTCTTCAATTAACATAAGAAAATTCAGTGTTCTCCGACAGCAGAATAGATTACCTCCGGAAGCAATGGGTATTGAGGAATATCTTACAAGGAAGTTATTATTATCAATTAAGAGTGAGAATAGTAGCTGACACAGTGGCTCACACCTGAAATCCTAGCTACCGTGAGACTCTCATTTCCAACTTTTGCCTTGTTTTGGGGTTTTTTTTTTTGGTCAGTCATAGGGTTGAATTTGTTTTGTTTTGTTTGTTTTTTGTTTTGGTCAGTCATGGGGCTTGAACTCTGGGCCTGAGCACTATCCCTGAGCTCTTCAGCTCAAAGCAAGTGATCTACCACTTGAGCCACAATGCCACTTCCAGTTTTCTGGTGGTTCACAGAAGAGTCTCGCGGAGTTTCCTACCAGGGCTGGCTTTGAACCACAATCCTCAGATCTCAGCCTCCTGAGTAGCTAGGATTACAGGCATGAGCCTCGGGCACCTGGCTTATTTCCAACTTAATCATCCAAAAGTGGAGCTGTGGCTCAAGTAGTAGAACACCAGCTTACTTAGTAAAAAAGCTAAGGGAACTAAAGGATGGCACTTAGGTCTTTGTGGGGAGGGTGAGAAAGAAAAGGGGAGAGGAGGAAAGAGAAGGAGAGGGAGAGAGGGACATGAAGAAGTTCAAAAAATGAAGAGATGCAGTCAGAGGCACCATTTCATTCAGTCCTACAATTTTGACCTTTCAAATTGGCACTTTCTTATACAGTTCCTGAATCACGGCTGAGATACAAATTGTCATGTCTAACAGACATGCCACGTGTATAATATTGTACAACTGTGAAACAATATCCTATTAGAAATTGGGATGTGATTCAAATATTCCTTTTCATTCCAAATGAATCTCTCCTGCTTTGATTTGTATACATCATTTCAAAATTTCACAAACCAGCTGTGAAATTGCTGATTTGTCTCCAGTATGAATTTCTTTGTTAGGAAAGAAAATGGCTCTTAGAAATAATCTCCTCACAAGAAGGGAGGAGATATTTATGCTTTTTAAAATTTTCTTCTTCTTCCCTCAAACATGCACAGGTCAATTCAAAGAGAATTTACTCATTCCTTGGGTAAAAGGCAAGTATCACCTCAGGAAATGGTTCTTTCTGTGACTGTTTTGCTAATTCTATCACCCACTGTCTTGTTTGGCACAGGAATGAGGAAAGTGAATACTATCTTTTAGACACAGGCAAAGTTCACTTAGGAGAAGCTCTTCATATGCCTGAAAGAGAAATCCACTGGGAACCATTGTTTTTCTTTTGAGACAAAGAAGATCCACACAAACAAAGGCATATAATTCTTAATTTAGTTCCCTTAAACATATTATAATAATAAACTGGGTTTCAGTACTACTGAGTACAGTTTTTTTTTTGTTTTATTTTTTGGTTATGATTTTTGTTTGTTTTTGTAGCAGACTTAGGGTTGAATGCTGGGCCTGGGCTCTACACTTGAATCACAACTCCACTTCCAGATTTTTTGGCAATTAACTAGAGACAAGGGCCTCACAGACTTCTGGGCTGGCTCTGAACCCTGATCCTCAGATCTCAGCCTTCTGAGTAGCTTAGAATTATAGGCATGAGCCACCAGTGCCAGGCTGTTGTTTACATTTGAAGGGTAATAAACACAACTTTTGCGATTGGTCTTTGGCTTCAGTATTGGAGAACTTATACTCTGGTTATCTAAAAACCTTAAACCAAGAAAATTGAAAGCTGGACTGACATACCGTCAGTGAATTTCCCCTTCCTATGATCTCAGCAATTCTTCCTTGAAGACTCCAATATTGTGACACTTTCAAAGCACTCAAAACAGCAACACCATGAATCAGTTTGCAGAACAGGCATTGTGAATTCTTCAATAACAGCACCCATTAAAAGAAACAGTTAATTAATTTGATCCTAGCACATTAAAGCTCTTATCTGAGATGAAGGGGAACTTCAATCACAGCTAACAACCTATCTTTAAAATTTCTCCTAGAGGAAGAAAATCTCTAGCATATGGAATTCACTTAAAGAATGGTCAGGATCTGGGAGAAAGATGGAAGGGCATTGTTCAAAATGCATTGTCTTTAAAGACTGATAGCTTGAATTGAGACCTCTTGGTTCAACTTTTAAAGATAATTAAAACATAAATTTTAAAAAGTAAGAAAAAAAAAAGAATGGCCAGAAACATCTTTCACTTCCATTTCCTGCCTGGGGACAGGAAATATTTTTGTCTCTCTTTTTCATTTCTCTCTTTTAACCTTGTTAAACTAAAATAAACCTCTTCGAAAACTTACACCAAAACACACACACACACACACACACACACACACACACACACACACACACACACACACACACACACACACACACACACACACACACACACACACACGAATATCCAGAAAGCCATCATAAAAAATATGATAAAATGAGATTAAGAAGGAAAAAAATTGATGTCTAAGGGAATTATTTTCCTATGTCTTTTGAAGCCTAGGTCTAAAATTCTTTTCCAAAGCAAGCTAAAATGATGCTTTAAATAAAAATGTTGCAGTAGCTGGGTACTGGTAGATTATACTTGCAACCCTAGCTACTTCAGCAGCTATGATCTAAGGATCTCAGTTCTGTGCCTCTCAACTCCAATTAACCAGCAAAAAGCCATAAGTGTAGGTGTGACTCAAGTGGTAGAGTGCTAGCTTTGAGCAAAACAGCTAAAGGCCTGTACCCAGGCCCTGAGTTCAACATACCAGGGGCAAAGCACACACACACACACACACACACACACACACACACACACACACACACACACACACACACACACACACACACACACACACACACACACACACACACACACACACACACACACACACACACACACACACACACACACACACACAGCACAACAAAGGTCCAGTTCACAGAATGCTCAGTAACTACTGAATGGATATCAAAACGATAGGGTAAATTTCTTTAAAAAAAAATCAGTCACATTTGAGTCAAATTGACATGTAGAATAAACATCATCCCTCTGTGTATGCCTTTGATCATGTACATTTCTATCCATCTATTTACCACTGGTGGTAGCTTTATGTTAACAGGTGATAACCCAGAATACTTTTATTATATCAGTTTCTCTCTTCGTATTCAAACTACTAGGCAAAACAAAACAAAACAAACTTGGCTACCCAGGCACTATGCTGGTGGCTCATACGTGTAATCCTAGCTTCTCAGGAGGCTGAGATCTGGGGATCATGTTTCAAAGTCAGCCTGGCAGATAAGTCCCCCCTGAGACTCTTACCTTGAATGACCCACTTAAAACCCAGAAGTGGCAATATGTTTCTACATAAAGCACTAGCCTTGAGCAAAAGGAGCTCAGAGACAGTACGCAAGCTCTGAGTTCAAGCCCCAGGACTGACAAAAAAATGGCTAATATTGGCTTAGTAAAATATGTCTTTGAAACAAATTTTCTTGCCTTTCAGAAGACAGAACAGAAGGTTTAGGAGGTTCCATGGGTACAAGAACAAAGATCCTTCAGACTTTGCAGCCACTGGTGGTCACGTGACTATGCTCTGATACACAGGATTAAACAGAATTACATGCTTAGCATCATCTTATAAGGGCAATCACATGGGAATATTTCCTCCACAAGGAAATAAATATATATTTAAAGAGCTCATGTATGTGATGCACTAGCCATCAAAAAAGGTTTAATAAAGGAATGGAGCAACTTTATAAAATAAAATAAGCCTAGAATTGTAGGTATTTCACATTTTTCTGTTCTGCATAGTAGTGTGTGTGCGCATGCGCATATGCATGTACGCGCTGTTCCTGGGGTTTGAACTCAGGGTCTGGGCACTGTTCCTGAGCTATTTTGCTCAAGGTTAACACTTCAACACTTAAGCCACAAATCTGCTTCTATATTTTGGTTGTTAATTGGAGATAAGCCCTCACACACTTTGCTGCCCCAGCTGATTTCAAACTGCGATCCTTAGACCTCAGCTTCTAGAGCAGCTAGGATTACAGGCATGTGCCACCAGCGCCTGCTTTATCACATTTTTGAACTTCAAAAATTACCAGAGGAGGAGAAAGAACGATGATGAAACTCTCATTTAAAATTCAAGAGCGGGAGACATGAGAGGATACTTCCAAGGTCATGAAACCTACTCTTCGTTCTAATTTGAACCCATACGGACTACTTTTCTACCTCAGCATGAACAGTTTTTCACAGCCTGGAGGAGAGAGAAAGAGAGAGAGAAATGCTTTTAGATTTCTGAGTTATGTGATGAGGATGAATTTGGAAAGACAGAAAATAATCTGAAAAAAATCAGTTAAGCTAGTTTTACAGAGCAGAAAACCAAGACATTATTTTGGATATCTTACTTACATGATTCTATATAATAACAGTGTGAGTGTTCAATAAATGGCAAGTGTTATACAGAAGGACCCAGAAATATATTTGCTATTTCAAATTAAAAGTGAAAGGAAACATACAGGGAATGAGAAAAGGGAAAACTCTGAAACTGGTTGAGAAAAAAAAAAGAGAGACAGAGAGAGAGGGAAAGAGATAAAAATCCACATTTTTTTGCCAGCTGGAGAAAAGCCTGGTAATGAGTAGAGGCAATGTGATTTGTGAATCAAGTTTCCAAAGATGCTGGAGATGGGAGAGGAGAAATAAAGTGAAGGCGACAGCATGTTTGGGACTTATTGGGCAAAAATAAAATCACTTTTCCACGTGCATCCCACACATGGGCACTCAGGCAGATTTCTCTGATCACTTCTGACAATAATAAAAAGTCATACAAATGGAAGATGTCCAACCATTCTCCAGGTACAGGGTTCTTGAAAATTAGAGAACTGACTTCATACAAAGGAAAGAGCCACAAGGAGCAACGTATACATTAGACGCTCCATTCCATACAATTATTCTACTTCTTCAGACAAAACTCTATAGTCTTGCGTGGTTGGTGTGCATGCCTGAGCACTTACCCAGATGGTAAATGTAGCAAAAGATGTTACAATAAAAGAGTAGAGATTGCTTGAGAAATAAAGATGCCACATCCTTCTCCTAAACAGTTTTGTTTTCAAAACCCATCACCCAAACCTATCATATGCATACTATATAACTCGTAATTAAAAAAAAATCATATTTTGAATACCAGCTGATCTGATGACCACAGCAAGAGCATTTTGCATATATTTAATTAAGAAAAAGATATTCATGGGAGTTTTTTTTAAAGGAGTTTTCTTCTATATGTAGTAGGAAAATAAGCATGTGTTCATTTTAGAATTTAATTGGCATAGCTGGATGTCCTGGTTGATGCCTGTAATCCTAGCTACTCAGGAGGTAGAGTTCTGATGATCATAGTTCAAAGCCAGCCCAGGGAGGGAAGACTGTGAGACTCTTAACTGATTAATCACCATACAGCTGGATGCCGAGCAGTGGCTCAAGTGGAAGAGCAATAGCTTTGAACAAAAAACGTTTGGGGACCACTCCTAGGCCTTTAGTTCAAGCCCTGGAGCTGGCATGTGCATACACACAAAAACTGGCATATCTCTTCTATCTTAGTTCTTTGAAACAAACACTGCATCATTGTTCTTCTAACTCTGTAAGATCACTTTGAGCCATTCCATTTTACCAAATACTGCAATAAAGAACAGGATGAAGTAGACCATGTGTGAAAAAAAATAAATAAAAAGTAGGGGTATTTCTATCCCCAAATGTGATATGTTCGTTTATTTTGACAAGAGCAATTTAGTTTTCATTTTTTTTATCTTATGGTGGCAAATTTCTGCAGAAAATTTCATGAAGAAATAAAAACTCAAGTCTATAACAGGAAGCTTTATTAGACAAAATTATGTTAAGCATTTTTTGAGTAATGCAAAAGCAGAAATCCACTTTAGCAAGCTTATGCAAAGCTATAAGAAAGCTGGAGGAGTGGTTCATCTGTCTAGCAAATGGGAAAGCCCTGAGTTCAGAGTATTAATGAATGTAATAATCACAAATAAATACACACACACATATATTGGAATTAGGAGCTGGTGGCTTACTCTTATAATCATAGCTACTCAGGAGGATGAGATTTGAAGTTCAAAGACAGCCTGGGAAGAAAAGTGGTCCAGGAGATTTCCTTTCACCAATTAACCAGTAAAAAGTTAGAAGTGGAACTGTGACTAAAGTGGTAGAGTGCCATCTTTGGGGGGAAAATGCCAAGTGAGAAATCAAGTTCTAAGTTCAAACCCTAATAGAGGGGAAAAAATAAAGACCCCACAGGAATTCTTCAAGTCTGATTTTACTTCTCTGTTATTTTAGGACATTCCAATGGTAACTTTTGTTTTGTTTTGTTTTTTAATGTTCTTTACAAATTCTAGTTACCCTGGAACTTCCTGTGTACCTCAGGTTGGCCATGAAATCAAGATCTTCCTGCGCAGATGTCCATGTTCTGTATTTACATACCAGTATATTTTTTCATAAAGCTTTTCCTAACACTTCATTTTGGAGTATGTTCTGAAAACTATAAAACATTTGCCCATTCATTTTTCTTAATTTAACCCAGAAGTGCCTTTGTATCCCTCCAGCAGGGAAATATTTGGTACTATCTGAACACGTTTTTGGTTGGCATAACTGATAAGTGTCACTGGGTAGAAGCCTTGGTAGCTGTTAAACCCTTGCGAGGAAAGAACCGCTTGCCCAGATACTAGCAAGGTAGAGACAGTCTCATTTCATTCTGTTTTATGTGACTGACCAAACCAAACAACAACAACAAAAATAAAATCACAGCTTTACATGCAAAAGGAAGTATAGGCACTGCTCTTCCCACTTTTGGACAAGAAAATGAGCCCTATATTGTCTCTGCATGAATAAGGCAGCAAGTGCTAGCTCTGGCCACGTATCTGACTTTGTATATTTTTCATTAAGCAATGTGAAGTTCCAGTAATCTGTCGAAATCAGAGGAAAGCCCCACAACCTGAACAGAGAAGCATGAAAATAACAGAGTGAAAGTGTCAGAAACAAGGGATAAAACACAGGACAATAATGAAGGGAACTGTCTCCACAAACAGGAGAATCAAGAAGGAATGGATTTCAAAGCCAAGAAGTTCCTCTCTCACCAGCTACCGACATAACTGCAGCCTTCAACACATTTAACTATGAGTCTTACTTTGTATGAAAATATCTGAATACACGACTATGAGAAATCAAGTGAAAAGCATGCAGAGAAATTCTTATTATCCACACTCGACAAAACTCTCAGACCGCCCTTTCCCTTCATTGATTGGTTAGTGATCAAACAAAAACAAACCAAAATAGGCTTCCAGGTGAAAGAAAGGGTATAACAAGATTTCATCAAGCCTCTGAGAAAGAAACAGACATAGGCAGACGTATGGTGGAAATTAGGGCTTTTAAGTGAGAAAGCCAGAAATTTCGAGGAAATAAATAATCACTATATGATCAGCTTCTCAGAGCAATAGCTTTGGATGGATTACAAATAATCTCTAAGTCTACATCTCCTTATGGGGGAAACAGAACCTCTGCCTGAGGTTGTAATTAATAAATGAAAGAATAGATGAGGAAGAGCAGGTCATCTTAAACAACTGCTAGGAGAGATGCACGCATAGTTTCAAAGGACCCATCATCACCACCCCCTTAGGTGAAGGGAAGAAAAGGAGAACAGGGCTCTATCATCACAAATCACCACTTGTACTGCAGAAATTAAAGTTAACAAATCAATGTTAAATAACAAAAATAGAAACTCAGGCTAAGACATATGACGCCATGTCATAGAATCTGAGAAGCAAAAGACCTCTGACTTTTTAGAGAGTAACTTAAAATACTTAACAGAGGTAAAAAAAAAAAAAAACAAAACACAGGGATAAAAAAGATAATACCTGGTAATAGACAATGAACTTTCCTGAATCCAAATTCAAACACCAATCAACTATGCAGAAATAATTGAAAATATTAAATTAATAAATCTTGGCACATAGGATCAAACTGACTCCATGAAGCAGGAGAGAAATCTTAAGCAGCTTATGTCTATTTTAAGAAATGCTTTAGTTAAATAAAAATTAGTGAGAAGAGCTCTTTAGCAGTGAATCAATCATAAAAAAAAAGTTAAAGGAAATTTCAGAATTGTGGTACAAATTATACGATGGAGTATTTGTTGTTTTGCTTTGTTTGTCAACGATTTTATATTTCAGGACTCATCTTTCATAAATCTCATGCTATCAACCCTATCAAATATACATATTTAAAAGCATGCAAAGGAACTTAAATATGAAAGAAGTCAAAATTCTAATAAACAAAAAATAGGAGCGAACAACTAGAAATGCTTTTTGTGTGTGTATGTTGGCACTGTCTCTTGAACTCAGGGCTTTGGCACCATCCCTTAGCATTTTTTGAGAAAAGACTGGCATAAGCAACAGTTCCACCTCCAATTTTATGCAGGACAATTGGACATAAGACTTTCCTGCCAGAGCTAGCTTTGAACTTCAATCCTCAGGTCTCAGCCTTCTGTGTAGCCAGGATTACAGATATGAGCCAAAGACAAAAACATAATGACTCCCTTCTAACTTACTTTTACTTTTTTCGTAAGTATGCAGTACAATCAAGGGAAGTATATGGAAAGTGAGAGGAAAGACAAAGTATTCTTACTTGTATTGACATGTAAATTCAGAGAATTTTGGGAAACAAGTTCAGAAAATATTTTTTAAATAGAAATTAGTATAGTAATAGTAAGGTTGCAGAGAGATACAAAAATATAACAGAGGACTTGAAAATGGTAATGTCTTGTTGAAAACCACTTGGAAATGCTTTATTTCCTATTGGACTCAATACATTACCTTATAAAATAAGTGAAACAGATCAAGATACAGATACACAGAAATTGCTCTGTTAATTCTATTTTTTTAAATAAACAGCCTACAAAATTAAAAAAAGTGGGCTGGGAAGGTGGCTCAGTGATAGAGTGCTTGCCTTGCATGCATGAGGCCCTGGGTTTGACTCCTCAGCACCACATAAACAGAAAAAATAAAAAAGCCGGAAGTGGTGCTGTGGCTCAAGTGGTAGAGCGCTAGCCTTGAACTAAAGAGCTGAGGGACAGCGCCCAGGCCCAGAGTTCAGGCCCCATAACGGACCCAAAAAAAAAAAATTAAGAAAAGTGAGAGAAGGGTTGGGAGTTTGGGATAAGAAAGCTGAAAGGGGTGGCATTGGTCAAGATGCACTCATCGTATTCATAAAATTCTTTGGTGAATGGCAATTCCTGTACAACTACTTAAAGATAATAAAGAATTTTTAAAATGTTCATTCAATTATGTAGGAGGAAAGAGAAATTCAACACGTCATTAAAGACTATTTTAATCCCCATAATGCTTTCATTTAGTAAATAGAAGTGTGTCTAGCCACTACCATATACCAGGGTATATTTTTAGTTTTATAAATGTCAATATAACTTAGACTCTGGTGGCTCACACCTGTATTCCTAGCTACTCAGAAGGTGGAGAACTTAGGATCAAGGTTCAAACCAGCCATGGAAGAAAAGACTCTCCAATTAACCACCAGAATGCCAGATTTTATCAAGAAAACTAAGAGAAAGTGCCCAGGCCCTGACTTCCAGCCCCCATAATGGCACAGTAAACAAATACACAAACAAAAAATGTCAATATAGAATATGTTCAAGTAGATATCATCACAAGTTATACTGGCTTCCGTGTACTGCTGATATCAACTACCTTGGGCCAAACTAAAGGAAATACAATTAAATCAACAAAACAGAGTTTGCAGTACTCACTTTCTTATCATTTGTGTTTCATTATAAAGAATATATTATAAAGAAAATAAATCTATAAGCTAGATATCTGTTTGAAATGAGGAAACAACTTTCTCTCTCTCTCTCTCTCTCTCTCTCTCTCTCTCTCTCTCTCACACACACACACACACACACACACACACACACACACACACAGTTATGCTTCATGACACTGGAAATGACCAACTTTCCTTTTAACAGAATCCATGATATAGGAGGTATATAAAAGTATTGAACATACTGACATGACACACTGTGAACTATGGAACTAAATAGCACGAAACCAACTCTCAAAACCAGAATCAAAGCTTAGGGGTGTGGCTCAGTGGTATAGCACTCGCCAGTGATATGCAAGACATTTGGTTGGACTCCCCCAAATGAGACACAAAGTAAACATTTCCTTTTTTTGGCAACATGTGACCACAATACAAAGAGTATATAATACTTTACAGAATTTCATTTTTCTGCCACTCAAGACATCCCAAATACAGACATAGTGAGGAAGCGATGAAATGGAGAAGAGGACAAATGAATCCTTTCTGTTCATTTGAGTTTAAAAAAAAAGTTTTCCCAATGGCATGGATTATGCAAAGGCCTATTGCACTGTGAGTCAGTGAGTAGTTCAGAACCAAAAAGAAAGCACCCCAATAACCAGAACTGGGGAAAACATTTCTAAATTGGTATTCACCCATTTACTTGCTGTCCCCTTAATGTTTCTATTAGTCTTAAGTTCTACTTTGGGAACATAATGTCAGTGGACTTTATTAGCATTCCTGGAGCAAATGTTTAATATCCTAGGTGACCATGCTCAACCTCCCAAATGTTAATTGATTCTATTACAAATTGCTTGTGGCACGTTCCAGGTGTACAAGGGAATTAGCACTGGGCTTATAGGACAGATAATGCATTTTAAAATCTGCACAGGAAGGTCAGTTTCCCATTAGCTTCTTTACTATATTAAGATGCAAAAGATTCTTAGTTGGAATTCCTTATAGTATTTGATGGTGACACTTCGTAAATTGGCAACAAAACAAAATGAACATTATAAGCCAAATTTTTCTTATTCCCTCTTAAATGTAAATTTTACGTCTTTCCTGAGGATGCCTTTAAAATAATCAGAATTGGTTCTAAGATATTGAAATGTTCTATTCTAAATTATTATGTTCTATATTGATAAGGGAATAATATATTCGAAGTTCCTTGATCACTATTGCCTTCATTTTAATTCAGGACCTGGAAAGGTTATAAGATAAACTGTTATCTTCTTTGAAGGATGGCATATCATGCGATTTGAATATGGACAATGCCATACAAAACTGAATGAACAAGCAATTGGCATAACACAACATAAAAATCTTCATCAATAAAGTATTCAAAACAATTTGGTTGTCTCTCCTCTCCCAAACTATTAGTTCAGAATCTCACTTAACCATAAGCCTATGGCTTTAACAACTTCAGTGGTAAATAATAATGGCTAAAACTGTCATCAATGGTAACACTAATTCTCTGTGGAAGGCAGAATTCTCTAACGGTCCTCAGGATTCCTAACCTTGTTGTCTAGCATGAATAACACTGACTCTAGCTCTGCTATAGGTGATCTGGCACTTGTGATTGAATGAAGGGAACTTACAGGTTGGTTTTGAGTTGTTACAAAGGGATATCTTCCTGCATTGTCTTGGCTTCATCAGCTGACTCTTCCTCCAAAGAAACAGATCATAGGTTTGAAGGGAGTGACTCAAAACGTGATAGTACTCTACCCACTTTGAAGAAATGCAGCACCCTGTTGTAAGAGGTCTGGGGAGAGGACCACATGGCAAGAAACTGCGAACAGATGCAGGATGCCCCGCTGACTGCCTACCACTCAAGGTGACCTCAGCCCCTAACCCTTCACCACAAAGCAGTGAATGGTGCCACCATCTTGGAACTTTGGAAATAGACCTTTACCTAGTAGGAGAAAGCCTCTAGATTAAAGAAGCAGCAGCTGAGTCTTTAAAGTTAGCCTAATGAGATCCTGAGCAGGGAACCTATGATCCATGGATCCTAAAAATCATAAATATCGTTTATTGGGAACATCTATAGCTGTTGTGATTTATCATCAGGAATAACTACATGATCATATGTTGACTATTTTCAAAGACTTTGACAGTTATTATAATTTTTTAAAAATATATGTCTATTTTACTTTCATAATTATCTCTTAAGGTAAAGGTTATTTATAGATAATAAAGTTTTAAAGGGTAAATAACATGATAATCTGAGTAGCATATTCTAACCTTATTAATTTCTTAAAACACCTGACTATTCTCTCTCTCTCTTTTTTTTTTTTTTTTTTTGCAGGTCGTGGGGCTTGAACTCTGGGCCTGGGCACTGTCCCTGATCTCTTTAGCTCAAGGCTAGTGCTCTACCATTTGAGCTATAGCACCACTTCCAGTTTTCTGAGTGGCTTATTGGAGAAAAGAGTCTCACGGGCCTTCCTGCCTAAGCTGGCTTTGAACTGTGATCCTCAGATCTCAGCCTCCTGAGTAGCTAGGATTACAGGTGTGAGCCACTGGCACCTGGCTCTATTCTCTCCTTAATGAAATAAGTGTGTAGTCATTATTCAGAAAATCTAAGTTCTAGTTCCATTTTGTTATTAATTAGCTATTCACTAAAGGAAAAATATCTGATCACTTCATCCCAGGTCTAGTAATTAAAGCGACATTACTGATTATATAATCCTTCTACCTCTAAACCTGTCACATTTAATACTATCCTTATATTTTAATTGGCTAAGTTGAAATGAATATGGTTTTGTATAGAAGAGTTAAAATTTTTAAATGTCAATTACATAATATATTATTTGATCAAGTGAATTACCTTTTCTCTATAAAACCAAAAGCCCATGTTGAAAACAACAATATTTTAGGGCAATGCACAAAATACTAGAAAAGGATTAGGAAATACTAAGAACTGGCTTATTTTAAAATCCATCTACTGCTTTAAATCCATTTCTGGCACATATCCCAGCTAAAGTCGGAATTGAAAATTATTCAAAATCCCTCTGCGGGGATCTTGCAAAGAATCTAAAAGGGGGGCTCAGTAAGAACACTCATTATGTAGGGGATAAGACCTAAGACTATGCTTCCATTTTTCCAAAGAAAACCTCTATGGCAAGGGTGCCATGGGTGGAAACGATGACTAAAACATAGTGAGTGGCACACTGCCCTCCCTCTGCTTTGTTCAAAGGCTAAAAGTCCTGTTTAGCTGGAGCTGGCCACTGGTGGCTCACGCCTGTAATCCTGCCAGCTCTGAAGTCTGAGATCTGAGTATCACAGCTGGAAGCTACCCCAGATAGTAAAGTCTTCTTTGATACTCTCATCTCCTAAATTACCAAAATGCCAGAAGTGAAGCTATGGCTCAAGCCTTAAACAATAAGCTGAAGAACAGCACAGAGGCCCTGAGTTTGAGACCCAGGACTGACACACCCACACACATTCTGTTTAGCTGATTTCTTTACAGTTAATTGGATTCTATTTGTATATTTTAACACAACTCCTTAGTCTCCCTCCATGTAATTCATTGACCATTCTATTCTGTTTCAATTGATCGTCTATCTTCATATTTCTTGTAAATCTTAGCAGATACCTAAAATCAACTCTGTGAACTACATGCTTTTGCTCAATCTAAACCTTTTCTATGACAAATTTAAATGAGACTTTATATTTCTTTGCCTATCTGTCTACTATCTTTCATAAGCACTGACTACCCTGGAAAAATATATACATTCTTGTTATACAATTGGTGTATTTTCTGAGTCTAGAGGCTCCAAGATGATTTCATGTTATTACACTAGACAGTAGCTAAGGAATTCTGTTGAATAGTCAGCATATACTTGGCTGCCATGGTTTTAGTTTTCATTTGTCACAGTGCTCCTTTCCTCTTTACCAGAAAGCTCAATACACCATGCAAAAAACAGTAAGGAAGGAAGCTACGTGTGTGTGTGTGTGTGTGTGTGTGTGTGTGTGTGTGTGTGTGTGTGTGTGTGTGTGTGTGTGTGTGTGTGTGTGTGTGTGTGTGTGTGTGTGTGTGTGTGTGTGTGTGTGTGTGTGTGTGTGTGTGTGTGTGTGTGTGTGTGTGTGTGTGTGTGTGTGTGTGTGTGTGTGTGTGTGGCTTGAACTCTGGACCTGGGCACTATCCCTGTGCTCTTCAGCTCAAAGCGAGCGCTCTACCACTTGGGCCACAGCACCACTTCCAGTTTTCTGGTGTTTAATTGGAGATAAGAGTTTTGTGGACTTTCTTGTCTGGGCTGGCTTTGAACCATGATCCTCAGATCTCAGCCTCCTGAGTAGTTAAGATTATAGGTGTGAGCCACTAGCACCCACCACACTTCTGGTATTTAAGGCCCTCCACAATTTGTACACTAGTCCCTCTCAGATCAGACAAGCAGGGTTTCAGTAGTTACTCTCTGTTTCATTAGTAAACATTGCAAGAGTCTACTTGCATTGTGAAAGTCTACTTGCATGCTTTCTGAATTGTATCTGTGGTGTAGCTTTTACTACCACAAACTTCCTTCCTTCGAGAACAAGTATTATTTCTCCTAGAATGAACTGAGTTTCAGCACATCAAGTCAACACTAATATAAGCAGGTGACAATATGCTATTTCATGTTGTCTGGAGAATACACAGTATTTCTTCCACTTTAACAGACTTTTCCCATTACAAATCCACTGTGTGGCTATTTTCAGTGTTAACCTAAGAGAGATCTCAAGCTTAGCATCCAAACTTCCAGATATGATGAATGGCTGAGTTGAAAAACATATTTGTTAAGGAAACAGCCTCTATAAAGCTTGTATAGCTTTGATTGATCATATTTACCCAATGGATACAAATGTTATTGGCCTTTAGAAAACACGGGTGGAGGAAGTGGTGGAGTTAGGTTTGGTTTCCTTTCCTTTTCAAACTAGCTTCTTACCAAACCATCTGAAAAAGCATTTCTCAGCCCACTGGCATAGAGTGACAGCGATCCAGTGGTGTTTTCTCAACAAAACCATGCCCTTTATTCTGGAAAGTAATGAGGTCTAAAAAAATGGTCTACCTCAGAGTAAGCCTGCAATGTCTCATTTCCTTTCCATGGATGTCTGCTATTTGTGTTATTTGTACATGCACCAACTTGCACATACACAACCAAAGCAACTTGGATAAAGAAATCAACATGCCTGACCTGAATTATACAGCCAAACATTAACTAGGTTCTTTTCACATCTTAAGCACCCTTTGTAGCCTAATATAAAGACATATTCATGCAGCTTATAATTCAATAAGTACTAGTGGAGTGTCTGTTAAGAATAAAGAACTTGTATAGGTCTGCCTTTGATAGCACTGAAGAAAGAAATCCCTGCTGTCATGGATCCTACACCTTACCGTGAAGAGACTAAAGCACTATTCACATGTCAGGTTGTAAGAGGCAACCCAAAACATGCTATTGCTGCACCCTGTGAATTAACTAGAAGTTTCCCAACTTTGAATCTGAGCTACTCTCTGAAGTCCCTTTGCAATATCCTCAGGCCCCAGGAAGCAAGAAGCTTCTCTGATAACATTCTGTGTAGATGGCAAAGTAGCCCTCAAACAGGCGATGCCCTTTTCTTACCATCTGAAAATAAGCAGAGGAAAACTTGGGAGATCACCTGCCAGGCAACTTGTTCCTGTACTCTTCCAGTATACAAAGATAATCGTTCTCTGGAACACGTCCAAAGACAAACACTGAGATAATGGTCAACCAGGCCTTACCTGTGACTTGGAATTGCTTTAACTACCCATATCTTTCTCACTGTCAGCCTCTAGTTCTCTCTATTTAGCCTGAAGTTAATTTCTATGCAACTACAGATGGCTGAGGGTATAGAGAAGTACTGTCTTCCTATGGCTACTGGGTAATAAATCTCTCTCTGCCCTTCACTATGTCTCTCTGTTCGGCATTGGAGGAGGAGGACCCAAGTGGCTGGAACGAACTTGGGAATCTTGGTCTTTCAGCCTGGGGTCTAAAAACAGAATTTCAAGGGGTTGAGGAATATCATACAGAAGTGAGAGGGAATACAAGAGGTGTGTAGACTCTTCTAGAGATAAGCACCAGGAAAGGCTTCCCTGATGATCACAGATTGTCAGCAAGGAAACAGGCTATGTTGATATCTAGGGGAACATACCATCTAAGGACAGCAGCAAATGTGGAATCATGTAGAGAAGTGCAGAGATGAAATATCAGTACAGTAGTGCATCCTTAAAGACATTTAATAAGGCACTGTTACTCTCATATCTTCTAAATATCACATGTCCTGCCACTTCATGGATATATGTTACTATTTGTTTCCCCAAATGTAACGCATTATGAGATGACACTCTATCTCAGAAGAGCTGACATTGGTCAAGTCACACGTGCAGAGAGACACTAATGATCATTTACCACCTCCCAACCCCCGCACCGTCAGTTTTAGAACCATTTTATCACAGAGAATACAGTCCTGAGCAATTTCCTGTTTAATCAAAAAGGATACTTAACATGACAAGAAATTCCCAAGTCCAGGCTACAATTCAGCCAAAGTGGAAAAATGGCAATTTCCTCTGCAAAACTGATTTCAAAACTATCATCATCCATCATCATCATCATCAATCACGAGAAGGCAGCTGCTTTGGCAGTATTATTTTAAGTCCATCTTTGACTAGATGACAGCTTAACCTTCTTAGGGAAACAGAGTAATCTCTCTACACACCAAGTGAGCACAGAAAAGCAGATTTGCTCTTATGTGCAAACTGGCTTTCATCTGATTTTCATGAACATGCAATGACATTTGATGAATTAATAGGTACTTAGATCCTTCTTTTGCACGTCCAATTGCCTACCAAAGCAGTATAACTAGAAGATTATTACAGTCCTCGACAGCATGAGTCTATCAATACAATTGACTGTGCAAGCATGAAAGCATTCATGAAAATCTACAGCTGGAGAAAAGGAAGCACCCCTGGCTACCTATATAGTAGAACACAGTGGGTGTGTTTTCTGTTCCATGTGTCCATTGCCCATTTATATCCATGGATCTCCCCATGTACACGCACAGTACTTACTCAACTCCTGGGAGTAGTTCCACAATCACTCTCTGTCCATATCCTAACCATGCTTTGGTGTTGTATAATAAATACCAATTCACTCCCTAAAACTCTTTTTGGAATTCCCAGAGAGAAGTGTTTTCTACCTCCCTGAACTTTGCTAGGAGACCCCATCAATGTAGCCTTCAATTCAACTTGAATTCTACCTTGCATTGGAACCATTTCAGTGTGCTTTCACCATTCATTCCCTTTCTACTTTTTATGGCCGTGGATGACTTACATGGACATTACTTTTTAATTTTCTAAGATAGTCTATACACCTTATACTGCCACATATCTGTGCAATGAGTGAGGAATTCATTTACTAATTATGCTGCATGTTCAAATCAGCATCACACATCAAAGATGTGCCTTCTACCAATGCCAGGATAAACACAGGCCAGAATCAAAACAATGCCAATCCTTCCATGGATGGAATTATTAATCTATAGAATATCATTATCATTGAATAAAAATTTCATCAAAGGAAGCTACTTACTTAACCAAAATACAAAATAGCAGTTTCGTTGTTCAAAAGAAAAGTTGTGTTTGTGTATGTGCATGCCAGTCATGGGGCTTGAACTCAGTGCCTGGGCACTGTCCCCAAACTTTGGTGCTCAAGGTTAGAATTCTACCAATTGAGCCACACCTCAGCTCCTAAGCTTTTTTGGTGACTCACTGGAGATATGAGTCTTACTGACCTTAGTGTCCAGGCTGGCTCCAAACTGTGATGGTCAGATCTCAGCCTCTTGAGTAGCTAGGATTACAAAAGAGAGCCACCACAAACCCAGCTCAAAAAAGCTCTAATGGATGGGATTGTGATTGATTGGGAAGATGATGACAGAAACCATGAAACTGACCTAGATGTATTGTACTCATCAATTGGCCTGTTGAACTGAAACCCCTTTGTATGACTCCATAAGGATAGACAGACAGACAGACTAACAGACAAATAGATAAGAGAGTGAGAGAGAAAGAAAAAAGAATGAAGGAAGGAAACAGAATAAAGGAAGGAAGAAAGAGAAAGAAAGGAAGAAAGAAAGAAATTAAAAGAGAAGGTTACATTAAAGTATAACAAAAAAACCCTCCCCATTAAAGTTTTCTTTCCAGGCAGGATACTGTGGCTCATGACTGTAATCCTATTTATGAAGTGCATTCAGAAGGATCACAATCTTACAAGACCATATTTCAATCAATACCTGGGCACTGTTTCCCTAGCTATCTGGTAGACTGAGGTAGGTAGAGTCATGGTTCCAGGCCACCCAGAGAAAGATATTCACAAGACTCCATATCAATAGGAAAAGCTGTGTGTGGTAGCATGCACTCCTCAGCCCAGCTGCACAGGAAGGATACATAGGAGGACTATATATGTTTCATTCATGATAAAGGGTACTATCAACATTTCCATTATTCTCACTCACAACTGCTATCACAGTGACTTTCTGGCAATTTTTGAAGGAATCAGTGAATGATGGCATGATTACGGCTACTCCATTGTACTGTAGCCATAAAATGGTTAAATATTTTCAAGACTCTCACTCTCCCAATAAAAATTGTGGACACCCTTTATCTCAGTCTCATGAACTTTTCCCTGAGTTGAACACAAATTGCCACCCTCCCGGTCTGTCTCCAGAGTAGCTAGGATTACAGGCATGAGCTACCATGCTTACTTGATTCCTTCTTAAATAACTGCTTTTCCCATGTTCTTGCCAACACCAATCTATATTTCACATGTTTTTCATTGAATACTTAGATCAGTTGAAATGATACAGACATGATCTATTTTTTGCCTGTATTACTCAACATTAAGGAATTGCATTTGAAGTTAAATATGGGACACTGTGAGAGAGTTTATACAGTGAGCCAGAAAGCAGGAGGGTAAGTAAGAGCCTTAGCAAATGAGGAGGTGGAAATAACTAATTGGCCATCCACTCCAATTGCAGGGCTTAAGAAAAAAAAATCATTAAGCCTGACCCTCAATTATCTTGTCTTAGACAAGATTATACAATTACCTCATCATACACAAACATTAATTTTAGAAAATAATTCAGTCGAACAACCCCAGACTGCTTAGACAAAAAGCCTGACTTGGTGAACATGAACCATGAAGGAGAGAAAGTCTGAGAGGTGGACACAGGGAGAAATGTGTTTGGTCACCTGGTAGAAAGCTTCAGATGAGCTACAGTGGAAAAACAAACAGAGCAGAAACTGGGAGCAGGTGACTCTAATTCTGAGATATGGTGGGTGTCTAGGAGGCCCCACAGCAGAGGCAGAAATTAAACTCTACCGTGAAACATAAGTAGGGCGGGAAAGTACTGGAAGAAAGGGTATGGAAATGGCAAGTGATAATAACCAGCAGGTGCATAAGGAACAAGAGAGGAAACGACACTTTGAAAAATTCAGAAAGTCATTTTGGGAACATTCTCAGAGTAAGCATCGTAATGAACTCTCCTATGGTTGGGTAGCACACTAACAAAGAAAATGCAGGCAATGAAAAAGGAATTAATTCACTAGAATAATTGTGCTATTTACAACTTTTCTAATTAGTCGTACCCTGGCCTCAGAAAATAAATACACCTAGGTGTTCTATTTACATGGGCTTTTTTTATACCCTTAATAAGTAATAAAAAAGAATACCCATTAGTTTAATTGCTGATTTTTAAATATTTTCTCTTAAAATCTGTTTGTACTCATTTGTATTCTCTTCAAGGAGAATAACACATTTATATATTGCCTGGGTCAATACCACGCTGAAAAATAACCTTTCTCACAGAAATATATTTTTACTCATGGCATGTAATCAAGCATGTACTTTGTTAGTCATTAAAATTTACTGCAAATATTCAACTGGGATGTTGTAATTGTGAACAAAACAATGAAATTGATTTTAAATTAGAATGCTTGTGATCTGTCACAGAAAACACAGAAAAAATACTTCTTATAAAATAAGATATATGCAAGTTCAGAAGATATTTTTTAATATCCAATGCTTGTGATAAGCATTTTTTCAAAAACATTATGTTAGTGCTTTAATATGCTTTAATATGGTTTATTCTTTATCATTACCATGTGTTCAATGTTTTCCTAAGCAGCACAACACTAAGCTTTTCCAGGTAGGTTGACCTACATAAAAGTGACACTATTCAACCACTGACATTGTATAAAACGAAATTTTTTAGGTTTAACTTAATATATTTAAAAAGCCATAGAATTTTAGTCAGTGGAAAATTCTGAAAGACTAAGTTGATTTTTTGACTGGTTCATAAAAATTCCCTCTAGTCTGAAGTCATACCCATTTAGCTTGGTATATTCATTTGGAAATGGGGAAATAAAATAATGATTAGAGTAAAAGAAAATTGGGGAAGGAAATACACATTTCCAGCAGTATCTAGCCCTTTATCACACAATTTTTAAATGAGTAGATGAAAGACTTCATGATGTACTCTCTGGACAAAAAATATACAACCATTTCTCAAATTTCAAGGGACAAAATCTCACAATGGCATTTCTAATAGCGCCTTTCTCAAAGTAGCTGGGAAGAATCGAGTGAATGATTCAAATCTAGAGAAAGAAACCACAAAGGAAATAGATATTTTAATGCTCTTCATCCTGCAATATATCCAAGAGACAAATCAGATCAAAGATAACCTTGCCTACCAAGGTTAGCAGGGCTTCTTTCAAAACCAGTGGACTTTCCAAAGAAAGTCCATCTGAGTCCCAATTCTGACAGCAAGAGAGTGTATAGAAGGGCCTGCCTCTGTAGATAAAACCCCTGTGGCTTAGGCCACCAAGCTCAGCAAGATAAAAGCACTGCTAGGCCAGACACCAAGGCTTATAAGACTGTAATCCTAGTTACTCCAGAGGTGGAGATCTGAGGATCTCACTTCTAAAGCAGTCCAGGTATAAAAGTCCAGGAGATTCTTACATTCAATTAACCACCCAAAAGCCAGAATTAGAGCTATGACTCAAGTGGTAGAGCACTAACATTGAACAAAAGAGCTAAGAGACAGAGGCCAGACCTTGAGTTCAAGCCCCACTACTGACACACAACAAAAGGAAAGAACATTGTTGTCTAGACCAGGAATGAGTTGCACCTTTTTATTTTCCTGTCCGAATTTACTTTTCCCCATTCTTCCCTATAACTTTTTAATTCATAGCGGTCTTATCTGTACCAGCTTAATATAACTACAGCTTTTTAAAGGATGAAATGAAACTATTTTGTATGAGAAGTAACTGATGAAAAACAAATAGCCCAGGTTACTCTGTGTTTATGTGAAGAAATTGAGTCCTAGAACAGTGGAATTGCCCACAATCCCACAGTTTGTGAGTGCTTTTTCCTTTAAGTAGGTCAGTACTATAAAAATGTGACTGTAGATCCTCAGACCCAATTTGGTGATGCTCTAGGCTCAAGAATGTCATCACTTGGATGTAATTTTGGCATTTTCTCCCCTGTAGTGAGAAAGGACGGGTATATATGTGTATGGACAGGTAAATGTGTGCAGTTTAGACAGGCATTGCTGTACATAGAACACGGGGTTGTACTGATTAATTAATCACTCTTAAATGGTCAGTAATCCTTTTTTAAGTCTACGGATATTCCACATAAATTAAACTCAGTAATACCCCAGGATTATCTCCTATTGGGTAGCCAAACACAAATCACCTTATTATCACAGAATTACCAAAGTATAAATTGCTAGCTGAAGCCAACAAATTGATAATTCTCCTGCACCTGGTACATGCACCAGACCTGAAGTAATAAAGAAAAACATTAGGCTTAACAATTTTAAAAAACATGACTGCTGAGATTTTGAGTCAACAGGTTACTGAAAATGACTATATGCAGAACAATATCTAGAAGGGTACGATTTTTAACATGTCACTTTTAATAATAGGTTTTAACATAGCAAAAAAGTAAATAAACTTTCCTTAAAAGAATCCACCAAAAATGAACAGCAACAAATACCAATAGGAAGCTACGAATGACATTGCATATCATTGTAGCAAAATAATATTTTGCTGGCAGTGTCTACCCTTTGCCAAATGTCTAATACAAAGTTTCTATTTCCACCTCAAGCTCAGTATTCCTACTGCACTGGAGATGTGTTTGTTCTTGAATGTCGTCCTGACCCTCCCCATTTCAGACAAGCTCTTTTGTAGAAACTCTTACTCCATTTATCCTTCAGTTTCTCATAGAGTCTCTCCAAGCAGGGTAGATCACATACCCACATGGAACTTCTCTTCCACCGGACAGCATATACTGCTCTAGAGCATTTATCACATGTTGTCTAAGTGAAACGTGATTTCTGACTATAGCTCGCACTACATTCTAAATATGTGCTGCAAATCCTTGATGTCTTGTGAGAAGCCAGACATAACCATGGATTTAGTGAGCGAACTCAAAGTGAATGAACAAACATGACAGCTCAGGGCATGTTGTTTTCCATATTCCCTTAGTATCAAAGCATGGCTTATGTTGCATTAAAGAAAAATATCTCAGATGACTCATAATACCCAAAAGCAAAAAGCATGGGGTCTGATGATGACCTTTAAAGAGTCATTGCACCTTGAGAAACACAACAGAAATCTCTTTGTTCTCCACAGCTAGTTCAGTGAAGCAAATGAACCAGCTTTTAAATGAATCAGCGCATACGGTGGCCAGTTACACTTAGGTAGGGTGTTAGAGATACAAATTTACCCAGTTTTGACATTGATTCATAATTATTTAGAACCTACCACTGCTATCTCAGCTCCCACTTAATGAAAAGGTTTAATATCTGGTCCAAAAATGCACTGATAACAAGCAACAGACGCTCCCATTTTCAACCTCTTACATGATTCTTGCTAACTTACAGAAACTTGGCAGAGGTCCAAAGAACAGAATCCTCACAGTTATTTCCAATGAGATCCTCATGTGAGATCAAGATGCTGCTGCTGCTGCTACTGCTCAGTTAGCTTCCAGACAGTGCGCAGAGGGGCTCATAGTTCCTTCCATCTACAGAGCCACCTACCCCTTTCAAAGCTCAACTCCACCAACCTCGATATTCACAGCCCTTATCCACAAATGGAAATGGCTCAGCACACCATAGCATGTCTTGCACTCAATTTCCAACTAGTTTATTGGAACAATTCCTTCCATCAAACTGTATGCATCATGAAGCAAGCTCATACTCTTCACACTCCTGTTCTAGCACATAGCACCAGGCCCCACAGAGATGGCCCTGAAAACTTGGGTGTGCAGGGAATGAGGAATAAATATCAAATGAGTGAGTGAAAATAATTAGTTCATGAACATGCACACTACCACATGCTTCCGGGACTTCTAACTCGGGAAGTTTTCAAAAAAAAAAAAAAAACCCAGAGATTTTAAGGAAATTGAGCTTTTTCCAGTCAGTGTGGTAACCATCAATCAAAATCTATCATGTCCTGAACGATTACAAGGCTCTTCAAAATGACAAGGCAAGAGACTGTGAAATTTGCATCAGATGGAAAGTTATTTTAAGGAGGCAAAAATCATTCAAAATTTATCAAACAAGTCTTGGAATGATTGAGAAAGGTAGAAAATATTTAAAATTCAAAATAAGTTTATTGCTTCAAAATTTTGACAGATGTCTTTGAAATACTTCTTGTATAGTGTTGAGAAAATAGGTTGAGCTCTGTTTCCCACCCCTAGGCAGCCATTTGAAACTTGTACTGGTGGCTTTATCAAAATTAGCTTCGGAATTAATAAGCTATCATTAAACTTCAAACTTCTCGGGGATGGAGGTGAGGCTTAAGGGGTAGAGGAATTGCCTAGCAGGTACAAGGAAGGTCCTCAAAGACCACATTTGTACCAGGGAGTTAAAATTGAACAAGACCATCTAAGTACTTCCTGTTCAGTCCCCCCTTTCACATCATTCTCCACCTATCCTGCTTGGTCCCACCCTCAGGCTCATTTCCTCTTCCTGTATCACATGTATGGATTGAGTGCTCTTGCTGTATTTATCTTCTGTTCTCTTTTTCATTCATCCAACCCCTGCCACTACCATCACAGTTCACTCCTGTTTATATTATACTTTAGTCAATGGAACTGTGTTTATAAGCATGTCCCCAAAGACACATGATTTCTCTCACGTGTGAATCTTAGACCCTAAATTCAAATTCTCTTACTTTATTTTAAACCTTCCTTAGGAGACCTTTGCTATAACGAGCTTGATTTACAAAATTAGAAGAATGAATGTGTTGCATTTGATATTTCTGCAACAGATAATAGCTGAACTTGAAGGAAAGTTCTGCCATACTGCTGCCTTGTTCAAGGATTATTGAGACTGGAGAAGCACTGAAGTTAAGTACTGAGAAAAGGGTCTGAAAATTCTTAGATTTTGCTTTTCAAGCCCTCTCTGCCTGCTGTGTGTTAAAAAGACAATTCTGAAGTGGTATTATTCCCAAATGAGGTACTCCATACCCAAAAGGCATATGCCTGTCTCAGAAACACTGTCTATATGATAATCAATTCCTATTGCTCTGAGGGAGAATGCAGAATATATGACAAGACTGTAAAAATCAGGACACAGAAGCTTTTAATTGACCACTTAAGAGATTACAATAGAGACCACAAGTGGAGTTATGAGGTATGCTTCTAGTTAGGAAATACCATCTATTGACAGTCACCTACTCAATATTCATGTGATATAATTGAGTGAAAATTCAGCAGTGGATTTCAGACCTGGATCAGTTAAAACAGTGGTGTGTGAAAATAAAAGCCTGTCAAATCTTTGAATCCCTTGAGGTTTCTTGCGGGTATATGTTTAATAGCTGTCATATCCTGAGACAGTTTAATCCAACCCCCCTGATCTCCCTCATTTAGTTTAAAAATATAATCATTGCAGCCAGAGCTGGCAGCCATGCGTGGATAGTTTGAATGCTCCAAAGGTGCCCCATTAGCCAACTTCCTAGCCTGCAGAAACATTTCCATCAGAAGTTCTCAAACCACCACAGAAAAGAGAGTAAGGCCACTTCATAAAAGTATAATCCATCTGTCAGGGTCAAACACCTACTCTTCCAACTTCTTTCAACTGAACTTGTCTGGGGACTTTCAAGTCATCTCACTTCGAACTTGCTAATTCCCCAGTCATGAATGCACTGAGAAGGAGAAGGTGATAAAAGCTACTAAGAAAAAAAGATTCCATCTCAATCAGGGTGGAAGACAATGCAAATGAAATAGTATTTCCACAATGTTTCCTGTCTATTAAATGAGGAAAAAGGCAACTTTTAAACTGTGGAAAGAAGGACATGTCTGTATATTCACAATAAAAGATTGAATAGTAGCAATTTAGACAAAGGGTTACTTAGCAATACTGATAAAAATTTTAAAAAGTACATTTCTTGGTAATATCTCCTGTAGGAATAAGGAAATAGTCACAGAGTAGCTTGTGGCAGGTTATGATGACTAATGAAATCGAGTTATAGTGGAGAATAACGGTGATAACACATACAAATTATATGAGAAAATATGTATTATACTAGAATTAATTGTTATACTCATAAATGTCAGCCCTTGTTCTGGAATTGTCATTCTTAAGGACAGTGTGAAGTTATTTTAGAAAATATTAAATATTTTCCTCTGAATAATTCCATCATTGCTTTTTCAAGTAGGTACAATATCTATATATCTATATTGATAATATGAAATCCAAATATTCTTTATTGAGCCTAGTAAATTAGGAAGAATTCTTTATGGGAATATAATGTATGTACAGTGATATAATATTTTATAGTTTTATCCTGAATAGTTTTGCATTGAATTGCCAACAAACTTCAAAAAATAAGAGAAAATGGCAAACTCTTTCTAACCTGGATGACATCACATGTTTATCAGAACATAATTCACCTCACTGGTGTGACTGTGGCTTACACCTGTGATCTCAGCCACTTTAGACGCTGCCAGAGCAGCAGACAAGTCTGAAAGATTATTGTCCTTAATTAGACAGCAGAAAGTCAGAAGTGGAGGTATGACTCAAGTGATAAAGTATTATCCTTGAGCAAAAAGTCCAGACAGAGGAGCAGGAGGTCCCTGAGTACAAGCCCCAGTATAGGTACCAAAATAAAAGAAAGTGTGTGTGTGTGTGTGTGTGTGTGTGTGTGTGTGTGTGTGTGTGTGTGTGTGTGTGTGTATGTGTGTGTACATATATATAATATTATATTATTTATTATTTCCTTATTATATTAGAATCTATTATATGTCATATATAATATAATATATTACATATTATATTACATATATAATATTACATAATTAAACAAATGATTATACCCTGACATAATTTAATTATTAATAACGAATCACTCATGTCCAAAGTTGAAGATAGGTTAAATATTTCTAGCCATTTCTTCTTTTCTATAATTCAATAACATCTTAATCACTATCAAAAATTTATTTTTGCTGAATAAGAGAGCAAAAAAAAAACATGAAGTAGTATTACATTCATGTGACTTTAACTGAAGATGGCCATTTTTCTTCTCATATACTGTGAATGCTGCTGAGGTACATATTTGAAATTACAGTAGCAAATTTCCCTCAAGAATCTTCTAATTTTGTCCCAATAAATTGAGTAATGTGTATATATTTCCTTTCAAGGATATACTCCTGGATCAGAGAAGTCTGGAGAAAAGAAACTCTTATCAGATGATTGAATATCAAATGGTGAGCTGACTAGACAATTTGGCTAGAACATTTAATGGGAATTTATATGAAGACATAAAAGGATTCACCTAAATGAGTAAATGGTGTGTGTGGGGGGATGAGTGACTGGATCAGAACAACTGTCTACACTTCCTTCCCTCTCAACGTTCCTCCCACAACATAATACAGAGAGCTTTCTGGAGTCCCTGGAACTCTGGAATCCAGCCAAAGTATCCAGAACCCAGGGGAGATTTAGGGCCAAAAATGAGTGTGAAAATTCTCCTCTGGTGTAGTTGAAATTATAATACTTTGGAGCTAGTGTGCTAAAATGAAAAGAATTATTATCACGAATTTAACCAGTTTCCATTTATTTATTTTCGCTGTGACTGCTAGAAAAGTTGAAATAACCCTTTGGACTTGTATCACATTTCTGCTGACAAGACAAACCAGAGCATAATTATCCATATATGTTTATTCCTGGAGGTCCTTTGTGTGAGCCCATGTGTTTTGACAGTATAGGTGACTAAGTCGCTTTCTCAATTCTCTACTACCAAATCTTAGCTAGGCATTGGAAAACTGGGTCATTCCTAGTCTGCACATCCAGTTCTTTCTTCTCAGATACAGACACTGCCTAGAATGGAGGTGAGGTCAGAACACATTAGTTTCCAATAGAGTTAACTTGGACAACCTTAATGCTTGGGAAGATGCACTCTACAAGGCTAACAAACTACCTGAAAAGCAGTATACTGAACATCTTTTATTCAGTCTTTCAATGCTGGATTTCCAGAAGCTTCTGAGGAAACAGGGAATCACTTCTAACAGGCTTGGAATTTAATGTAAGTATTCTGTTAACCGATTCCTAAGCCATTTTTTGAATAACAACCCCAACTTTTCATCATGTGATGATAATGCATTATTATTTCTATAATAATTATACTATAATATAATAGTTATTTACTATGCTACTACAGGTTAGTAAGGGTGGTTAAGAAATAAATGATGAGGCTGGAAGTGTAGAGAGCCCAGAGACAGTGAACTCTCCTTGCATGCATGAGGCCATGAGTACAATGAGCAGCACCTCAGAAAAAAATGGGAAAAAAAGATTATGCAAAACTCATAGTGATTTCTCAACTTCTCCAGAACATAAGCCATGTTTAACACTTTCTTACTATCAAAATTCCTAATCTCTGCTATTTTTCTGCAATAAATGAGTCAAAAAGAGAGCATTCCAAAGAAAAGTCCTTAAAATAAAAATGTTCATCAGTTTACATCCATTCCTAGGTATGGTAGAGGCAAATAGGATCTAGGTCGATGCAGAAAAATGACTATGTCTGCCTTCAGAATGGATCACTGACTTTCCAGGAGTTAGCTGCTATGAGTTTGAAGTAACCCATGTTCCAAATTCCAGAATAATTACTTCCAATCAACCCAGTTCTATTCAGTAGCTATCAACTGGATGATACCAAAGACATTTCCATTTTCGGACAATTCTATTTGTAAAGGCCATACCATGTTGTCTTTAAATAAGTCTAGACTCTAATCATCATTGTTAAGTTAGCATAGATTTTTTTCTAAAATTCTTACCTAAGTATATAAATTGCTTAATAATCAGATAGTCTCTGATTTGTGAAACAAGATATTTAGATTCATATTACAGTCATTTCAATGATTAGAACCAATGTATATATTTAAAGCACATTTTTCGTCCTTATTCACTTGGGCAAAAGTCAGCAATCTTTTGTTCTGTTTATAAAGGGCATATAATAAATATTTTCACCATTTTAAGCCATCAAATCTCTCTCAAACTACTCAACTCTGCCACTGGAGAATAAAAATAGCAGTTATCAACAAAATCTAAACAAGTAAGTGGCCCTGTGTCTCCTTAGTACATAGTTTATGGACAGTGAATTTTAAGGTTCTATAATTTGAATGTGTCATGAAATATGACTATTCATTGTTTTCCATGATCTAAAATCATTTAAAATATTCTTAGATTGGAAACAATATGAAAAGATTTTTCTAATCGACTTTAGACTGCCTTTTCTTTTGCTAGAAAAGTATAATTGAGAGTACAAGTAATTGGCCTGTTTGTTTTTGACATCATATATTAAATTTTAGATTATAGTTTCCCCTATGTATAAATGCACAGTTTTATTTACTTAACATTAAATTCTATTGGTAATTTTTGGGGAAACTATTGCTTTTTAATTATTCTTTACTTTCAGATCTCTCAGTAGATCTTTTTACTTCTAACATAAAAATCTAACTTCAGTTCAAAGCACTGCAAAAATATGTATTTCAAGTGCTTGTTAAGCACATTGCTTATTGTTCTTACTAAATGAACTGTGGCTTGTGAAACTAGGAAATGGATGGACCACCACAGGGTGCAAAAATAATTTTCAATAAATCAGTCTTCATTTACTATTTAATATGTCATTGACTTACAAACATCTGCCAGGAAGAGGTGCAAATGCTGTATTTTTACCATTACATAATGTTAATTATAATAGAATTACAGGACAAATACCTTCTTAATCATGCTGGCCACTCTTCCCTGGGTTCTCATTACTTGCAGACTCCTAATCTATTAAGTCTGTGCTACAGTATTATAACAGTGAAGATGAATGGAGACTGAAGATGGATCTGATTTGGTCAAAAGGTCAAGGCATAATAATTGAGTTGGATAAGAAAATGAGACATAGTCATTTTACCCTTTTTATAATGTCGGGTTTTAATGTATGATTATGTGTAAATGATCAAGCACAGTGACTATGAGTTCAACTCTGACAAGACTTCCCAGATGGCTGACAAAGATGCCTAAGGATGGGTGGCTGAGATTTTTCTTGCTGCTTTCCTTATGTTATCTACCTTAGATTATATATATATATATATATATATATATATATATATGTATATATATATACATATATATTTCCTTATATTAATTATCTCCAAGGGGTTAAGCTATCAACTTAGAATTGTTAATCTACCTATGTTTTGTCATCTACCAATTTTCCTTCTTGAATACTGTCGAAAAGTATTCAAGGAGAAAGAAGTCAACGGGAATCAATGGGTTATACTTGTAATCTTAACTATTTAGGACCCTAAGCATTGTGGTTTGAAACCAGCCTGGGCAGAAAAGTCCATGAGACTTTTTTTTTAATTGTGAGAATACTGTACAGAGGAGTTACAATTACATGGGCAAGATAACGAGTACATTTCTTATCAAGCATTCTTGCATTTTCTTTGTTTCCCCTTCCCATTCCTTCCTATACTCCCCTCCTCCCCCCCCCCCACCAAAGTTGTAAAGTTTGTTTTTCGACATAATGACTCATACATCTCATTGTTGCAATGGGTCCACCTGTATCCCTAGTTAAACGATTTGATTTTGCTCTTCCCCTCCACAAATTATACCAATATCAAATACAGTGAAACATTTTAGCTCCAATTAATAACCAAAAGACAGGAAGTGAAGGTGTGACTCAAACAGTAGAACTACAGCCTTGAGTGAAAAAAGCCAAACAAGAGAATGAGACATTGAGTTCAAGTACCAGTAGAGATATAAAAAATTAACAAATAAATGAATAAACAACATAAGGAAATCATGTATCTTTCCAATCAAGATATGTCTGTTTTTCCCCCAAGTAATTAAAACCATATCAATATGAATGTGTGTATATGTGTGTGTAGAGAGGATTACAAGAGTATTAAATCAATCCAGACTGACTAGCTTTGTGAGTTTGTCCATTTTCCTATCAGTGTGACTACAGATAATTCATCTAACATGCTAAGCCTAATCTTCTTCATCAATAAATATGAGAGTAATAATAATCATAGGCATTGCAAGAGGGTGTAATTTTTCTAATATTGTCTCATACATAGTTAGAACAAAGTATCTGTTAGATAAAACAATAACTAAAATATTATCTATTAATTCAATTAAAAGCCTATATTCTTACTTTTTTTCAAAGCTTACCCATTCATAGATTACTACCAAGTATATTCTTTAAAATCATCAGAGAGGAAAATACCTAAAAAAATGTAATATCCCTTCCCATAGTAATTATGTGCAAAAGAGGAAGAAAACTTCCTTGCATGCTGCAGATAGCCCATATCTGAGTGTAAATAATAAAACAAAATTACTAGGCAGTTGGGTTCTGATTTCTAAGTTGCTAATAACTAGGGAAGTATTAACTAACAGCATAGAAGAACTGAACTGCCATGTGATAACCCCGAAAATCTGCCACTTGATTAGCTCATGCTCTGTGCATAAAGCGGTGGCTTTTCATCTGCCCTTTCTGCCTCTTACACAAATCCTTACACAAATCCCAAATTTACGTGAGTACCCACAAACATAAGATTATGATTTAGCCCCCGAACTCATCACCTTTCCAACTACTATCAGAGATGCCAGGACTACAATCCTTTCTGTTAAACACTTGGAATGACTGAATTGTATAGTATGTGAATTAATGAATCAATAAAGTGGTTTGATATGTGGATTAAAAAGACAGAGAAGAGGCAGCCCCAACTCCAGGACCAGAATTACTTATTTGGAGAAACAAAAGAACAAAAGCATAAATAAATCTGTGTGTGTGTGTGTGTGTGTGTGTGTGTGTGTGTGTGTGTGTGTGTGTGTGTGTGTGTGTGTGTGTGTGATGTGTGTGTGTGTGTGGTGTGTGTGTGTGTGTGTGTGTGTGTGTGTGTGTGTGTGTAGAGGTGAAACCACAGCATACTTCAGGGGCATTCAAGATACAATGAATGTTCAAGTGACCTGTGCTTCTCTCCCAGAGAGAATGTATGAGTCAGGTCTTGAGGGGTAGGTCAGACTGGGGCAACATAATGGCCAGGAGAGATCACTGCCAAAGGGGGGATGGTGTCCACATGGAATTAGAAACATGCAAAAAAAGTTCAGGTAACATTTGAAATGGAGGGTATGAGGAGGAGATCTTTGTTGAGAACTAAAAATGGACAAGCTACCAGCCTGCCTTTCTTTTGGGCTGCGCAGAAAGCAAGAGAAAAGCACCAGGGCTTTTACAGCAGCTGTCGGTAGCATTACCAAGCCAGCCCCTCAGCTCTGGTACTTTCAATGACACGGGGTCACATTGTATCTCTTGAAAGTCTGACATGACTTTTCAACTTAGTTAATATGGAAAATGGAATTCCTAGCCCCAATTGATACTCCACAGTGAGGGGCCAGGATGCATATTAGTGCATCTTCTATTGCACAAGTATATTAGACATATTGGGCTGAAAACTTCTATACCTCTTTATCTTTTGTAATCTTTTCAAAAATCATAGTCAATATATCAGGGATCATCAATACCACCCCTCGATTGAGGTTCAGGACTTGAAATTTAGGGTCCTCACTAGTAATCTAAGTTGTACTCATAGCTAAGATGTATTACAGTGGATTAATGATAATATTGGAAAAGAACATCGGCCTGTGCAGGTTTTCTTTTGCTCTGCCAGTGTGAGGTAAGGTTGGGAGAAAAGCAGGTCATATAGGTACCTTTTCCTACCACATACCAAAATGGAAGCTCCCAAGAACTGTTCAGCATAGTTATGACATTGTGTCTTCAATCCAGGCAGAGTAAACCAGTTTGATCAACAAGGATACATTTTATATCAGTACTAGTCAAGCTGGCAGCTGGTAGCAAAGTCTCACAAACATGACTCTTTAGGGAGAGGCCTCTGACACTTCTTTCCTGCCAAGGAAACATTGAGTCTTCCACAGAGTTGAAGTAACTGAAGCATAGGGACATCAGGTATATCATCTAGTGTGCTACAGGCTCCAGGAGGCAGAAAAATGTGTCTTAGTTGGACATCTCCTAAAACCATATCCTGAGACAGGGGCTCGTGTACAAGTACCTTCATCTTAGAAAGGATCTTGGGAAACAGGTGGGAGAAAAACAGACGAGAGAATGGCAAGTGGAAAAAGCAAAGAACCGTGGAGAAAGGGAGGAGAGGAGCTATTCCAAGGCTGGATTATTAAAGTGACTACTACAATGGACTGCTAAGGGTAAAAATGGGTAGTACAGTATTAAAAGGATTCCAATGTCATAAACCTAAAATATAGAAAAGCTTTCCATTTCCCTTGGATCAATGGTTCCAGTAGTAACAACTATTTATATTAGAAAAAGGAGGAAAAACACGAAAGTCAAGGACAGAAAGCCAAAAGCCCTGGGGTAGAATATAACTTGATTTTATAGCAAAGGTAGAAGCCAAAACTTGTATTCACAGAATGAAGACAGAAACATTAAAGATGATAACATAATGTGTGTGATTATGCCACAGCCTTCCTTGAGACACCATTATCAGCTTCTGTCAGATATATTTTTAATGAAAAAGAGGACTATGAAGGCTTGCAGGGGGGTATAAAGAAGAATAAACACTGTATAAACATGGAGGTAGTAATGCAGTTTTAGTATGATTTACAGGAAGATGTCAGGATAAAATTCTTAAAATTTTCATGCAACACAGACTCTCTTCTGAGCAATAGTTGTTTAAAGTTTTAGCAGTGAATCACATCCTTAAGTCACTATTCTGTTAGGTTCCGTGTGTGTGTGTGTGTACAAATACGTGTGGCTGGGGCTGGGAAGGAGGCTCAGTGGTAGAGTGCTTGCCTCGCATGCATGAGGCTCTGGGTTCGATTCTTCAGCACCACATAAACGAAAAAGCCAGAAGTGGTGCCGTGGCTCAAGTGGTAGAGCACTAGCTTTGAGCTGAAGAGTTGAGGGTCAGTGCTCAGGCCCAGAGTACAATTCCCACAACTGACCAAAAAAAAGCAACAAATATGTGCAGCTATCTATTGATCCAACTATCTATCTACCTACCTACCTACCTACTTATTTATATGCCTGTGTTAGAGCTTTATTGAGATATAGTTCATGCATTTATTCACCCTTGTGGAGTACACAAGTAAGGAATTTTAGTAGTTTTCAAAAGTTTTTTTTTTCAACCATAAATACCATCTAATTTCAGAACATTTTCTTCCTCACAAAAGGAAAACCTCACATCATTTTTTTCTCATTCTTTCTTTAGAATCATTGCCCATTAAACCCTACTCCAAGTCCCTGGCCACTACTGATGTAGTTTTTGTGCTTATGAATTTTCATATCCTGGATATTTTATATAAATGGTACTATGCAATATGTGGCCTTTTGTGACTTCTTCCTTTCAATTAAGAGGCTTTCAATGTTCATCTATGTTGTAGCATTTAGCGTGATTCACTTTTACTGCTCCTTTATATTCTACTCACTGACCATAAGTACATTTTTTGGTACTGACGTATCAATCGATAAACATTACAGTTAATTCCTCTTTGGGGGCTATTAGGAAATGGGCTCCTGTGAACATTCAAGCCCAGGTTTTGGTGTTTGTATGATTTCATCTTTCATGGGTATAATTAGGAGTAGAAGCATATGGGAGAAAATCATTAATCATATTTTTTTTTAATTTTGAGGAGTTGTTAAGATGCTTATAAATTACCAGCATCAATGTACAACACTATCAGTGGACTATGCGAATCTGAACTTTCTACCCTTCTGTAAGTTAGAAATAAAAACAAACTACAAAGAAAAGAAAGTTGAGACCTGAGGATTCTGATTCAAAACTGAATCAGAAGATAGGCCCTAAGACTATTAACTGCACTTAAATCTGGAAGTGGAAGTGTGGCTCGAGTGATACAGCCTTGAGCAAAAAAAATGCTCAAGGACAGAGATCAAGGCCTGAGTTCAAGCCCTTGAACCATAACATACACACACAAAAATTAATACTGAGCTTGCAGCTGGTGGCTGACACTTGTCGTGCTAGATATTCAGGTAGCTGAGATCCAAGGCTCATGGCTTGAAATCAGTGCAAACAAATCTCAAAATCTCAGAGACTTGCATCTCTAGATAGCCAGCCAAAAGCTGGAAGTGGAGCTGGCCTTCTGTAAGATTGCCAACCTTCAAGGAGAGGGTGGGACTCTGATTTCTAGTTCCAGTAATGGCAGGCAAGCAGGTGTGCGCGCGTGTGTGTGCACACACACACACACACACACACCAGCACTAAGGCAATTCACTATTTCTATGCATTTATGGATGACAAGGTCAGGCTCTAAGATGCATGCTAGGAGCTGTGAGCTCACAGGTGTCTGATCGGATGGCCTTTGGTGATCCCAAAAGGACACTGAGTGCCCAGCTTAGCCTTTCTTTAAACATTTCACAACTTCAACTTTCTCATTCTCTCTAGCAGATGCTCCTCTTATCTCACATGACATAGCACAGCTTCCTACAGTTCCTAAATATAGAAAGGAAGATGACACATTTCGGTCGTAAAGGAGAAGCAAAACAGAAATCGCTGTAGGACAACTTGATAAATCACTCCTCTCATGATGAGAAAAAGAAAGACCTCATTCATTACACAAATTTTGTCCTGCTACACAGGTATAAGTCCTTTTTGTGTTGCACGAAATCATTTATCCTGCTTTGATTATAGGAAGGGACTCAGTGGTTTAATGCTATAAGTATGAGGATCAGAATAGTATAGAAAATACATATTTGGAATCCCGTATATTAGTACATGCCTGTAATTCCAGCTACTCAGAAGGCAGAGGTAGGAGAATCATAAGTTTGAGACCAGTCCAGGAGAGAGATAGGAAGATCCTTATCTCCAAAATCAATGGTCACAGGAATGGTATAAGGAGTAGAACACTTGACTAACGTGTAAAGCACTTGCTTTAGTCGCCAGCACGCCGCCGCCGCCTCCTTCTCCTAGCACTATTGCAAAGGAAGCCTTTAGAGGCATGGACTGTTTAGAGTTCTACATACCATCAAGTATTAAACTAATTTTAAAATGTGTAAATTATGACATGTTCAGGCTTGGCCATGTGTTGAAAATAAAGCATTAAACTTATGTTTTACATTTTTAAAGATACAGAAATGTCTCTGTTTTTATCTGCAGTGTCATATAAAAATAAGAAAAACAATGTATTATTTGATTCCAAAAAGTGCCTGTGTAAACTTTTAATTTATCTGAGACTGTTTATAACTTTTTGACTGCACTCTTCCTTTTGATGTTATGCTTCTAATATATATGTATATTATATGTATGTGTGTGTGCAAACCATACAATACATATTATAAAGATTTAAAATATAAATTATACAATGCCCAGGCCCAGAGTTCAAGCCCCACGACCGACAAAAAAACAAAAACAAAGAACAAAATATAAATTATAAATATATATTGATTATAAGCACAAATGTATTTATAATATAATACCTATTTTAGTCCCCCCTTGACTTCTCCAATAAAAAGTGAGGGTTAAATTAATGGCATATCTTCCTAAATTTGGACACCTACCAACCCTTATGCACATTCTTCCTATATACCTCTCTCTCTCTGAGTAATATTCTCCTTCCTAATCCTCCCTGTCACCATTTTTCATCCTGTGAAACTCAGCTGAAATGACTTCTTCTCAGTTACTTATCTGATAGCCTTTAACTTCCATCAGTGGTATATTGATATTTGATTTATTTATTATTTTCTTTCTACTTCCCACAGGTAAAACATACACCAAACCTTTATTGAATTATTATCTTGGATGCATTTTTGGTTGGGGTAAGTAACCATGTTTTCTACAATGTATTTTATTATTTATGAAATCAAGAATATAAAAATTAGTGGGTGAAGGGATGGTTTTTCTTTATAATGCTTTGCATGGACCTTTGGTTTTATGATGTACTCCAAATATGTGGGTCAAAGGCAGTCTCTCACCACTTTGGAATGAAAATATTAATCCTATCTTCTTTGCTGTTTAGAAAAAGAAATTGACACGTGGTCATTCTGAAAGGGGGTTATGACTTTTGAAACCTTCTCAAGGAGATGAAAGAGTCTCAAAAAAAATTTATGGACAAGAATCTACACGAGATTGGATGGAACCGAAAGAAAACACTTCTGGGGAGTGATGGCAATAAATCTTTTTCTTAAATGGCATGGATGGCAGAGTCCACAGCGGAACAAGATTAACTCACTCTGGAACTAGTCCAGTCCTTGGGGTCAGAGAGGTGATGAGTGAGAGAGGACTTGTTTGGAAGACACACTGACTGCAAGTATGATAACGGATGAAGAACAACCTTCTTGAAACAGAGAGAGTCCTTCTGAACAGGAGACAGGAGAGGGCTGGTGACGGCTAGGGATGAACACTCGTGCCTTAGAAAGGTCCAGAGTCATTCATCAAAGTCCTAAGAAGTAGACTCAATTACATGAACTGCATTGCAGGCCTTGGGAGAGGAACTTCAAGGGGTCAGCTCAAGTCTTGTCTTACACTTAACACAGGGATGTGATCAGAATAGGCTCTGGGACAAAGAAGAAACATTTACTGTTCAGAACATGAGTCTACACACCTGTCATATCAAAGCAAAGCGTATTGATTTTAAGGACGCATATGTACCTTGTAATTAAAATGGATTTAAAGGAAGACTATCAAAATACCCTTTTTTTCAAAAAGATTATAAATGCATAGATTTTGACTAAATCTTCTGTTATACATGTTTTGAATATCTCTCTGTATAAAATACATATATGGGTGTACATATATGAGCTGTAAAGAATTAAAATACTAAGGAAATATATTCTTTTTTGGGTAGAACTTCCTGTTTCTAGTGACCGTCAATATTTTAATTATTAGTAAATAAATAAACTTAAATAAACCTATCAGAGCACATTCCATGGTACTAATGTTTAGGCCTACGTACATGTATTCTTTTTTTATATGACTGTTGGGATGAAGAATATAAACCCTCCTCAGAGACAGACCATCTTACTTAAAGACTTTGGTGGTTTTTATTATTAGCGTGATTGATTTCCCAAGTGATATTTTTTTCTTTTTTTTAACACAAGCTTATTTTCCCCCTTCATGATTTTTTTTTTATTTTGTCAGACTTTGCTCATGGATGATTTATACTGTGATGTCAAGTCATAATGTCAAAATTCAGTCAAGCAAGAGAAACTATTTTGGCTACCATTACTACTTTTTTGAACAGCAAAAGAATTATGGGAAGACATGGGCATTACTCAATTTTTAAAAAATGACAATTTTATAAAGACTTGGTTTTAAATATATGGAAATTAGACCAATGTCTGCTCATCCATGGATGGCTACCATAAAAAAAATTAAATCCTGGTCCCTAAAACCTATCCCTTTGCTGTAGAGTGAGAAAGACATCTGCTGATCTGAAATGCTGGGCTGTTTGGTGGTGCAGAAAAATGCCGACTTTTGGCTTCAACTCAAGTTCATATTTGTACTTCTTTACACTACAGTAAATCAGATTTCCACACTCTGAGGAGTCGTATGTTTAAGCCACACTAGGCACCCCATGTATAGGAACAAAATACACTAAAAATATCAGTCCTTACAGGTCTCTAGGCATTGACACACAGTGAGTTGCTCTCCTTGGAGAGTAACACAAAGGTTCAATGCTTATGTGCATCTGATTATGCAAAATAATATTATCAAAATGAACTCCAAGAAATGAAAACAAGATTATATTTTCTTTTTGATATTATTGTTTTCTTTCCTTTTTGTTCTGTTTGTTCATTTATCTGTCTTTGGAAGTATAAGGGGAGGCAAAGAAATGGAGAATCAAAGTGTGAGCAAATGCAGCAGTGGTACTCGCTGGACACACTGTTGAAAATGAACTATACAACTTGGAAACAGGAGAAAACCTGGGAGAAAGTAAGGGACAGGGTGATATTGTTCAAAAAGAAATGTACTCATTACCTAACTTGTGTATCTGTAACACCTCTGTACATCACCTTTCTAATAACAATAAAAACCAAATTAATCGGGCCTATCTCTCATCATGGAGACCAGTTAGGTTAAGCTGTGGGACAATGACATTTAAACTTAGAATGAAAGAATCATAATCCTTGTTTAGCTATCATGATGTAATACATGAGTCAGAGAATAGCTCACTTCTGAGCATGCCCAGAACTTCAGCCCACCTGCTCATCCTGTGGTTTCTTTAAGTCTATCCATGTGCATTGCTCCTCACTTCGTCTCCACTTTTGTTACCTTATCTGTGGACAGTATATGAAAACAGAAGCAGAGCTGTGGCTAACAGTGGTAGAACATTAACCTTGAACAAAAGAGCTCAGGGAGGGCACACAGGCCATGATTTGAAGCCAAATGACAAATAATAATAATAATAATAATAATAATAATAATAATAATAATAATAATAATAAAATCAACATCATTGGGCACTGTGGTTCTGTCCTGTTATCCTAGCTACTCAGGAGGCTGAGATCTGAGGATTGGAGTTCAAAGCCAGCCCAGGCAATAAAGTCAATGAAACTCATGTCCAGTTAACCACCAGAAAACGGGAAGTGGTGCTGTGGCTCAAAGTGGTAATACAAGCCTCGAAAGAACTCAGGGACCATGGCCAGGCCCCAAGTACAAGATCCACAAAAAGAAAAGAAAAGAAGACAACCACAAAAATATAATGCTTGAATACTTACCTTGGGGTTCATTTCACCTAACATCAACTTATCTAACCTTTTCTGCTTGTCTCAGACATAAAATGTCTTTTCTTTCATGCAATTGTTTTCTAACATATTTATAAGATGATTTCTTTGTTGCTTTGTATGTCCCTCCCCCATGGTATAACCCCTGCTTTCACTGTATTTGATGTTGGTATAATTTGTGGAGGGGAAGGGAAAAAACAAATTGTTTAAATAGGGATACAGGTGGACCCATTGCAACAATGAGATGTACAAGTCGTTATGTCGAAAACGAACTTTACAACTTTGGCAGGGGGGTGGGAGATGGGAAGGGATGGAAAGGGGAAACAAAGGAGGAGGCAACAATGCTTGAAAAGAAATACACTCATTATCTTGTCCATGTAATTGTAACCCCTCTGTACGGTATTTTCACAATAAAAAAATATAAGCACACACACATAAAAAACATATACTGTTTGCTTGGTCACTGTTACCTGATGCTCCCCTGAAAAGAAAAACCACTACCTATGGGAACAGTGCTATCCCATATCACCAATGTTTGTTTAATTGCTTTTCTGGGGGAAAGTAGAATTTTGGTGACTGGCCAGTGAAGAAAGCTGACCAGAGCCTGGAGTCCATTTGATCTATTTGCAACAACTACAACAATAACAAAATCCCTTACATGGCACCCTGAATCAGCTAAATTTGAGAGCTGGGCAGCCTGAGTGTATCCATTAGTGCTGATTGCTACTTCTCAGTGTTGAGACATTGCATTCTGCCTTTTTAATTTTTTTAAAAAACCATACACATCTGCTCCCTGTACTGTAATTACCAAATGGTAATTAGAACCTTGCATGGCGATGTAAACAATCAGAGGTGGGACTTTTAGGTCCTGAGTCAGAAAGAACAAGTGAAACCTGAGGTCCCTGGATGTTTTACAAGGCTTTGGGGAGGCAAAAGGTAAATTAAGCAGAAACAGAACTAAAGGACAGAAGCTGGGGGAACCGACTCCAAATGCCATTCTTGGAATCTCTGTCCTATTATCAAATACAAATATTGTCTGAGCACAAACTCAATATGTCTTCTCATTTCTTTTAGTGAAGATCACTTTAAAAAATGTCATTTCAGGATAAAGGAGTACTCACATTCGTTATTTAAAGAAATACTGGCACAAATGTATATTGATCTATGTTTTTTTTGGTTTTATAATGAAATTTTCTTGATGTGGTTTTCTTCACAAATGAAATGAACATTGACCTGCCCAATTGCCTATTGACAATAAAATCATCCTTAGATACAGAAAGAAGTTTTTGTAGATGCTGTCAAAGAAACTTAGACATGATGAGTGGGTTCTTTCCTAAATTGACACAGTGATAGGTCTGAGCCCAACTTTGGTCTTTCCCTATTGGCTGGAATGACATAGATTTCTCTTTTTCCCCTTACCTTATGTCAAAGCAGTTCTATGTCAATAAAATATATGGGAAAAAGTAGGAGCAAGAACCAATGGAAAGTGAAAACAAATCCTAAGTCCTTGGGGTCTATGCTTTCAATTATATGTAAAAATAACAGGAAAACACCTCTCTTCAAAACCTACCTAACTTGGAATACAGAAAAATAAAAATGTATTTAATTGTTTTGCATTTCTTCAAAATGAGATTATTATTATCTGGATTTTCTTATATTATCTCCTCTAAGTCATTAGAGACATTTATTTAAAATTTATTTTTTCTCTGAAAAAAGAAACCACCAACTGGTTTTCTTGAGTACAATATACATGTCATATTGCTGGGATAAATGTTATTTCTCTTTTATTCCAGGGTTCTGTAGTTCGTATGGCATACCAAGGCAGAGGACCTGGGCCTACATTTTAAAACTCTGTCAGCATTTGTGGCATTCATGATTGCACCTGTGTGCCTGTCATGATGATCATCTCCAAAACACAGAACAGATGTCATCCCTGCCCTCTGTGCCCTTTCAGTGGAGTGAGAAACTGGGGCAGCAGGACACGACCTAAGCAAGTCCCAGAAATGCACAAGTCTGACAACTCATGGGACTTCACCTCCATTAGAGAGGAGAGTTAGATTTAGAAAAGGTTGGATTCTAAAATGGTCAAGGATATATAAAGATGGATGTGGGAATTTGGCTTATATTACTGATGCCACGTTTCTAAACTTTTCATGACAATGTAAGTCAGGAAAAATAAAAGTGATATTTATAAACTGCAATTAGTAGTAGTAGTAGTAGTAGTAGTAGTAGTAGTAGTAGCAGTGGGCTTTAGGGGCAGTACTGGTGTTTGAACTAAGCGTCTTAGGTGTACTAGGTGTTATACCAACCTCTTGAACCATGCTTCCTGCCTTTATTGATTGATGTTTTGATACAGAACAGCACTAGTTTGCCCTTGGACTCAAGGCTAGCCTTGGATAGACCATCCTCTGACTCAACATCCTAAGTACTTGGCTTCCAGATACCTTTTTATTATTAAAACATCTTCAGAGCCAGGTGCTGGAGTGTCACACCTGTCACCCTACAAGCCCAGGCAGAAAAGTCCATGAGACACTTATCTCCAGTTGAGCAGGATAAACAAAACAAAACAGAAGTGGGTCTGTGGCTGTGGTTAGAGTGCCAGCCTTGAGCAAAAACGATTTGTGAGAAGTAAGGCCCTAAACTCATATCTTAGTACCCTCCCTCTACCCCACACAAAACAACTTCATTATCACAAAAATCAATCCAGGTATTAGGAACTATGGCAAGTAGACTTTTAAAGAAAGCTACTCAGGTGATAAAAGGAAGCAATAGGAATACCTTGCTAAGAGCAAATTTTTTATATGCTCATCTCATTGAATAGACAAAAAGTAATTAGTGACTAGATAAAAAGGTAACCTTTTGTTTAGAACAACTGAAGTATATGCCAATCAATATCCATTTACTATATATAAGCAAATCCTTAAATATAAGCACAGTCATAAATTCAGCAGGTTGCAAAGTGTATTTCCCATTCCAAAGTGTATTTTCAATTATGAGGCATTCATATGTGATTAAGACCCCAAACCCTGTCCTAACACAGTTTTCTTAGTTGTCTACACAATTACTATTTTAAACACCAAGTAGTTCTTCAAAAGTTAAGAACTTTATAGTCTCTGAGAAGGTTGACTTTATTCTACAAGATGCCTTCTGTCTTTTGAAAATCCTGCAACATGAAGTGAACAAGGTAGAATATCTTTGTTGTTTCCCGCATTTGAAAGGGGTAAAGACCTTTACAAGTAATTGTGTCCACTGTAGGTTAACCTTATTTGTTTAGAGTTTCTGCTTTAACTTTAAAGCATACATACATTTTAAAAGCATCCAGAACTTTTTAACTTTGGTTAGCCAATTAAACAAGTAGAGCACAAAAAAAAAAATGGCAAAACTCCAAGAAGAATCTGTGAGAAACTTCTGCAAATGTAAAAAAAAAACAAAACTGCTGCTTACCTATTTTTAGGATCAAAAGAGAAGCTTATATTGTTTTCTCTGGATAGTTGCATATAGTTTTATTAAATGTGCTAATAACATCAAAGGTATAAATTCATTGTAAAGATTGGAAGGCTCCAGAGGGTTCAGAATAATTATAAAGATCTTCACAATTTTTTGCTGGGTAGTGAACATGTCAAGAAGCATAAATTTAATGGATCTATTTGTGAAACTGTATGCATCAAAGATCATGATAGTTAATATTTCCAAGTATTTTCAGGGACTCCTGATAGAAAAATACATTGAACACAGAATCTCAAATTTAATTTCTAATGTTTATTCTATCATAAACTTTAATAACATTACAATTGTTTATTGTATTTATGTGATCAAATTCTGAATAGATAGTTCATCACTCATGTTATATGAGCCTATGTGAATACCAGGAGGAGCAATAGAAGTCACTTTGCACCTGCGATTTGAACTATTACGTTATTCTTTTTCATTTATAGAAGGTTATCACATACAATGTCTGTTTACTGATTTCTCCCCATAGTAGTATTCTGATTGGATTTAGACAATTAGAGGGCACTGAATGGGTGAAATCTCCTATGAATGGAGCTTTACTGTGTTTCAGCAGCTCAATGTATCTGGATGTGCTCTGACCTTTTCCCTCTTTCTACCAGTGTAATGGGTCAGCATGCTGCATTTATTGAATACCTCATCTCACCACATAAGTAGAGGGATACCGGCATTCATGAGTCCACTAGACCCAGTCAATCTAGGCCAGACATGGACATAATTAGTCCTTCATATGGTCCAAACTTTTACACAGCCATTCTACACTGGCCAAAGCCCCAGGTAAACCTGAGGGGCTCTACCTTATTTCCCTCGTTTTTATGAAATAATTTCTTCCAGGAATATGATAGGAATGAGACTTAGCTGGGACAAGAGCAATTTGTTTATTATGCTCATGAAAAGTAATAAAATCTCTATGAAAATGACACCCATTTATTAATGCACTTATTAAGTTCTATGGTGATTGTGGAACCCTGGATAATCAAATGATTCATTGGCTGCATTCCTGTCTCAGAAAGGAAAGAACCAAAGCTCTGGGGTCTGTAGGTTACATTGAAAGAACAAACTCCACTCTTATCTATTAAAGTGACCTTGAGTAAAGTACTGAGCTTCTCTGAACCTTAAATTTTTACAACCTGTAAATTGGAGGAAATAAAATTACCAATGAAGCACAAACACTGGTAGACTGACTATAAGGAAATCCATTACCTTGAGGTTTTAGAAGCATCTAGATTCAGTAATGAAGTCTAACATTTACACTTCCTCAAATCCACTTAACTGACTCTTTTTCCTTTAGCATCCTACATTGGATCTAAAGCCTAAGGTAAATGACTAGCCCATGGCTATAGTGATCATTTGTAATGAGACTAAAATTAGAGCAAATATTTCTAACTGCCATCTCCATGATTTCCCCAGCAACATCACAGGCAACTGCCACATTCATCTGATCATTCTGCTCCATTACTAAAAAGCAGGAAACATAACATTAGGGAGTCTTGAAAACATATTCCCTCCAACCAGAAAATGTCTGGGGATGTCTATATGTCCTTCAAAATGAAGAATTACTTAACTACTACTGAAGCTAGAGAAAGAAACAAATGCTCTTTGAAGATGGAAAGGGGGAGAACTATTTCCTTAAAAAAAAGAAAAAAGAAAAAAAGAAAGAAAAGAAAAATGCCCTTCCAGTAAGTGACTGAAAAGCTTTGTTTTTGTAGGTACTGAAAATAGCATCCCTTGGAAGAGGTAAGCCACTGAAATATATTTTACTTTCTCTAGGTGAGAATAGAAAAGGCTGAAAAGAATTTGGAAAGGGAAGTAACTAACTTTTTCAAATGAACCTAATCATACGTTATGTCAGTTTTCAGATATTATTGCAAATGTGGCTCTCTGTGTACTATGGGACAGATACTATCATGTCTGGAGCTGGTAGAGAATCCTTCAACATTTAAGTGGTAAAGATGGATAAAGAAATATAATAATAATCACTGTTCAGCAGCAGCACATACTAGCAGATAGCTCAAGGATTTATATGATGAGCTCACCTCCTTCTCTTGCGCACTTCCAGCTGGCTTGCTGGGCCCGGCTATCAATCACTCATTCTAAGAAAGCAGCTCCTTGGAGAAGCAAAATGAATGTTTTGCAGACTGGTTATTTTTAGCAATCCTTTTGACAAATGTTTAAATAGTCAATAATGGGAGTAAGAAAGAAAGTACCTGGAGGTAATTAGCATCTTGGCTAATTCTCTGTATTTTCAGCGCTCCATTCCCAATTCTCCTCTTGTTTGTTTGAACTGTTGATTAAGTGATTCTCTGCCAGCTAATGTATGCATGCACCTAGCCATTGATTGCTTTCAGTGACTGCCTTGAATATTTACTGCTAGTTAAATATTTTAAACTTCTACCAACAGCTTCTTGTACCCAATTAAGGACTCACCAAGGCAGGAAGTATTCTTGAAGTTAATTACAGGTAAGGCTCTACTTGTGCCCCTTATTTTCCTGGAGGTCAGAGAACCTTATTCTGTGGGCATCTGGTGGTCAACAAGGGCTTGGTGCTAGAGCCATGTGGGGTGAAGACTCTGGACCAGAAACAATGCTGGGGAGTCAGCGCCTCATTCGTGCCGCTGGAGTCTCTGGTGTTTCTTTAATTAGCTCCCTTGGCATTTCTCAGAGAAAATAGGTGGCACGATCCCCCCAAAGTCTCATGTTCTCCCACTCACTATGTTCTCTTAAAAGTAACAGTTTACTTTAAATCTCTTTTCTCATGCATTTTATAATCAGTCTCTCTGCAGTACCATTTTAAATTATGCCCATCATGGAGTCAGAAGAAATGTTGAAGCATAATAGGAGACTTCCTGAAGGATCCCATTCAAAGAACACCCCACTCATCCAGGATGGTGACAGAAGACATGCTGTCTCAACCCTCAGTGGCAGGAACTTATGCTCTCCACCCCAAACGGCACGAAGAAAGGGAGAGATCAGTACTACCTTGTCTCTGTCATGCCCTGAAAAATCTCCACACTTCATTCTGTGGTTCTGTGAACCATCCTGTAAGGTGCATTTCAGGGTTTCTCAACCTTGGCATGATTTACATTCCTGAGGGAACTGGAGGAAGTTGTAGTAGCATCTCCAGTCCCCTCTAGTTAGATGCTAGCAACATCAGTTCTGCCCAGTTGTGCCAATTAACACAGCTTTCTCCACCCAGAAGGAGGCAATATGACTAATACGTTAAGTGAAGTGAGTCAGACTCAGAGAGACAAAGGATGCACGTTTTCTCTCATATGTTGAAGTTAGATCTGAGCTCTATATACATATGCCAACATCTAAAGGGCCAGATGCATATATACACAAACATGTTCACTGATGTAGAGTACATGTGGGGGAGGGTTCCAATGGTGTAACTCCTTTGAATAATCAACTTACGATTTAATAAAATAAATACCAAGTAGGTGGAGCATGTTTGGTCATGGATTGAAGGGGGGAGACTAAAGGGAGGGGCAGATGGATAGAGAGAGGATGGTGGGCATGAGCAAACTCAGTCATACTATGCCATGCACATGTGTGAAAATGGAACTAGGCAACTTGAGTGGAAGAGATGGGGAAAATAACCAGAAGGGGTGATAGGGGTGAAATGCACTATACTCACAAGCTGACAGGTTGAATGGAAACCCTTTTGTACAATGGCATAGGGTAATAACACTTAGAAAAGAAAGACAATATATTGCTTTCTCCCTGGATGTAGAAAGCAGGGAAGTAAGGCCTCTTCATCAGGTAAAGTTACAGTTTATGAAAATGTCATTCTTTCTCTCTCTCTCTCTCTCTCTCTCTCTCTCTCTCTCTCTCTCTCTCTCTCTCTCTCTCTCTCTGTTACATACACAGACACACACACACACACACATAAACACACTATTATTAAAGTAATAGTGTAGATATGAAATTGAAGGGAAGAAAGGTGTCAAAGGAGGAACAGAGAAACCTTCATTTAAAAGGTTAGGTAAACTGCATGACAGAGAAAGCACTGGTGAATACATACTTCACCAAACTGCAGCTGTCAACATGCTGGCCTTTAAGGAGGTCTGGATTAATAATGTCAAGTGCAGGAGGAAGGCTAGCTCGCGACTGTGGAGCTAATTATCCCGCTTATATGTTGCCTCCAAGTATTCTGACATCTCTTCGCCAGTGGCTGCCTGATCTAGAGACACGCCTGCCTAATCCTGACTGAAATGGTTGATTCAGCTTCTCCAGTCCGTTCTTTGTGTCCCTGCTCAGAACAAAAACTGTCATCTGTAGTGGATGTCACCAACGTGGCTCTCAGCGACAATACTGGAACAGCCGGTGACTGCGACGAGAACATAAAACTAGTATCTTTTGTGATCAGCATAATTTAAGAACTTAGGATCTGTGACAATAATGACTAAAATGATAAGAGCTGGTTTTCAAATAAAGTGTAATAGGGAAGCCTGGGAAAGAAATAGCTTTGAAAATGAAATTCAAAATGAAGCAAATTAAGACTGTATTCTATGCAAGTCTCTGGTGATTGGAGAGAGGAGGCAGGCAGAGAGAAGAGGAAAAAGTATTTCTTTGTATTATTCTTTTTTTTCCTCTTGAGTGATTCCATGCCATCTCAGGGTTCCAAAGTTATTTATAAATTAGGGTATTTGGAAATGAAAATTGGGGGAGGAAGGAGAGCTCAATTAGAAAACACATTTTGAAGCATGTTGAATGATTTCACAACCATCAGTAAAATTACCATAAAGTTACTAAAAATCATCATGGCAAAAGACTTTCATTCTTCATGTAACTGACTTAAAAAAATAAGAAAAGCATAATACAAACTAGAAAACTGACATCAGTTTGAATCCTCTCTGCAATTCTATTCAAACATTAGCAACAGCTCATCATCCAAAACACTATATTTTTCTATGATCTGAGAAGACACATATTTCAAATGACAATAAAATCAAGAGCAGCCAAGTTAATAGGAAAAGCCTAAATTTCCCCAAATCTGCACAGAGCAACATTAAGAAAACAAATGCATCTTCCTCATATGGCAGTGACCCAGACTTAGGGTTCAGGCCAAATTTGTCACTAGTTGTGAACCCTATGTAAGTGAAACTTAAATGTCTGCCACGCTGCTCCACTGAAGAGATTTCACACATTACTGAAAACACTGTTGCAGAAGGGTATACTCATCAGCTCTCATGTTTTCAAAAGACTAGCACTCTTCATTTAATGTGGAAGGTAAAAGATATGAAAATTTAGGCCAGAAAAATCTTGGGTTCAAACACAGAGTTGATCACCCAGGAGATGATATTAACATGAGAAACGAGTGATTCCAACTCGTGGTCTCCCATCTTCTCATTTATAAAATCAAACTGAGAAACATTTTATCCAACATCTTACTTGAAGGGTTATCAGAAATGAACTTCACTTACCGAGATTCAAACTCATGAGCCCAGAATATAATATATACACAATAAGTGATTAAAAAATAGAATAATTCAGGTGTGTTCCTTCCTGACTTTTCTTTCACAGATATTTATATTTATACATGCATAGGCATAGCTCAATGCTCTTGGAAATCTACAAAGAAGAGTAGAGGTCCAGAAGGAGCCACTCACAGTTAACATCCCACAGTCTACGAACTTAAGAACTACACAAGGAGACCCCCAATTCTATCCCTTTATTCCTGCCATATGGTGAACCCGAGTATTATCTGTGGAATAATGACTGAGTGATGCCAACACAATTGAGAGAAATGTCACATAATGCAAGTCATTCTAGTGGACAATAAACGCTTTCTGGATTGACTATATGAAAAAATACCAGAATTACTGAGGGATGAAGAAAAGAACACATCAAATATGTTCCATTGAGTCTGCTGACCATCCAGTGAAGTAAAGGACACAAATAATGCTCTCAAAACATCCTGCCATTGAAAGATTTCAAAGTGATTAAGACAAGCCAGAATTCATAGTCTGGTTCATAGTAAGCAAGGACCTCCCTATGTGCATGTCCAAAACCATTCTGATACCCTACTGTATTCCTCCACCCTGGTCTATTTCACATGCTCCCTCATATCAGCATGAAAGCTAAGGATTTTGAGAGGAGCAAAGACATGTAAATGTTAGCCCATTCCATTTCTGGCATAACTAATTGGTGATATATAGTTAGATCTTCTAAATTAGAGTCTTCTGAAGCTTGGTCAAATGCCAAGATGACTGACAACAGTGCAAACAGAAGCTTCATGATCCTCCTCTAATCTCCTGATCTAAGGACACAGTTATATTCCAAAGGGGGTCAAACAAGGAATCTTAGCAAATGGAACAGGATATGCTCAGTCCTTACTGAGAATTCTTGGAAAAAGATGTTTTTTTTGTCCCTTGCCAATTAAAAAACAATCAAACACGTCAAAGATATCTTCAGAAGATACCCATTCTACTTTAAACCAAAATGAGTAAATAAATGTCACTATCAATATTATTTTGAAATGTGAGGAACTTCTCCCCAGCAAGACACACACTTTTCTTTTGAGGTCAATTTTCCACCAATTGGATAACACCCAAACAAATTTTTAAAAAATAAAACAGAAAAAAAAGCCACCTAACAACCAGATCTGCTATGGTCTCTCACCTAACAAGAAAGCAGACCTTTATAAACCATGAACACACCTCCAAAGTTTACTTTATGGATACATCATAAAATGACATTTCACATTCCTGTCTTTGATGGGAAATAATTAATCCAACCAAAAAAGAACCCAAGTGAAGAGCCAAGAAATGAGTGGCAACAAATATGAAATTACGAAAGCCAACCCCAGTTCTATTGTTGTCCCCAAGTTTCCTTCTGGAACCAAGTAAAATATATGGAGACTTGAAGTACCTTGTTTTGTCAGTTGAATCCACACAATGTCAGGGCAGATTCTCTATAGCTATTTAAAAAAAGTGTGTGTGTGTGTGTGTGTGTGTGTGTGTGTGTGTGTGTGTGTGTGTGTGTGTGTGTGTGTGTGTGTGTGTGTGTGTGTGTGTGTGTGTGTGTGTGTGTGTGTGTGTGTGTGTGTGTGTGTGTGTGTAGGTAAAGTCATGGTGTTATAGGTACATAAAATTTAGCAGGTATTGAAGAGTTTATTTGGCTCATACTACAAGGATCACCTAAATATCATCCTTACCTGCTTCTAAATATGCTTTCAAAAGAGGGCCAGGAATTTCCTAAATCATTGAATATATAATGTTTTATGGACTTATTTTAAAAATTGCAGAAAAAATGTGACTCTTAGGTAAATTTTTGTTTTCTTTTTTTTTTTTTGTCGGTTGTGGGGCTTGAACTCTGGGCCTGAGCGCTGTCCCTCAGCTCTTCAGCTCAAGGCGAGCGCTCTACCACTTGAGCTACAGCGCCACTTCCGGTTTTCTGGTGGTTTATTGGAGATAGGAGTCTCACGGTCTTTCCTGCCCGGGCTGGCTTTGAACCGCGATCCTCAGATCTCAGCCTCCTGAGTAGCTAGGATTACAGGTGTGAGCCACCAGCACCTGGCTTAAATTTTTGTTTTCTTACCATATGTATATGGTTCTTTTTAGCCTTGCTTTTTCATATCTGGCATTTCATTATTTGTGAGAAACAAAACTATGTTCAGTATAATTTAAAACAAAGAGAAAACCTGCCTTTAGAAATAGTAATGTTTAAGATGAACAAAATAATTCAGGAGCATAAATATGTACAGGTTTGTTTACTGGGTTTATCTAAAGAATTCCAGTTCTGAACCAAGACAAAAAAAAAAGGGTTTGGAGGAATTTTTTGCTCCAAAAATGGCTCCCACATCAGACAATTTTGTTCTCTTAATGTCAGAATGAGATACATATTTAATAATTTTTGGCTGATTATGAATTTTAATAATACATGGTAGAGATAACGAGATACATATCCGATGCCTTTTTTGATTAGTCATGTTATAATTTAAATACTGTTAAGATAGATCGTAATAAATGGTAGGCAGTACAAACTGGCTGCTTACTAAAGATGAAAAGATACAATTTGAGATCTGCTACTTAGTGATAATATAATAAATGTGATACAACTAATATTAAGTATCTAAGTTTTATTTAAGATAATAAGCAACTCACTTTAGTTAGTGTCATTGTGAATTTATTTGGAGTCTTCCCTGGAGAGGGAAGAGGAGAAAAGATAACTAACCACTAGACTATCACAATTGATTACTGATTTCCACTTTATCACTGGCTCTCACTGGCTGTATCCTGAAAAGGGGCCACCTCTGTAGCTGATAATAAAACTACCCTTTGCTAAAACCTATTTTTTTCTAAAAGGATTTTTCAAGAATCCATTATTGTTTGAATGGGTTTGTCATGCTTACTAGAAATACCTAAAGACCTTCAATACCTATTCTTGCAGAACAGCATTATGAAAATCACCCAAAACTGGTGTATATTATGTTTTTTTAAATTTTTGCTTACACATACTATTTTTAATTTTATTGTCAACTTGATGTACAGAGGGTTACAGTTACATACCTAAAGTAATAAGTATGTGTCTTGTTGAACATTGTTACTCCTCCATTCTTTTGCTCACACTTTCCTCCCCCAATACCCTCCTCCCTAATTGTAAAGTTTATTTCAGCATTGTCTTGTCTTGCTGCTGCATTGGTCCACTCTTTGTCCTTTGTCTCACCAATTTGTTATTACCCTTCCCTTCCCCAAGGAGGCGTGTGTGTCAGATAAACAAGACACAGTATACCAAAATCAAATACAGTGACAACAGGGGAAAACCAAAGGGAAAGAAAAAAAAATGAAAGCAAAGAGAAATAAGTTCACAAAGTGCATTAAAAACAACAACAACAAAGAAAAACTCCGATGAGCAGCATCTCATCTGGCCATATGTACATAGCTATTGAGCTATTGTGATCCTTTGCTAGGACCATTCTAGACCTATACTAACGATTACAAATAAGGGAAATCAAGCAGAAAAGGTCAGATAAGGTGATGTTAGGGAAATGAACCCTAAGATATATATTCAAATGTTTTTTTTTTCTTTCATGCGATTGTTTCTAACACATTTATAAGATTATTTCTTCATTGCTTTGTATGTCCCTCCCCCACAGTATAACCCCTGCTTTACTGTATTTGATGTCGGTATAATTTGTGGAGGGGAAGGGGAAAAACAAGTCATCTAAACAGGGATACAGGTGGACCCATTGCAACTAGGAGATGTACAAGTCATTATGTCGAAAATGAATTTTACAACTTTGGTGGGGGGGAGTGGGGAGGATTAGGTGGGGGGCAGGGGGAGGATGGGAAGGGATGGGAAGGGGAAACAAAGGAAGAGGCTACAATGCTTGATAAGAAATGTACTCATTATCTTGCCCATGTAATTAACCTCTCTGTACAGTATTTTCACAATAAAAAAAAATAAGGGAAACCATGGAGCCTAGGTTTCTTTAACAAAATATTCTGTTTCACCAGCAAAGTCTAACACTTTCCAAACTGTTGCTACTGTCATTTTATCTCACTGGAAATTTATATTTGATTAGCCCTCCCAACTTAGGTTTTTCTCCCAACTTATGATGGACAGGAAGTGCATACACACACACACACACACACACACACACACACACACACACACACACACACACACACACACACACACATATTACCAGGGATGGAAGCCAAGACTTTTTCATGCCAAAGTCTCTAAAATGTTTTTAAAAGTCCAGTGAGAAAGTACAATGTATTAGAAAGATAATGAAAATGACTTTATTTATCAGCAATAAAAAGCAACTAGGGTATTTCTACACCATTTCATAAATCAAATAGCCATCTTCTCCTTAAAGGAAAAGAAACTGCAAGAAGAAATAGTATTTGATTAAACAGGAGACTTGGACCCCATTTGAAAAACAATATGGCAAAATAAATTCAAGTTCCTGTCTTCCTGCTTTTTCTCCAAAAGTAAACTAAGTATTTGCTGGTAGAGCTCCAGTCATGAGACTCCTGATGGTGGACATAATCTGCTGAATATGAATTTACAGAATTATTCAGAAGTTTTCCCTTTATGCATGGATTATCAGCGACATCTATAACTTCTCACTAACTCCACATCTGGCATACAGATTGTCTAACATGTCCTTAAACATCTGGGCACTTTGAAAGCTACTGGGAAGGGTAAAGTTTGTTTTAAGGTATTATGCACCAAAATTCAGGAGTGTATTGTCAGCATCAAATCTATTTTGTCAATACTGCATTGGTCACTTCGAAATGATAAGAAAACTAGTTTGCAACATAGTTATGAGAATCACTCAAATAATGCTATTCTTTCGTAAAGGTTCCGAAGGAGTCATGAAACGGATGATTTTGCAAAGTTCACTTCAGAAAAGAGTCACGTTGTATTGAGCGATAAAGCACATTTCACTGATAAACAAAAGACAAACAAGTTTCCCAAAGAGTTGCCTTCAATAAGATGTTAAACACAGGAACTACAGTCTAAACAGGAGTTGTAACCAGATGGCTAGGCAATATTTGACACATGACTTATCTGTCAATGCACATAGCTGCGTATTCAATTCACTCAGGCTTTGACCTTGATTGTCTTACAGACTCTGTCAATCACCATGGCATGCGATTCTTCAATCCAAGGTAAAGTTTCCTCTCTAACTACAATCAGATGGTTGCTAAGGCCTTGCTGTCAATCACTGTGTTATCCCATAGGTACGCTTTCCATGAGTGTGTGTGATAGTCAACAAACTTTCACTTAAAATGCCACCAAAAGACAATTTATGCTGCACTGGAGATAAGTTTACTGGAATAGATATTGGAGAGTCCAAGTCAAAGACTTGGAAACTTAATTCAATGGGTAAGGGAAGTGAAAGTGAACCCTTAAGAGCAACTTTCTTCCAGTGGAACATGACACACAGTATTTGGAACAGTGTAAGTTATTCAGAGCCATTTACAAGGAATATAGACCTAAACTATGTCTGTATTATTTGAAAAGCATTAGACAAAATTTGTGGTTAAGCAGTGCTTTATTTGGATACCTGATCTGGTGTTTGGTACCTGACTTCACTAAGGTTAAATTCTCTGTGCCTGTCTTCTCAAATATGTAAACAGAAGCAGCACAAAATAAGCCAGAAAATATCCTTTTTATTGTGAAACAAATTAGATTTTAAAAAGTGTAAATATACCTGCCATCAAAAAACGTTAGCTCTATCTAGTGAGATAGAACAATGGTTTGGGCAAATAATTTCTTTTGTAAAGATTGGGATTTGGGTGGAATGGATGTGTTTTGCAGCAGATTAATAAATATCATTTACCAAAATTCTATAAAGTCACAGAAAAAAACAACAACTGTTAGCTAGGTCCATGTTTCTATTATGCACATGCAGGCAACAGAGCTTCATTGTCTAACTTAATAGGGACAAGCTACATATCACAATCAGGTATCTGAAAGGACTAATGTGAATACAGCCGTGCTATAATTCCCAACATTTCTAAGGCTTATTAGAAGAAATGTAAAATATTTTATCACTAACTTTCAAAGTATGTGCCAAACAACTCTTCATTATAACATTGAAAAGAGTGTTTCTCATGTCATTTTATAATTTGTATTACCATGAGTTATGCCTATGACAGGTAGTATTTACCATGTTTGGTTTTGTTTGTTAATGTAGATATTTTTGTCATTTTTTATGTTGAGTAAATTTGAATTGTAATATATACACTATTATAATCAATATTACCCGGTTCTTGATGATTTCATGTGGCTATGGGGGAGAAAAATAAGTTTGTCTATGTGGCTCCCACAATTTTCTTTTTTTTTTTAATTATTTTTTTGGGGGGGTCTGGTTGTGGGGCCTGAACTCTGGGCCTGGGCGCCGTCCCTCAGCTCTTCAGCTCAAGACTAGCACTCTACCACTTGAGCCACAGTGCCACTTCCGGCTTTTTTCTTTTTGCTTATGTGGTGCTGAGGAATCGAACCCAGGGCCTCATGCATGCAAGGCAAGCACTCTACCACTGAGCCACCTTCCCAGCCCAAGCTCCCACAATTTTCTAGTAGATTTGTGAACAAACAAATGTGGAGGGATGCTGTGGCAGTCACCTGAGTTGCCTTTTTTCCTACGTTGAACACAGGCCTAGAAAACTGCGCTGCATACTGAGTATAGGAAGGTGAATGTTAAAAGTTTTTGAAGAGAGACTTACATGAGAAAAATAAAACTTCAATGTGAAATTGCTAATGGTAATGGTTGGACATGAAAACCACATTGTCCTGAGTGACATTCATAGTGTACACTCTTAATAGGGTAATATTTTTTCTTATAGCTTCTACAAGAAAGCATTCATCCATGTTGAAAGTTGAAGTTTATTATCTCAACTTCATTGGATGTACAAGGAATTATATTAATAAAAAAAATCTGTTTCTCCTCACCTTAACACTTCATCTATTCTAAGGCATTATGGCAATGTCAGCTAGACGACTTATTATACTTTATCCCAAAAGATAGACGGAGCAACATTTCTTAAGTTTTTTAAAAAAATTAGTCTCATAGATAATTTTTTATTTGACCAGAAATATTTTTAATTATGTGAGCACTTAATAAGGGACAAATAATCATGTGCAATTACATGATAATTATTCTCCATGTAATTAACATGCCAGTGCAGCTTTAGGAGAGATAATCAGTTGGTTACTGGTGGAACTGTAAATTAATTGATAACAGGACATTTATAATTGCAAATGATCATGATTACCTTGGAGTACTGTGAGCACATTGGAAATGTGAGTGGGAAGACAGGGAGATCAGGGACAGTCATTTAATGGAAATGTCAGAGAAATAAGGAAGATTAGATCATAAATCTACTTGTCTCAGTTCCAAGAAAGAAGATATTCAGTGGCTGCTCTGTGAGGAGAGGATTTTCTCCTGCTGCAGTTAGTGTACATACAGATTCCTTGGAGTTTGTCTATTAGAGATTTCCCTCCTATATTTGTGTTTGTAGTATGATTCTATTTAATGACATCGAAATAACCACTTCCACTTCTGGAAGACAACATGATATTTACAGAAAAGGACAAAATAATCAGGGTTTAGTGGCTCATGCCTGTAATCCTAGCTATCTGGGGAGGCTGAGATCTGAGGAATGCAATTCAAAGCCAGCCCTACCAGAAAAGTCTATGAGACTCAACTCTTTATCTCCAGTTAACCAGTATTGAGTGGGAAGTGGAGGTGTGGCTCAAGTACTGGCCTTGAGGAGAACAAGCCAACCAATAGCATGAGTTCATAAGTTCAAACCTAAGTACCAACACAAACACATACACACTCCAAACTAGAAAATAAAGAGGTAAAATCACACAGAGCTTTATGTTTCAGATCTTTTCATTTCCAGCCTAGAATTGCATTGCCCTAACATTTCAAAGCCTTTATTTCTTCATGTGTACATCACAATGTGTAATTGCACATCGACAACACAATTACTTATTTGAAAATCAGCTGAAGCCTAGTATAAATTTCAATGTCCGTGTCATTCTACACATTAATATTGACAATTCATTGGTTTGACGTTAGCAACATTTTTTTGAAAAGCCGCACTAAAATTACCATTTATCTGACAAGAGAGACACTACTTTGTGTGGTAGAATGCCTGCCACTTACGCGAGACATTTTCTACATCATCATCTCACCATATGGCAGGCTATATCTCTCATCTTTGGAGGATAAGAATGGCTTAGAATAGCACCCAAGTACTTCACAAAACTAAATGGTGAGTCCCTTTGTGTAGAGGACTGTATGTATTATGTATTAACTCTGTTCCAAGCCGTGTGTATTGCTGTCCTGGTCCTTGAGAAGCTCAAAGCTCTCACTGGGTATAAAAGCCTGACACAAATGTGTTGAATGCCAGGCAGCATGAAATACGTGCTATTAAAGCCACGCGGCCTTCCTGCTGAATTCACGGGGCCTTGCTATCCTTTCTGGCTGGAGTGAACCATAATGGCTTTGCAAATAAGCAGGAAAATGAGCTGGGCTTGAAGGGTGTTCAGGTTGCAGAATATTGAGGAAGGACATCGAAGGCAGAGAATGTTAAAACTGTTAAATTTTAGCTATTAGATGGAATAAAAACAAGACAGAAAGGCATGTGTGATCATTAACTTTTCTGCAACAACTTGGTGAGGAAATGGAGCCCCGTTGTCTGGTTGAATACTAGCTTTGATGCTGCTCCAACAGTATTTGGTAGACATGATTAATGTTTGCTATCAGATGAGTAGCCTTCATCTAACCAGTTATAGGCCACGCGAGAAAACAGGGAGATTTCCTGAAAACAATATTCTCTCTCTGAATCTCTTTCTATATGTCTGTCTTTGTTTCTCAATCTCTCCTATATAATTCTCTCTCTCTCCCTCTCCCTACCTCTCTGTCTCTCTGTCTCTCTGTCTCTCTGTCTCTCTCTCTCTCTCTCTCTCTCTCTCTCCTTCTGGTTTTCTCTTGAGAATCCTGGATTATTTAGCATATTAAATTACAAGCAAATGGATACAAGAATAATGGAAAAATAATTGAAAATCAAATTTGGAAGACAGAGAAGGTGTTTTCAATGGTATGCAGAAGAATTCAGATGTCAGGGGGAAAACAAAATCCCTGAAATTCTGTTGAGGAAAGGAGGCTCAGCCACCCTGTGGGTGGGCAAGGTGCTGCTAGCATTCCTGAGAGATCAAAGAGAGAAAGGGGTGAGAGCAATCCCCAGGAGTTCTGAGCAACATGAAACAGTTGGACCGCTCAACCCAGCAAAGTTGGTGGAAACCAGACCAGAAACACTGAATGGCATTCTGCAATGAAATCATTTGGTGAAGCAATGATGTTGATGTGTCTTTACCCCTGACCGAAGAGCTCTTTGGAGAAAAACCTGTGATTACTGCCTCTGTTCCTTTGAACTTCTTTTCCATGATTCCTTAGCGCGCACATGCCCTACAATTATCTACCTTAGCTCTGTTTTCAACTCTGACCAGACACAAGGAATATTCATCTAGTGGCATTTATGAAATAACGGTGCATTCACTCTGACTCCTAAAAGAGACTTTCGCACATTAAAATGGAATGCTTTCTCATGGTATTCTCTGTTCCTATAGGTTTTCTTGTGTATTGGTTACAAAGCTAACTCTTGGTTGTTTTGTTACTGACTTCTGATCAGCATAACATTTTTCCTAATGACTTCAGGAAAAGTTCTAAAGTCACCTTGCAGTGTTGTTTATCTATCATTGGAAAAAAGTTTATTCTTTTAATTTAAATCAGCTTTACTTTTTTTTTTTAGTAGTGCTAACAAACTCAGAGATTTATACTTGCTAGGTAAGTATTCTACTACTTGGGCCAGTTATAGCCCTGTATTGATTTTAAGTTATTTTTTAGATAGGGTCTTAATTTTTATTTGTGGCCTGTTTTAGACTACCATCTTCTCAAATGTTCCTTTCCCATAGCTGGGATTACAGATATGACCCACTATTTTTTGTTTGTTTGTTTGGGTTGGCCTCAAATTTTTGTCCTCTTGATCTCTCCCTACCAAACTGCTGGCTTGACAGGCCGGTATCACTATACCTGGCCTTTGGGTCTGTATCACTTATCACCTGTATCTAAATTACACCCACTGAATTCAAAAGCTAAAAAGGGTTAATTTTGATCCCATTTTTCTGTGGCAGGGTACACTTATCTACTAGTCTATTTTTTTTCTTTCTCTCTCTCTCTCTCTCTTTTTTTTTTGGTCAGTCACTGGGCTTGAACTCTGGGCCTGGGCACTTTCCCTGAGCTCTTCAGCTCAAGGCTAGTGCTCTACCACTTGAGCCATACCTCCACTTCTGGTTTTCTGGTGGTTAATTGGAGCTAAGAGTTTCACAGAGTTTGGTTCCTGAGCTGGCTTGGAACCACAATCCTCAGATCTAAGCCTCCTGAGCAGCTAGGTTTACAGGCATGAGCCACTGGCACCTGGCCTATTTTTTTCTTCTTTCAAGAAGTCTAATGCTGAATTGTCTTATTAGTAAACATCATCCATTATGATGACCATATGGCTACAACACCAAAACTCTTTACCTACAAAACAATTGTCCATCTATGCACGTTCTGATGATTCTTAAGAGAGCTATTCACATATCTCTAACACATGTTCCATTATAGACATTAAAACAAAGTTAACCTCAGGTATGACACCCACACAATTGCAGGCTATTCTTTTACTAAACCTGGCAAAACTCCACTCCAAAATGTTTTCATACATCTTTATTTATACTCAACCATTCCTTATTGGGACAGTGATAGAAAGAAAGCCACATGGAGCCCTCACACACATCATTTGTACTCTACAAAAAGACAACATCTCCCTGCTGTTGAAAAGTCTGTTCATTCTAGAAGGCCAATTTTAGGCCAAGGGATTAAAGCCTGTTCTGTGTGACTTCGAGAAGCTTAACAAGTGTTTGAAAACTGGGGCCATGAGGCACGACATTTAGAGTTGACATAGAGTCATTTTCGTGAAGTGATGTTGCATTAGTTAAGCATTTTTCAGATGCCAGGAATAAGCCACATTTGCAAGCATTTTCAGTCAATGGGATTTCTGTAATGACAAGCAGTTGGCAGAGGGGGCCAATAATCTTCCTCTGTCTCTGCAAACTGCTTCCTTTACACGGTGCTGTACAAAGGCTTACCAGGGCCTGCCAGATCTCTGTGTCTCTCAGCTCAAGCCTGTCCAGTCTCTGTCTCAGTAGACCGAGTCAAGGTTACCATGACACCTATCACACATCTGTGAACATCTTGGGGACAGGTAGCCATCCAACCATGGTCAGTGAGGTTCACTCATGTGTCATGGAGCACAGCTCACCCATTAAGTCACACACTCTGGTCACTAGGAAGTCTCCGTGTCTGCCTCCCAGCTTCAACCCTGTCTTCAAATCCTTGAATTGGATTTTCTCATCTTTGTGGTAATGAGTTCACAATGTAGTAACTCACACAAGGCTTACCTACCAACACAAACAAGGAACCATTACAAGTTGCCTTATTGCTGGTTTAATTAAGGGAAGTTACTTTGTTAGGAAAGAAGGTTATAAACTGAGTTTGTGGAGGATCCTTGACTTCCAGACTTGGAAATATCAATGGATGATAATCCAAGTAGAGGAACCTACAGAAAAAAAAACCAAGGCAATGGAGGAATGAGCGACTCATCAGCAGAAACTCATGAGATTAGATATCCTGGAGTTTCCTCAAAATAAGACCAAATACCTGAAAGGAATCCACTACAAGCCATCCACTAGAGATATTGGGTTCTCAGTTTGACAATAATGGTGCATTACTTCGGTCTGTCACCCAAAATTTTATGTATTGGGATCTTGATTCCCAGTGTCTCCATATTTGAAGCAGAAAGCAAACTCTTGTGAAAGGTGATCAGGCTGTGGGGAGCATCTGCCTCCAGCAGGAATGGATGCTGGCTTTGAGGAGTGGGTTGGTTGCTCTGGAGTGGGAGTCTGACCCCTCCCTGCTCTCCAGGTTCCTCCCCCTCCCACCCTATTGTCCCTTTCCCATGGGCCCCTGCCTTGTACTTTCAGACATAGGAGAGTTTCACCAGGAGCCAATGGCATGAGGCCTCTCAAACTTGAACTTTAAAAAAAAAAATTATCTTCCACAACTCTGAGCTCAATCAGCTTGTGTTTTTATAAATTACATAGGCTCAGGAATTGTGTTCTAGCAGAAAACAGACAATCACAGATATCTAAGTGTTGCTTCAGACAGGATTGTATCTCCTCAAAACTCCTTACCTTCAATTAGGAGGGTGATATTAGGAGACTAGATCACAAGGGCAGTGTGCTTGCGCATGGAATTAGTGCCTCTTACTAGGGATTCCAGACAGCTTCCTTACCACTTGACTATGTGAGGACCCAGGGGGAGGAAAAAAGGCTTTCCATGAACATGAAAGTGAGCTTTCACCAAGATACCAAATCCGCCAGTGCCTTGTAGTCTAAGATCAAGTTCTTGGACTTTGGAACTATGAGATATGTCTTTTTTTTTTTTTTTTTGGTCGGTCATGGGGCTTGAACTCTGGGCTTGGGCGCTGTCCCTCAGCTCTTGAGCTCAAGGCTAGCACTTAACCACTTGAGCCACAGTGCCACTTCTGGTTTTCTAGTGGTTTATTGGAGATAAGTGACTCATGGACTTTCCTGCCTGGGCTGGCTTTGAAATGTAATCCTTAGATCTCAGCCTCCTGAGTAGCTAGGATTACAGGCATGAGCCACTGATGTCCAGCAAAATATGTCTTCTTATGGTTCATAAATCACCTGAATGGATCACCATACACACATATACACACACACACACACACACACAAATACACACACAAACACACAAACATACACACAAACACAAATACAAACACACACAAACACATACACAAACACACACACAAACACACACACACACACACACACACTGGAATATGGCCTTGTTCACACACACACACTGGAATATGGCCTTCTTCACACACACACACACACACACACTGGAATATGGCCTTGTTCACACACACACACACACACACTGGAATATGGCCTTGTTCACACACACACACACACACACACACACACACACTGGAATATGGCCTTGTTCACACACACACACACACACACACACACACACACACACACACACACACACACACTGGAATATGGCCTTATTTTCTTACCACTCCATTTGGGCATTGAGGTTTGAACAGAACAGCTTTGATCAATTTGAATGACTGCTGCAGCCTCCTTTAGCAGAAAGTTCTGGAATAACTGTCTGCAAAAGAATGTAGACCTCGTACCTTACTCAACCACTCACAGCAAGTGTAGTCTTGGTGACACATGTTTAGCTCACAGCTGATGCTGTGGTTTTAAGTCAGGCACCAGTAGCTCATGCCTGAAATCCTAGCTACTCAGGAGGCTGAGATATAAGGATCATAGTTTGAAGTCAGCATGGGAAAGAAAAGTTCCCAGGAGACTCTTATCTCCAATTAAGCACTCAAAAGCCAGAAGTGGTACTGTGGCTCTAGTGGTAGAGCACAAGACTTGAGCACAACGTGCACAAGAGGCTCAGAGACAGTGCCCAGGCCCTGAAGTCAAGCCCCAGGATCAGCAAAAAAAAAAAAAAAAAGAAAAGAAAAAAGAAAAACATTGGCTAAAGTTCTGAAAAATTTTCTCATCTCTGGGTTTGCAGACTTCTGATTAACTCTCAATGTATGCTTAACAACATAAGAAAATAACATTAGCAACAATATTTACCTTTCTTGATTAACTTCTTTTTCTGGTTCTGTAATAAATGTTGCATATGTAGAATCTTATGCTGCATGCATATAATCTTAATGTGCAAAATCCTATTAAATAATTTTCATTTAGATGTATATAAGATATAATGATTATCCATGTTCTGCATAATAATTATTTAAGATATATTATAATAATTATACATGGTCTGCATAATAATTATGTTTAAGTAACATGTATAATCTTATCATTTATTTGTCAATTTAATTCTTATAATAAATTGATTAAGTAAATTCCTATACTTATCACAACTATTGTTCTTATTACTACTATAGTAGTAGTAGAAACTATCATTCCAATCAGACCAAATTATGACAGTAAGCAAGCAGCTGAGAAGAGCCTTGAACTTCTAAAAATCATCAGATAGACCGTGGTTTAGCCAAGTTCACATTTGTCTTTACAAAAATGTGTTTCATTTTTATCCCTTTGTATGCACTAATAGTCCAACCTCTCCCAAAAGAAAAAACAATCTCTGCTAAAAGTAAACAACCCATTAATGTAAATGTTTCAATATGAATAGAAATGCATTACAGATACTCAGAGGGAAGATCATTTAATTCTGCAACATAAAGTCTAGTACAGGTAAATTATAAAATAGGATGAACCTGAACAGATCATTCAGATTCCCAGAGGCTTTTCTGCACTGGCTCTCCACCATTTTGTATGACTTGGCTGGAGTCCATCCACCAGCTAGCACCATCCCGAAGCAGCAACTTCCTAGGTTACGTCTCTCTTGGCATTTATGTTCTAGTCCATTGGTGTGCTTATTTGGTTGATCACTGCATCCCCAAACAGAGTTTTTAGCCCATCAGAATCATATTTGATGGGTCTGGCAAGGTACTCAACTATGTTTGTGTTCTCTTTTGTTCTGATGCTAATCATTGAGAATTCTAACCATCCTTTTGATGGACTGAAAGCCCCAATTTAGACATCTACACAAACCAATCATTTGTGTGATGACTGATATCAGCACAAACACAATCTACAATTTGCAAATCACGGAGAGTCGTTTTGATCTATAATGCCAATAATACTTGACGACTAAGCTTATTTTTTATTATTTTAAACTTTTTCCCTTACTTTGCCTCACTCTACTTCCCATCTCTTCTCCCTCCCTTCTTTCTGTCCCCTTCCTTCTCTCACTAACCTCAATCTCTCCTTCAAATCCATGTACATTTTATTATCTTTTACTAGATCCAACATTCACTCTATTACATTATCTTAGCATTTCTAGACTGTCAGTCCCCTGCAATCTACTGGGCATTAAGCACACCTTTCCTACAGGCATCAGCACACATGTAACTCTCCCTCTCAGACGTAACCTTCAAAAAGACAAACATACTCTAAATTTTTGATCCAGAAGCACATGACTACTTTGTATATAAATTGTTTACTATTATTCAACATCAAAATGGCATCTATGGAGAGGGGAAGAGGTTGATGTGTATCATGGAATCACTTCCGTGTTTTATGGAAAAATATCACATTGCTAATAGAGTTTTTGAATATTCCATTTGGGGGTCAGTGGTTAAGATTTACCAGACTAAACCCAAGAGTTGGGGTATCTGTAATCTGAGCACTTGGGAGCCTGAGGAAGGAAGACCATGAGTTTGAGGCTAGATTGAGCTATAGGAAGACATTATCTCATACACACAGACACCTAAGTTCTAATCTAAGAGTTTTGTTCATTTTTCATGGCCATTTTAAGGTTCCATTTCATCAAACTTTAGTGAATGGTTTTCAGTGCATAAAGATTTATCCAAATAGGGAAAGAAGAAATAAAACTCTCCCTCTTTGCAGATGACATGATCTTGTATTTAAAGAATCCCATAGACTCCACTCCCAAATTACTCAAGCTGATTCAAAACTTTGGCAAAGTAGCAGGTTATAAAATTAACTCCCCCAAATCAATGGCTTTTCTGTATGCCAAGAATGAGAAAAGTGTGGCTGAAATTAGGAAAGCAACTCCATTTGTAATAGCCCCACAAAAAATAAAATACCTAGGAATTAACTAAAGAAGTGAAGGACCTCTATGATGAAAACTTTAAAATCTTAAAAAAGGAAATCAACACAGAACTTAAAAAATGGCAAAATCAAGCCGGGCGCTGGTGGCTCACGTCTGTAATCCTAGCTACTCAGGAGGCTGAGATCTGAGGATCGCGGTTCAAAGCCAGCCCGGGCAGGAGAGACCGTGAGACTCCTATCTCCAATAAACCACCAGAAAAACCAGAAGTGGCGCTGTAGCTCAAGTGGTAGAGCGCTCGCCTTGAGCTGAAGAGCTGAGGGACAGCGCCCAGGCCCAGAGTTCAAGCCCCACGGACAACAACAACAAAAAAAAAAAAAAAAAAAAAAAGGCAAAACCTCCCATGCTCCTGGATTGGAAAGATTAACATCGTGAAAATGGCAATTCTTCCCAAGGCTATCTACAAATTCAACGCAATACCTATCAAAATTCCAACCTCATTCTTCAAGGAAATAGAAGAGGCTATCCAAAAATTCATATGGAACAATAAAAGACCCCGAATAGCAAAAACGCTCCTCAACGGAAAGAACACTGCTGGAGGAATATCAATACCAAATTTCAAACTCTACTATAAAGCCATAGTAATCAAAACAGCTTGGTATTGGCATAAGAACAGACCTCAGGACCAATGGAATAGAATTGAAAACCCAGAAATGAACCTACAGACCTATAGCCATCTAATCTTCGATAAGGAAGCTAAAACAATAGAATGGAAGAAAGACAACCTCTTCAGTAAATGGTGCTGGCAAAATTGGTTAACTACATGTAGAAAACTAAAGCTAGATCCTTATATATCACCCTGCACCAGAATCAACTCCAAATGGATCAAAGACCTTGAACTCAAAGCAGACACTCTGAAAACATTACAGGATGGAATAGGAGAAACCCTAGGTCTCCTTGGCTCAGGCCGAAATTTTCTGAATAGAGACCGGGAAACACAACAAATCAAAGAAAGGTTGGACAAATGGGATTGCATAAAGTTGCAGAGCTTCTGCAGGGCAAATGACATAGCTAGCAAGATCAATAGAAAGCCCACGGATTGGGAGAAGATCTTTACTACCCATACAACGGACAAGGGTATCATATCTAAAATATACTTGGAACTCAAAAAATTAAACCCCCCAACAACAAATCCTCAAAGAAACAACTGCCCAATATGTAAGTGGGCTGATGACTTAAAGAGAAACTTCTCTGAAGAAGAAAGAAGGATGGCCAATAGACACATGAAGAAATGTTCAACATCCCTAGCCATAAAAGAAATGCAAATCAAAACAACATTGAGATATCACCTCACTCCAGTTAGAACGGCAAAAATCAAGAACTCTAACAACAACAGATGCTGGAGGGGATGTGGACAGAAAGGAACCTTACTTCATTGTTGGTGGGAATGTAAACTTGTTCAACCACTTTGGAAAGCAGTATGGAGGTTCCTCAAAAGACTCCACATAGAACTCCCCTATGACCCAGCAATCCCACTTTTGGGCATTTACCCAAATGTTTACAAACAAGACCACACTAAAGCTACCAGCACAACTATGTTTATTGCAGCATTATTTACCATAGCTAAGATATGGAACCAACCCAGATGCCCCTCAGTCGATGAATGGATCAAGAAAATGTGGTATATATATACACAATGGAATTCTATGCCTCCATCAGAAAGAATGACATTGCCCCATTTGTTAGGAAATGGAAAAACTTGGAAAAAATTATATTAAATGAAGTAAGCCAGGCCCAAAGAAACATAGGTCCCATGGTTTCCCTTATTTGTAATATCTAGGATATGTATGAGTCAAGCGGAAAAGGTCAGATAATGTGATGTCAGGAAAATGAACCCTTAGATGTGTATTTTAAGGTTTTTTTCTTTCATGCATGTGTTTCTAATGCATTTATAAGATTATCTCTTTGATGCTTTGTATGTCCCTCCCCCACAGTATAACCCCTGCTTTCACTATATTTGATGTCAGTATAACTTGTGGAGGAGATGGGGGAAAACCAGTTGTTTAAGGATACAGGTGGACCTGTTGCAACAATGAGAAGTACAAGTTGTCATGTCCAAAATGAGCTTTACAACATCGGTGGGAGGGGGGGAAGGGAGGGGAAGGAGAAGGATTGGGATTGGGGGGGGGGGAGGCTGGGAAGGGATGTGAAGGGTAAACACCGGAGGAGGCTGCAATGCTTGGTAAGAAATATACACATTATCCTGCCCATGTAATTGTAACTCCTCTGTATAGTATGTTCACAAATAAAATAAAATTAAATAAAAAAAAAGATTTTATGCTATCTTACTCATCAATATATCATAAATTAGTTCAGCATACTATATAAATTAAGAATACAGTTCAGTATACCATAAGATATTTTATGAATCTGAAGTATATTTAATATTGGTATTGTTAATTTGATTATTTTGGTGGTGTTAGTGATAGGCCTTTCTCTTAATCTTAAAACACCCATTCATTCCATGAGTTGATAACCATCTTTGAACCATAGGCTCAAGCAGGCCAGATGGTCTGGCTGTGATTGTGAAGAAGCTTCTCATTGCTTTGTGTCATTTTCATAAGTATAGCTCATTCTAATAGCACGTGACAGGGTTATGCTTTTGAACATAATACAAAAATATCTGTTTCATAGGAATAAACATTAAATTTCCTCACTTTATCACCTGGATATAGTCTCCTGAAAATTATTTTCATTATGCCTACTTAAGGTATAGATTATGATTTTTTTTTGGAGGTCATGGGGCTTGAACTCTGGGCCTGGAGCACTGTTCCTGAGCTCTTCAGCTCTACCACTTGAGCCACAGCTCCACTTCTGGTTTTGAAGTGGAAGTGGTTTATTGGAGATAAGAGTCTCAAGGACTTTCCTGTCTGGGCTTTGAACCATGATCCTCAGATCTCACCCTCCTGAGTAGCTAGCATTACAGGTGTGAGCCACCAGCGCCCAGCTTAATTATGATGTTTTGATACACATACACACAGTAAAATGGCTGTTACAGGAAATGGCACTGTGGCTCAATGTGGTAGAGTGCTATCCTTGGGCAACAGAGCTCAGGGGCAGTGCCTAGCCCCAAGTTCAAGTCTCATAACTGAGAAAAGAAAAAGAAAAGAAAAAAAGAAATTGGTTATTACATTCAAAATATGCTTTATTTGTGTATTTTGGTTAATTGTTTACTTATTTATATTTTCTTGTGCTTAGGTCTTTCAGTCTCAATTATTAAACCATGGGCAAGAAGTCCTTGTTCAGAAGATTGTGCATTGTGCATTGACACACATCCATGTCTTACATATTACACTTCCATGTCTTACATATTATACGTCCCTTCATTCTACACACAAGTCACCAAGACATACACACCTAGATTCTCATGAGAAAAAGCTAAAATATCAGTTTTAGAAATTTATATCATCTCTTCGGTTTAAGATCCCTTATTATGCATTTCAGTGAAATTTCACAAATAAAAATCAATGATAATTAAATAATCTAGCTTGTACTGGACTCCTGACCCAAGTTGTCTGGCTCTTTGTTAGTAACTAACATCCCATTTTTAGTCATTTCAGTCTCCTTAGGCAGAACTTGGTTATATTTTGATTTTTTTTTTTTTTTTTTTTTTTTGTCAGTCGTGGGGCTTGGACTCTGGGCCTGGGCGCTGTCATGAGCTACAGCGCCACTTCTGGTTTTCTGGTGGTTAATTGGAGATAAGAGTCTCATGGAAATGCCTATCCCTGCTGGCTCTGAACTGTGATTCATTTCACTGAAGATTAGCAGCAGCTAGGTAAATGCCCCATGTTTGTTTAAAACATCCAGCGATGTCCTTCTGTAATTGTAGTTGTAGTGTTAAAGGAAGTAACCTTATTATTTAGAAGAGTCATCTGCATTTGAAATGGTCATTACAGCATTGTTCACAATAGCCAACACAGGAGAATAGTTGAATGTTTTAGTGCTAATGGACAAGTGTATATCTATATCTATCTATCTATCTATATATAGATATATATACACACACACACATATATATGTGTACACACACACACACACACACACACACATACACACACATACACACACACACATATACACAGTCTTAGGAAAGAAGGAAATGCTACCGTTTTTGTCATCATGAATGCACCTGGGGACCATTTTTCTAAGTTACATAATCCACAGTAGAAAAACAAACAAACCTGGGATGATCTCACTTCTCTATGGGATAAAAGAGTCAAATTCACAGAAACAGAAAAGGATGGTCATTTGATGGCAGGGAGCAAGGGATGAGAAGATACAGATCTCAGATAACAAATGCAGAAAAAATCTCTGGAGACTTAGTGTTCAGCATGGCAACTATAGTTAATAAAAATGTATCCTTGAAATTTACTAAGAATAGATCTTATTTATTCCCCCCACCCCGCACACACTAAACTGTCAGGTGATGGAGATGGTAATGAATAATTTATAATATGTACAGTGATCAAATCATCACACTCTTCACCTTGAAGATAAACCATTTTGTCCATTGTACTTCAATAAAGCTGCAACTATCTCCTTATATAATTTCTATGCCATTGTCCTGAGGCCAGTCTTGTGGCAGTATTAATGATGCACATGTCTGGTAATTCCAACTCATCTTTTGATATACTTATAATAGATTCTGACTTAATCTTAGTTGAGCTATAATACTTAATTAAATCTCTTCCCCTTATATCTCTTCATTTTTAGAGAAGCAATACACTTGCTTCTTTTAATGTTCTTTTATGTACCAAGCATGCACATTTTCTTTTCAAATCTGAGCAAACTCTGGTGAGAGAATTCTGCAACTCTTTTTATTGAGCATTCCAAAAGGAATAATGCTCTCATGATATCAATGACAGACAGAAAAACAGTCAAGTTCCCTTTTCTTTGCAGGTAACCTATTTTTCTTCTTCCATTTTGTGTGTGTGTGTGTGTGTGTGTGTGTGTGTGTGTGTGTTTAAATAAATCTCTTCTTTATCCTAGGAATTCAAAAATTTTAACCAAGATAGGTCTAAAAGTCATTAATTTTGTGAATCTTCATCAGTCTGTGGTGAATTCATTCATTGGGAAGGATTTAAGAATTAGTTCTGCTAAGAGAAAATGGTAATCTATTATTTCTTCTCCTTGCTTACATCTGTTCCCCATTGCTAAAACGCCTATTATTAGCCATGAGAACATAATCTGCTAGTCTCCCACATTCATGTATGAAAAACCTTATGTACTTACTTGTAGTCATACAAATTTTGTCTGACTTCCAATTCTTTCCTTCCTCCCTTCTTTCCTTCTTTCTTTCCTTCCTTCCTCCCTCCTTCTCTCCCTTCTTTTCTTCCTTCCTTTTTTTTTTTTTTGGTCCGGTCGTGGGGCCTGAACTCTGGGCCTGGGCGCTGTCCCTCAGCTCTTCAGCTCTACCACTTCAGCCACAGCACCATTTCCGGTTTTTTTTTCTTTATGCTTATGTGGTGCTGAGGAATCGGACCCAGGGTCTCACGCATGCAAGGCAAGCACTCTACCACTGAGCCCCTTCCCAGCCCCCTTCTTTTCTTCCTTTCTCGCTTCCTTCCTTCTTTCCTATCTTTCCCCTTCTGTCTCTCTCTCTCTCATCTCCAACTTAATTCATTTTTTAAGGTAGGGCCTCCTGCTTGCTGGACAGGTGCTCTACCATTTGAACCACACCCCCAGCCCTTTCTTCTTTGTTTTTCAGGTTGAATCTCGTGTTTCTGCCCAGGCACACTTGGACCATGATCCTTCTACTAAAGTTTCCAGTGCAAGTAGGATCTCAGGTACATACCACCACACTTACTCTTTGTTGAGATGAGGATCTCACTAAGTTTTTGCCTCAGCTAATTATGAACTGTAATCCTCTCAATCTCAGCCTCATTTGTAGCTGGGATCCAAGTGTGAGCTATCACATCTGATATTTACTATCTCTTCTAAGGTATATATTGACTTGAAGGCCTCAAGAAGATACCAGAGAGAAAGGACATCTTTTTCCATACCATATATCTGTAAAACATGATTGGATCAATAAACAGATCAAAGTAGCTCACCAGCAACCCTCTTTGAAAAAAATGGTGGCCACAGATACTCATAGATTTTTCAGTTGTGGGTGTTGCTGTTAGTATTATTTAATAGACATTTGGAGAGAAAACAATTTCCACACAAAATCAAAGAATATAAGAGCTGATTAAATAAAGCATCAAGATCTGTGCCTCAAATGTGTCTATATTGACAGGAATATTTCATTCCATTTAAAATACAATTCTGATTGTCTGGGCATGGGTAAGTCATGACTATAAAATTCTAGCACAGAAGGCTGAGAATTGAGGAACCAGTGAAGTCCCAGGCCTGGAGCTCAAGGAAGACAAATGCAACACACTCTTATCTATAACCAGCAAAAAGCTGAAAGTGGAGGCATGGTTCAAGCAGTAGAGCTCCCACTGCGAATTACAAAAAAATGAACCCAGACTGAGAGACTCTGAGTTCAAGTCTCAGGATCAGTACCAACACAACACAAACAAGTTTGAAAAAACTAATAACCGAAGAGTGATTAATACAGTGTGTCTGTAATTTATCTGATCACTATCTTTGAAGCAAATCGTATCTACCCAAACATCAAGAAACAGGAATTCTTCAACTCTGATTAAGACTCACAAACCTCATTACGTAAAACTATACAGACTCCTACTATATGACTCTCCTATAAACCGATATAAAGCATATCTTCCATCCGCATTATGGCTTCTAGTTCTTTTCACTTCCTTCTCCTTTCACCAAAAACCAGAACTCCTTTATGCTCTAGTTCTCTTTGGAAAAATTCTGATAATGGATCAGTCTTATTCCCACATTCATAAGTACCTTGAGTTCAGTCTGAAGGGAAGTCCTTCCTGATGTCTTTCTTTGCTTTGTCTCCTGCACCCATAAGCCAAGCTCTGGCATTGCACCTAAGATTATCTCAAATCTCTCTCCACTCTACTCCCATTCTCTAGAAGTTCTCTCTGTGTCTACCTCCTCTGCATTCATTCCTCATGGAGTACCTAGATGATCTTTTTTGACAAGTCTAGTTTAGATGCTTCTCTGCCTCTAACCTTTCAGGAAGAAGGCGAGATAGACAGTGATTGACAGCCACAGATGACTGACAACTGTTTGGCAGTAAACACTATGACATGTCATGATGCTGACTTGCATTGTTCATTCCTCATTGAAGTAACAACGTATGGTATTATAATCCCCACCTAGAATGGCTAAAACTGCACAGCTACTTGGCTTTGATGAACTCACAGCAAGATAAGTAATAGATAGTTAGAATACCCAAACTCAGTTTTGTTTGAATCCAGACTTCTTAAGCTCTTTTAACTGCTAGGCAGCATATCACCTGAATCTGCCTGTAGCATGAGTACCACCTCGAGCAAGATGCTTCTCCTCCTGAGTTCATTATTACCATTTCAGTTAAATGATGGTTTTAATCCAAGAAACTGCCAAACTACTTCTATCACTATTAGTCAATAAAATGCATGCTTATAGAGTAGAGCAGGTACATGATAAGGTTCACATCCAATGCTAAACAATTTTAAATTAAAATTTGGCCGCATGTCCTTCTTATTCTCCTCTAGCTCCTGCACAAACAAATTAGGTAACTGAACGTTTGAATAGACTATTGCCTCTCAAAGAATTTTATTAATACAGGCACAAGAAATGAGGGAGAGAGGACACATGAAGCAAAGGAAAATAAAACCCTGCAGGAGTTTTGGTGTTCAGTAGCTAGGAAAAATGAATAGTTCCTGTCCTCATTTGTAAATTATATAAACAGTCACGGAAAACTGGACCAAGGTTAAAAACAAATGAGGACAAGGTTTGTCAAAAGATTGCAGAGTGTTAAAAAAAAATAGACCATGTCAAACTGACCTTTTTGTGACGATGATTAAAAAAAGAAATCATAGGGAACAAACATAATCCATTCAAACAGAGCTTTAAAAATAAAATAGGGTATTTCAAATAGCTGTTCGCAAATCTTATATTCTACAAATCCAACTGCAAAAAAATTGTCCCGGCTCACACAGTACAATCCTGCCAAGTCCTTCTAGAAAGCTCTGAAAGGGAAGGTTCCCAAGGATTTACAGGGAGATAATCCACTTACTGTAAAATTCACAGGGCAGGAAAATGGGATAGCACGGAAATCATCACAAAACCAACCTCTGATGCCTTTTTCATCCTGGAGCTCTGACGGCCCTTGTAACTCTTCATCAAAGCCCCAGCTTAACTGGTTTATTTCACTACATGACAGGCTTTTGAAAATGGACCTCAAATAGGTCAGGACAAAAGGATGCAAATTACACCTCTCAATTTTGCATGAATTCTTAAGATATTAAGAAAATTTATAAGGAAGAATTAGAGGGCATAGTTCAAACAAGCTTTGGGGATATATGTATCATGATTATGAAAAATTTCAAATAAAAATGTTTAATCTAATGAGTTTAGTCAAATTCTAGAAAAAAAAAAAACAATCATGTCCCAGTAGGCATTGTTCTGGAATGTCAGTATTACCCACCTTTCTCCCAGGTCAGACAGACAGTGAAAGCTCTTCAGGATAAAGTTATAGATTTGATACCGGAAGTTTGACTTTGACCTCAGACTTCATCCCGATCTCCCTCTCAGTCTCTCATTGATTTCAATTCCATGTATTTGGGCTGAAAAATTCTGACCTGAATTTCTCAACTAACTCAGCTGACAAATGTAAGCTGTGTTACGTACAATGACTCTATTTTACAGGGACTGAGTTAAGCTGGGCACTCGTGTATGAAACCTGTGAACTTAGCTGTTTAGGAGTTTGAGATACGATGATGGAGATTCAAAGGTAGCCTGGGCAGAAAAGGCCTTGAAACTCTATCTAAAACTAACCAGCAAAACGTTAGAGAAGTGGTCTGGCGTATAAATGGTAGAGCACCAGCCATAACCGGACAGTGAGTCGACCAGGAACTAAGTTCAAGCACCAGTATTGACATAAAAAAAGATAAAAAAAGAATGGATTAGTTAGCTTTTTTTGTTGTTAGCTTACATTAATAATACAAGGAGTCCTTGTCACATTTCCCTATGTGTTTGTAATATATTCCAATTATACCCTCTGTGTCACCCTTCCTACTCCATTTTTTGTTTCCCAAAACAATTTTAACAGGTGTCATTATTCTATTTTCCTAGTGGTGAATGGGCTATTTGGATAGCATTTAACCTCAAAACCTGAAGACGTTTACTCTCACAAACAACCACAGAAAGCAACTGGAAAACGACCAACCAATTCCACACATCTCCTGAGAAATGAAAAAAACCTAAGCTGGGTGCCAGTGTCTCACACCTGGAATCTTAGCTATTTAGGAAGCTGAGGTCTGGAGAATCAGGGTACAAAGCCAGCCTGGGGAAGGAAAGTCTATGAGATTCTTATCTCCAAGAACCACTAAAAGGCCAGAAGTGGAGCTGTGGCTCAGATGCTAGAGCACTAGCGCTGACCAAGTAAAGCTCAGGAACAACTTCCAGGCCCAGAGTTCAAGCCCCAGGAGTGGTACAAAACAACAACAACAACAAAGGAAGTGGAAAAGTCTGTAACAGGAGGCCCATATTCACTAATTCAGGAGTACATTGGCATTGATAGTGCATGATGCACCTTCTCCAGACATCTCTGAGGCTCAGCAACTCATGTATTTGGCAGTGCTTGGCTCTCATGTCCAGGTTACCTGCTGCTCTTTGCGACCTCTCCTGAGTTCAGCATCATATTACCTCATATTTGTGGACTCGCTCCATCATTTCCAGGCTAATTTTAGATGTGGAACAGGGAAGATCAGAAGGCTAATCTAACTGACTATATCCACCTCACATGAATATGTAACAGGACTAAAGAAAAATGTCAGATGTGTGGAAACATCTAAAATTCTTATATTAATATATATTTGAATGCCCTCACCTTGTTTGGTTGGTTGGTTTTTATTTAGTTAATTATGGGGCCAGTACTGAGGCAAGGGTTTAACTCAGGGTCTGCATCATGGCTGATCTTCAGGGATTTCTTGTTGTTGTTCAAGGTTATTGCTCTGCAACTTGTGCCACCAGTCCACTTTCTGCTTTTTTTTTTTTTTTTTTTTTTTTGTGGGCAATTGGAGATAAACGCCTTAATTAGAGATATTCCTATCTGGGCTGGCTTCAAAACAAGATCCTCAAATCTCAGCCTCATAAATAGGCAGGATTACAGGCTTGAGTTAACAGCATTTTTGTTTGTTTTAAGCTATACTTTCTGGAACATAAAATTTGATGTGTAACCTGCTCCGCTGTCCTTTTTATCAAGTTGTTAAAAGTCCCTTTAAATATTTTCCTTTCTTGCTATTCAGCATATCCAAGATTAAAGAATTTTGAGCACAAAACCTTGGCAATCGCTCCCAGATTGAATCCCCAAACTAGTTTTTGTAATTTATGGCTTCGGTGGAGGTACCAGTCCAATTACAGCATAAAGGAAACTGCCCTTCTTAATTTGGGATCTTTTAACAGTTCATTTCGGTGGATTCAGAGAAGGTTTTAATGTAAACATGTGCTTACTCATCCATGCTTCTTGAATGAAAACAACGATTCATTCGTTACCCACTTAAGAATGATGATTACTTTCTGAGAAAATCCAAAGGGAAAAGTTTGTAAGCCAAAGAGCTAAACAATCAAACTGAAAACAGCCCAAGCTAAAGCAAAGTCAGGACACATTGGAATGAATGCATTATACCATATAAAACTTGCAGTGCTGGGAGACCTCCTCTGGTCCAGCATTGCTCTACGGTGCCTCATAGGTTGGTTCACTTGATCTTCACAGGAAACAACGTTTACTGATGAAGGAAGAGCCAGAGGGAGTTCTAAAGTAAGCACTCTAAAGCTCAAACATTTATTTCTCTCCCCTCAAATAGTAGGGCTGTTCCTGGTAATCTATACCTTTTAGTACTTTCCTAAGGAGAAAATGGATTACAGCTTCTGAGTGAACATCGTGTGCTAAGTCTTCCTCATGATGGAATTCCATTGCAGGGATGCCCAACAGAGACTAGAGGATTAAAATAATCGTAGCCTCACTTGACCACCACAAAGGAGCTTCATTTGTCCTAAATTGTTTGACTTCTTTTCCGCATTGACGTCCACATCTTGAAAACAAACCATTACGAATGCGCATTTCAGACATCTGGAAACAAATGTGGTGCCAAATCAGGGTTCTATTTCTTATCCTTTTTTATTTCCCTCTCTCCTGGCCTACATGTTGACAGTTTTCTAGATATGCAGAGATCTGAGCAAGGCCCACAAGGTGGGCTGCCACAAGGTGGCGCTGCATTAGGATGGCTTCAATTAGCTGGGTCACTGCAAGGCACTAAGATGGTATATAGGTGAATGTCCAGGGCTATATAGCATTTGGAAGCTGCCCGACACTTAGGTTGCAAGTTGTTGTTGTTGTTGTTGTTGTTGTAAGGACTCCACCACAGAGCCCACTCATTCATAGTCAAACAAGGTAGCACTGAGGCAGGAAAAGCTCTGCCATATACTTTCTCCAAAGCCACATATGTATTTTTCTCCAAGATGTTGAGTTCTGTGTCATTTTCCAGCCTACCTACTTCGTGCTGAGGCAGGGATACTACTGGCTTGGCCTTGATGGAAATATTAAAGCCACTAAAGACTCTGAAGTCTTTTACTGGATACGATAAAAACAATCCCCAGCTAAACTCCCCTTCTCCTGGGACCCTCATCTATACTACATAATTACAAACTGTGTTAAATGTTTCCATGGAGAGCCAAAGAAGCTTTGTGGCCATGGTACAAAGAAACTCAAACCCACTGTTGATCAGAAGGTCAAGGAAGCATTCCTCAGGAAGTGGTATGTTCTGTGAGATTTTAGGGATGAACAGGATTACCTAGGGGCACAGCAAAGACTCTTGGGCAGAAAAGAGCTAAGTATATTTGCAGAACAAAAGTAAAGGACGATGTGGCTTCTCAGTAAGGAGCAAGGGAAGAGTGAGAAGATGAATCTAGAGGTTCAGAACATGCAGTGGTGGAGCTTGAATTTCAGAATGGCCAAGGTGTTTGTGCATTATCACTTTCCCCACTCCATTCCCACTGGTGGTCTAGCTATGAAACAAATTCCCTTGAAAAATCATTCCCAATAAAGCCAGGGGGTGTGTCTATGTGGGAAAATCTGTGACCTGTAATACAGAGGTCTTAAGGGCACCCATTGCTCGGATGGTTCTTCTTTGTACCTGCTCCTAAGGATCCCAAATGTCTGTTTGCACAAAGTCACAGCCCAGGTAGACATGATGTGTCTGTAACCCCTATGGCATGAGGGACCCTCATGTCTCACAAAAGTCTTCAAAGGTTGGGCCTTATGGGTCAGTGGTCTCTTCATTTCTGCATAGGGATTTAGTTAACACAGGTATTGAGATGAGAGGCATAGCTGAGGTATTCACATTTAAAATTAGCTTTCTGAACATAACAAGAAGATTATGTGTAAGGCTCACTGTCTTACAATCCCTGGCTTATTTTTGGAAACAAATCTTTCAGGGGAAACAGAGTTTAAATAAAAATGAATGGCACGGTGCCAAAGTTTGAGATGCAAACACACATTCTTACCAAATCCTGAAAGATATTCAACAGAGGAGACAGGAGAAGGGTGTTGGTATTGTCAATTTAGGAATTTTTTTTTCTTGTTTTCTTTTTTTTTTCATTTTTGCTTTTAGCAATCCAGTCATCTATTTATGATGAGCAGGACTTGTATTTTACTTTGAACAGTCCCAAATAGAGAAATGGCTGATTTCATTTCCTCTGAATGTCTGGCCCTTTCTCTGCTCACCCAGAAGATGACTCCATGGCCTTGTTTAAATTGTGTGTTCAGTTTGACTCTCCTCATGGGTTGGGAGTGGTTCCCATGATAACATCTGAATGTGGTATAATAGCAAAGCAGATCACACAATCATTTGAGTCTTAACTGACAACACTGTTGGTGAAATATCGTCCTCATCATTTCTGTAGAAGAATATCCCCCATACACATGTATCTAAGATCTATGGCAGTACCAGCCTGTATTACTGTAATTGTGTATGTTCAGCCCATCAAAGTCATACAAAGACCATGGAACTTTTACAAAGAGAGAAAGAAAAGAAAGAGAAAGGGAAAAAGTCCAAGAAAAAGAAGTAAGTGGAGATAAAGAAAAGGAAGATAGAAAGAGAGGGAAAAGAAGAAGGAAGAAAGGAAGGAAGGCAGAAAAGAAGACAGGAAGGAAGGAAATATTTGCATACAAACTGATCAAGAATATAAACTCCAAAGTGTGTCTCTCAAGAAATTAGAGTAGGGCTGGGAAGGTGGCTCAGTGGTAGAGCGCTTGCCTTGCATGTCTGAGGCCCTGGGTTCGATTCCTCAGAACCACATAAGCAAAAAGAAAAAAGCTGGAAGTGGCGCTGTGGCTCAAGTGGTAGAGCGCTAGCCTTGAGCTGAAGAGCTGAGGGTCAGTGCCCAGGCCCAGAGTTCAGGCCCCATAACTGGACCCCACCCCCCCAAAAAAGAAATTAGAGTAAATTGGGTCAGTCCACAATAGCTATTCCTGGTCTCAAACTTGATGGAGAAAAAGAAAGGACATATCTATGTTTCCATACAAAACAGAAATGATCGATTCATAAAACAAGAGCGTATACTTTAATGGCTTGACTGCCAATCATCTTGCTTCAAACAGGCCCAATTTCCATACCACAAGGCAGAGTGAAGCTATAAAAAATAATTTCCATGGACAGTTGTCATTTCCATTTGAGCACAAAAAACTTTTATAAGTTCAGTACCTGAAAGATCCCATACTTCTGTCTAATGCCATTACCACCTCATAAAATTCATGCACGACTCTCCACATTTCCAGCGCTACATCGCTAGTGCATGCCAACATAATCTCTCACCTATGAAACAGAAATAGCCTTGCCACTGTCCCGCCCACTTTCACTGCAGTCCTTTCTCAATAGAGCAGTATCTCAGAGACACACAGACGGCTGCTTAAACACTTCAGCGGCTTTCCACCTCACATAAACAATAAATATATCCCTTACCCTAAGGTTTAGATTTAAACAATGTGATAAAGCCCCTGTTTGACTCTCCTCTGTCTCCCTCCACAAAATTCCTCAGAGAAGTGATTTTGCTCCAAGCATCCAGTTTCTCTGCTCAAAGCCACTGCAACCAGGCTCTGCACACCAACATCGCCATGAGCTTGTACTCACCAAGGCCAGCCGTGGTTGCCATGTTCCCAAATCCAGGGCCCGATTCCCTGCAGCTGCCTCTGAAACAGCAGATGGCCTTAAGCGCATTGAGAAGTGGTTTGGGGTGGGGGGGGGGTGTCTATTTGCCTACTACTTTTCTGCTCATTCTTCTTTATCCAGATGTGCTCATGATACGGAAACGCAGCACGGCCCACCTTCCCTTTGGCATTCCCTTTGGCATTCCTTCCTACGGTCCTCTCATGGCAAGTTGTGGCATTGAACACCGTCCCCACTGCAACTCCTCCACTTCTGTCCACGTCTTTCTGATTCCGGACTCTGTATACCATCCACCATCTCACTTCACTGCTGGCCAGAGAAGTCCAGTGTGCACAGGAAAAGAGAAGCTCTGGGTATGCATGAACATGAGACGACTATGGTTGGACAATGTCACATGGGTTCCATTGGCAGCTCTGCTTCAAGCTTGAGCACTGGTGGTCTTCGCTGAGGTCACTTGCTCGCCCTTGGGGACCAGTCTGAGCCATCATAGGCCAGCCAGCGGAAGCTCTTCTTCACCACGACTGAAGCATCCGATGTTGAGACCCATGGGGAAGTGCAGTTCAGTTCTTCCTTCAGTCTTAAGAGCCATCATGGTTCATTCAGTCTTCCCTCCCTCAGCAAGTGATACAGAGGAAGCCCAGGGACCCGGGGACCCGTGAGGATGCTCCAATGTATGGAGCTCATCCTCATCATCTCCCACCTGCTCCAGCCACAGACTTTCCCACCTCAGTCTTCTAATCATTGAGGGCAAAACAAGCATCCTGGGTGGGTCTTGCACATGCCTCTTCGGGAGCCATCCATTACACTCCAAATCTGATCGCGTTGGATTACCAGTACCGACCAGTGGTGTGATTCTCTGGTGTGTCTCCTTGGCTTTTCCTTGATTCTGCGCACACATTTCCCCACTTCTGTTTACCGCCCACACCCACCAACTACCCCAGCTTAGCCCTTTCAACCCCTCTATCAAAGGGCATCCCATTTTGCACTCCACTTAAAGTCTTGACATCGTTGTTAAGTTGCCAGATGTCTCTATCTCTGTCGCTGCCTCTGATCCCTTTTGCTCACCCCACACCCTCCACTCCTAGGCCAGGGGCTTCCTTTAGAATGGTAGAACAAGCACACAATGGCTACCGCACACGACTTCCTGTCCAGGTCTCACCTCTGCCTGTGACTTCCGTCCCCTCAGACACCCACACAGCAAACTTCCATTCCTCCCGCGTTTGCTCCATGGGACCTCCCTCTCTCTCCATCTTTTAACCTGCAGCCCCTCCTCCCTTTCAATCTGACCCTTCTTTTGAGTAAATATTCCTTTGTGTTTGTTTATATCTTTTGAGTGCTAGGGATTAAACCGAGGGCTTCCTACAGGCTCAAAGAAAGATGAGTCACAGCCCCAGGTCTTTTGATTTGTGCTTCCTTTGTGAGATAATGTCTCCCTGCTTTGTCTGAGGCTAGCCTGGAGCTGGCCATCCTTCTGCTTCTTCCTCCTACATAGATGGAATTACAGACCCTGGGCCACCATGAATATTCTAGATAATTAAGATGTAAGATAATTTAAGCAGTCCTCCAAGGACCATGGCTAGCACTGGGAACACAGAAGCCTACAGAGTTGTACTGGATCATTATTCACCTCTCACCCAGGCCTCAGATCGGGCTTAAGATCCCTGGCAAATGCTCTTTCTACTGCTGGACATTTCTTTGCCCAGCTACTGTCTTAGTTGCCTCCTTCTGGGAAGTCAAGTTTCTTTCTATATACTACTTCCTCATAGGGACTCAGTTCTTCTTTCTTCATCCCTCCTTCTCTTCTTCATCTTCCTCCCTTTCAAGAAGATATTATACATAGGTCTCTCTGTGATTGGGTGCTTGTGTGAGTGACATGCAGACTTGCTGTAGCATGCTCATCCTTAAATCCTTAACTCATCTGCAACCATGTGCATGGAGCTGTGGGAAGTCCTCAGAGCATTTGCTAGATAAGTAAAGAACCCTCCTCCAAATGAGCAAGCAAAATAAATCTTGTCCTCCTAATATGAAAGAGTCTTGGTAATTGCATTGACGGGAGGGCAAGCTTTAGGTAATTAACAGGGGAAACATGAGTTTTATGGTCAAACACAATGTCCCCCCAATTCAATCACCCTTAAGAGCTGCAGAATAATGCCTTGCTCGTCCAAGATAAATGTGCTTGTGAACTACTTCAAGAGGAAAACTAAGGAAATAAACTTCGGGTGTTCACTTTAGGTGGACTAATTCTTTCCGTAAGAAAAGCAGGCATAAAATGGGCACATTATTTGAAGTTTGCACGGATGAGGTGCATACTGAGATGGCTGTGAACTAGGTGCTGGTTCATCCACGGGGAGGCTTTGTAGACAAAACACCTGACTATCACCTGGAAATTGATTTTCCCAACAAGACAGAGGGGGAAAAATGAACATACATCCTACACCTGGATAGAACTATTTATGGTCTTAAACACCCCAGGAAGGCAAAGAGAATGAAGAAATGCTAATTTTATAAGAAAGTTAAATACATTGTTTGTATGAATTCATAATAATATACTGTCCATTTCAGAAAACTCAAAGAAAGGATTTCAGAAGTTTGTGGCATAAAGAAATGCTAGCTTTGGAATTAGATGTACTTAATGACTTAAAACCTTGGTCAGTGAAACAAGTATTAAAACATCACATGGTATCATTAGTGGATGGTCTTTAGGTTCCATGTGTCTATTAAATGTAAATTCAACTGCAAGGAACAACTTTTAGAATATATTATACATAATAAAAAGTAGCATATTTTAAGCTGATTATAAACAATGTGAAGGCCTGGGTAGGTGACTCGGTGGTAGAGTGATTGCCTTGCATGCATGAGGTCCTGGGTTTGATTCCTCAGTACCACATAAGCAGAAAAAGCCAGAAGTAGAGCTGTGACTCAAGTGGCAGAGAGCTAGCCTTGAGCTGAAGAGCTCAGGGACAGTGCCCAGGCCCAGAGTTCAGGCCCCATGACTGACAAAACCAAACCAAACCAAACGAAATAACAATGTGAAAACCAGGCACTGGTGGCTCATGCCTGTAAGCCTAGCTAGTCAGGAGACAGGGATGTGAAGATCACAGTTAGAAGCCAGCCCAGGCAGAAAAGTCCCCATGAGACTCTTATCTTTAATTAACCACAGTACCTTACAAGGTAATCATCCATCCCTATATTAGAGATGAGGAAAGAGAGGCCCAGACAATTCAGACTTCTTTTCTGCAGATACTCAGCTTAAGAGCAGACTTCTAACCTCTGTGGCAAACGCTTCTCAAATACAAAGCCAGTTAACTGCATACTTAAAGGAGGTCAAGTATGGCCCTAAAAAGTTCATAGTGCATATACAAAAAAAGGTCAAGATAAAACTATGATTGCATGTAATCAGAGTCCTCAAAGTAAACCAATGCATTCCTTAATGCTAATTTTAAAAAGCATTTTGCAGATTATTTTGTATTTTATTAAATGTTCAGGGGTTTACCTACCCAACGTACATTTTTACCTCTCATAGAGCAACATGGAAAAAGAGGGAGGAAAGCAGTAATGGAGTAGAGATCAAGAAAAGGGAGGGAAGGAGAAAAGTATGACCTTGGTTTATTTGCTGGAGTACACACACACACACACACACACACACACACACACACACACACACACACACACACACACACACACACACACACACACACACACACACACACACACACACACACACACACACACACACACACACGGCTGACAAACTTGTGGAAATCTTTTGGGCCAGCTGGGTACCATAGGTCAGGTATCTGGTTGTGATGCCAGCTAAAAGAAAGTAGAAACACACACCAACAATGTAACCCTCCAAAAGTAAGAAACTTGACTCTTCATTGAGGCATACATTTATTTTATATTATAGGGAAAACTGACTAAATCAACTTATGCATATGTCAATATCCCCAACCTTAAAAATCATGAGCTTAACAGCATGCATAAGCATAGATTTAAACACACACACACACACACACACACACACACACACACACACACAAGCTACAATAAATCTACATATTTGTTTAAAAACATCAATAAAATGATAGGATCTCAAGCAATATTTTGCATGGCCAGAGGGAATATCCTTTTCTAACTAGGAAGGTCTCTATCTTCAGCACATATACCTGAAGGTGTAACTGTAATTGTGACCCAGGGGAACCTATGGTGTATGCATTAATATCAAGTTGACACACTTACCAATGAATCCTACAGGGTAATGGTAAGCCTGAATTCTGTGGTGCTCTGCATAAAAACAACTTAATGAAAGATACACCCCTGAGGACAAAACCACTGCCTGCTTCCCTGAGATTTCTTCACTATCAGTGCCCTTTCCACCCCTCCACCACTGAGTATTTGCTGTCCACCATAGGTAGGGCAAATGGAACATTGCTTAAACAATAAAATAATTTAATAGCTGACCCAAAAGTTTCACATGCTCTCTCATGTTTACCTGGTTTGCTCTCAATCAGAAAAACAAATTTCTCATATTAGAGCAGTATCAATAAAATATACAAAACAACTCAATTAAAGAAAATGTACAATGCCTTAGTGTTGGAGAATGCAATAAAAGAGTTAATGCATCCCCTCAACAAACAACACACAAACACATAAATTATAAGAGGAACAGGTTATGTTTCCTTGATATGTAAAAGTAATCTAGTTAAAATGTTAAAAACATATTAAATGTATCCTCTGTAGACTCTTACATTTTGTCCTTGACTTTTGCCTGTCTCTAATCTAGGTTATTAACACATCATCATACAATTAAACGGATACATATTGGAACTGCCCCAAGGCATCTGCTTATATGGATGGAAAGATACATTAATATTCACTGACTCATTTAATTTTATCATTGGATAACTATAAGTCCATTTATCAAGCCTCATAAGATTTATACAAACTAGATAATTTACCCAACTGTCACAGCCTGAGAAGCAGGGTATGTTTAAGGCCAAAAGTGATAAAACTCCCATTAGTCCTACTATGGCTTTTCTGAATATTCTCATAAGATTTCTATCAATTTGATATATTCATAATCAACCAAGACACCCCAAAAAATAGCATATGTTTAAGGCTAAAGTTGTAGAATTGTAATTATCCCTACCATGATATTTTTGTGTTATTTTTCAAGGATGAAGTCCTACCATCAATCCATTAAGTTATAAATCAAACTGAGGCAGATTCTAATCCTTACAGTAAGATAGGAAGAAAGTCCTAGAAGAAAGCTTCAGGAAAAAATGGGTATCAGAGAAGGTCCCATAAGAAAGCACAGGGAATCTACCAGAAGATTTGCCATGATGCTAAAGGCTGTGATATAGAATTTGAAAGCATGTTTTTATTGAGTAGAGAAGAACTACTAGACAGACCTTCTTTGCACATTAAAAAAAGCCACAGAGAAATCATGAGATATTTGAGGAAAGATATGTCAACTTGCTTCATCACAGAGGATAAAGTACAGAGAAGATAGTAAAAGAAAAATAAGCTCACTTAATGGTGGCTAGAATTATCTCACAAAAGCCTATAATGAATTTGAAAAATAGCAGCAAATACTGTTGAGCACTGGGACACTGGCTGAGAAAAAGCTCATTGACACACGCGCACTAGACCACAAAGGTTAAAGAGAAGAGGAGGAAGGGAAAAAAAGTGTTAGAAATGTGTAGTCATAAAAAATAATTAACAAATAAAATTAGTCATTTCCATTTATGACGCATAAAAATTAACAAGCCCCTAGATTTCCTTCTGGCTTCTGGAACATAGAATGTTGATCTAAAATTATTGCAAGGTTTTCGTTTTTTTTTTTCTTCCTTAATTTTCTTTTTGCTGTAGTTGGTTGATTTTTCCCCCCACTGGTTTTTATTTTGCAGCCTAAGAGATAAAGAAGACACAGTTTAAAGCATAAATAGAATGCTGGGATGTTCAAATGATTAGACCTTTACTACATTACTAAGGGGCAAATTGTAAACTCTAAAGGCGACAGTAATTGGCACATGCTAAGTGTGTACTAGACACCACACCCACAATCTCCTGGGAAAGGACTGCTAGCTGCTACTGGGTTAGCACGGTGACACACAACTAACATTTACCAGAAAGGGACCAAAACTAGTTTATCTAACTGAAAATCCATCTCTTTTTTCCACCACACTACTCTTGAACAAACAAGTTAACGGTAGACTACAATCATTGGGGAGTTACGAAATCAATATTGTAGGTCAGGAGAGCATATATTCTGGGATGACATAAAATACAAAATACCAGTGTGCAGTGACAATGATAAAGATAACTAATATTTTTTATGAACCATTACTTTCGTATCTATGGGATTTCTTTTTACATGTGTGTAATTGTTGCAACAGGATGTAAAATAGACTTATGTTAGATCATAGCAAAATAAGTTGGAGAATTACAGTGCTACAAGATCCTGAACAAAATGTATTACTGACCTTTCTTTTAGAAATAAACACATTTCACTCGAATCTGAACGTCTAACTCTAGTAACTGTAGGTTTTGTCTATGATGACTGAAACGTTAGCTAATTGTTTATCAAAACAATAGTAAAATAAACGATGGAGATAGTAAATCTTGTGTTCCTAGACACCACATAGATATAGATAATATGGAAGTGAATCTAATTATATTTTCAAGGTGATTTTTAAATTTATATGTGACAACCTTCCTAAAATATTTATCAACTTCCAAATAAGTATATCATATATTTTCATAAAGTTAATGCCACAACTTCTCTTGTGTCTGTGTGCCAGGATTGGGGCTTAAACTCATAGCATTGTGCTATTGCTTGGCTTTTCTACTCATGTCTGGTACTCTACCAATTGAGCCACACCTCCACTTCGAGTTTTTTGATACTTATTTGGAGATGAGTATCTCAGGTTTGTCTGCCCAGGTTGGATTTGAACTGTGATCTTCATATAACAGCCTCCTAAAGAGCTAGGATTATAGGTGTGAGCTTCGAGTGCCCAGATGACAACTTTATTTAAACAAGGATTATTTTAGGATGGTAATTAGACTGCTCTGAGTTTGTGTTGCAGCCCACTTGTGCTATGCTAAATCGTTTGATCTTGGACAACATATCTAAGCTTCCTAATCCCCAAATATTCCCATACTTAGTGGGAAATGGGGCTGGGTGCATGGCTCATGTGGTAGAGAGCTTACCTGGCAGTAGTGAATCCCTGAGTGCCAACCCCAGTACTGCCAAGGAAGAGAAAGGAAACAATGAATGAAAACCATCTTTAGTACATTTTATAAAGAGGAAAAGGAGAACCTATATACACTGGTGATCAAAACTTCCAAGCTCTTAGAAAATGTCCAACAAACATGATGACATTTACATTTCATACTTGGCGGTGGGTGTGATCAGCTATTTCCTATTAGTTGATCTGGCTGTATGATAAAGGATGCACAGGTTTTCCCGTGACTCTGATACACCTTCCCCCTCTGGTCTCTCTCATGTTCATTCATTTAGTTTGTCCGGATAACTTGAGTGAATCAACAGCTCAGTTGAATCTTTCCATCCTCTTAGGCGGTACCTGATCATCTACAGCCTTCCAAAGGGCAAAGCTGAGGGCCTCCAATCTGGACAGTGAATGGGAACCCAGAAAGCAAGAGAGATGCAATGAGACAGGGCCACACTTGCCAGACCAGCAACAAGATCCATCTGTGCTTGGACACCCTAGCTGGGTTCAAACCAGTGCCGCTCATGATAGATGTATGGATTGCTTTGAACAGTACGCCGTCACAGCGATTTACTTCTGAGGGAAAACCTGAATACCAGCAGAACCATCCTCCTGTTGCCTTATTTCCCAATGTGCAAAGCAGAAAGTTGAAAACCATGCTCTATGGAGAACATTTAAGTCTAGAGCCCGGGAGATCCCCCTGTCCACCCTCCTCTTCCCTTGAGACCCTCACCAAGGGTGCTTCAGTCAGCAGCGCCCTCCTACAGGAGGGAAGAGATAGGTATCTTGTGGGAAAGCCTTGCAGTGGCATCTGAGTCTCTTGTGTGTGTGCATGTGCACATGCACACACGCACACACGCACACACACACACACACACACACACACACATGTCCATTTTCATTCTAGCATGATGAGGATACTCTAGTGGTGAGGGAGATCCTGGGCTCATTTGGTTTTGGTAGTTATAATCCCCATATCCCACTTAAGTCAATAATCATATATGTCAACCAGGGTTTTTCCCTTTGGCTTCCCAAGTTTGCACATCATCATTACAGGGATCCAGAGGCAGAAGGAGGAATGCAATCCAACCCAGATCCTCAACCTTCCCATGTCCTTGTACAGATGGTGCTGCAAGTGTTAAACATACGCAAGTATCACAAAGCCACTACCTCCATTCATATTTCTTGACCCCTGACCTGAACTCTTTCATTTGCATATCTGTCCAAACGTGAGGAACTTTCTACAAGTCTTTCAGTCAGATCTTTAGACCCTGGCAGAATGTCTTAGAAACCCAGAAGTTGGACTTATATCTGAGACACCATTTATTTGGATGGATTATCACAGGAACTAGGTGCATGACAGTTTTCAGATCAAAGTAATTTATGTTTTAGTGACCCAGAAGTTAGAGGAAAAAATGAAGGCTGGAAGCTAGAAACTCCAATGTGGAGAACTCTAGAGTTTGGGGCATGAAATCAGATCACAGGACAAACTAAAATCATGAACATCCTTGTCACTGTGGCAATCCCAACTGTTACAGGAGCCTGAATGACTCCAGAGGCCCAGGAAGGAGGTGCGGGTTTCCTCTCAATTGCTCTACCTATCCCTCCCTGCAAACCAAAGAGAGGAACTAGACCTCACTGGGTCTCTGCTCTACTCTTGTCAGCTCTCAATGGAGGCCAAATGTGGGTTTATCCAAAATGCTTGGGATAAGATCATATCAGATTATGGAGGGCTTATGATTTTGAATATTTGCATAGACTTTACCATCCAGCGACACTAAAGAAAAAAAAAACAGAAATTTCAAATGCTCCAAAATACCAAACATTTTAATCACTACCTTTGGATTTTAGCTGGGTACTTGGCTTGAGCCTGTAGTTCCAGTTTCTTAGGAGACTGAGAAGAGTCTTTAGGCAGGACCAGGCCAAGAATGCATATGAAACAAGGCTTCCCTTATTTGTTGTAACTAGATTATGCCTACAAACTACACGTAAACACATTAGATGTTAAAAGAAAAAGAATACAAGCCGGGTGCCGGTGGTTCACACCTGTAATCCTAGCTACCAGGAGGCTGAGATCTGAGGATCACGGCTTAAAGCCATACCGGGCAAGAAAGTCTGTGAGACTCTTATCTCCAATAAACCACTGGAAAACTGGAAGTGGCACTGTGGATCAAGTGGTAGAACGCTAGCCTTGAGCTGAAGAGCTGAGGGACAGTGCCCACACCCAGAGTTCAAGCCCCATAGCTGACAAAAAAAAAAGAAAAAAAGAAAAAGAAAAAGAAAAGAAAAAGAATACATTGGGATACAATAAACTACACAGATCTCTAGGCATTCATACAGAATGAGGCCAAGGAAGATATTCTTAGGAGAGGATCACAAAAGCACAATAGCTATGTGTATGTGACCCTACAAAATAATATTTATTGAAATGAACTCCAGAAATGGAAACAAGAGGGGATTTTTTTTGTTTATGTTTTACTCTTTGCTCTTTTTGTGTTCATATTCTTTCTTCTTTTTTTATTGTGAAAAATACTGTACAGAGGGGTTACAGTTACATGGGCAAGATAATGAGTACATTTCTTATCAAGCATTGAAGCCTCCTCCTTTGTTTTCCCTTCTCATCCTTTTCCATCCTCCCTCCGGCCCCCCACCCAACCCTCCCCGCTCCCCCCCCCAGCACCAAAGTTGTAAAGTTCGTTGTCTTCTTTCTTTATTTATCTGTTTTGGGAAGTGTAAGAAGGGGACAGAAAAATGGTGGGATAAAGGATAAACAAACGTAGCAGTGGTACTCACTAGACACTGTTGAAAATGAACTATGTAACTTGTAGGTGGAGACAGGAGGGAAAAACTTGGAGTGAGTGAGGAAAGGTGATATTCCAAAAGAAATGTACTTTTTTATCTGACATATGTAACTACAAACCCTCTGTACATCACCTTTAAAATAGAAAAAAATAAAAGAAATACATTTGAAGTCCCTTCTCAGCCAACAGCTAGTGCAGTGGTACATTCACATCATAACAGATAACTGGAAGATTCATGTTTGGGATGTGTGGGGAGGAACTGAGGTTCTAGGCTAGTCTAGCCAGAAATGTCTGCAAGAATCTATGCCCAAAAAAGTAGCTGAGTGTGGTGGCACATGCCTTTCACTCCACTTATGAGGGGAATCATAACATGAACAAATCATGGTTGGGTGCAAGAATGGGGAGGGGAAGCAGACCCTATCCTAAAAAGAACCAATGCAAAAGAGGGTTAGAGGCATAGCTCAGTGGTTAAATAGCACTTGTCTGGTAAGGGTTATACCCTGGGTTCCAACCCTGGTACTGCACTGACAATTAAAAAAAATCATTTCACATTTCATGTTTTCAGATAAAAGATGCTCACCTGGTATTTCCACTATCCAAAAAGGACAGCTCAATACCCCTATTTTTTTTCTCCTACCATACACGGTGATACACGTGAGTAAACATAGAATGTACCCATAACTTTATGGTATAAATCAATTTTACCAAGATTTGAGGCCTCTTAAAATGATTCATGGACGCCTTTAATTAGTACCATGCTTGTAATGGCTCATCACAGTGTATGAGCCATTACATGAGGTTCTGCTCTGCAGAGGGCATCCATTTGCTGACTGGTTCTACACTGAAACAGCTCAACTGTGGGCAATCTCCTAAGTCTACACTCACGCTTCTACGAAATGACAATAATAATAGTAATTTGTGTTTTAATTAATTTAAATGAATCTACACAAATAAAGACCCAGGGAAATGCTTAGCACACAACATATATCTAACCAATACTATTGCCTTTAATAAGTTACTAAAACTGTGTAAGACTAGCAGCAAGAGTTTAATATGTATCATCTGGGACGAAGCTTCCCTTCTGAGGACTGTGAGCCTCTCAATCTTCCTCCTTGAAGTGGAGATATTTCACAAGTTTCAAAGATCACCCAAGGAAACAGACACTGTTGAATCTAATGAACTTTGGGCACATACCCTATGCAAAGCAAACTTGACAAAACACTGCTTTAAGTTCATCGGCCATCAAAACATTTCTGGGGGAAATCATGAGCTCCACAAATAAAATAAGACAAACAGAGCATCTATTAATTTTATTAAGTAATCTGGTCCTGGTTAATTCTGAATGATAAAGAAAAGGAACACACATCATGAGATGAGGAGAAAGAGCTCAGTGTTTTCTGTGACCTTGAGGAAGATCACATGTACACTGAAGGCAGAAAATATGGCATCCATTTGAATCTAGTTAAGAGTGGAAAAGAGGTGAAGGGCGTAGAACACTCATCTCCTCCCGTTAGCAGGGAGCAGAGAACAGTTTTTTTTTTCACTACCTGAAAATTGCGAAATCTAGAGGCTTCTCATTCATAAAACCTGAGAGGACTGTAAACATCCACTCTCTTGTTCATGCCTAACAGCTCATGTGATATGCCTGAAATCAAAACCTTAGTTTATACAGTGTTTCTCCTCCTCCCTCTTTCTCTTATTCTGCTCCTCCTCATTCTTCTTCTATTGCCTGCAAAGGTCATTTCTGAGCTGGAAAGAGAGTAGACGCTCAATGCTGAAGTGAGGAATGAAAACAAGAACTCGGTCAAGGGCCCTAAATCTTCAACATCATCACCATCAATAACAATAAGAAGGAAGCCCAAAAGGGCTGGGAGATTTTGTAAAAATTACACAATATTTTCTTATGAAAAGGTATGTTTTCAGGTAATCGTATGTAGGGACAGATGGTCCCACAAACACTGAGAAAAGATATAAGCTTTTGGCATGATGATAGTTTATATCTTTTGCTTGCTCGTTTGGCTATGGGCAAACCCCCCACGATAAATCAAACCTATGTTTCTCTGCAGCAGTATGCCTACAATTGAAACTGTTGAAGATGAAAATGAGGTTCATCATGCTGGTATCTGAAGAAATGTGGTGGCCAGGTTTAGTGTCGGCCCCTTTGGATTTCAGGATTCACTCTCAGTTCCTGTTTAAGTCCACTGACCGTCTAATGTACATTTAAACCTTCATGGTCGAAGCTTGTTTTTATAAGATGCATGTATCTACCAAGGACAATCACAAGAGCTCTACTTGAAAACTATTTCCTAGTGAGAATACATCTGCATGAACACCCCGTTAGATAATTCTGCTTGTGGTAAGCCAGAGAATAATGGAAGTGTGATTATGTGTAGTTATCAGTCTGAGGCTCTGGGAGCAATATAATTTGAGAACATGAGTTAAAAATTAATTTCAAAAGCCTCAGGGAAGATTGTATGGTTCCTTCAACTTCACACCTGTATTGGTTTCCTATTGCTGCTGTGACAAATGACCACAGATGAAGTGATGTAAATCCGTATGAATTTATTATCTTATAGCTATGGATTTGTGGAGACATTGACAATGGATCTTACTGGGTGGAAGGTAAATGCTGGCAGAAGAGCTATGATCTTGGTTCCTGTTGGGGAGAGTCCAGAAGAAAATTTACTTCTGGTCTTTTCTAATTGCTTACATCATGGCCTTTTCTTTACGCAATGCCAGCCTCGATCTCTGCTTTCAACAACAAAATTCCTGCTCTCATTCTGTCCCTTGACATGGCCTTTCACACTTAAGGATGCTTATGAACACATCAGCCCACCTGAGCAACCCAGTTCATTCTCCAAGTCAACACCCTCAGCTACATCAGCAGAGCGCATGCGAGGTGACATACTCACCACTTTCAGGAACTAGGACAAGGATCTCTTCAGAGGGACACTATTCTTCTCATGATACCCCAATGACACCTTCCTAGAAAGCTGATTCTTGTTATGGAAGAAATGCATTTCAGCAAGGTGAAGGCACTTGAGGAATTTCCTTCAGCTCTCCTAGCAACTGATGCTCCAGCTGAAGAAAAGAGTAACGTCTCACTTGAAGGTTTCATATAACCCTCTCCCTGCAGCATTAACAACAACAAGGACAAAGCTAACCTGGTAGGCTGCTTACTTTCCCAGCCTCTGGGCAGCTTGAGTACCAGTGCGAGGCCTGGATGCAGCCAGGGAAAAGCACTGTGCCCAGAATTGCAATCCAAGGAATTGCAGTGGCCAGAGAATAAGATTCCATGCTTGGGTGTTGGTGAGCGAAGCGGGTGCAGGAGAAAGGAGGGGAATGATATGCAGTCGACAACTGTGCCGTCTTCTAAGACTAACTCTAACATCTCCCTGCTGCTCTCAAAAGGCTTTCAGAAATTTCTAATTATTTTCCCCTGCCTACATCATCCACAGTACTTCTCCAGGCCTTGTGAGTAAGACATATTCTTCCCAGTCTTCCAAGTTAATCTCCTTTTCCAACAAGATTTGTTTCCTTTGTATGTTCTTCCCCCGATGGTATATCTCCTGTTGTCACTGTACTTGATTTGGGTACCCTGCATCTTGTATATACATTTGTTCCATTTGGGGAGGGAAGGGGAATAGCAAAACGAGGAAACAAAGACACAGGATGACCCATTGCAACAATGATACCCACAAGACACTATATTGGAAATGAACTCTACAATTTGGGGGTGGGGAAGAAGAGGGAGGTTGGGGAGGGAAGGGATAGTGGGAGAGCAACAAAGGAGGGAATAACAATTCTCCACATGAAATGTACTCATTGCCTTACTCATGTAACTGTAACCCCTCTGTACAGCATCTTTACAATAAAAGAATATTAATTAAAAAAATAACAGATTCTAAACTTTCTGCAAGGGCAAAAGTTACAAGAAATAACGTCCTTCCAATACAAGAGCCACCAGTGAATCACTGAAGACAACAGTACTTCTTTGGGATAAGGAAAGTTTCGGGAAAATCTCCCCTTTTCCTGCAAACCTGGAGTATTGTTTACAGAAAATGGAAATGTGTTGGGCTGGGAAGGTGGCTCAGGGGTAGAACACCTGCCTCGCATGCATGAAGCCCTGGGTTCCATTCCTCAGCACCACATAATCAGAGAAAAAAAAAGCTGGAAGTGGCGCTGTGGCTCAAGTGGTAGAGCGCTAGCCTTGAGCTGAAGAGCTGAGGGACAGCGCCCAGGCCCAGAGTTCAGGCCCCACGACCGGACCAAAAAAGAAAATGGAAATGTAGAACAATAGAGAGAAAACACAAGGAGGCGGATCCCTTCAGATGCTGGAGAAATGGATTCTGTGGGTTCTTTTGCCCCCACCCCTAATTCCCATTCCCTCCTCTGCAGCGGCCAGGCCCTGCTTGTGGCTGATAGCTCCACTTAGTTCATTTGGAATAAGACCTAAATCACTTGCTTTTTATGGGGAAGGCTGACATAACCTTAAGTAGAGCAATGTGAAATGTGCCAGCATAACGTATGAAATTGACATTTCATGTCCATTTTAGATGCAGCTGGATGACCTCAGTCTAAAAGAGCTATTTAAAGTAAGGCCCAGAGTTTGCCTTGTTGACAGATAGGTGCCGGAGCTAGTGAATTTATCTAGGTTATAGCTGAACTCAAGTATGATCTACACAATTATTTTGATTCAGTGGTCTTAGACACTGGGGAAAAATATTTCTCTCCTCTTGGATTCTAATTTACTATGCAACAAATATCCGATGTAAGTGCATTTATTTTTACATTTTAACAATCATGATGAAGCTGATGATATGCAATTTGTCCTTTAAAGGAATAATTCATGCATTCCTTTCTTCTTTCCCTCTCTTTCCCTTGTCTTTGTCTCTCTTGCTTGCTCACTCTCTCTCACTCCAATTTCTCTTTCTTTTTTTTTTCTTCCTTTTTGCATGTAGTAGGGTTGGAAGGCAAATCTACCCATTTAGTTAGTTTGCTTGCTTGGCTGGTGCTATACCCTTTGAGACAAATCTCTGGCCTGGCTTTTTTGCTGGTTATTTTGAAAATAGTCTTGTTGACGTTTATGCCCAGGCTGGCTTCCCACTTCACCCTCTAAATCTTAGCCATGAGTTAGTGACATCGAGTATAACTCGGTTTCTACATTTACTGTTTTTTCCATCATGTGGATAAGAACAGACTACAATTAACTGTTTCCAACAGGGCACTGTTAGCAACAAACAAAATCAGTTAATTATGTTGAGCTGTGGCTGTATTTTAAAATACATATTATATTTTTATTTACTGCTTTGTTTCTATGTACACACAGGGGAATAATTTAGGATTTCTTCCTGATTGTGCGCATGTGCCCCAGTTGAGAACTTCAGTAAAGGGTACATGGGGAAAAGGTCAGAACAGATGAGGACGTGGAACTGATGTAGAACAGTCTCACATGCTTTTAGCAGTGATTGCCCCACCACACACAAACACCCAAACCCTCCCTACATGGAGGACCGACTCCTCCTCCATCCCTGTGCTTAGCTTTTCTATAGTTTGGATTGGATTCTGTCATCCACCAACCACTTTATTGATCTGCAAAGTAGTGAGCCTCAGACTCAACTCTGTATGCATTCACCTCACCTACGAGGTTGGCTGGGCCACACACTGTTGTAGCATTTCTGATTTAAGAACATGGCTGGTGGCAGAGATTCTGTACTAATGAGCAACTTGGCAGGCGGTTTTCATGCAGTTTTCCTACCGTTGCCACAAGGTAGGAGGAAACAGTGGCACCAATATTTCTGGACGCAAGGAAGTCATTGGCCTCTTGGTGTGAGTCTCACTTCACTCAACTCCTAACTATATAATCGTTCCAAAAAATTAAAGATCACAAAATGAGCCAGGCTTTCAGAAGATGTCATTTTCAAATGCTTCCATCATTTCTAAAAGGATTACTTCACATAATAGTGGGATAGAGATCATTATAGAGGAGAAAGGCACACTTACACGATTTTTATAGAGAAACCATAATAATAGAATTTTACATCTTATTCTGGACAGAAACTCTTAATAAATCAAGAGATTATTAAAGGACACAGCCAGTGATAAATTAAAATATGAAAGTAACCTCAAATTAAATAATTCATGAACTCAGGCACATAAGTAATTTCCTAAAATTCCCTAACAATTCAAGCTAGCGGACCCATATTTGCTTTGCTACATTGGAATATAAATTCCATTCTTATTTTCAAAGGCTTTCATTTTTCCCAGTTTAAAACTCCACAGCCAAGACTGTAAATATTAAGGTATAAATTATCCTCAAAATAAAAATCTATGTAAGAGTTCGGAAAAACAAAGAAGTCAGAGACATTAATAAACAACTATGGAGTAACTTAGAGTTGCTATTTTTTGAGGCTAGATTAACTTTGGAATGTGTGAGTTATTCTTCATTACTATTTGCAAAATGTCATTATCTGCTTCTAGCTAACACAATCACAAAAATATAACTAAATTTGATGAGACAGTGACATGAAATCTGAAGAGTTACACGGGAAAACGATTTTTACAGAAAATGCCGCGACTTCAGATGACATTAAGGTAACTAGCAGAGTCCAAGTCACCAGCTTTTCCCTCCAGAGGCAAAAAGGACTAAACAAAGCTATATTTAGTTATAGATGAGTCCGCCATGGCCTGAAAGTCTCAAGCAACTTTGAGTTGCTTCCCTAACCCTCCCAATCTTCCCATGCAACATACCACTGATTGCTCTTCTCTCAATTCTTCATTTCCTCCTTTTACCGCCCCCCCACTACTTCTTTCTCTTTTTCATTATCTTTTTGTTCTATAACAACTCCAAAGGACCAATTTCTCTTTGACTTTCACTCTGTCAGCCTGTCTCAATTGTGAGGAAGCAATCTGGCCAACTGGTCTTTGACTCTGTCAACTTAAAAAAAAATAATGTACTACATCTTATTTTCTCTACAGACTCCAATTAGCTGGCAAGTTTATTAAAAATGGAAGGAAGCCAGGCACTGGTGGCTCATGCCTGTAATCCTAGCTACTCAGGAGGCTGAGATCTGAGGATCCCGAATTGAAGGTAGCCTGGGCAGGAAAGTCCATGAGATGATCATCACTAATAAGCTAATAATAATAATGATAATGATAATAATAATAATAATAATAATAATAATAATAATAAGAAGAAGAAGAAGAAGAAGAAGAAGAAGAAGAAGAAGCTATAAGTGGCAATGTGGTTCAAGTGGTAGAGCATTCACCTTGAGTAAAAGCAGCTCAGGGATAGCATTCAGGCTCTGAATTCAAGCCCCAGGACCAGGGGGAAAAAAAGTGAAATGAACTATGTTACCCAGAAAAATCCATGGAAAGTTGTGAGAGAGGCAATGCTACTAAATGTCTGTTATGGTAGAAAGTCCCACTCAATGTAAGTTAAAAAAATAATTACATATGAGAAAAAGGCAGAGTTTGTTTGTTGTTTCCTTGCAACTTCTTCCATTAGGACAAAGAGTTACCATCCTAAATACTAGCCAAACCCCCTCTCTACTAACCCAGGGAATATAAAATAATCATTCTCTTCATTACGATGGCAAATCATAATGAAACCTCTGAGGATATTAGAGAAAACCTTCCATTTCTGGATTGTCAAAACAATTATAATAAAACATCTGCTCACCTTAATTTGCAGAATATAACACATTATCTCCCTTCTTCACAACAAACCTGTTTTTGAGTGCCTACAGCCGACCATCCAATCACCCAGGAAACTTACTGACTTATGACTACAGATGATTAGCCCTCATTTCCATATTTCTCTGGGCAGTCTGAGCTCATCTGCACTGTTGTGTCATTGGGTCTGTCTCTTGAGCAATCTTAGTCAGATGGCACTTGTGTCTGGAAAGGCTCTGTTGAGTGGGGATGTCCAGGGCAGTCCACATGGATGACACATCAGTTGGGCAAGTTGGAACAGCCAATTGGCTGCTAGGAATTTGAGCTTTTCTCCACATAGCTAGCACAGGCTTCTACATAGCCTGGGGTCACTTGTAAAGTAGTGGCCAAGGACAACCACAATAAGGAGCCAAGGACAATGGGCTCTTCATGACTTCCGTCACAGAAGCCAAACAGAACCTCCTCGGCTGCAGCTGCTGTGAAACATGGGGTATGCAACATGGCCCCATGAGGCATGAATGTCCAGAGACATTGAGGTATCAGAGCTAATATGTATGATACACATCAGGACACTTCTGTTTTCACAGGGATTATTGTTCTTAGATTCTTGTTCTCAGTGATTCTGAGATCCGAACCTTAGAAACTGTCCAAAGTGGAATGGAATCCAAGTATTAGGATCTAAACCCAAAGCTGAGACTACACTGGCAGGTGGCAAACTTAAAACATTTCATTGTAAAAAGATAGATGAAGTGTTTAATTTTTTAATCCAAATGTTCATTTCATGTGTGATTAATTCATCTTCTGTTAAGGGTAGACATATCAGAGGATTCTGTGTTCTACACCCATCATACCTTCATTCACTAGCAGCAATTAGTTTTCCTCATTGGCACTCTACCCATTGTATCATGCTCTGGCTTACTAAAGAGCAATTCCTTCCCTCCCTTCTTCCCTTTTTCCCTTCCTTCTTCCCTGCCTCTCCCCCACCCCTCTCTGGGCTCCATCATATCTGAATTGTAGAAAGGTGGCACAAAGAACTGTGATATTCAAACCACGTTTATTCTCCTGACCCTGACCCTGGGAACACTGTCAAATAATTATTGATATTAAAAGCATAGGAGTTTCTATTCTTTGGTGCTGATAAAAGGTGGATTGTAGCTTGTAAGTCAGAGAGAGAGTGTGTATAGGAAGCATAATAGAGGGATTGTTTGCATGAGCTTTGAGGGCTAACTCAACTTAGTTTGAAATGTGACCCTGCCATGACTTTACTAAGTATATGCACCCTTCAGTAAGTTCTGTGACTTCTGTGACAGTGTTCCTGATCTGTAAAATGACATCGCCTGCAAAGACCTTGCAAACATTAAATTAGATCATACAAACAAGCTACCTTGTCTGGTAACAATAATACTGATTCTTATTATAATACTTAGGTACTAAGCTTAGTAATACTTAGGTACTAAGTTCAAAATGATAGATCTATAACCCCTTACCTACAACTTGAATGCCCACCAATTTCTGAAAATGCCAAACTCAGTGTCCAAACTAATTGTCTCTAAAACTTGACTTTAATTAAAAACAAAATCCCTTTGATGGTATTTATCCCATTTATGCCCAAGCCACCAAGGAATATCACAAAGTATAGAAGCATAGATATAGCATACTACTTTTCCTCCATCTAAAATACTCTTTGCTTTTAAAAACATATTAAAGTTTAACTTATTATCTATTTTTAAAATTGTTATTTTCTCCAAATAGATTTATGGAGGGGTTTTGATGTAACATGCTCATTTATGTGCCCCATGCATCTTCATCAGCATCACCCATTCCGTCAGCCTCCTCTTCCCATCCACTCTTTCCTCACCCATCTCCTCAAGATTTCCAGTTCTGTTGTATATGTCCAATGTGCATTGTGATTACATAAACCCACTACTCTTACCTTCCCCCTTATTCCCACTCCCTTCAAACAAGACTTGTTTAAGCTCCCTGGTATTCATTTTCTTATAGTGACTATTTACTGCTCAAAAGTGTTACACCATGGAAACCCAGCCTGTGTAGACTACAGGTTAGTTAATCATGTGTTTACTAAAATCCTGAAACACATTTGATCACAAATATTTCAGATAAGAGAATGTAGATCTGCAACTGGTTATTTTTTTTAATCTATAATGAAAATGTACATGTAGTTGGGCATGGTGACTCATGCCTGTAATCTGAGCTACGTGGAAGACAGATCAGAAGATCACAGTTCAAGGCCAGCTTATACAGAAAAAGTTAATGAGACATCATATCAACAATCAAACCAGGAATGGTGTCTCACATCTGTGATGGCAGATAGGAGGAGACGTAGGTGTGGGCATCAGAGATGGAGGCCAGCCCTGGATAAAATGTACAAGATTCTAAGAATTAACTAAATCATAAAAGGCTGGGGTCATGGTTCAAGTGGGAGAGTAATTGTCTAGCAAGTACAAGGCTCTTCTGAGCTAAAACCCAGGTATCATACTATGAATATATATATATATATATATATATATATATATATAATAAAAAACAAAATAAATAAAAAGAAAACAAAAGCCAAGAAAAAAACTGTATATGCTAAGAGGAATAGCTATGGCAAACACTTGGCAAATTTACCGAAAAAGAACTATGTACTAAAATCAGAAATTATATTAGGCCCAATTTCATAACATCTTATATTTAACTAAATTTTGCCAAAGGAACAAATTTACATATAATTTGATAACCTACTTTATAAATATCCATTCTAGCTTAGACACATAATTAGAACTTCATCTTCTGGCTTTTCAATTTAGAATTTTAAGAGTGTTATTTTATTACCTGAATGACTTACTGTTGGTTTCACACTTTCAGGGAGGTTTCTCATGGCTTGTTTTTTCTTCATAGGGCATCCTCTTATACCAAACTGGATCAATGAGAGGTTTGAGTCATAATTCTGCATCTGCTGACATTGACAGAGCTGACCCAGCAGCCAAGACAGTGGCATGTTTTTGGGTTTATTTTTTATCTTATTTTTTTTGGTTGTGGGGCTTGAACTCTCAGCCTGGACGCTATCCCTGAGCTCATCAGCTCATGGCTAGCACTGTACCATTTGAGCCACAGTGCCACTTCAGGTTTTCCAGTATTTTATTGGAGATAAGAGTCCCATAGACTTTGCTGCTTGGGATGGCTTTGAACCACGATCCTCAGATCTCAGCCTTCTGAGTAGCTAGGATTACAGGAATGAGCCACCAGTGCCCGGTGAGAGGGTAGTTTTTTTATGAGCTATAGTTGAACAGACAAGCTATTGAACCATCTTTCCTCTGTAGATAAATTTTAACTTTTCAGGAAAGATTCAGAGGCTCTGTTTTAAAAATAAAAAAGTTGAGGACAAACCCATGAAAACCCCTACAAGATAAAAATAGAATATATAACTCCCATCAAAAGGACAGATGGCCCCAGCCATATTACTTGCTATCATGAATAAAGTTATGCTACGTTCTAATACTTGTTAATCATTTCAGATGATTAAAATTAGACATTTATTTTTTAAATTCTTCCTTAAGATTTAGTCTTGTTGACAGTGTAAACAGTTTTGAGGAGCAGCAAGTGGTTTAAAATAGCAAAATTTACATATAATGTAGGTTTTTGAGACTTTTATTTTAGAAAACATGTCTATCTGCCACACCTGTGGCAGTCATTCATGAAAGCAGCAAGACAAATGTGCTTGGAGGAATCTATCCACTCATATACATACTGAGACATGCTACAGAGCTGTGTGAATAATCTAGCTAGCTTGTGATAAATGAAAACACTGAATTGTGTAAAAGAAAGGTTACTCAAGGTCATAAAGTTAACTAGCAAGAAGTTGATGCAAAGACCAGACAAGCTAACTACAATAATTGGGTGAATCCAGGTTCTCCATAGTCTTCAGCATATTTTTGGTTTTCATGAATTTTTCAGAGAGCATCTGTTTTTAAGTAAGTAGAAATACACTCAGTGAAAATAAAGCCTGTTCCAAAAAATTGAAAATCAAAGTCCTGAAGCATGCCCTCTTTAAATGTGTGTTAAAGAAAATGTAATGCCATCCACATTTGATTATTTCCAAAAATTAAAGAATATACAAAACAGTACATTGAAAACAACATTGTTCATCATGGTGGCACACTAGAAATCCACAGAGGAAACCAGCAGTTCCTCGATTTCTCAATTTCCAAAGATATGCCATACATACAATGCACAGAGAAAATATCTACACACAATGTTCTTGTTTGCAGATTTAAGCTAGCAGGTGCCAAGGTCAACTGGCTCTTAATTGCATCATAAGAAAAGAGGATTTCCTGATATTTAAAATGAGTAAGACAAGTAAAAACCAAAATTGTTTGTGAAATTTCTGGTTACTAAAATTGATAGGATTTTGCTTTCTATTTCTAAATCATCTTGTTGACCTTTAACAAGTGAGGATATTTTGAAAATTCCCAAGAGAGGAACTTTAGAAATACCTGACCACAAAATAATGCTGTTGAATTCCAGGGAAGATATTTTATGGAGTTATTCTGTGCAATACAGTTCCATCAATCCATAGACCTAAGATTGTTTTGAAATCTACCTTTGAAAGGCTAGGAACCCCCTACACACCTACACACCTACACACCTACACACACACACACACACACACACACACACACACAACACACACACACACACACACACACACACACACGTTGGGGTAGTACATTCATTTTGGAATCACTTTACTCAGTTCCCTCTGTGTTCCCTTAGTACATCTTAGATGTACCCTCTGTACCAATGACAATGGAACAGTCATATTTCATGTAAGCATCTCACAGAGATGAGAGATTCCCCTTCCAACACTTTAATTTCTACCACAACAAGCAAAGTCGTATGGTCTTCATGGAGCATGGCTTGGTACACTACCATCGTACATCCTCATCAAACAGGCTAGTATGGAAAACGACTTCTTATTGTATTAGGCAGCTTTAGAAAAAGCTGCTTTTGCTGGGACTGTGAATTAACTAAAAGCTGGACACTTAGCCCTCATCCTCCATTTTGGCATCTGTGCTGTTTGAGCTGAGCCCTTCCTCCTGTCCTCACTTTATAACCAGCCTGGCCTCCAGGAAAAGATGGGAGCGATTCACTGATAAATGTCTTGTGACAACAGGCCAACTGCCTCTCGGCCAGGCAATGCCACCTTCTTCTCATCTTGAAAAGAACAGCTGCAGCTGAAAGCTACAAACTACCCTCCAGGCACCAGAATCAAAGACTGAAAGCAATGTACCCATTACCTGACCTATGTAAAGGTAACTTACCTCTACATCACCTATGTAATGGTTACCTCTCTATATATCACCTTTGTAAAAAAAATGAATAAAATGCATTTTAAAAAATGACTGATCTAGCAGTCAACCAAGCCACACCTGAGGTTTTAGATTGTTTATTAACTATGTATACCTTTCTCATACCCTCTCCCCAGTTCTCTCTGTTTAACATGAGGTTAACTATGTACCCTGGAAGATGGCTGACAATGTATTGGAGTGTTGCTGTCTTCCCATGGCTGCCATTGAATGTATCTTCTTTCTCTGACCTGCACTATGTCCCTTGTTGTGGCATATAGAGCAAGTTGTCGGATCTAACACACACAAGCTCCCTGGGCTTTGGGCTTGGCATCAATTGCAATCCTATGGTGAGGCAGAAGGAAGACTCAGCTTTTCCAGGGTTCAAGTCCTGACTCTACTTACTGTTCACTATCTTTAAAACTAGGGAAAATATTTAGCTAACTCTCCAAGCTGTACACTGTTCATCCGTAAAAGAGAATACTAAGGACAGTTCTTGGCATCATGACATTTCTGTGGATATTAAATTTAAGATTGTGAATCAGCCACCCGATGAATGTTCAATAAATATTAGGGAGTGTCGATAAGTCCACTTGGAAAGTGTGTGTTTTCTTCTAGTCAATTGAAAAAATAAAGTAGAATTCACCAAAAGCTCCATGGGGACTGATTGGCCCAGGATTGCAATCAGCAGGTAAATGAAACAGTAAGAAAAGAAACTGACAAAAGATTAAAATTAAGCTACAAATTATTTGAAAGCAGATAAAGCCCTGACTGCATAATCATTGCCGATTAGACTCCATCTTTGTGTTCCCATGTAGTAACGTATCACCTCCTTTTAAGAGAGTCATGGAAGCAAATTCTGCAAATATGTTCCATTTGAAAGAGAAATGGAGTTTGGAAACAAATATGTATTATCCCCAGGTACTTTCCTCTTTCCTCTGCTCTGCCCAGAAGAATGGTTTTCAAACGGAGAACAAAATATAGGCTCAAGTTACCTGTCCTCCTCCTCTGATGCCACTCAGTGTTAGGCTTGCTTTTGAGTACACCAGTGGAGCTAGCAATCGTTTAATTCAGTGCATGAATTATGGTTCCCTGTGGCATCATCTAAACACTGGCAGAGTTCTACAACAGTGATGAATGTAGCTCCACTTTGCCCAAACCTCTAACATCTTCTAGGTGCAAGAGTTCTTGGCATTCGGTAGCTGAAATGAAGTTGGCAGAGATCTCTAATACACATTTTGATCCTTTTGTAATTGGAAGGGTTGTGGAGAGTTCCTGGCAGGAGTAGTAAAAGCAAAGAGATTCAAATGATCTCTCGTATAATTTCTGTGATATTTTAGAGATGGTCTTGATTCATAACAACCAACTGAAAAAGTAAAAGAAGAGACTAGTTTCAATCATGGTATTTGTTCTCTGAAGGATATTGGAGCCCTGTGCAAGTTAAATTAGGCTGGATTTTCTACTCTATTAGAATTGGGCTACTCCCCTCTTCTTCTTTCAATTTAATGTGATGAAATATTGAATTTCTTTCTAAAGAGGGCGGCTGCTGAGCTCTGAGGAATGATTTGCAGAAAAGCACTTCTAGGTGGTCTTGGTATACTAGTCATCTCAGAACACCTAGATGGTGCATCCTGGACACCGCCTTTTGGGGTTATGGTAAGACTCTGATAAGGGACATAATTTCTACAGAGTAAGAAATGAATGACAGCTGAGGTGTTCCATAACAAACTGGGGCAAAGATGGCTCTCCTAATTTGGTTTCCTTCTCAGAAGAGCAAAAGATTCATCTACAGCATAAAGAAGTAAATCATGGAAATTGTAACTGTGACACAGGGGTCTACAAATGACTAGCTTTCCTGATCACCTGAATATCACAAAAAACTCCTACAGCAAACTCCTCGCCCTGAATTTCTAGCCCTCCATCTTGGTGAGATCCAGGTATTCAATAATTGGGTAGTTATCTAGAACTTTCTTCAGAATCTTCCATATAGAAAGTGATCCTTTCTTTCATTACTGTTTTTCTCCTTTGGATGATGCATCATCCTTCATGGAATCTAATAAATCTGTATTTCTTATGACCAAAGGAGGTAAAAGTACACTTGTCAGAAAAAATAGTACCTGATGAATTTTTTCCAAGCATGTTTAAACTCATATTCCCCCTTCATTCTCTCAGCCTTGTCACACAAAACACTTAGTACTTTTTAATGTCAAATTATTCTATATTACAACTGCAATCCAAACAATTATGTGCCAAGGAGAAAACTCCATCAAGCACAGGGCTACAGACATGTAAGATGCTCAATAAATCTTATTAGTTAATGATTAAATAAAGTGCACAGGAAAAAAATGAATCAATAGTTCTTAATTATAAGACATAAATCTATACTAAGCCACAATCTCTACTTCTCTGGCCCTGAAAATGCAATGAATATATTGGGAAAAGGGACTAAAGTTAGAACTCTTGTTTACTGAGCATTTTCTTGTAAGGATCACCCAACAATAATATGCCTTGCCCTGGGGAGATAATCACATTCCATTATCTGCACAAATTAAGTATAAGAAAAGACATAGACAATGAAAGATCATAGAACATACAGCAGAGGCTGGGCACTGGTAGCTCATGCCTATGATCCTAGCTACTCAGGGAGGCTAAGATCTGAAGCTAGTCAAGGTAGAAAGGTTTATAAGATCCTTATCTCCAATTAACCACCAAAAAGTGGAGCTGTGGCTCAAGTCGTAGAGTACTAGTCTAGAGCAAAAATTGCTCAAAAATGGCAGCAATTAGGCCCTGAGTACACACCCCAACATAAGAACCAAAGGAAAAAATAATAATAATCAGGTTTTACATTTTCTATCTTTTCACAAAAGAGCTGTGGGTTCTAACAAGACAAAGTTAGGTGATCTACAAACAACAACAACAAGAAAAAAGAGCTAAAAATATCCTCCATATTCCTTGGAAGATGTTTCCTAAAGAGAGTGAGGTATTCAATTACTAGACCTCCAATGGACTCCATTTCAAGAGATATTTCCAGTTAGGTAAGCAGTAGGGTCTTTTGATGCAGCACATGATCACAGTCAATAAGATCACATCCATTGTGGGGGATTTCCTGTCAGGTACTTTTTAATACATTAACATACACATATAAATATTAACATACACAGAGGAGCCCAAATCCCAAAACAAAGGACTTACAAGTAAAGATCTACAGGAGAGCATTTACAAACCTGTATTCATTATAGCATTGTAAGGAAAGGAATGTCCACCAATAGATCAGTGGTTAAGTAAAATAGCATAAGGCTGCATTATGTAATTACAATCTGTTAAGGAGGTCCATTTTCAAATGCTCTTGTTACCAAGGAGGAGAGGAAAGGAAGTAATAGTACACTTCCTGTTCTGCTAGTGAGCAACATCTTCAAGTCTGTGGGCTGTCTCAGCTCACCAGAATACATACATTAACTATAAACAGTTTTAATATCGTTATCAAAGGCAAAATAAATGGGCAGATAAATGCTTTCAGAAACATACCACCTTGATGAGGGTAAGAAAGCCATCACTACCTAAAACAGACTTGTTTTTAGTAACAAACCAAAGTGAACTTACTCGAGAGTTAATGTAGATGCCTTTGTCACACCTCTACCCTCTTTCTTTTTTTGGGTCGTCTCGCACTCTCTCAGTGGATAGGACATTTATTTGACTTTTTCAAGCACACTGTTTCACAGGATAGATGGCCAATCCATTGCCAGCAATTGTTTCTAACTAATTTTATTCTACACATAAGCCATCATTCAGAGATTCCTCATTCTTGCTCTTTAGACACTGATGATATAGGAAGTTGTGTTCTTGGTTTTGTTTTTGTGGAACTCAAAGTTCTTCTGTTTGTTGTGGTTGTTGTTTATCTGCCTTTTCCTTCTGGAGCAAAGTGTTTGAATCCAGGCCTATCAAGAATGCTAGGCAAGCATTCTACCACTGGAGTCATACCCAGATTTCTTTGGTTTAGTAATTTGTGTGTGTGTGTGTGTGTGTGTGTGTGTGTGTGTGTGTGTGTGTATGTGTGTGTGTGCACATGTCAGTTCGAGGGCTTGAACTATTTTTCCACTCAACACATGCACCCTACCACTTGAACTTGAGTAGCAGCTAATACCACAAGTCTGAGCCACTTACACCCAGTGAATAATTTGTTTTTTGAAACAATGTCTTGGTAACTTGGTCTGGGTTAGATTGGAAGTTATGTTCCTCCTCTTTCTGCCTCACGAGTAGCTGGGATGACAGGCTTGAACCATCATGGCCAGCTTCCAGCATTCTTAGCTTTAACTAATATACATTTATATTTTTCTATATCTTGTTTTTTAAGGAACTCCAGTAGGGTATTTGTTGAGTGTTTACTTCTTGCTTGGCACTCTACTAACCATTTGGTATTTTGTGTTTAATTCTGAGAACAACTCTGTGAGTTTGATGATATCTCTCCCATTTTTTAATTTTTTTTTATTTTTTTGTGAACATACTGTACAGAGGGGTTACAATTACATGGACAAGATAATGAGTACATTTCTTATCAAGCATTGCAGCCTCCTCCTTTGTTAACCCTTCACATCCCTTCCCAGCCTCCCCCCCCCACCCAATCCCCCCCCCCCACCAAAGTTGTAAAGCTCTTTTTGGACATGACAACTTGTACTCCTCATTGTTGCAACAGGTCCACCTGTATCCTTAAACGACTTGTTTTTCCCCATCTCCTCCACAAATTATACCAACATCAAATATAGTGAAAGCAGGGGTTATACTGTGGGGGAGGGACATACAAAGCAACAAAGAAATAATCTTATAAATGCATTAGAAACAAATGCATGAAAGAAAAAAAACATATCTAGTATATGTATGAGTCAAGCAGAAAAGGTCAGATAATGTGATGTTAGGAAAATGAACCCTTAGATATGTATTTTTCTATATCTTAAAATTCACCAGGGCCGGGCTGGGAAGGTGGTTCAGTGGAAGAGTGCTTGCCTTACATGAATGAGGCCCTCGGTTCAATTCCTCAGTACCACATAAGCAAAAAGAAAAAAGCCGGAAGTGGCACTGTGGCTCAAGTGGTAGAGCACTAGCCTTGAGCTGAAGAGCTGAGGGACAGCGCCCAGGCCCAGAGTTCAGGCCCCACGACCAGACCCCAAAAACAAAACAAAACAAAACAAAATTCACCAGGGCCTAATCAGGAAGAACTAACTGGGCCGTGCCACATCATCACTTACTCTTTGCTACGCACTTCACTTTTACTTAGAGATAGAAAGTCAAGCTGCCTGCTGATCCCAAATGCAGTTTCAAGGGGTTAAGTGGCTGAAGAAAGGAGTTGTGTATCTGAAATCATAACACTCATCTTCTAACCCCCAAACACAAAGGGAATCCCAACAATAAATCACCATATGTCAGCAACTAATTACAATCACTTTAAGCACTAGGAAACTACATCATCTCAATAAATGTTGTGACATCGCAGCTCTGAACTATTAGGGGGTGGATGACAGGAGGGCTCACAGTGTTGCTGGATGGAGAAGTAGCAGATGGGCTTGAGTATCTTTCTAATTGGCAGAGACCGCAAGCTAGATCAACCAGGGACAGGACCATTATCCACAAGGTACTGTCTAAATATACCTGGAGATTGCCCAACAAGGACCTTCATAATACATAGATGATCAGTCAAGCAAGGGGGTCTGATGGTCCAATGAAATGCAACACAAAAATCTCCTCCAGAAGTTGGAACAGGTGCATCTCAAACAGTGGTTCAGTACAGATAGGAGAAGGGAGACTTTAGAAGTACAACGTCTCTACAAATTATTGGTTAGAGGAAGGCACTCAGCCTCTTTGAACTAAGGTTTCTTCAGCTTTAAGTGAGGATGATAATTCCTACCCTGGAAGGTTGCTATAAAGATTAGAAGTCATGTCTGCAAAGTTGCTGGGCCTACAACTCAGCCTCAATAAATGAGAGCTAGTGTTCACTGTTAACTCTATTGTGCCTGACTATAGCTTCTCAAAAGACAAGTTACCAGTTTTGCTGCAAGTACTGAAGCTACCCAAACCAAGGACATATTTCCATAGTTTCTACTATTGCAAAGACTAGTTAGGCCCAGCCAGTCATATCAAGGCCTTGGCTACAGAATCCAAGGCCACAATATTAACAAGAAAGACATCAATAGACATCAATATTAACAAGAAAGACATCAGTGCTGGATAGAGTAGCCACAAGAGCCAAGCCCAACCTTGCACAGATGCCTAACATAGCAAATCTACCTGGATATAGAAACAATGATAAGATATTATTTTTTAAAATGGCTGATTTTGATGGACCATGGAATGAACAATCATTAGTCACACAAAGGTCAATGCATCCATTGAACAATGAAGACACTGTTTTGAAGGTATTTATTTGTACACTGTGATAATTTATTTGTAGAACAATCTGGAAATCATGATCAAAAGTTAAAAATGTAAAACACACCACTTTGGTGTTTGTGACAAAGTCTTGCTCTATACCCCAGAGAAACTTCGAATTCATTTTCCTCTCAGCCTCAGCCTCTCTAGTGCTGGGTTTATAGACATAAGTAACATGATGGCTGTAGGATGTTATTTTTCACTGAAAAATTCAAATTCATTTTTCAGGAATGAATTCTGCACATCAACCCTTCCTTGCCTATAGAATCATGTGGTAAAGAAGATGCATATTAGACCTTACTCCAGCTCTTCCTTTTTCTCCTTTAGCAATTCTATGCAGTTTACAGTCATTTTTATTTTCAGTTTTAATTTTATTACCCTTCTTTCACTATCCCCTCCCAGACTCTTAAACTCCATAACAACAGGTTCCATGCCTGATTTCCCTTTTCTACTCATAGGACCTAATTTGGACCAGTGCTAAGTAGCACTTGGTAACTGTAGGCTGAGTGGGAGAATGTAATGCGTTCTTGAATGACATTCCATAGTTCTCTAACTTATCCACTTGGGCTGGAAGTCAAAAGTACATGTTTCCAAAAATATTATTTTTAGAAGCAAAACGTGTAAAGAAATAAAGAATACCAGCCAACAATCTTTCATGTGGCCTTGTTACAAAGGAACAAACACTGAATTGTCATTGGCAGGGAAGTATAGGCTAATGTCAACTTATATCTCTAACATCCATCTTAGATAAAGAATGGATAGTCCATACTGCTTTTATATACTAGGTATTAAAATATATTTTTATTTCTTGAAGACAGAGGTCTAATCTAGTCTAATCTTGAACTCCAGATTCTTCTACCTTAGCTTCTTGATCACTGTGATTCAACATTTGAATCACTCTTTCCAGACCATTTTCAGTTTTAAATGAAGTGTGTTAACATATATATATATATATATATATATATATATATATATATACTCACAATTAATCTCTCTTGAAAAATAAACAATAGTATAAAATGCCTTTATGTGAAAGAGCGGAAGATGATAGAAAGGAAATGCTGTTTTGACCAGGAAAATTCTTATAGCATTAATATACTCACAGACATGCAATATTAAAGAAGAATAATTTTAAAATACGATGTCTTATACAAGCAAATGGAGATGGACAGACAGTTCAGATAATATTTAAGAAAATTAGACAACATTATGAGCCAATCCAAATTACCCAGATCCTACTTCTTCACCAGAAGAGACTATTTTTTTCTTCTAAATTTTATGAAAAATTACTTTAACTCTTCAGTTCAGTACTATACATGGGAGCTGAATTCTTCAATCTGAGAAATGGATACTGGCCGTTGCTTATGAGTGGCTCCAGATAAAACTCAAGTTCTGTGGGAACCTACTTGACAATCCTGCAGGTCACAGAGCTTTTGGCCTGTAACTTCTCACATTTGGAATGGTATATTCATCCTACCAAGGGCTGTTCTGGCTTCCAGCTTTTATAAGACAAAGGAAGAAAAGTATAGGGGGAAGGAAGGAGAAAGAAAAGGAAGGAGGAACAAAGAAAAGAAGGGAGGGAGGAAGAGAGGAGAGGAGAATGAGGAGGGAGGGAGAAAAAAAATGAATCATCTCATTAAAATTCAGAAAGCCAGTGAGCCTAGAACGTCAAGTAATATGAGATATACAAACAAAAGAATTCAGCAATCACAGTTGAAGATGTAATATGTTCTGACAATTATGGATGAGATGCGGACAGTAATCCATACTCATGACACACTCATACTAAAAACTTAACTCTTACCTAAATGATTCATGTTATGGCTTCAGTGATATAGACTTTAAACCTATTGAAAAATGAGCAAAGTGTGAAACTAATGTCTCCCCTTTAACACACTCACACTTTGGAATCTATATAAGCTATCCTCATTTTCCTAGTGTTCATATTTCTCCTACATCCATCCAGTTATGGGCTAAGATTTTCTAGATCAACGACTACTTCGTTTTCCATAAATGAAAACTTAAGTCAGGTTCTGAATTAAGCTATGACTTACCTATTACCCCTTTTATATCATTGTCTTTGCCTGGAACTTTCATGTGTGAATTTGAATCGAGTCTTAAATCTAAGGTCTTAAAATTCATCACCACTGAGCAGCCTTCATTGCCTATGGCATCTATGGTCCATGATCACCTCAGTCTTCAGCTCAGGGGGGTTCTTTGCTTTAGATTTCCTATATAATTTATAATTATTCTTATTTGTAAATTTTATTTCACTCTTTTTTGGTACCCTCTTCAGACTCTATGCTCCAACCACAGGTTCCATGAGTGAGTTCTTCTCCTTTGTACCCAGAAGACCTAGATTGGTCCTAGCTCTTAGTGGTACTTGGTAACCATAGATTAAATGGAGGAATATAATGCATTGTAAAGAGAGATTCGATTCACTTTACTCTACATTATCCCATTTGGTCTGGGAAAAAATCACACAGGCAAGTACTATTACCAATTTTCAAGGAGCAACCAATTCTGTTTTTGAAAATTCTGCATTCCTAGTGACTATGCATAAGATCTGTGGAATTGCCCAATTCATGGGGAATATTAGAATGGAGATATTAGAACTGCTCCCTTCTCATCACGATGCAAAGTCTGATGGCAGTTGTGTAGATAAGGATGTCTAAGGAAAATTCTTTCAAAACAATGGAATCACCTTGTTTAAATGCGGAGAGTGAAGAAACGTGGTTGTCGGGATTCTCGAAAGAAAGAGAACAAGCATGAGAGAGAAAGAGAAATGGGCAGAGCGGGGAAGGAGAGCGAAGAGAGAAGAGGATTAAGAAATTGGCTCTCGGGAATTTGAAGGCTGGCAAGTACAAAATCTGCAGAATAGCTCAGCAGGCTGGAGACAGAAGCAAAGCTAATGTTGTTGCCGCTGGTGACCAAAAGCAGGTTGTTGGCAGAATTCCTCTTCCTTGGGGTATGTCAGTGTGTTTTACAAAAGGTCCTCTGGGGATTGATTGGCACCTACTGTCATGTGAATATGCTTTGCTCCATGTCTAATGATTTAAATGTTAATCTCATTTTCAAAACTCTCTTTAAAGTGTCATCCAGGTATATTTGATCTAATATGCCAGGTGCCAAGGCCTAGGCAAAGTGACATAAGATTGTCACACTTGGACACTGTTAGGCCATTTACATATTACTAAACTTATCTTTTCTGGCAAAATGAAACAAGATGCAAGTGCAAACTTATTCTAAATGTCATAAGATGCAAAGGCATGTACTTTTTAAAATGAAACATCATGTTCTGAGTGACTAATAGCATGCATTTGGACCCATACATAAATTGCCTTCACTGAGTTTTATTGCCAGTCGTCAAAAAATCATAATTTTCTTTTTGCAAAGTTTGTGGCTGATCATAACTAAAAGAAGATCTATCAAACTCCAAATTTTCTAAAAGCTTAGCAACAGTTAAAGCGTATGGATATAAAGTATGCATCTAAATAATGATATTTGACTATTCAAACAAAACCACATTAATGAAAAATACAATATATACTTTACAAACCCAACTCACCAATTGACAATAATCCAAAAGTGTGTATATATTCATATACCAATGTTTATGTGAAAACTTCATCCCATTTCTAAATGGTTTCTTATTACATGGAATTCTTTCCCCAACAATGATATTTAATGAAGAGTTACCTTCCTTTCAAAACAAATGTAGTTCTGAACCAGTGCATAAGTGGTAAAGTGTTTTAACCACATGGGGGTTAATAAACATTAAAGTTCCTGCTGTAACCAGGAGTCAAGCTGATGTGAGTTCTGACATCAGGAGTGCTTTATACTAGTTGCATGGTCAAGGTCAAAGAATTTCATGTCTCTGATTATCAGTGTAGGTTTAACATCTCAGGGGTCATCAGACTTTCAGGATGAAGATAGTATCACATGAAACAATGTAAGATCACTAACTAACTTGTCTAGTACTTTGTAATGATGTTATTCATTGTACAGTATTACAACTAACAACACAATTGCTCTCACTTGGGTATATTCTGAGCAGATCTCCTCAACACTCAATATTCGTCTGAAAACTTTTTCTCTCTGTGTGGCAATGTAGGGAGGTGCTGAACATGAAGTGAGCCCAGAGTTTGCTGATTATGTCAGGGAAACTAGTAACCGCTGTGGAAAAGGATCAATGTCATTCATATGGACCCCAGTGAACTGTTATGAGAATAAGTTGTCAGGAAACAAAGTCAGCTTCGCTCCTGAATCTCTCTGGTTTTGTCTGGCCATGGGCACTAGGGCCCTCACTTGAGCCCAACAGGGGTCCCCTGCTGTTGGATTTACAAAAATATGTGCTTCTAAGTATTGTTGTTTGTTGGTTTCTGTTTGTTTGGGGATAGGGTCTCACTATGTTGCCTAGACTAGCCTCAAGATCAAACCTTCTGTGCCAATTAAATACCCTGTGAAGCTACAAAATATACTGCTGTAGAACCCACCTTCATCTCAGATTAAATAAACTGAGTAATTCTGATAAGTGGCAGGGATGAGACCCTTATCACTCAAGGGTTACTGGATATGTGTGTGTATTTGTGTGTGTGTATTTGTGTGTGTGTGTGTATGTGTGTGTGTGTTGGGTGGGGAGGAGAGGTAGAAAAATCACATCATTCCATCGTCAAATAAATGCCTGCTTTGGACACATGAATTTCACAATGCACCTAAAGATTGTGCAAATCCCAAGGTAAAGAAATCCATTCAAAATCCAGATATTCCTAAGCAAATTTGTGCTAAGGATTTTTTTTAAGGTATTCTATTTCTACCTAGAAGAATTAGTGCTCAGCAAAACATGCTCTAGTTCCCAATGCTGGCTGAACATCAGAATCACATGGAAAGCTTATTTAAAATGTAGTTTCCCAAAACTTGTCCCCAGAGATGCTTATTCTGTATCTCTGAAGTGGGGCTGTGAATCTTTATTTTCTTCTAAAGCTGCCAGGTTTTTCTGAGGATCATATTTTGTAGCAATTACCCCCAGAAAGTTTATATCCTGTCCTAAAACCAGGCCCTCCTCCTCCACTTCTAAGATGAGAACAGAGAATGTGATTTTATTATATTCAACCTCAGGTTTCCTGCAGTATCTTACATCTACAGGAAGCTCAAGAAGAGCTCAGGGCTGAACAACTAAGCATGAGAGTTAACAGCACTGGGATCCAATCCTATCATGAATGCTAGACCCAAGTTAAACTCCAGTAATTGTATGCTCAAGTCATCACAGGGAAACTTACTTGGGTACCACAGCCTCCAGGAATATATTTGCAGGGAAGACCACAAGTATGGGCTGGATCAAGATGAGAACTTTAAGTATCAGAAGGTACTGAGTGATGCGAACTATTCAAAGATGGCAGAAGTTTTAACATCGGCAGTCTGGCAGCTAGGGTTGCATGAGAGAAAATGTCAACCAGCAATACTTGAAAAAAGAGAGAGAAGGTAGAATGGAGATACCCACCAATTTGTAGGCATGAACCTCGTTCTGAAAAACAACAGGATGAGAGGACTCCCTGTGAACTGAAGATAGTGCTTCCCAAAGGAATGCAGTTTTCACGTGTCTAGCGGCCCTAAGCCAATAACGACAGGCCCTGCAGAGGTAAGTGTCTGTGCAGGGGAGCGTCCTACCAGCGAGAGGATGGAGACGGCTAACTGTGAAAACCTCCATTTAAGAAATTATTTTTCAGAATGTAGTATATATACACAATGGAATTCTATGCCTCCATCAGAAAGAATGACATTGCCCCATTTGTTAGAAAATGGAAAGACTTGGAAAAAATTATATTAAGTGAAGTAAGGCAGACCCAAAGAAACATAAGTCCCATGGTTTCCCTTATTTGCAATATCTAGTATATGTATGAGTCAAGCAGAAAAGGTCAGATAAGGTGATGTTAGGAAAATGAACCCTAAGATATGTATTTAAATGTTTTTTTTCTTTCATGCATTTGTTTCTAACGCAATTATAAGATTATTTCTTTGTTGCTTTGTATGTCCCTCCCCCACAGTATAATCCCTGCTTTCACTGTTTTTGATGTCGGTATAATTTGTGAGGGGAAGGGGAAAAACAAATCGTCTAAATAGGGATACAGGTGGACCCCTTGCAACAATGAGAAGTACAAGTTGTCATGTAGAAAACTAACTTTACAACTCCGGTGGGGGGGGGAGGATTGGGTGGGAGGGCGGGGGGGAGGATGGGAAGGGATGGGAAGGGGAAACAAAGGAGGAGGCTACAATGCTTGATAAGAAATGTACTCATTATCTTGCCCATGTAATTGTAACCCCTCTGTACAGTATTTTCACAATAAAAAAATCACAAAAAAAGAAATTATTTTTCAGTTCTTTGGTTGCAAACAAAAGTAAAAAACTCTGGGATGCTAAAGCAAAGGAGTAAAAGAAGAGAAAGGAAAGGAGAAAAGGAAGGGGAAGAGGGAAAGGAAGGGAAGGAAAGGGAAGGGAAGAGAAAAGGAAAAGGAAAGAAAAGAAGGAGAAGGGAATGGTAAGGGAAACAAAACTCAGCTTTGCTTTATGGAGCTCAAGAACTATACATGAAGACAGGGCCTGATAATTCAAGTTAGGGTATGTGCTCATCTCCTTGGTATACCAGGGCAGTAAGAGAAAGAGCCTGACTAACAAAGCCATTCCAGGTCCACTTGCAAGGTGGGGTCATGATTTATTATGCAACCAGGCACACAGTGAAAGAGATTTCACTGTTGGGGAAGAAAATCTGTTCTTGTGAACAGCAACTGTAAACAGGAGTCCTCTACAATATCAGGAGGTGCTACCTAAAATGTCAAACAGCATTAGATTTTCTTCAGAAATGTCTAGTGCAGCCAGTGCAATCAGCAAAGGGTACACCACAGTCACCCAAGGGAATAAAACAAAACTAGAAACTACATGGGATAGCAGATGGACACTGGATATCTTTCCATGAAAACTTCCCGCATTCAAAACTTTTAACACAGAAAAACAAAAATTGCCTTGTGCTCCATGGAAATTGTCCATTTGGCAACCCAGTCATAAGATAATCCTGCTCATGACAATATGAAAGCACTTCATTACCTTGCGAGATGCTTTTTTTCTCATTATATACATAATAACCTCTACTGTTTGCTCATTTTCTTAGCTCTCTAATTTAAGCCCCAAATCACTTGTTAATCCCTTTGCATATTGGATTTAAATATGAAATACATTTAATGGGCATAAATATTTTATATATATAATGCAAATGCACTTTTGTACCCAATTTATTGCCATCTTACAAAACGCACACCAGAATAGGAAATTAAAAAAAAAAATCAGAGGTCAAGCATATATCTCAAGGCTTAGTAAAGAATAGATGTCACCCCATTCTGTTTCCCCTCCCCTTTATTCAAATCTCACCATCAGGCTCAGATGGATGCTGGATATTTCTCAACAAAATGTCACCCTTGAATTGCTTTGCACAATGTAACCGCATGATGCAAAAAATGATCAACTGAGTTTACAACTCAATTCTAGGGTTGGCATTCACATTGTAGTTGATGAAACTATTGAGCCAAAACTCATAACAGCCATCACATGCGCCCTGAAAGTCCACTCACACGCTCACCATTGATTCCATGTGCCATTTCCCCCTCATGGCTACCATGTAAATTTTATCCTCTTCTTAAGTGTTCTTCCCATACTCACCATAAAAACCCTGTTCTCTGTTGTCTCTGTTTTTGGTTATGGTAGACTGTGTCTTGTATATATGTTTATCTGATTTGGGAAAGGGAAGTGGAACATCAAAATGGTGAGACCAAGGAGAAAGGGTGAACCAATGCAACAACAATACTCACAGGACACTATGTTGAAAATGAACTTTACAACTTGCAGGGAAAGGGACTGGGTTGGGGGAGGTAGGACAAAAAAGGGAGGGGGTAACAATGTCCAACAAGAAATGTACTCATTACCTTACTTATGTAACTGTAACTCCTCTGCACAACACCTTTACACCTTTACAATAAAATTAAATTTAAAAAAAACCCTGTTCCCTTTTCCACATTATCTTATCAATTCCTGTCCACAATCTCTATGCAATGCCTCCATCATACCACAAATCACATTGTAATTCCAGTAATCTTTTTTACAAATAACTCTTGGAGTGAACATATATGTAGCATGACTTTCCATAGGTGCATGCCAGAAGTCTGTTCTTAAAAGTTGGTCTACAGGAACTCATTAAAGGTTGGCCAACCACCATGATGTGTAGGATTGCTGATGTGGTACACAAAGTTCCTGTTGTTTTTTTTTTTCTAAAGAAAAACTTTGAGGTTGAGATGTTTTGCCAGTGAAGACTTCAATCAGAAAGTAATGAGGAGCTTTTTCTATTAACTGATTAACTTCCCCTCCAATGACATCCTATTCCACCAAAGCTTGGACTATTCCATTCATAGGTAACCACGTTCTATTTCTGCGTTAGAAAGACTCTGATCACCACTTTTTCAGACTCTACCATATCTATTGCTAATTCTGTAGAATTAGATGCTCCCTATACAATTAAGCATGTTGAATACCCACTTAATAAGTTGGCCCAAGGACAGAGGACCAGTTCATTAAGAATTTGATACAAAAACTTTTTCTTTAATTATGTTTTTTCATTAAACTGTTGCATAAAGGAGTTCGCATTCAACAAATGAACATATGAATACAAATGTTCTTATGAATACATCATTCTTCCTCTCCCTCCCAACATGCCTCAATGCTCTTAAAGTATATAACACCAAGGTTCAGCAGCTAGCTCACAGAGGCCCCACAGATGAGCAAGGCATTCTATCATGATCAGATGTAAGGGAAATGGCATTTCACCTGCTTAAGTTAATTAACCCTGAATTTTGGCAATGGAGGTGATGAAATCTACCATTGCAATTCTATTTCTGCACATCTTTCTACTCTCTAAAACACCAAGAAAGGAAAAATAGCTCCTTTCCATTGGAAGAGTGCATTTTAGAACTTTCACACATTCTTGGTCTGTTGCTCAGATGGTAGCACATGACAGATTTGGGGAATAATCTATCTCGGACAGTAGCAGGGCATGAAGGATTAGACGGCTTCAGTCAGGTGAGTTTCCATAACAAATTTTACATTCTATGCAATGGTAAGTAAGCAACTAGAGGTCTGTCAAGGAATTGAGATTCGAGCTTGAGTCAGCTTGGTAGAAATCATAAAATTATTTAAAAAGATAGAAAACATGAAACAATTTCTCATTGATGTCTTACATTAGCAATGCAAAAAGAAATATATAAAAGTAACTAAAACAACCAAGTAAGGAAGTTAAAGTATGAATTCCACATGATATCTGATATATATAGTCCTAAAATTCCATATAGGAAATAGTAACTTCGCATAAAAAATGGAAATTGAACAACCTTCAAAACGAACTTATTAACAATATTTCCCACTTGAAAGGCTATAAAACTCACAGGACACAAAATGACATTAACTTTTGTTTCCCTGCAAAAAAATGTAAAACTCCTTCATATGCTCATATATTATTGCTATCCTTGGTAAATGTTGAAATTCAAAGCACCCGCAAAGTGACTGCTCTTCTCCAGAATAAAGAGAAATTCATTTCCCAAAACTGACAGAATTACAAACAAAGAAGGAAGTAGCTTTTATAAAATTTCAATCACATCCGACTGAAAACAGCTAGAAACATTTTTACATTTCTGTTCTCTGTCACATTTCAGCCTTTCTTTAGCAGGTTTGGCAAAATGGGCTACAGTTCAATTAGTAGAAAGAATACAGATGAGAGCTCCGTCAGTAATTCATCTATTCTCACAAATAAGCTTCTTGACCATAGCCAAATCCATTTCTCCAGAATGAAATCTCAAATAGTGCTAATCTCATCTCAGTTCTGAAACAGTGGCTTGCTGTAATAGCCAACTATAAAAGGACACACTATGGAAATATTACATTTCTCTGCCTCCACACGGGGAAAGGAAATTGCAATGCCTAGCCTATGGATAAAGATACAGGAGCAAATGTAAATCACTTTACTATTTTAAGATAATGGCAGTTCCAGTCTGTAAATTATAACATTCACATAGCTCATCTGCAACTCAGGTGTCATATTGGATAAAAGCATCAAGAGAATAAGAACATAATAGCAAACTCAGCACGGAGGTTGTCTATATTTGTGTCCTGTTTTAGTCTCTATACCCATGGAGAAAAAGCTCCTGTATATGGATAAGAAAAATGAAACAGAGAGAGGTTAAAAAACTTGGTCTAATTTGAGCAATATGCAAGCAGTGCACCCAATATTTGAAATCATCAAATCACTCAGGACCAACATGCTGGCTTACAGTACTTCCTTCTAGCACAGAAAATAGTATTTTCCGTCCACACAGACTGAATGCCAACTTAAAATGTAGGATTCAATTTTCCTGAACACATATTATGGTCCCATTTTTCAGAGTTTATTTTTAATCTATTGATTTCAGGAGCCACATAAGAAACTTGCTAACATTTTATTAATTCAGACAGACAGGAAACATTTCTCCTCTGAATGGCAGTAATGGCTTAAAAAGTATGCATTTTAGTTATTACATTTAATATAAACCACAATCTACTTGTAAATTGTTCCTAATAAAGGGATTGACTAGAATTAATGAAACTAAATTCATAATGACCTTGTGTTACATAGTGCGTGCACACACACACACACACACACACACATACACACACACAATTAAAACTCCTTGATAGTATCTAGAATGATTGTGGTGTTTGTAATCATGATCATTAGATCAAAAAGAGGACAGGGAAATAATCTAAGAATTTTAATTTGATTCTAGTTATCGGTGAGACACTGAAATGAGCTAAAAATATTAACAAGAACTTCTTTATACAGAAAAAGCAATGAGGTATTCAGAGTTTACACTTGTGAATGACGTTTACTCCACTGTAGGGAAGATTAGTCATGTGCTACTACAAAAACACAAGAATCTTTGCAAACTTGTGTCTGCTTCAAAACATGTCGCAAACACATGTGGCAACATTATCAAAGCTGGTAATTTTCCATTTTTAATACTACACTATGACATCTTACCACTTGGCACCTCTGTCAGGAATAAAGAAAAGTAGAACTTAAAATCGTGGAAGTAGTATACAGCATCTACATTATATTCCACACAAATTAAAAGAGAGGGAAAGTGTCAGAGCCTCAGTTAGGAGCTACTTGAATTTTAATGACGAATACATTTTGAACAAGTTGTGTGCTTGATTTTTCTACTTTATAAACAGTAAGTAATAACACACGGAAAAGGCAAGTTCATCAAAACAAGGGGTAATAAATGAAAGGTAGCACAAAGCATACAAAAGTCACCAGCACAGACATGGAAATCTCTGCTGTTCGACGGCCATGTGTCACAAGGTTGAAGCAAGGAATGTCAAAATAAGGAATAATGTTGTTATCTGTTTCAACATAAAAAAAGCCTATACTGACTATACTGACTGCAGAGAGAGAGAGAGAGAGAGAGAGAGAGAGAGAGAGAGAGAGAGAGAGAGAGAGAGAGAGAGAGAGAGAGAGAGAGAGAGAGTCGGTTAATTGACTTTGTAATCAGAATGTGCCACATACTGAAAGTCTTAAACACATTCTACTTACGGTTAGCTATATCTATCTAAAACAGGCATGATTCACTTTACTTCTCTGACTGTTAAAAAAATAAAAGCAGAAACTATGTTGAAAGAAGCAAGAATGTGCCAAAGATCACACAGCTGGTGAACTGCAGAGCAAGGGCTCAGATTCACAATATCCAGATTCAACCTCCCATGCTCCTGATTACTCCGTATGTCTCTCATGAGTATCCTGTGTCCTTAAGAAGTGAATTACTTGTAGTCATCTGTTCAGTCAGGATAGAAATTCTCCAGGGATTTTCATTACAGAAAATATGGTTGCATTAAAGCCAAATCTCCAGTTGTAATCCCTCACATCTAAGGATCCTGGATGGGCAGGCTTATACAGTAATCTTACCAGGAGTTAAGATATGTGACTCAAGTCACCATGAGCTCTATATGGGTACCATTCACCTAATTAAATACAGTAAAACTAAATGCAGGGCTCAGATCCCCAATTAATTTGCACATCTGCAAAGAGTCTCAAATCAATAAGTAGCTAACAGGTAATCAAGTGAGTCACTCATGACAAAATACTTGTATTTCCAGTTGATAGGTGGAGAACCATCATAATACAGATGACAATACAAATTTGAACAGCCCAAGATGATGGCAATATGCCTAGAACTAAGCTTTTAAAAGCTTGCTTGGTCATTTATTCGTGTCATTTTTAAAATATTTTCTTCTCATCCAAATAAGATTCATCTCCATAAGTACACACGCAGCACCTGTCTTTATTGGACATGTCCAGAACGAACATGGAAGGTGTACACAGCACCAGTACTCAAGATTTCTAGTAACACAATGGTACAAGATAAAAAGTATAAAAGTCCAGCCCAAATGTTCACTCTGTTAAAACTTAAGATTTCACATGGATTTTTTTAAGCTCATGATCATTATAGAATCAGCAATTCAAATTTCCTAGCTGGGAATGAACTCCCTATACCATCCTTGGTGGAAATATAAGCTGGGTGTTGCAAGCTCAAGTCTGTCATCCTACCCAGAAGGCTGAGATCTGATCATGACAGTTCAAAGCCATCCCAGGCAGGCCAGTCTCTCAGACTTGTTTCTCCAATTAACCACCCAAAAGCCAGACATGGATCTGTAGTAATGCTTAAGAAATAACGTGCTGGCCTTGCGCATGACAGCTCAAGGGCAGCTCCCAGGTTCTGAATTCAACTCCCAGGACCTGCACATACACAAGACCAATGTAAAAAACCTCAATGCTCAGGGCCACACATGGAAACTAATCTCTCTTCACAAACCATGAACATTTCAAACACAGAAATCAAGAAAAATCAAACCTTGTCTAAAAAGGAACTATTACTGTCATCTATTTCTATTATTTTTTTAAGTTTCAAAGATCAAATAACTACCACAAATTTTCTGTTGTTCCACTTGTCAAAGGTTCCTAATGACAAACATAATAGCTTTGACAAAACAGAATAGTCTATGAACCTGTCCTCAGAATGTACCTGTATTTTTTCACCTAGCATGTTTTAGGTGAGAGATACTTAAAAGTGAAACACAATAATTTATGGGGGAAGTGTTTATTGGAAGTATATGAGCATTTGCTCACTGTGCCATGTGTGCTTTGATAAAATATTGCATGATATTTCACACAAGTCTTTGGTGTTTAGTGGCCATCTCATTGAAAATACAAACATTTTAAACTGAGTGTCTTATTTTTTGTCTTTATTTGCATTGGAACAACCCTAAAAAAAATACAGCCTATACCATTTCCCAGGTAACAAAACTGAAATCTATAATAATCACATGACTAGCAGGAAAAAAGAAAAAAGGAAGGAAGGAAAGAAGGAAAGAAGGAAGGAAGGAAGGAAGGAAGGAAGGAAGGAAGGAAGGAAGGAAGGAAGGAAGGAAGGAAGGAAGGAAGGAAAGAAAGAAGATCTGAAATTGTTAAAGAGTTTTGTCTGAATTCAATTTTTTCAAGCTCTTTTCCTGACTTAAGTAACTCACGTGATACAGGAAAATATGTAAAATAACATCTATTCCAGTGTGCTAGGGAGGGGGGCCACATTTGTCCCAGTTTTCCCAGGGCATTCCTGATTTTTAAAATTAAACTCCAAATCCAGGAGCAGGTGGCTCACACCTGCAATCTCAGCTACTCAAACTTCCTCAGGAGGCTGAGATCCGAGGGCTGCGTTTCAGATCCAGCCTGAGCAGAAAAGACTGTCATATTCTTATCTAAATTAGCCACCTGAAATTTGGACCTGGTGCTGTGGCTCAAGAGGTAGAGCCCTAGGAGGAAGGAGGGGGAAGGTGCCCCCCATGGTGGGGATTGCATCAGTGGTCAAGTTCAGCAAATGTACCCACAGAGGACGCAGCCGTTCTTTATGGTGTGGGAAGAGGATGAACAGCGTGTGATGCCTGAACTGGACATTTTTCACACAGCACAGCAGTAGACACAGTGGAAAAGTGCAGGCAGGGTGTACCAGAGAGGAAAACAAGGTAAACAAAGGCTTGTATGAGAATGTGTGTGTATGGGGGAGGGGGTCACACACAAGTTGTAGGGCTAAAAATGAGAATGGCCCAGCTTAGACTGGGAGCCTGAGGTGGTTGGGAGATGGATGAGTGAGGTTGGGAATGAGAAACTGGGAATATTCACCTAGAGCCATACCTAGTCCTTTTGTGCTTTTGTTACATTTCAGATAGGATCTCACTTCTTATCCAAGCTGTCTTGGACCCTGATCTGCCTATTTGTACTTCCTTATAACTCAAATGACAGGTACATGACACCATACCCAGGTTTTTACTGATTGACATGAAATCACTTATACTTTATTTGCCCTGTGTGGCCTCAACAAGTGTCTCCTGATCTCAGCCTCCCAAAGAGCTGAAATTATAGGAATAAGCTGCCACACCCAGCTTGGCACTTCAGTATTGAAAACTAAATTGTCATGCATGAATGTATGTGACTTTGGAAGACTTACAATGACGTATCGTGAACACATCTGTATATATGTGTATTTTATTGTCAGTCAGTAGACTTGCTCTCCCTTGAGCTCTTTTGCTCAAGGCTAGCACTCTACCAGTTTGAGCCATATCATACTTCTGGTTTTCTGGTGCTTAACTAGAGATAAGAGTCTCACAAACTTTCCTGCCCATGCTGGCTTTGAATTATGATCCTCAGAGCTCAGCCTCCTGAGTAGCTACGATTACAGCCTGAGCCACTGGTATCTGGTTTCACAATTGCCTTTTATACCCAGTTTCACCTTTATGACTCATGATAGGCAAACAGGTGCTCTTAATCCACCTGTCACAGGGACACAGGTTCCTATTAGTTTTGCAGCAGGTTAAATATATCCAAGACAATGAATGACAGAGCAGAGATATGACAGAAAGATAATAATAATAATAATAAAACAAAGAACATCAGGACTGGGGAGACGGTTAAACGGTAGAGCACCATTCTAGCAAGTGCAAAGTCATGAGTTCAAACCCCAGTACCAATAATAACATTAAAAGAGACAAAAAGTATCAAGTCAGTACTTGGTATATACCCTAAGGGAGGAACAAACTATCCAATAGAATACATAAAACATCAGTAAAAGTCTTCTTTGGTTTATAAATAAACATTAATGATCTCTGATCAAATTTTCTTCATATAACGAATGAAAATATAGAAGGCAATAAATTTAGGTAATAAATCTTGGCTCTTTCTTCAGAGTTAAAACACTGTTTCACTGAAACAAAGAGACAAACAAAAACAATCTTTCCATCTCATTTTGGAGAGATTACCCGCTCCCCGTTGAAATAGATTCATTCAATTAAAAGCCAGTTTTCACAGAAGATGAATTTCTTCAGATGAAAAGAGGTTAGAATGAACGTATATTATGTCTATGTCTTTGAATATAACAAAGAAGAATCCAACCCACAACACCATTATCTGACAAACTTGGAAAAGTCAAAAATTACAATGGGGCATTTTCAAATGAGAAGTATAATTAGTTAGGTGACTTTTTCTTAAGAACTAAATTCAAGTAAAAGATGCCCTGTGAACTTTTCAGAAGGAATTGAAACCAAAATATTTAATGCTGGGGAGAGGTGCAACCTGAAGACATACTTCTGAACATGAGAGAGAGAGAGAGAGAGAGAGAGAGAGACAGACAGACAGACAGACAGACAGACAGACAGAGAGACAGAGAGACAGAGACAGGAAGATAGAGACAGGAAGACAGAGACAGAGAAACAGAGACTGAAGTAGGTAAAATAAGGGCATGATGTTAAAATCCAACAGTATATGACAGTTTCTTTCTCTAATCAGTTTTAATCAACTACCAAAGAGAAGTGAATACAAATAGAGCTGCTGAATTGGTTCCCAAGACTTTTAAATTCCCCGAGAGTAGACTAAAATAAGAAAAATAAAATGAAATAAAATGTATTCAACGGCTGAAAAAGGAGAAATTGCCCTGGGGATTTGGTCCATAGTTTTGAACAATCGGTAACTTCTTAGAGTTCTTTGGGTTTTTTTGTTTGTTTGTTTGCTTGCTTGTTTTTGCCCTTAAATCAAAAGGTCAACCTAGCAAGTTCCACAGGGGAAAATAATTAGCTTTATCATTTGATTTCTCTGCCTTGAGGCCAGTTCAAACAGTCAACAATAACAAAACAAAACAAAAATCAATAGCATTTAACAAAGGAGCAAAAAAGAAAAAAGTATATTTTCAGAGAGCTTGTGGTGGTGGTGGTTGTTTTCATCTGAGCAATCTTTCTGAAGCTCTCAACCTACAGTGGAGTTTGCTGCGATGTCTGTCTGGAATGAAATCAGGACCAAGATACCAAGAATCAATGGAAAGATGGAATCTGCTTATTCTCGCGAATGACATGGGATCACCTCCAGGTGTCTGCCTTCCAGCAAACTCCTAAGTGGAGACAGAGGGAGAACCAACTTGCCAGTCAGCCTACCAGCCACTCCTCGCGTGCTTGAAAGAAGAGCTACAAGTTCTTCCTGCTCCCATCTCACTGGCTAAAGAACATGAACCCCCAACACCCCCAAAATAAAAAAAACACCAGAAAATGCACATTTTAAATTACTCTCTATAGTAGTCCAAACAACTCCGTTATCCCGTGATACATCCACCTCTCATCTAATTAAACTAGTCACTTCTCACACAACTGACAAAAACTGCTACTGTGGACATGTCCCTCCTCCCACCGTGCTGATTCCTACGGGAAAACCAGAAAAAGTTCCCTGAACTCTTCCCAAACAAACGTCCCAAACAAACGTCCAATATACCCCCAAGATCCCCACACGCACCGCACACTCTAAGGCCATTGATCTCTTTAATTCTCCCTACCCAGACCCCATAAACCTTTTTATTTCCCCTCCTCCATATCTTAAGCCTCTAGCTCTCAATCTACCGCCTCATCTTCCTGATGCGGGCTGCAGAGCGAGCGGTGGCTGAAAATAAATAAATAAGTAAAACCTGTCCATGCCTCGGACTCTGGGCTTCTTGAAATTCGGGAGCCAAGGTCCTACCCTATTCTAATGGACACCTTTCAGTACTGGTAAAAAGACGGATCGCCGGATGTAAAGACCCAACACAGATCTCTCCTCTCCAGCAGAACAAGTGGGTTCGTGGGATCTCCAGGCTGGCTGAGAGAGGAGATGGAGCTTCAGGCAGATGCTTTTTTTTTTCTTTTGACTCTCCAAAGAAACTAGGACCCCCCCACCCACCCCGCCAGAAGTTGCTGAGGATCCGGGTTACCCTATGAGCTCCCTGCGCAGCCTCTGGGGAAAATGATCAGGTACCCTTGCAAAGAGCAGAGAGAGGGCTGAGCAGTGTCCTTCCCCAGCACCGATCCAGGCACACAGCTTCACTCGGGGCTCTTTGCTACGCGGTCTCTAATCCTAACCCCAGGTGTTTCCTTCCCTAGGAGCTGCAGCTGGGGTGCGCAGACCCCGGGGGAGATGGAGGGGAGGAGGGGATCTCTCCCGTCCGGACCTGCGCGCCCTGGGACGCACGGGAAGCCAGGGCAATCAGCCTGAAGCCTTTTGGAAAGATTCCCCCAAAGCCTTCCAGGCTCCGGGCTCCTGCTTTGATGCCCACCTCGCAGCGCCCCAAACTTATTTTCAGACTCACAACGGAGGGGGATCGATCCTGGGGGTGAAGACGATGTCGTCGCGGGGTGGGGTGAGGGGGTCGAGCCTCTGCCGAGGTCCAGGTTGCTCAACGCCCACGGGTGAGGGACCCAAGGCTGCAGCAGCCCCCCACCCCGGTCCAGCCCCCCGCGGGAGTGGCAACCCCCTCTCCCCACCCAGCAGCCGGCGAGGATCAGGTCCCGAGCTCGCGATCCTGCGGACCTCGGGGTGCCGTCAGAAGGACCGGGCTGCGGGGCACATCCTCCCCTTACCTGGGGCACCCGAGCGCGGCGCGGAGCGGAGAGCGGCGGGCGGCGCCGGCGCGGTCCGAGGGTCCCCCGCGAAGTGGCGAAGGCTCCCTACTTGCGACCAATCGCCGTGTTGAACCCGGTGCCGGAGCCGGGCGGCCGCGCCTCCCCTCCCCTCCCTTCCCTCCCCTCCTCGCGCTCGCGGCGGTCCCCAAAACCCGGCGCGCTGGAGTTCAGAAAACCGGCTCTCTCTTGGGCTGGTGCGGGGGGGCGGGGGGGGGGGAGGCGCGGGGCCTGCGCGCGCGCGCGCGCGCGCGTGGTCACCACGGACTGGGCATGCTCCGTGCGCGCCGGGCGCTGCACCTGCCCCGCGCTGTCCCGATAATGCGCGCGCCCGAGCGGGATCTGGGGAAGCCAGGTCTGCTCTGATCTTCCCACCGGGTGGTGGACGCCTGGTGTGTGTGTAGGGGAGGGGGGTGGGGGGTGGGGTGACCAGGTGGGGGCTTAGAGGCTGTGCAAGTAGTGTGTGGCTGGAGCGAGAATGTATCCCGGGATGTTGCCTTTCAGAGCGACCAAAATATTAGGGTGTACACCAGCAAGTGCGACTCATCTGGACCCCCCCAGTCTCTGTCACCCTGCAAAAAGGGGTGAGGGGAGATTCAAGGAATCGTGCAGGTGCCTTGGCTTCTAGAGGGTTGCGAATGGCTGGACTGAATGGGGATCTGGGAGTGGGCGGATAGCACTGAACTTGAGGAGCCAGAAGAGGGGGCCTTGGGAAGGGCTAACGTGCGCCCCTCTTACGTGGAGGACATTGGCCACAGACCTGGTGTCTCAGCCTTGCAACAAGCATTCAAGCTGGAAACGGTGCGCGGGGCGGGAGGGGACAGGGAGAAACAGATGCCATGGAAGAGGTTCCCAGACCCATCTGTGCGGTGTCTGGGCATATTTAAGAGCTTTTGTTATTCCAGAGCCAGGTGTATTGGATTATACCATTAGCACAATCCTTCTCCCCACGTGAACCTCCCCTTCGCTTAGATTCCCTTCACTTTCTAACTCCAAAATTTCCAGGAGCAGCAGAGAATAGCAGTGGTTACCCCATCCCCAAGTTAACGAAGTCTGACAGGCAGAGGAGAGTCAGTCCCCTGGAACTCATCTAGAATGCGTTTCCAGCAACCTCCTGAGAGCCTGAGTTTCTAGCCCTGGGGGAAAAAAAGCCCCCAAGGGTGTTTCTGAACCCCTGTCTTCCTGGACTACTTCAGTAGTCCCGAAGTGCATAAGCAACTTCTGACCATTTACACAATCATGTAAACCAACCCTGACGTCTCCATTATGTGGAAAACTATTTTTTTTAACTACTCCTCCGTAAGCAAACACCACTCAGCACCTACAAATATATGCAGCAGCCCTGCCCTATTGGTTCACAAAGTATGGTCGGATGGTTTGTGTTTTATCTTCTTCTTTTTTTAATTTTCTGTTTTTAATTATATTTTATTGTAAAGATGCTGTGCACAGGGGGTACAGTTACATGAGTAAGGCAATGAGCACATTTCTTGTCGAGCATTGTTACCCCTTCCCTTCATTAGACTTCTTTGTTTTGTTTTGTTTTTTTTTTTGTTTTTTTCAGCTCAATTTTTGAAAAAGTGGGTGAACTGACATGTGGAGATAGGTTTTGTGGTCATTTTTTTAACCACTTGAAATACCACCTCCTTCATGATTACTAAAATGAACATTAAAGAAAGAAGACCATTCATTTTCTAATTACTTCAATTTGGAGACTGATCATAACACCCACCCCCTCCGTGTTAGAGGCAATTCTGTGAAGCTGGAATGCTGGTGATATGTTTTCCTGGGTAAATAACTACGAATGATGAATCATTTCCACGTATGCCAAAGGGTTCTGTATAGCTGCCTGATTCATGACTTTTACTTTGCACTGTGTTGATTTTAAGATTCATTTTCTCCAACTTGTCAATTAAAAGTCAGTTACTAATATCTATGCCTACATGAATATGTACACACACCTGTACACATAATATGTATATAATGTATATCTATATAGATAGAATAGATAGCTGTATAGATATATTTATATCTATAGCTATCTATAGAGAGTTATGTATATATTGATATCTATCTATCTATATATATAAAGATATGGGTCTCTCTATATCTTTATCTCTCTATATACATCTTTTGATATATATCTAAAGATAGTGATCTATTTTTAGATATATATATATCTTCAGCTATACACCTATGTATGTATTTTATAGACATATATATGTATGTATTTATGTCTGCACATATATATACATAGATCACTATACAGCTCAGAATATGTGTATATACATATGTATCAGTAAAAATACATAACACAAAATGCTTATCTCCAGAAAGTAATCCATTGCATACACATACACTTATTAGTACATTTAGAAGCCCCCCCCCCACAAAACCAAAGAATATACATACTATTATATTGTCCCAATGGAACTACACATTGAAGCAATTTTCAGTTTTATGAAAATTTTGGGGAAAAATCCCTTAACTCTGATTCTCCAACTCAGAGGGAAAATATTTAGTTTTCATTCTTCTGTGCCTACTCTATGCTTAAATGTTGTATTGTAGCAGAAGAAGGGAAAGTAAATTTGATCCAAGACTTAGAATCTGCTTTAGTGTTGACTAGTTAGGAGAACAGATCTAGTTCATCTGGAGATTTGGATCATTTAGGTAAATATTAAGTTGGGAGGGACTTTTCTTTTCCTCTAATATGAATCCTTTGTTCCAATACCAGACTTGGTTGGAACCTCCCCAATATTTCCTCCAACTGTGATGGGATAGACAGTAACTGGCTTAAAGAAAGGAAAACTGTAATCCAGTCCCTTTTTTCCAGCCTGCTGAGAAGAAGCTATGCCCAGAGCCACCTCTGTCAAGATAGAAATCCTCTTGCTGAAGCACTCACGTATTGGAGTGTGTTGCTGAGAAAATCAGCCCCTGCCAGGAGATGGAAATGGTTTATTTTGATGACAACATTCTCCCACATGTGCCCCCTAGTATCCGGACCCCACTGGGTACCCAATCAGTTCTTTGCTTAGGAAAACTATATGATGGGAATTCTCTGGGGGGAAATGTTCCAAACCAATCCATTAAGGCTGCCAGCAGCAAGTTCAATACCGCTGCATGGGGAAACCTCTCTGTATCAGTGCATGAATGAATGACTGGTGCTGGTGCACTTTGCAAACAATCATCATTAGGACACGGTGGAGAATTTCTCCTGACCGTTTTGTCTGAGTAGCACCTCAGCAGAGTTGTGATGATGTCCAGCCTACTCCACCAAAACAACTATTTACACAGAATATATGAAGATTTTTTTAACCTCCATATCTTTTAATATGAAAGTATCTATTTGGACACAAGGTCACCTCTTATACTCATTAAACCAGTCTGAATGAGGTCTGATAACTCTTAAGGGAAATCAACGCTGAAAATGCCTTTGATTTTTTTGAAACATAGGCAGAATACATCAGCAGGCATGAGACAGGTCTGCAAACTCCAGAAAAGGGATCTCTGTGCCCACCCCCACCCCACCCCATCTTTGTAACTCCTCCACACATCCTGGGTATTTGATAGGTGTGGATTTAATATACAATAAGGCAAACAGAAGAGACTCTTACTCACACACACACACACACACACACACACACACACACACATTTGGCCATATTTGATTGGATTTGATTTTTCTCCTTATTTCTGCCATGCAGTGTGATTTTTAAAATTTTATAAACACCACACTCTTTGTTCTAAATGACTTGAACAAGGTGTTCCAATGGCAGGAGTGACTCAGATAAAAACATCTCACTCTTATAATTAGATTTTTTAAAATATATTGGGTGCCTGAATAGATGATCATGTACAAAATGGCAATTGGCTGTACCCCATTCCTGTATTTTTTTTGTTTTAATTTTGGATCTCAAGTTTGCTTCTACTAAATGGATTAACTTGCAATTTTTTTAAATAAAAATATGATGTCAAGTAGAATTATGTTCCGTTTTTACACGGAACTCAGGTAAGAACTTTCCACCTTGCCTTCCAATGTGTCCTCTCATGCAATTGTTTTAGGTGACTGACTGACACTTGAGCTTCCAACTAAGGACACAGGAATAATAATGGCCTCATGGTGTGTTAATGATAATTAGCACACAAAAGCACAGTTAATTGCCATGAAGGTTGTGATGCAGACTGACAGAGTCAAAGTACACTAGAAAGAAGCCTGACACCTCAGCCAAAACACCTTTCTAAACAGGGATGTGAAACCTGCAGAATTGAAACATGAATGAGAGTTAAGGAGCAATGGCTTGTTGTCTTCTCTGTATTTTTCCCCAGCTTGTTTGATTCTTTATATACAAGATTTAAAAGTAACAGTCCCAGAGGGCTCTGCTTGGCCAAAATATGTATAGCTGATTCTCTCCACTCTCAGAGGTTATAGTCCATAAAGTGAATTTAAACTTTGAATTGCTCCCAGGGAAAATAGATGGTTAGGTTTCTGAGGGCCTCTGTTGATAAAAATCCTTCATCAACCAATCAATATATACCCTTGTTTTATATATGCCTTTGATAAAGACATATTACTTAATATCTATTATTGATTTATGAAAACGGAACTCATGGCCAGGAGACTGTAACCCTTGCCTTAGCAAAGCTTGTCTAACACACCTTATTTTCTCCGTAAGGCAAACCACAGCCTGTCTGTGTTTAGAAACACTAGACATCCCTAAGCACCGGGCTTAGGATTGATTCAATAGCAAGACAACCAGCCAAAGTAAAACCCCAGCATTCACCAAGGACCCAGTAAGAGAGCTGAGACAAGAAGGCCGAGCACCACCTCCTTTGATGGGATGAGAATCACATATTAGCTTCTTTCCTTGTGCCACAAGTATTTCTCTGTGTCTGCAAATGTCTACTTGAGTGATTCATGCATTCACGTTGGGGTTATCAATGACTCCCAGGTATGGGATCTGCAAATACTGAAGATCAGCTGTACCAAGTGTTGCCTTTCTTTAGCTAGACTCATCAGTGCATATGCTGTATCATACAGCGTACCCTCAGTCTGCACTCACTTTAAAAAATCTATTATGGTGAGGGGCTGGGAAGGTGGCTCAGTGGTAGAGTGCTTTCCTTGCATGCATGAGGCCCTGGGTTTGATTCCTCAGTACCCCATAAGCAGAAAAAAGCTGGAAGTAGCACTGTGGGTCAAGGGGTAGGGTGCTAGCCTTGAGCTGAAGAGCTGAGGGACAGCACCCAGGCCCAGAATTCAGCCCCCCACGACCACAGAGGAAATAAAAATCATATATTGTGTACTGTCTTCCATGAGCTTTCTGATATAAATGTGCTATAATCACAAAAATTGTTTCTTTTTATTACATACTACTGTTCCATTTATTCCCAAGGTAGACCTGTGTGTGTGTGTGTGTGTGTGTGTGTGTGTGTGTGTGTGTGTGTGTGTGTGTGTGTGTGTGTGTGTGGTTGTTGGTCAGCTTTATGCTTCATTCACTTTTTCACCAAGTGGGCAGGTTCTAAAGACAAATGTAAGTTTGGTAAAGGAAAAGAGGAGTGAAGCATAATATGTCATTTTTTTTAAAGGTAAAGAAAATTTAGTTCCTGCTCTTGGCACCAAGAACAATGTACAATCTTGGACAAGAAACAAAGAAAAGTTTTACTCTTTCAATGGGATTCCCAAAGTAAATTGTGGATATGTGCCGGAAATTGTTAAAATTTAGAAACTAGAGTATCTACCCATGTTAAAAGGCTGGGTGAAGGGTCTCACACCTGTAATGCCTGCACTCAGAGGATTAGGCATGAAGATTATGAGTCTAACACTGACCTGGAAAGCATAGAGACACTGTAAACAAAACAAAACAAAATATACTTTTTTAAAGGCAGGAGCCATACTTAGCTCAATGTTAGAGTGCTAGCAGAGCATACAAATGGCCCTAGGTTTAGACTCCTGGTTCCCCAATGACCCATGCCTTATCGTGGCTACATCTTCCCTTAATTCCTTTGCATTTGAAGACGGGCTAGACATAATGATTCTTATTTACTTGCATTGATCCAGTAACATGAGAGATGCCATTTACAAGATCAGTTTACCCAAAGACCATGGCTTCCATTTGGCATGCTCTTATTGGTGTTCTCTGTCTCTCTCTCCTATCAGCAGCTACAAGGCTGTGAAGATATTTAGATAGTCTATGGGATAGCTCACATGGCACCTAGCCGAGGCCTGACTGATACCCTGTCAAGGGCTTGGAAGTGAATCTCCTGAAGCATACCATCAACTGCATGAGCAAGGTTGGAAGGAAGTTCTCCACTTAAGGTATTGAAATACTGGGAGCACTGACCAGCAACTGGATGTCAACTTCAAGGGCCAGCCTCAAACAGAAGCAAAGAACTATCATTATGTATCTCCCAGATAAATGCAAACACCAAGCCATCCATGTTGGTTGTTAAGTGCGGGGGAGTGTTGAAACTTGTTACATAGCAAGAGATCACCAATACTGAGACCCAGGCTCTTTGTGATAAACTCCAAGTGTGGACTGGGTGTGTACAAAAACAAGTTGAGTGATTTTAATGCGGTTTCTGGATTTTCCAAATAGAATTTCTGGAGTTGAAAAATAAGTACAATGAAACTTTTGTGTGAATGCTCACAACCACATTATTCATAAAAGCAACAAGAATCCAAATGCTCAGCAGCTAGTGAGTGAATAAATGAAATGTGGTGTATAATGATGAAGAATACAACACAGATGAGCTTTGAACTCTGTAAAGAAACTGGCTCCATTCAGATACCTAAGAGAAAGAAGCATATTTGTATTGACTTAGAAATGGGAGCTTAAAGAAGACAGAAAAAGGAGAAAGAGACCTGGAGCAAATAGGGGTGAAACATTCTGATAGTGATTTTGATGCTAACTACCCAACTCTGAGAACCTACATAGACGGTATGTGACACGTATTCCATAAAGCTTTGATTTCAAAAATCTCTATTCTCACTTTAAAGGAATATAAGTATGTCTTACATTTCCTCAAACCATATTTATGCCCTTTGAAGAAATATTTCTCTTTAATCCTTCTGTCATCTGTCATCGGATTTTTGTTTATTCATGTAAATCTTGTTTATATTTACCAAATGTTGATGTATTTGCACCGGTATTATTGGTGCCATTTTCAATTCTACTTTGCAAATCAAATGAAGGTGTCTTAAAACGTTGTGGAAAAAGTGCTAATTGAAAAGAATACAATTAAGATACTCAGCAGAATAACTTCAGAACCTTGCACTTGGCTGGACTCCTTTACTCAAAGATCCTACTTGGAGAAAAGAACAATGAAGTAAATGACACTAACTTTTAGAGGAGTCTCTTTACCAAGATGGGATATTAATTGCTCTCTGGGGGCCCCTGAGGACAAAACTGCTGAGTTGGGAACAGGTGAAATGAAAACGTTCAGTAAAGCAATTGCTTCCGAAATTGAAAATAAATAAATAATAAAAAATCCCACCCAGTCACACATATTAAAATGAATCTGACTTCAATAAATCTGAAGTGCTAATTTATCATTTGATAAAATGTAATATGTGCCTTAAAGATTCGTAATTCATTTATTTATTATATCTCATATAGATATCCCCAAATCATTCTTAGTAATCACTCTATGCACTATTTTTAGTATTGTTAGGATGCTTCATCTTTTTATCATAAATTTCCTTGCTGTATTGGTTCATTGTCTCCTATACACAAATATTAGAATGATTTTTTGTCAAATTAAAAATTACTGCTGGTTTAATTATTTGTTTTCTGTTACATATAAAAACCCTGCCTAACATACATCTATTCAGTTCTTCTGATGTGCCACATGCTGAGTTTAATCCTTTCTTATCTGTATCCATGAGACAAAACACCCTTTGGAGGAAGACTGTGTCTATTTAACGTTGTAAATTGTGGAATACATCTCCAGAAATATAGGAACACAAGTTCAGGGCACAACATTTAAATATATCAAAGGATAGATACTGCCTGTATTCTGAAATTCCCTCATACCCAATTCCAGCCCCTCCTGGCTAAGGAGAACCTACGAATGACTATTGTTTTGTATTGGTACATTTTAGCTTTGTTTGCTATAATCACTTACTGTTGAGTTTAATTTTATTCTTCAGTCCAGTTGGACAATCGTTTATAAGTACTGTAAGATTTTTTTTTCATTTACAGCAAATGTAATTACTGATGCATTTATGTTAAACCCACCACATTTTTATCTGTCCTGCCTACTCTGTGGTCTTTTCTTGGCTCTTTTCCCTTGATTTTGAATTAATTGGCTTTATCAATCAATTTCTCCCTCTGTTAGTTTGAGAGTCATACCCTGCTTTTATTCTTCTGGAAGTTCCCCTGGAGATTACAAATGCATCCTTGACAGATTAAGTTTAATGTTCCCTGGAACTTTTATCTGTTCTCCAGTAATTAAGAAACTTACATTTTAACTCCTTGTAATTCCCTTCAAACTTACTGCTATTAGTATTTGATTTTTTAAATCTGTGTTTTATGATATTCAATGATTTTTCCAATGTATCTGTATAAAACACTAAGCACTAATAGCATTGTTTTATAATGTCCTTCATGACATTTATCTTCATTTTTGCTGAAGGAATAATATATTTTATTAATAAAAATCATATAGAGCTTTTTATGTCCCTAGACAACCTCAGGCCAATTCTGGGACCTGGCTTACTATTATCAACACTCCATTTTACAGATGAGGAAAGTCATTACTTACATTTATGTAGGTACATATGCATGTAGGTGAATGTTCATATTTCATGCTATTCTTTATCTTTTAGATGAGTGCATTAAGAATTACTTATACCAAGAATGTGATAGCAATGAATTTTTCTCCCATATTACTTTTCTAAAACTTGATTTCTATTTGACTTGTAATAAATACATTACCTATTACATTAAATATCTACTCCCCAACTTAAGAACTTACCATTTTTATTTTCTTAGCTCCTGTGTGTCAGCAATCAGAAATGTTTCCTCTGTCAGCCAGTGCTCACACTAATAAGGTGGTAGGCCTTATTATTTCTTCTATTTGCTAGACCTATAAGTCAAAATGCATGTTGTAAAGAGCCTAGAAATCTATTCTCTACTAGGAGAGTTGGGCATGATCCCTCAAAACAGCACAGAGGTCTAAACGTAGAATAAGGCAAATGTGATATTCAGGGGTAAAAGTGTGGCTCTCACAAAAAATAGTTGTGACAGAAACCACAGAGATGATTTAATGGCTACTCTGAACTTCTCAGCGGATGCAGGTCAGCTAGTACTATCACCAGTTACTTAGGAAGCCATACAATCAAGCTCTTTCCATCATACCATGTTGTGCTTTCTTGTTTTCAGTATATTTAAAAGAAGAGATTATCTTGGTAAGCATGTTAAAACAAACTACAGTTTGTCAGTATTGTAAGTCCCTCAATGTTACCCCCTGTCCCACCATGTAAAATAAATTATCTTTTTGTTGTTGTTAAGAAAAATTCAGCCTTCACTTTCATGGCTACTATTTCAAAATGTGTCTAAGAATACCAGTAAAAATTTCCTGTTAAAAGAAGAAAGGTAATTTCTAGGTTTTATTCAACATAAGCCACAAATGTAATTGAAATCATTTTAATTATAAAGAAAGGCTTCAAATTTAAAGCCCAGGAAAGTCAATCTAGGCAATTATAAGAAACTCCTAAAGCTTTTCCACCCAAAGAATGCAAAGAAATTTTAATTGAGACTTAAAGAAGTCATCTACCTAGAAATTTTTAAGAGAGAACACAGTACTTATTTAACTTCATTATCTTGCTTTATACTTGAAATGGTGATAAAAAAGTAATGGCTTCTTTCCAATTATTAAAAAGACACGCATTTTCGAAAAGATGTTTAAATGCCTTATTAAAACTTGTTCAAAATGTCTTACACAAACAGAATAAAGTTTCAAATTTGGAAAAGAAAAACCCTAGAGCTTCAGGGAAATTTATAAAGCTTGGGCCACATTAGCACTGTCAGTTTTCTTGGGTAAATCTAACATACTTTTGCCTACAGATGAAAGGAAATGAAACCTCAGGATCATTGAATAGGTCTTTGTGATGGTTTCCTGCCCTTCCTTCTGGGGAGGTGACATTTACTTCTATGCCACAATTCCCCCTGAATCAGTAACTGGGCCTTGGGGAATGGAGGAAATAGTGTTTCTTCATCAGTAAACCAGAGTGTATCTTTCTTTCTTTATTTAATTGCCTTTGGACTGGAACATATTATATTCATTTTATACAAAATTAGATATCTGGTTAACTTAAAATATGCCATCTCATCATTTCTATTTGATTTGTTAATCCTGTTTTCTTTGTTTTGGATTGGGAAGAAATATATATATATATATATATATATATATATATATATATATATATATATGCACATTATATATATTATACACACATTCATATATATACATATATATATATCCACATATATACATACATACATTTACATATATTTGTACATGTTGAGTGTGTGTGTGTGTGTGTGTGTGTGTGTGAACATGCTGGATCCTAGACTGAACACTGAGCCTCACATTCTTGCTTGGCCTTCTCGCTGATTGCTACTACTTGAACCAAACCCCCAGTATGGCATTGTAAGCATTAGTCAGAGATGGACTCTCATAAATTTTTCTGTTCAGGTGGCTTTGAATACCAACCTTCAGGTATCAGATTCCTGAGTTTCTAGAATTGCAGGTGTAAATCACTGGTTTAAGCCTGGCTTACACCTATTTTTTAAATATTTCATTTTATTCCTTTTATTGGGATTTTAACTGTGCTCACTTTTATCATATATTTCATTTTTTATGTACTTTCTTTTTAATATGTTTTTAATTGTGAAAATACTGTACAGAGGGGTTACAGTTAAATGAGCAAGGTAATGAGCACATTTCTTATCAAGCATTGTTGCCTCCTCCTTTGTTTTTCCCCTACCATCAATTCCCTTTCCCCTCCACAACTACACTCCTGCCCCTGCCTAAATTATAAAGTTCATTTTTCAACATAGTATCTTGTACATGGGCCAACCTGTTTCCCTATTTAAACAATTTGTTTTTTTCCTTCCCTTTTCCAAATACAGTGAAAACAGGGGTTGTACCATGGGGGAGGAACATACAAAGCAACAAAAAAAATCACATGCTACCTTATAAATATGTTAGAAACAATAGAAAGAAAGAAAAAAGCACTTGTGTCTCTATCTTGGAGTTCATTTCGCTTAACTTCATCTTATCTGGTCATATGTACATAGCTTTTGACCTTTTCTACTTGTCCCATTTTGTGTACTTTCTAAATTCACAATTTTAACTTGATTTGGCAAAAGGTTCTAAAGTCTTTTTTTTTAAGTGTGAAAATACTATACAGAGGGGTTACGATTACATGGGCAAGATAATGAGTACATTTCTTATCAAGCATTGTAGCCTCCTCCTTTGTTTCCCCTTCCCATCCCTTCCCATACCCCCTCACCCCCCTACCGGATCCTCCCCCCCACCCACCAAAGTTGTAAAGTTCATTTTTCGACATAACAACGTGTACATCTCATTGTTGCAATGGGTCCACCTGTATCCCTATTTAAACGATTTGTTAACCGCCACTTATTTTGAAGAGATTTTGGTTGATTTTCCTTCAACCTGAAAATGAATAACCTCTGTTAGTGGAGGTAAAACTCCAGGCATACGACTAATGAAAAAGAATACAGAACTGACTTCTTGATATTACAGAATGTATATTTGGTAGCATTTACTATCTGCACAATGCAGCCTTATCATTTACATTCTAATAGATAGAAAAATGAGGCATATTCTCATCTTAGATCACTTTTACCTTCCCAGACCTTAGATGTCAGAAGACTCAGAGAACTGAATCCTCATGAGAAAGAACATAGTATAGCAGAATAAGTTGGAATTGGAATTTAAAAAAATACTCAGTAATTTAGCTAGTCAGCATTCAAATCCCAAGGATAATTTACATATGCTGAAGCAAAGACAGTTTAATGCATTGAACCTGAGTAAGTGAACGGTGCAGGAGGTAGAGTTCTAATTTTCCTTAAAAATAAGCTGATTTCTTTCTTAAAGGTTTCCATAATTCCGATTTTTCTAAATTCTTTTTCTTCCAACTGGGGCTAATGTCATTGTATTTCCACATTTGCGTAGCACAAACATTTTGTATCAGTGTTTGCCAGCTACAAAACTTGCCTTTTCTGCCTGCCCAATGTCTGATGGTCAAATTTTACCTATTTTAAAGTAGAGATGAAAGTGCTCTAGGAGATATTAGATAAGCTTAAGGCCTACAAACTGTGCAGATCTTTCAGATAAGCTAACACACAACAACCCTCCCCAGCAAACAAACAAACAAACCAGAAACCTCATAGTGTGAATTAGTACATATTTGATTGACAATGTATAATATATTTTGGTCAACTTTCCTTTTCATGAAAACTCCATCACTTAGGGGGTCATCATGCCCCTCTTTGCGAGAGTTCCCCAGTGTGTGCTAAGTAACTGGTAAGAAATCATAGCAACACTTTCAATGTACTTCTCACAGCCATACAACTTGAAAAACATTATGACTTTTTTTCAGATATTCTTTGCTGTCTAAAATGAGTATGTTTGAACGTCTGAGAACATTTATACTGGAAAGGATCATGAAGTCACGATTCTTAGGCCCTTAGGTTGACCTGCTCCCTTCTGCAAATATGTAAGAGGATTGGTTTGAGACCCATAGCAGGGTGTGAGCCTTGGAGCCTCTTGAATTCACAAGTGTCTTCTACAATTAGTCTACATCAGGAATTGTAAAAGACAGTTTCTGCTTCTGAGTAAGACTGGACCAGATTTCTACCTTGTATAATGGTTAGGGTTATTATGGAAAATATACAATAATGTATATGTAAGTTAGGGAACAGAGTAGTATAAAAGCAAACCAATTGTTGATGAAATTCAACTTCTTCTTCAATAATATTGGCTTAGACAATTAAAATCAACTAGCCACAGTTAAAGATGTTTGAAACTCTAGCAAATCAAATCTCACTGTAATTAATCACCTAACTTATGAGGATTTTTTTTTTGGTTTTTTAAAGAAGTGTGAGGGAAGGGGTAGGTAGGGGAGGAGGGATGGGTGAGAATGTTGAAAGGCTAAGTTTGATCAAGATATATTGTATTCATAAACTGATTTGTTAGCTAGAAACTCCTATGTACAACTACTTAAAGATAATATGTTAAAAATTTTAAGGAGTTTTTGAGCCAAGTACATTCAAATGATTTCAAGTCTTCAGATAAAAGATGTCTTCACTGGAAAAATACCAGCACAGAGTATCTGGTTTCATGTAGTGGTCTCAGTTTGGAATTAAAAGATAATAGTGGGGTTTGAACTCTGGACCATGTGCTAGTTAGCTGATCTGTGCCATTTGAGCCACCCCTTCTTGCTCTTAGTTGATTATTTTGGAAGATCGAATCCAAAAAGCTTTTGTGTCTGGGGCTGGCTTTGCACTGCTGTCCTCTAGATCTCTGCCTACTGAGAAGCTAAGAGTACAGGGATGAGCCACTAGCATCCATTTAAATTATTTCTGTTTTTCTCTCTTCTCTTTTCCTCTTTCTCTCTCTTTCTCCCTCCCTTCCTTCCTTCCTCCCTCCCTTCCTTCCTTCCTTCCTTCCTTCCTTCCTTCCTTCCTTCCTTCCTTCCTTCCTTCCTTCCTTCCTTCCTTCCTTCTTTCTCTTCTTTCTTTCTTCTCTCTCTCTCTTTCTTTCTTCTTTCTTTCTTTCTTCTCTCTCTCTCTTTCTTTCTTTCTTCTCTCTCTCTTTCTTTCTTTCTTTCTCTCTCTCTTTCTTTCTTTCTTTCTTTCTTTCTTTTCTTTCTTTCTTTCTTTCTTTCTTTCTTTCTTCCTTCCTTCTTTCCTTCCTTCCTTCCTTCCTTCCTTCCTTCCTTCTTCCTCCTTCCTTCCTTCCTTCCTTCCTTCCTTCCTTCCTTCCTTCCTTCTTCCTTCCTTCCTTCCTTCCTTCCTTCCTTCCTTCCTTTCTTTCTTTCTTTCTTTCTTTCTTTCTTTCTTTCTTTCTTTCTTTCTTTCTTTCTTTCTTTCTTTCTTTCTTTCTTTCTTTCTTTCATCTGTCTATCCAGTGCTGGGTTGGGGGGAAGTCTTTTCAGTTTTTAATTAAAATCCTAAAATCCCTTAAATTAAGGTAATTGTCTTAAATCAAGAACAGCATATTTGCTAGGATCATTTACAATTATTTAAGAATGGAGTTGTCCCTTTTCAGGTCAAAGAGAAAGAGGACACCCTGTACTTAAAAAGAAAAGGGAAAAAAGAAAAAACACACACAAGCATATTAGAAATCTTTCCTTAAAAGCAACTTACAAACAACAGATCACAAAACAGCCTTAGCTGGATGCCTGTTCTGTTTATTCCTGGTAATTTAAACTCTGAATACAATTTGAGCATAATGTCTTTTTGGAAAATTGCAGGAGCAGAGGAGAATTTCACATTTTTAAGCTAATTTTACAGCTGTGATGGGCCCTTTTGTGTGTATTAGCATTTGACTTATAGTTAAAAAATTGGACACTGCTTAGGACTCTTTCCTTCCTTTGGAGGACGGAGACACACATGGATTTATTCCTTACATAGCCAAGTGTGAATGTCCTTCTCCTTACTATTGAGAACACCACAATCAAACAACTTGGCTATAAACTGCTATTACCTGAATAAGCCTGATTTGTTATTCATAAGCTTTCCAAGGCTTACTACTTTATCTTTTTTTGTTCACTCTTCATTGTCTATAATTGCCTCTTAAATGCTTTCAAATAAAACTTCTTTACTTATCACTTGTATTCATTCCCAAATCATTCCCATTAGTCAAGGTGAATCATTGCCACCCTTGTTCTTACTGTTTTGTCCCTAAACAAACATATTTTACTTGGGCCTGCGTGCCTAAATCCTTGACTAGTGTTAGGAAATCTCTAAGTGCATGGAACCAGTCTTAAGGAAGATCAGTGAAAGACGACATGTTGGTATATAAAGAATTTCACAATATTATTCTCTTTCTGTGCTTTCTATAGATGAAAAGATAATTCATTAAGGCAGGTAAGCTCATTTCTATATTGAAGAACACATTGTGACATAGGTTATTATTTTACTGACAACATTAACCCCCAAAATAAGGTCTTTTCATTGGGAATATAAAACACTTAATTTTTCTCAATTTTATTACCACTGGAAAAAATATATATTAATGTGAAAGCTTACTGAGTTAAGCATTGGGTTCACTTGATTCTAAGGGCTATGTACCATGATTAGTGTCTAATTTTCCCAGAAAAGATAAAATAAAAGGTCTAATTTGATCATACAAACAGTTTTGTCCTAATTATTCAGACCTATCAATAGATTTTATGGATCAAAGACCTTAGTGTAAGACCTGAAACCCTGAAAGTATTACAGGAATGAATAGAAGAAACAGGACTTTTTGGCATAGGAAAGAACTTTCTGAGTATAATTCCACAAACACAGTCAATCGAATAAAGACTTGACAAACGGGACTGCATCAAACTAAAACGTTCTGCATGCCAAAGAACATAGACAATAAGGTAAAAAGACAGCCTACAAAATGGGAGAAGACTTTTGCCAACTACATATCAGAAAATGGCCAGATACCCAGAATCTACAGAGAATTAAAAAATTAAACCCTCAAAAAACCAAAAGCCCAATTAATAATAGGGCAAATGAGCTAAAGAGAGTCTTCTCAGAAGTGAAAGCAGCTGAAAGACACATGAGGAAATGCTCAACATCTATGGCCATAAAGGAATGCAAATCAAAGCATAACTAAGCTTCTGTCTTACCCCAGTTAGAATGGCTATTACCAAGAAAACAGATGATAACAAATCTGGCAAGGATATGGCCAAAAGGGAACCCTAATATATTGTTGGGGAAATGTCAGATTATTCAAATACTCTGTAAAACAGTGTGGAGTTTCCTCAAAAAATAAAATTGAACATAGAACTATCCTATAATCCAGCAATTCTATTCCTGAGCATTTATCCAAAATGTTACAACCCGGAATAGAGTAAAGCCACCAGCACAACCATGCTTGTTGCAGCACTATTTACCATAGTCAAGGTATGGAATATATGTGTGTGTGTGTGTGTGTGTGTGTGTGTGTGTGTGTGTGTGTGTGTGTGTGTGTGTGTGTGTGTATCACACACATATATACACACACAATGGAATTTTATAAATCCATTATAAAGAATGATATTGTACCATTTGTAATGAAACAGAAAGATCTGGAAAACGTTATGTTAAAAATGATTGTAATCCCAGAGAAACAAAGGATGTATATTTTCTCTCACCTGTAGATGCTAGATGTAGAAGATAAATTTAGAAGTATAGACATTGAGAGGTATCTAAGGAGATACAAATGCATTAAATGAAATCTGGTAGATTCGAAGGAGAACTCAATGTATTTCCTTAGAATGGTAAAGTCACAGTTCAACAAAATAAAACCCAAAAGCAGGCACTTGAAAGGGCTGTAGTGAGGTCAAAGGGAAAGGTGTAGATGACTGAAGAGAAGGAGAATGTAGTCAAGAATTCAATACATATCATGCAAAATAAAGAGTGAGGGAAGGGGTGGGCAGGGGAAGGATGGGTAAAATGTGAAAAGAGGTGATGTAAATCAAGATACATTGTATTCACAAATGGCTTTGTTAAATGACAACTCCTTTGTACAACTACTTAAAGATAATTAAAAAACAAACATAAAACTTTTTAAAAATATTTTATTTTATTTTATTATTTGTGAACATACTGTACAGAGGGGTTACAATTACAAAAACATTTTTATAAGATTTGGTGGATACATACTCTATGTTGTAAGTACAACATGAATATACTCTTTTCGTTGGCCAACTGCTTTTTGACTTAGAAATATCAGAATAAACAAATTCTATTTTGATGGAATTCAGGCTTCATCTATCTGTAGCTAGTCATCTTATACATGGAAAAAATTAGGAAAATATAACTTCAGGAACCATTATACTCAGACTTTAATAATAGCTGGATTATCACTACAAGCAGTGAAGGTTTGCAAAAATATCTTGGCTTAGTGTGTTCTGAAAATTGAAGTGTTCACAAAGCATTGGATTTAAGTATTCAATACATACCCTCACAGAGAGTTCATACATTCAATGTGAGAATGATTGTGTATCTCATGAATGTCATAAATGAACAACGAACAAATGAACAACTAAGAAATGAACAACTAACTCCTCTTCTTTTAGGTCAGCCAACAAAGTGTTGCCTGCTTAGCAGAAATAAAGTATGTAAGTCTAAAGACTCAACTTGGATCAGAGATTCTCCAGCTTAATTTTAAAAATGGAAAAGAAGGAGTCAAGAGTTCAAATAAATGAATCAGAATCAAAATCACCTTGCTAGCTGAACAAGTGTCTCTATATTGCAGTCGTAGGTCCTCAGGATACTGAGACCTAAAGATTGTGATTCAAAGCCAGTTCAAACAAGAGAGTCCATGAAACTCTTTTTTTTTTGGGGGGGGGGTCATAGGACTTGAACTCTGGGCCTGGGCACTGTTCCTCAGCTCTTCAGCTCAAGGTGAGCACTCTACCACTGGAGCCACAATGACACTTCCATTTTTTCTGGTGATTAATTGGAGCTAAGAGTCGCAGGGACTTTCCTGCCTGGGCTAGCTTTGAATCATGATCCTCAGATCTCAGCCACCTTAGTAGCTAGGATTACAGGCCTGAGCCACTGGCGTCTGCTGTCCATGTGACTCTAATCATCAATTGACCACCCAGAAGCCAAAAGTGGAGTGATGGGACTCAAGTGGTAGACCATTAACCTTGAGCAAAAGAAGCTCCAGGACCTCCTCCAGGCCCCTAGGAGCAGCGTGTGCCTATGCGTGTGCACACCCACACCCACATGCATCACCTTGTTACTTGACATTTCCGTAAGACTGTAAAATTCATTTACTTATTTATTCAGTCATTCATTCATATAAAATATTCTTGGAGCACTGTCACTATTCCAGGAATTGGGGGGACAATGTGAAGAGGTGCTATCTGTTTTGCTCATCACTCTAGTACTTGTTTGTTATATGATTAGCACTGTCCATGTGCTTTAATGACTAGAATATTTGATACTCTGTGGAAGAATCATTAAAAGAAGTCACTTTCAGATATGCTTTTAATATTTAAAATATTTATTTCTCTTCTCCACCCTTGACTTCTTTGACTTTCAAGCAGTGTTTTCTTTTTGCCTATCAATCCTCTCTTTCTGTAATGATATTTGCATAAAATATTTGTCTTTTATTCTCCCCATCCCCCACTGGACACCAAGTCAGGCTTGAAAGTCAAATTCTGTATCTCAGAAGGGCCTGCTCATCATATTTGGGTAGTGGCTCTGATTTATATTTCTTATCACATCTTCAAATAAGGTTTTATAGTAGTTCCAAATATACTGACAGAATTGGAAATAAAAAGAAGGGTGCCGATATTTACTTGTTAAAATATAAACAACTACAATATTCGGTATTTTTGTCATGTTGTCTTTTTCTAATTTTTATTATGCTGGATGTCAAAAACTAAACATGTTCCAGGTCTCTCTCTTGGTGTAGGAGAAAAACTGAATGAACAAGAGAGAATATGCCTATCTTATGTTTGCATATGATGTGCCTGCTGACCTCTGTAATCAATCAATGGCTTATATATTTGTTGAGGATGGTTCATTTCACTAGCTTATAGGGGTACTACAATAAATACATATTTGAAACTCTAGCAATCTTGGGACTTCTGACAATAAATATGCTACTTGCTAGGCTGAACAGCAATAATATTAATGCGCTGGGAGGCCTATTCTGTGTCTAGAAAATTCATTAATATTATCTTTGATCTGGTATATATATATATAATCAAAGATAATATTTATAAGATAATATTTATAAGATATTATAATGAATATAAGATAGATACACTTATATATATACATATATATGTATACATGTGTATTATTACGTGTATTACATGTATTATACGTGTATATGTGTATGTGTGTATTACTCACTGATTTATCTTTTCACTGGTCAGTAGGCTTTATCATTTATCATTATCTATGAAAAAATAGGGTTAGATTTATGAGTACAGACACATCTTGCACATATGTCTCAGGTCTTTTCTGGGACATGAGTCAAGTATATTTATTTTACTGCCGTAGAGTGATATCTCTGTCTTACCATGCATTGGTTCCTAAGGGAAGTGTGCACGTGCATTGAAGAACTAGGGTTCTTGCGAGGATACTTTAATTATTAAGAGAGAATTTTTCTTTCTTGTTGCCTCTCTCTGTCTCTTGTATTAGAGATTGAACCCAGGGCTTTATACTTGATAAGCAAGCATTCTACCACTTGAGATATGCCCTGAGTTATTTATTTTATTTCAGTTTTTTTAATAGAGTCTTGTTATATTTACCCAGTTTGACTTAAACTCACGATTCTCCCAAGTAGTTGGGATTATATGTATGAACTACTAGGCCTGGCATAGGAAATACTTTTCCAGCAGGTGCCAGTGACTCACTCCTGTAATCCTAGCTATTTAGGAGGCTAAAATGTAAGGATTGTGGTTCAAACCCAGCCCGGGCAGGAAAGTCTATAAGATTCTTGTCTCCAATTAACCACCAGGAAATCAGAAGTGGAGCTGTGGCTTAAAGTGGTAGAGCATTAAAAAAAGTGGTAGAGCATTAATTATCCTTGAACAAAATAGCTCAGGGATAGCACCAGGCTTTGAGTTCAAGTCCTATGAACAACAAAAATTAAGAGAGAGGGGGAGGGGAGGGGGGAGAGGAGGGAGAGGGAGAAGGAGAGGGAGAGAAAGAATCTTCTGAAAACAAAGTAAAATATTCTTTTGGGGACAAATAACAACATAGATATTCTCAGGCTGAAAATGGTGGCACATATATGTAATCCCAGCTATGTAGAAGCTATAAGTAGTATGACTTTTGCCAGCCTGGGGCAAAAGCATGAAATGCTACTTGAAAAAAAAACTGGCACAAAAGAGGACTGTGTTTGTGGCTCAAGTGGTAGAGTATCTGCCTAACAAGTGTGAGTTGCAATTCTAGCCCACACATTGCCTTTTCCCCTGAAAAGTATATATTATCTAAACTAGAGTTCCATCTTTGCTTCAAAGCTAACAATAAAAAAGGGCAAAGTACACCAAATTACCATTTGGCTATTTTCTGACAATTTATTCAAGGAAGTAGCACTGAGAAAAGATGCTTGAAATCTGTGTTCAATCCTGATTCCAAAATTAGCTATAGATTCTGTTTTAGTTTGTATCATTAGACTTTGTCTCCGGAAAATAATTTCACAAGAGATCTATTTGGATTAAATATGCATCCTGATGACTCTTTTCATTGCAATGAACAACCAAATTAGTCTGTAAGTATTCCTTTCCAGAAAGCATATAATAGGATAAATGGTATTTACAGCAACTGCCTTTGAAGGGCTCAGGTATAACTTAAATCAGCTCTTCTTTTAGCAAAGATGAATAGTGACATTTTACTTCTGTGCCTACCAGTGCCCAGAAATGGGATCATACTTTATTCCTGTTAGCTGTTACCACATCGACTTCTTAAATTTTATTCTGAAGGTCACAGATGCTTTTGCTCAATAGAACCTTGACTCACACCTTTCCTGTCTGCCCTGTCAAAATCAGGTGCTTTCTTGACGCTTTCTTGGTTAGGACAAGTCTAACATTTCACTGCTATTGACCTGAAATGACATTATGTTCTGCCAGATAACTCACAGATTTGCGTATTTATCTGTGCCTCAGCTACCCTTGTATCTGAAGAGCAGCAGGATTTGCCCAACTTCTGTCTCCTACTTCAGTGGAAGGAGCAGCAGCAGGATGCTCAGCAGTGCCTGGCCCTACCTGTCATGCAGATTCTACCAAAGCCTGCCTGTATTCTGGAGAGCCAACATGCAGTGTTTCTTCAGTGTTTTAGAGGGTAACATGTTTGTAGGTATGTAGTAGAAGACAGAGTACCACAGAGGTGAGCATTTCTCTGGTTACTATTGCATTTTCCTGGACAACTCATATTTTAGTCACTGGCTTCTAATGACTAGTCAGGAAAATCAAATTACCCAGTTATCCAGATTCTATTTCCAGAGAATAGAGGTCCATTGTTAATACACTGGTCCTTTGGAGTCATCGGCCACATCTCCATATGACTCATCAAAGCAACCCCTTCAAATGAATTGTCCTGCTGGCACATGGTTAAATAATGCTATTTCTATCTCAGTATGTTTTGAACAGGATTTTTTTTTCTTTTAGCATGCTGGTGAAGTTCTACTGCTTTTAAACCATCCATTGCATTCTTCCCTCACTCCAAATCAACCTATTTACTGGTCTCAGAGTTTCTATCTTAGATGAAGTTCAAACTGTTAGGGATGACCTGTACATACAACCTGCTCTCTTCACCAGGGAGGTCCTGAGAGGGAAAAGGTATTACTTGAGGTCATCCAGTAAAGGTAGTGACAGAAGTAGATTTTGTTCTATTACAATAAAATTATGCTAATGAAGGGAATAAAACATTAGCTACTACACATTTTAAAAGTTTTTAAAAATACCTTATTAAAAGGTTATCCAAGATTCCTTTTGATGTTTTAACCTTCTAATTTTGATTCGATGCATATTTTAGGGGTTTAATTATACTTTCCATCTTGCTTCTTTCCCCTCTGCTTGGGAACTTTTTACATTCTTTATGTAGTTAACACCTACACTTGGTGTGTCATATTAGATGTCACTTTGGAGGAATCTATTCTTTGGCCTATATTAAATGCATGGTTATGCCCTGGTACTTCTGAGCAGTACTCATTCCAACTGTAAGCAATAGCACACTTTCTGTTCAAGGTTGTGTCTTGTGTACTGTTTTACCAGCTGTGATGATATCAGGAATCCCATCCCACAGCACCGCACTTGGCCTAGGATATTTTAAGTTTATGATTCTATACATCTGTAGAGTTAATCTTCAGAATTCCATATGATTCTTGGTATTAAACTGGAGATGGTTTAGGAAGAGATACAGTTCTTCCTCTTGCTTGGTAGTTAATGTGGATACAGTCCTTGGATTGAGTATTACTCTGCCTCCATCCTCTTCAGAGCAGCTGGCCTGAGTATGACCATTACGCACAGAGACAAGAGAGTAGCCAGACATAGTGGTGCACACCTGCAATTCTAGCACTAAGGAAGGAGAGTTAGGAAGATAGGAATCTAAGAGACTACATAGCAATTTTAAAATTTCCTGGGATACACAGAAAAACATCTACCTCCTTTTTTTTTTTCTCTATGGTCATGGGGGCTGAACTCTGGGCCTGGGCACTGTCCCTCAGCTCTTTAGCTCAAGTCTAGCTCCCTACCACTTGAGCCACAGTGCCACTTCTGGCTTTTTTCTGCTGATGTGGAGCTGAGCAATTGAACCCAGGGCCTCATGCATGTGGGACAAGCATTCTACCACTGAGCCCACCCACTTCCCAGCCCATACCTACCTCTTAAAAACAGAAAAAGAAAGGAAAAACAAGGCATAGGAGAGTAATAAAAAGAGAAATAGGAGAAGAGAAAGGAGAGGGAGGGGAAGGAGGGAAGGAGGAAGATGGTGGAGAAAGAGGGGAGGAATAGAAATCAGTCATTGGCGATGATAGAGTCAAGGCATTCCAAGATCACCTTTATTTCTTATCATTGACATTTAGTAAAATAACCAAAATGGCCAGTCAGTAGTGGCCCATGCCTGTAATCCTAGCTACTCAGCCCAGGCAGGAAAGTGCATAAAATTCTTATCTCCAATTAATTACCAGAAAACTGGAAGTGGTGCTGTGGCTCAACATGGTAGAGCTATAGCTTCAAGTGCAAAAATTCAGAGACAGTGCCCAGGCCAAGTTCAAGCCCCAGGACCAGGAGCAACAAAACAATCTCCCTTTTTATCCTTTCTTTCTTTCTTTCTTTTCTTTCTTTCTTTCTTTCTTTCTTTCTTTCTTTCTTTCTTTCTTTCTTTCTTTCTTTCTTTCTTTCTTTCTTTTCTTTCTTTCTTTCTTTCCTTCTTTCTTTCTTTCTTTCTCTTTCTTTCTTTCTTTCTTTCTTTCTTTCTTTCTTTCTTTCTTTCTTTTTCTTTCTTTCTTTCTTTCCTTCCTTCTTTCTTTCCTTCCTTCCTTCCTTCCTTCTTTCTTTCTTTCTTTCTTTCTTTCTTTCTTTCTTTCTTTCTTTCTTTCTTTCTTTCTTTCTTTCTTTCTTTCTTTCTTTCTTTCTTTCTTTCTTTCTTTCTTTCTTTCTTTCCTTTTCTTTCTTTTTCCAGAATTTGCTGGTTTGCTTGGCCAGCTTGCTTGCTTGGCTGGTGTTTTACCACTTAAGCCATGGTTCAAGAGAACATGGGAATAAAGGAAGTTATAACTCATTGTAGTGGAACTTCTCTTTCCTCATCTGTTTAAAAAATGGGTCAGGCCATTTACCAGCCTTTGCCAGGGTTGCAAAACCTAGCTTAGTTGGGAGGGATACTAGATTTATTTTTTAAGTTTTAATTTTGGCACTACAGGGATTTGAACTCTGGAACTTAAGGGTCCAGATTCTGCTCCACTTTTTTGGTTGCTCAGTCAGATGCTTTCTATCTTGAGAAAATGATGAACATCATTAGAAATTTTCAATTATGCACTTGTTGCAAGAAGTACTAGTGGGAAGAACTCAGTCCCCCCAAATTGCTGGGATTTTTGAAGCTTGTGCCACTAGAGACTTTGTTCGTTTGTTCTCTTTGTTCCTTTTCTGATACATATTCTCTAGTTCCTGCCAATTCTATTAAGTCCTTTAGTCTTGTCAATTAACTGATTTCTCTTTAATTTATCCAATCTGGTTGTGTAACAAGAACGCTGGATAATATAATTACCTACTCCTAAATAACTTGGATAAGAATGGCAAGACAAAATAAGTTTGGTAGTAATGATGTTTGAATTCAGCTACATGCTTGCTTAAGTTTTGCTTCCAGCCCTTTTGGCTCTGGTTGCTTTTGTGATCTGGTCTCACTTTGTGCACAGGTGGACCTGGATCATGATCCTCTTATTTGTACTTCCTGCCAAAGCTGGTATTGCAGGAGTATGCCACCACACGTAGTCAGTCGGGCCATGGATACTTTCAGAATGAACATATAAATTACAAGTAGAGTTAAAAATGCGAAACTATGGAGTACTTTCATGGAGTTTTTCATTCTTTATGAAAAACACTCTCTTTTGTGTTGTGGTTAACATAAACAGCGAAAAGCAAATACCTGCGGTTAAACAGAAATGTTCGGTGTCCTATCACAGGACTCTTCCTTCCTGGAAACAGCTTGGCTCTGCTGCGCACAGAGAGCTCCATTTCCTTTCAAACTATATCTATCACAATTAATTACCCCAGATTGCACATATGGCTTCCGAGAGAAACTTCTGTAATGGAGTGGCAAACCCAACTAGGTCCACAAGCCTCATTCTGTTCTTTGTTTCAACATAACTTTCTTCATAGACTCCACAATTTGGAAGAGTTGTGGAATTTAATCGGTTTGGAACCAATATGTAGTCCAGACGTGAAGCCCAAGTCATTTCTACTCACAGCGGATGGGCTGTAATCGTCTAGCCATTGGGTGCTGTAGTTAACATTGTTATTTTTTTACTGCCTAGCATCTGATTCCTTCTCTTGGCGGCACCTGATTGCCACTGTCTTGTTTACACCCTCTCTCTGCTCACTTAGCCTTGATGCTTCTAGTCAAGCTGGGCTTACCCTAGAGGAAACCTGATTACCAGCACATCCGGCTTCCTGTGCCAGAGGTATGTTTGTAGGCCAAAGGAACCAGGAGGGACAATTTAGGTTTGAGCAGACCTTTAACGAAGGCTATGAAAAAGAGACTACCTTGTACTTTTAGGAGAACCATAGGGAACAGTGTTCTCTTGACTTTCACAAAGAAAACCAAGTCATTTGCAGTTCCTGTAATTGCTGGTGGCCATTTGGTGACAGCAGAACAGGCTCAAGAAGTGTAGAAATAAATCGATTCTTTGTAGCAGCATTGGGCCACTGGATCCTGATTAACTTTCAGTCCTTACCAGTCACTGGCATCATTAGCCAATTCTATTGTTTAATTTTATTTGAATGAGACATCCTTTCATTTACAATCCAACTCCCCTAATGAATCATCTGCTTTACTGGACCTCAGACTAAACTGAATCCTTGTCACAAAGGCTTCATCCAGCCTCCAAACCCATAATAATCACTGAGTGTTTCTTTTCTCTCTCTCAATGTCCTATCTTGTAAATTACCCAAGTGTCTCTGTGTTTGGCAATAAAGAATGCCCTGAAGGGTATAAGTACTGAATGGAATATTTTCAGTTCCAAGTGACAGAAAAATCAAACCAAATTAACTTAAGTAAAAAAGGGAAATTTATTACTCCTATCACTAAAAATTGTAGGAAAATCTTGCTTCGGGGCTTCAAACAATATTGATAGGTCATTCTTTCATCAATTAGTCCTGCAGGCCTAATCATGTATTTCTCAGTCTCCATCAAGCATGAAGATGGCCAGTAGCAGTGTTAGGCCTACAGCATTCTACTTTCAAGTTGAATACGACTTCTTTTTTGGGTAATTTGGAAAAATTCATCTTATCCCTGATCTGTTTGTCAGAATTAGGTTATTTCTTTACTAGAACTTCCATATTAAAGGCCTATGATTGAAGAGGCTAAAAGTATATGTCAGATCAGGAACCTATGGATGGCAGTCATTGTACCTGAAGTTTCCTATTGATTGGTAAGGGGGAGTTGGCTCATTCAGTATGGAAAACCTGAGGAAATGGACAAGATTAACTTGTAATGGATGTAAGGTGGCAAAGAGCACATGGCTGTTGCTGTGCATCAACAAGAGCCAGATTCCAAGCATTTCAGAGTCATGATCTTAACACTAGCACTTGCCTATACTGTCTTAGCTGAAGATTTGATGTTCTATGAAGAGAGGGATGTTTTTCAAGGATCATACAGCAATTGCTGGCAGCAAATAGGACTAGAACTGAGGAAAACTCAGTTTCTATTCTATGTTATTTCTTATTAATATCCTTGGAATTATAGACAAAACATGGACTTGGCCAGGTGCAAACGTCTGTGTCCATCTATTTATCTAACAATTACAGATTAGCTTATGGAGGGGAGTGCACTGGATATTAAATACCATTAAGCATCACATAGGAAGTCTAGAACAAAGGAGTTTCTATTATGATTCCCATTAGTATTTTTCTTTTTACAGAATTTTATTTTCTCTATCTATCAAAAGAGCCTAAATGTTGCCCTGGTTTCGTGGAGAACACACTGGTTTTGTGCCTTCACAAAATGGTTGATATATACATTTACATATATATATATATACATATATACACATGCATATATGCACATACACATTTGTGTATATACATATACACATAGAGGAATATTACATATTTTATATATGTAATATATGTTGTATATACAACCTCTGTCATTAGCTCTTTATCTATCTGTTCAGGTATAACATCTTCATCTTAGTCTCTAAAAGCTTTTAGAAAGTTGTTATTAGAACACAAGAATGCTCAGAAGTGATGGAACCAGTATTATCCAAAAGGCCAAACATAAGAACTTCCAGGTTATCAAGACTTACAAGCCTGGGTTGTCCTGTCAGGACCAGCTATATGCATAAGGTGTCTCTAGCCTATCACTTAATTTTCTTGGCCATTGTGTTACCTGTGCATGAAGAGAACTTCCTATTCTCCTCCTTAGGATATCAGCACAACCAAATAAAAGGAACAAAAATGATACAAGTATAAAAGTGATAGGAAACTCCAAGCTCTATGTACATATACACATATACAATTATATATTGCACATATACAATTATATATCTTAGGCCAATTAGTAAACTTGAAAGATAACTAAGATCCCTTCATCTCTCTGCATATCTTTCCATTGTTTAATATATCTGTAGGCTAGCTATTGTGTTGGTTGAATGATATGAAATTGCTATTTCTGTTTGATATAGAAGATTTAATAACAGAAAATATGAATGCTGACCGGTGTTTCTTCTACTGGCAATAAAATTACTTCTTCCCTCTTTCCTTTATGTGAAAAAAATAGGAGAAAATTTAACAAAATAATATAAGTATAAAGAAGGAAAGATGAACAATGTGTGACCAAAAAGATTTTTTTTACCCTTGCATTATTGTTTTGTACTTCTCCTTCCTTGTTTTTACAGAGAAAAATTAATGATTTAGTAGCAAAATTACTTCCTCTTTTCAGTCGTTCACAGACTTGTTGACTTTGAAACACTTAAGAGCTTAAAAAATTTCTGATGTCCAAGTTATTCCCCTGGTCAGTGGCATGGGAATACACATGGTCAGGACTATACATCAGAACTATTTAAACTATCGTGTGGTTTTAATATTCAGACAAGTGCAAGAATCTATTGCTCTATGTCCGGCAGACAGGCAGAGAACTCTACCAAGCTCATCCACCTACAGTCCTTAACATTTCTTATGAAATGGGTATGGCTGGAGGAGGTTCTTTGTCAGGAGAATTCTGAGGTTTAATTTTGACAGACACTTCAAAGATTGATCTCCATTTTACTTTCTATGACAAGGTCTTATTTTCAATTTTCTAATGTTTGTTGTGAGATATGAAAGGAATAACAAATTTTTGGTTCTGTGTGTGCTGTAGAAACTATTATCACATTTCTAAAAATCATATTTTCACCTCCAAAGGTGTATTACCCCCATTTTGGGGGTAGTATAATGGTTCCACTGTGCGAATCACACCTTGAGAATAAGCCATGACACTCTTGTCTCATGTGCTTTCTCTCTCCTAAAAATGTTCACCTGCAATTGCATCTTTATGGGCATGTTTTCTGTCTTTTATGGTTGCTAAACAAAGATGCCATGGGGGAAAAATAAACAAAAAGTTAGGAAGGAAAAATAACACCTGAGATTTTGTGAAACCATAGAAATTGCATAGAAAAGGCGTGATCCTGTATCTTTCCTGCTATGTAATTCAGTTGAATGGGCTCCCAAACTTTTACCACACCAACAGTGGAGAATGAGCAGTTCTGATGGGCAATGGACAGAGTAAATGTTCCAAAATAGAATGAGGAAATCAAGTGCATTAAAACCAGGACATATGTCTGTGATACACAGAATAGACTTCCTAAAATCAATAAGCTTGATCTTAGGGAAATGGATCTAAGGAAAACTTGATCTTAGGAAAAGGCACACACTTTTCTGTCCAATGTCCCAGATAGAGAAAAGATCTTGTTTGCCTATGGTCTTTGATTTACATGCACAGTTAGCACAGCAAGCATGTCAGGTTGAGTAAGTCAAAATTTCAATCACATTTACTTTGTGTACCCAGATTTGGGTTTCTTTATTGGAGCAAAGAAGAGTGAGGGGGTCAGGGGAAGAAAGGAAGCTAAAGAAAATAAAGAACAGAAAAAAAATAACCCAAGATAGGTATATTGGAAGTTTATTTATAACATGTAAAATCATTGAAACTATTCTTGCTTTTTTAAATTTTTCTAAACCAATTTGCTTCACTCTTGGCCAGATGATGTCCCCCTACCTCCAAAATGAAAAAAAAAAAGGAAGTGGAATGAGAGACTCAAATTAATTATAAAAGTAAAAGAAAGGGCCAGGCATTGGTGCCTCATGCCTGTAATCATAACTACTCGGGAGGCTGAGATAGAAGAATCACAGTTTGAAGCCAGCCCAGGCAGGAAAGTCTGTGAGACTTTTGTCTTCAATTAACCACCAAAAAGGCTAGGAGTTGAGCTGTGGCTCAAGTGGTAGAGCAGTAGGCTTGAGCAAAAGAATAAGTTCAGAGATAGCACCCAGGCCATGAGTGCAAATCCCAGGTGGGCACACACACACACATAAAAGTGAAAGAAAGTAACAGAAATTATGATAAACTTGGAAGAAAAAGAGATAAAGGTAACTGAAAGCCTACTCATACCTATTCCCATTATTTTCCACTAGGTGTAACTATCGGCCTCTAGACATCGGAAGTAATAGCATATCCGTAGCACGTGACTATGAATGAAAGTCATCTGGGTGAACTGACTCCCACTAGGTACCAATGAAAAATAGAAAACAAATATTGAGGAAACAGTGGAAGTTAGTGCATTTCCTTGTGTTACAATGGGCTTAGATACCAGAGGGGGCTGGGCTAGTTCCAGAAGATTCTACACAGCATTAGAATAATGGTCAATTGGAAAGCAAATATTTCTCTAAAGAAACTGTTTGAATGACTTGCTGGTTGTGACTATATAAGGTGAAACAAGAGTTTCTGGATGTTTCAGTTTTCTCTTTCATTTTGTTTTGCTTTTAAGAGGAGTGGGAAATCTGGAGGGTGATATGAAGTCTGATGATTACTTAATGTTATAATTTTTTGAATTTTTCAAAAGCACACAATAAGCTCGAGTTCTATAATTCACAGGCCACTTCTTTACTAATATCTGATTCTTTGACATTTTATTCATTAACTCTTTAATCTACTCTTCTAATCCTCATTAATTTCTCTTTAGTAATTATTGATCTGCTTTAGGGCATACAAAAAGTTTTTGTGTGTACCTATGGAAATACTCAATGTTTTTGAATCAAATTAATGTCAAGGAACTTAGTAAAATGGTAATGGAGCTTCCTTTACTTGTTCTGTGTTAAATGAGTTATTATATACCAATTCCTGGAGTTTTGTATTTAGGAAACATACTTTCTCTTATTGTCTGTATTGTAACACCCTATGTACGTCTCTAATGATTTTTCTCACAGAAGGTGCTTTTAAAGTATGAGTTGATTGACAGATTGACCGATCAATAGTTTTATGGCAAAGACTATCCACTAAGGAACTTTTCTTATCCTATTGTACTTCAGCATGACCTAGCATTAGAAGAATGTGATTTGAGAAGAAGCAGATCCTAGTTTAAGCTGCTGAAAGCATGTGGGAACTTAATTCTTGAAATAATTATGCTATAAACATTTTTGCAATAAATAAAATATGTCTAAATAGCTTGATAAATATTTAAACAGCTAATCCACATTTCCCACCTTTGCTCTTCATGGAGCATAATTTGAAAGCATGAGTATTTTTTCTGTGGCATATGCAGCATTAGTGCACATTACTTATACAAGCAAATTTCTTTCTTGGGCCACATAAGGCCCTCCCTAACTAGGGGGAATCTCAGCTATCAACCTCCACCTCTGAGGCTACAATGACATTCTCTTTGGTTCTGTAGCACAGATAACCAAAGCAATGAGGGTGAATCTGGCAAGTTTCCCTGACGATGGGGTAGTGTAAATGGTTAGTAGAAATATGATGTTATACATATAACATATATAAGATAAAATGCACATAATGTATACACAGATACATATATGGTACACATATATAATATATTATATGTAAAAAAGTATAAATATATACAAAATGTTTTATACTACATTTAATATTGTATATGTACATATAATATATATTTTGTATATATTCAATGAACAATGACATAGTGGATTTAGATATTAAACTGTTTCCCCTCTTTGAGAATCAGTTTCGTTAACTTCAAAGTGAATAGATTGAACTCAATGACATATCTCTTCTTTATCATTTCAGGTCTATTGGGATAAAAATGTTGTAAGCACTATGCACAAACATATGCTCTTTTTGCCCCAAGAGTTTAAGCATTTACTGTAAGAATGTCTAAACATGAAGAAAAACTTTACAATGAAGAGATTAATTAATAGAGTACAAAACACTTTGATGTCTTTCCTAAGAGGGCTATAAAGCTACATTCTGAAAACTAAAAAAGAAAGACTATGGACTAGTTTTACTTAGTGAGGAGAGGGAAGAAAAGGAGCTAACAGTGAGGTAATGTAGACTGAGTGGCAGGGAGATCTGAAAGAAAGTGCAGGTAAATTAGAAGTTGTATGAAGAGTGATTAATTTTAGGGAACGTGAAATAGAGAATGCAAAGAAATGAGGCCATTCTGCTTAGGCACATCTTATTCCGAGATAGATAAGGTTAAAGTTTGGGACACATTGTGTTCCTAGAGCAATTTTGTGTCTGTAGTGCACTGGTGATTTCAGTTTTCACTGCCAGAGAAGATGTTGCTTCCTCCCTTCCTCCTTCTTGATGGAGATCATGTGTGTGTATGGGGGGGGAAAGTTGATTAGTATACTTCCTTTTTGAAAATTTCTTTTTAGTTATTGTACAGCTGATAAACAGGGGGGACAGTTACAAAAGAAAGCTAATGACTACATTTATTTTTAACACGGTTACCCCCTCGGTTAGCAAACTTTCCACATACAAAGAAAACCCAGTCATGTGGCAGGACGTACTATTTAAATTATTGCGTTAACAGCTAGTATTCTCCATAAAATTTCTGTGAAAAAGTTTCAGATTCTATGAAAAATCTACCTTATGCTGCCCCAAATATTTGAAAACTCTTTGGAAGATTTCTTTTTCATCTCTAATGGGATAGAAACAGATATGCCTTTACTGTCTGTCACAGAGTAGAATGACCACTAGCAATGACACACTCCATATACCTCAAATTCTCTTTAGAATATTCACTTCACAATGGAAAGAAAATGCAATTAAAAAGACTAACATGACTCATCTATGTTGTATATAATATAAAAATATACATGCATCTATGCACATACTTTAGTAATTTAAATTGACTCATAGTTTATGAGGTTGTACTGAAAACATTGAAAAAGTGAAAGAAGATCTGGTGCCCAATGTCTCCAGTGAGTTCCACAAGGACCAAGAACCTCTCACTTCTTTATAAATTTAATATCTCATATTATATATATGTACATATATATATATATATATATATAATTTCTTTTTAAAAATTTTTGACTGGTCTTGGGACTTGTACTCAGGACCTGGGCACTATCCCTGAATTTCTTTTTCTCAAGGCTATTGTGCTACCAGTTGAGACACTTTGGCTTATTTTTTGTAATTTATGGAGATCAGAGTCTCATGGACTTTCTTCCGAGGGCAGGCATCTGACTGTGATCCTAAGATCTCAGCCTCCTGAGAAACTAAGATTACAGGCATGGGCCACCGGTACCCAGCCACCTCTTGAATTTTTAATAGTGCTTTCTATTTAACTATCCAAAAGCTCATCGTTTTCTTTTTAAGAATCCTAAGGCTTTCATGAAGTTCCTCATGTACTTCCTTTAGCTGGTTGGTTTTCAAAGCATCCCTATTTGAATGTGCGATTATGTCTAGGTCTACATGTTTACTATTTTTAAACATTTTTAAATGATCTAACTGTGGCACATCATCAGTGGCATTACCTCTAATGTATTGTTTCTCTCTCATGATTTCATGATATCTTGCTTACTCTACACAATGTGTAGTCATTTATAACACATCAGTTGTCTGGCCTACAAGATACTACTCATAGTCTAGACACACAGTAATAAGCTAGGAAGAATTATTGAGTGGCATAATTTTTATATGGACAGTTTACTGTTGAATAATGGATCATGGTCACTTTGTGCTTAGATAGTAACTATATGCCCTGCCTCAGATAAAGTCAATGCAAATGAATAAATAAGGAAAAATATCTCCTATAAACTTCCAGGAAAGACAATGAGATTCTTGTACACATTGGCAGTGAATTGCATACAAATATTTCCAGTTCACAAAAAGTGGATAGCTTTGAATAAACCTCAATTGACTAATGTCAGTGTAAAGGCCTTCCCATTTCTTTTTCTAGTAGTAGGAAAACCCTATCTACTAAGTTCAAGAATCAAATGTCTTGGCCCATTAATGGCTATCTTCATAATTTAACCATTTTCTTAAATCGACTCTAAAATAATTAGCTCATAGTATGTATAATTTAACTCACAATATTGTTCCCAAATAGGAAATAAGAAAATGTTAATCATCTCTGAAGCAGTGAATCATCATATGAATACTTTTGCTTCCTAAATCCTTACATTTTATTTTTTGTAAGTGATGTAAATATATGACACTTCAAAATAGATAACTGAAAGATGAATATTTGGCTACAATCATGCTTGAAAAATATAGACTATTGATTTTCAAGTGTTGGGCTTTGCATATACTTTGGATCTTTAATGTTTCCTGTAAACCCCATGCATTGAAAGCCTACACTGGGATGTTAGGAGGTGATGCAAACACGAGGAGTTAGAGGTCTACTCAACACTGTGCATGCTTTCTTGACTGGGATCCGGGGGCCCTAACTCCTCTTGTTCTCTATTGCTTTCCAACCATAAGATGAATAGCTTTGTTCTGGAATGCTTTCCTGGTATACTGTACTGACTCATCACAAGTCTAATAGTAGGAGAATCAACAGCTCAGGGATTGAAACCTCTAAAATTGCGAGCACAGATATTTATTCTAGCATTGGGAAGCAGATCACAGTTCTCTAAGTGTTCCAAAATACAAAATTTAAACTTAGCAAGAGAAAATAGGTATGATGAATTGATTTATGTTATGAGTTGCAGGACAGGGAAGATGCACAAAATGATGGCTGCTCTTCTGCCCAATGTAAGAGTTTGAAAGAAACAGGAGAACAGAGCAGATATGAGTGTCCATGTCACATGACAAGCTGCTCCACATCCCTGGTTGTAAAGGAAATACAAATCAAAACAAGGTTGAGATTTCATCTCAGCCCAGTTAGTTTGGACAACATTAAGAACTACAACAACAAAAAATGCTGGCAGGAAAATGTGGAGGAAAAAATCCCTACTGTACAACCACTCTGGAAGGAAGCTTGGAAGTTTCTCAAAAAATAAAACATAGATCTCTGTGACCCGGCCATCCCCTATTGGGCATCTACTCAGAACACTACAAGTCAGGATACAGTAAAGACACTTACACACTCATGTCCATTGCTGCACTATTCACAATAGCCAAGTTATGGAAACCGCCAAGATGCCCTACAATAGAGGAGTAGTTCAATAAAATGTGATATGTGTACACAACAGAATTGTACTCATCCAATAGAAAGAATAAGATCATATTATTTGCCGGGAAATGGATGGACCTAGAACAAACCATGTGAAGTGAAGCCAAACTCAGAGATGAAACAGCACATGTTTTCTCACATATGTGAAAGACATATATAAAATATAACTGGATGCAATAGCTTATACAGGACTCTAGGCATTCACACACAGCCAGACTAAAGGAAGATAGCCTTAGGGAGGAACCCAAAGGTATAACTCCTCTGAATATTTAAAATACTATTTATAAAAAAATCGCAGGAAATGGAAATGTGAGTTTTTGTTGTTGTTGGTGGTGGTGGTTTTATCAGTATTTGTTTTTAGCTTTTGTTTTGTTTTTAATTTCTTTTTAGGGATATGTGGTGGAACACAGAAAATGAGAGAGGAGGGCTGAAAAAATCATTCTATATAGTATGCACCTTGTGGAAAATGAACTATGCAGCAGTTGTCAGGGATGGGAGGGAGAAAACAGAGAAAAGCAAAGGAAGGGGTGACATGGCCCCAAAAACAAATACTCGTTACCTGATTTATGAAACAGTAACCCCTCTGTACAACACCTTAATAATAACAATATTTTTTAAAGTGTGTAGGTGTTAGTGGGTTGTTAAAGGAAATGTAACCCCATACTAACTCTGAAAAATTGCTTCCATTGGAGTATCCCATTGTAGAAGAGATTATATCATGCAAGATGGCAGGTCTTTACTGGAGAATGCACACAGCATGACACTGAAGCTTCCTCTCACCTGAGTAGTAACAGGGTAGCAATGACTGGGGGGATTTGTTGGCCTGATTTAATCAGTCCAGAAACTGTGAAGAGCATTGGATAAACAGGGAACCTGAAACTAGTGGTGCAGAAGATGTAGTTCATGGTAGTAGAAGATTGGACAGACTTTGGCTGGCACCTGAAGAATAAACCCAAATGCATAGATCAGAAGAAGCACAAGGATCAGGGCCCAACTCATGGTGCAGAGGTCCATTGGTAGGCTGCATTCCCTTGCAACTCTCTATCTCCACATCATGCCCACCAAAGGGCTTAGATTATACCACAGTACAGGGGAGCCATATGCTTGTGGCTCGTATATTTAGTCCCAGCTGGGCAGGATGCTGATATCAGGATCAGGGTTTGAATCTAATCTGGAAAAGTCCTTCAATTTCAAAAAAAAAACCCAGCAAGAGAGTTGGGCTAGAGATGTGACTCAAGCAGTGTAGTGTCAGCTGAGCAAACATATAACTTTGAGTTCAAATTCAGATAATAGGAGAAATATTTAATTTTTTTCAAAAAAAATGAAGGAGAATAGGGTGAAGGTAATATTACCTCAAAGTGACTGAGTTTTAAACAACAGGTGATGAACACCCTTGAATTTGTAATTTTTAATCATCAGTGGAAATGATAGCCTATAAACTATATTCTCAGTGATGAAACAAAACTACATAAATATTCGCTAAAGTTATCTGTAAATGTTACCACTGCTACAAGTGGGTTTGATCCAGTAAATAGTTATCTAAAATATACCCAATATAAATATATGCTTATACCCATAAGCAAATATCTATGCATAAAAACATACATTTCAATTCAAATAGTAAAAAGAATAATAAAGTCCAAATAGCCAAGAACAGGTATTTTTTTCAAAGAAAATTCTGCTATAATCATATAATGGAGCAATTGTCAACTGTCAAAATAGATGCTCAGGAATTACATTTTGATGAACCTTATTAAGATTTAATTAAGATGATTTAACAGGATACAAGGAGAATGTAAAAATTTGGTGGCAAATATTCCCTTTTATTTATTATGGAGTGAATTGTTGCATACTATTATACAAGCTTGAATAATATTCACATTTGCAAAACTTTTCACTGTGTCTAGAATGCTTTATTTAAATAAATGTCTTTCAAAAATGAACTGCATTAAAGAATGTGTATTTCAAATGCACCTACCTATTTGAAATATCTATTCCAGCCTTAATATTTTGTAAACAATTTAGATATAACCGTAGCTAGTTATGCCTTCATTATTTTGAATACTAAAAAGCACAATATTAAGATGTTCTTTCTTCACCGGGTGGCTGTGAGGTATCAGTAGGATTTATATAACTAAATTACAAGTAAATCCCTGAGCGCTTGGGGAATGAGGGATTCTGTTTAATTAAATATTCTATTGTACTCAGTTATCACATAAACCATGCATGGTTTCTAACTTGAAAGTATTTGAAAACAAATTTAAAATGAAATACAGTAAAAAAAATAAAAGAAGAAAGAGAAGAAGAAAATCCAGAATAGAACATAATTTAATTTTGTCTTCATTTGCAGGATCTTCTACTGCTTCAGAAGCATAGGTGGAAACTTAGATTCTAGACAGATAGGTGTTAGACAGAAACAAAACCATTTCGCTTCCTTGAATTCACCCATTGTCTTAGTCTGCTGAATCACTATAATAGACTACGGCAGACTGGATTAAATATGGCAAAAATGCTTCCCTTGGTTGTAGAAGGTTGTAAGTTTAAGAATGACATGCAGGCATACTTGATTCTCCAGGGAGGCCTCCAACCTGACTTGCCAAAGGCTACCTGCGGGTGTCTTCTGTGTGTCCTTCATGCATGAGAAGTGGTGGAATGCAGTATTCTTTCTTCCTCATACAAACTCTATTCCCATCCATCATGGGACCCTTCCCATTATGACCTGATCTAAGCCTAATGCTCTCCCAAGACTTCTACTTTAAAATACCACCATATTGTGCCATCACGCCTCAAACCATGACCTTTGGAGAAAATTCCATTCAGTCCCACTAACTTTGCCCACTAACTGCCAAAGAAAATCATTAGCCCAGTGAGGAAACAGAGTTACTTGCCTACAATCACACATAACTTTGAGAAGTATTTAGGTGTGCTCCAAGACTCCTGACCGCTGAAAGTAAACATTCTCCGTGCTTTATCAAAATCTCCCACACACATCTCTCCTTTCTTATGCTTATTTGCCTATAGGTCATATGGCTTCTACTGGATTGTAAGATCCTTGAATAGCAAATCCATAGCTCAATGCCTATAAACACAATGAACATCAACTCTTACACACTTAGTTGTGTTGTGATTTACAGAATGAAGTTATAGATTCAGGGGAGTTCATTTGATTTGTTATTTGTTCCCAAATACAAATGTGCAGGAATTTAATACAGATCATTTTAATGGTGTACTCTATCCTTATTACTTATGCATCATAATTTCATGTGGTCTCTTGATTAATTAAGTTTTAAAAATTAACATTTATACACACATATACCTAGTTTTATTGTTGATTATTGGTGTTATAATTAAGAAAAGGAGCCTTTGCTAATAATAGTTCTGGCTAAATTATTAAATTCTTCTTCATTAAGATTTAACCCCTGTAAGAGGCATATGGAACATGACAGTGCCATAGACTCTGTCTCTTTGGTTTACTCATTGGACATATGCTTTACATACAAAACGTTATTTTGATTCACCATATGTGATCCGTATTTAAACGTGGAAATGGAGCCTCACAGGAGATGTACCAAAATAGCACATGCAAACATTTACTACTTTTGCCAGTAAGTGGATCTTTAGCAGAAACCTCAACAGCTACCATATGGGGCAGCTGTTATTCGGTGGACCAAAAATAATGGCCTGGAACAATGCAGACTGCAGCTTCACTGTGTTTGAACCCCATCCACCTAGCAAATTCTTATTTTTCAGCATCCATTCAGATGCCTGGAAGGCTCTTCATTTGCAACTAACCATTTGTAATTGGTTTGACCCAGACATGCTATTGAGAGAGAAGCACTCCTGGAAAAAAGTTTCCTGAACTACCAGGTAATTGCCAGTGATGGTGGGGGAAAAATGAGAAAACAGATTGTCTATTCCCCAGGACAATATTTGGAATTCACTTCAAAATATTTTAATAAGTCTTTGGATGGCAAATATGGACAAACAATACTTTGTACTGGATGAGAATATTAACTAGTTTATTAATTTGATGGCTCCCTGTAACACTAGGGAAAAAAGACTTTCCTATGTTGAATATTTTTCATGCTTATTTTGGTCTGTTGCGCTAGGTAACATGAGCATTTATTACAACTTGTTGGAAAACAAAGTTAATTGTTGGTGCAATGTAATAAGGATGCTGAAATCTCTGACTAATGTCATAATAGTGTTGGGAAAAGTAAGGACAGGAAACAGTTGCCTTGATCACAGTTTGGAAGGGGTCAATTTGCCATCTGCTTGTTTACTGCTTTTGGGTCAACTTCTAACAACAGGTCATGGTGGTAAACTTGTAGGGCAAAGCCTTATAACTCATGCTTGAGATTCAAAGGAGAAAAAGAGGAAGAGACTGGGATGCTACAAGCCCCATTAAGTATGGCCCTCAGTCACCTGAAGACCTACCACCTCCTTAGGTTTGCATCTCATCCCTATAATGTCAATTGGGAACAAAATATTTAGGTTCTTGGGGGACATTCCCAGTTTAAAACTAAAAGGCTCTTTAAAAGGAAGGGCCCCCGGTTTCATTATAAAATATGATGATAATATTGATTTCTAATTATTGTTGTGTGGACAAATGTACAGTGTTGACTATCATTATTATCACATATTTTATTGTGTCTCTAGGAAGAGCAAAATAAACAAGTGAGTGCTATAGGTTATATTACAGATGGAGCAAAGTAAATTGACAGTAAATACATGAATGTAATCAAAATTGTAAAACAGAAGAATACATGAAGCATCAAACACACAGCTCACATAGCCAATGTACCACAAGAATACAACATATGGCTTAATAATGAGGAGTCCCATATGGCCACTATTTGGTAATCATGTTTGGACTCTTATTTATGGCTTTCTGAAGCACTACAAGAAAAGAGTAGGATCACCCCAACTGTCTGATAGAAAAACATAGAGTATCATTATTTTAGTTCTAAGACAGCCATTAATAAGATTGTGTCTTTCAAAGAATGCTATTTTTATTGCATTAAGAGGTTAACTTTTTTTGTCATTTGGAAATTATTTTATTCTCTTTCAGAATGTTTGTATATAGAAGATTTTGCATCAGAATAAAATGAGCAAGTATGTTGAAATTGAACATGGAATTGTAAACTTTCTTGTAAAAAAGTTTAAAAATTGTCATATTTGACAAGTATTCTAAATTTAAGCATGGCTTATATTAAATTTAAATAACCTTTTTTTTGAAGAATTGTATTGAGAATAAAAATACAGACATGTACTTTCCATGTAGTCTTTGTTGGTTAGTTATTTTCCCTTCTTATCTTCAGAGGCCTAAAGGATGTTTCCACCACAGCAGACTCCTTGGGGGAGTCCTACCATTAGATGTGTATAGTTTAATGTCTAATCTGATTTCCCTTCAATATTTTCCTTCAAATGATCTTATGGACTCTGATTTAGAAACCTTGTATATTTTTTTATTTAAGCAGCTATATAAGGAATTTTCCATTATTTTAATCAATAAAGATTAAATTTAGTTTTTCTTTGTGGGGCCTGAACTCTTGGCCTGGGCACTGTCCCTAAGCTCTTCAGCTCAAGGCTAGCGCTTTACCACTTGAACCACAGCACTACTTCTGGCTTTTTTCTGCTTATGTGGTGCTGAGGAATTGAACCCTAGGTTCAATTGCCATGCATGCAAGGCAAGCACTAAGAGGTTAGCTTTTAAAGTAACATAAAATTGTGAAAAAAATATTCCACAATTCTAGAAAATGCTTTTAGAGCACCATGGCTAAGATTTGTTAATGAAATAATACAGTCTACCCCTATCTCCTTTTGTGAACTGTTCTAGAAATTGCAATTTGGATTCTATCTGTAAGAATAAACACTTTATTTCCTTATTTAAAACTGATACTTAGCTGAGCACTGGTGGCTCACTACTGTAATCCTAGATACTCAGGAGGCTGAGGTCTGAGGATTGTGGTTCCAAGCCCCCATGAGATAAACCACCCAGAAAAAGCCAGAAGTTTCACTGTGGCTCAAAGTGTGCTCTAGCCTTAAGCATAAAAGAGTCTCAGGGTCAGAACCCAGGCCCCGAGTTCAAGTCCCAGGACCAACAAAACAAGACAAAAAGTCCATTTACTATTGGATAAAGTTCATTTTTCTTTGTGGGTCATGGGGCCTGAACTCTGGGCCTGGGTGCTGTCCCTCAGCTTTTCAGCTTAAGGCTAGCACTCGGCAGCACCACTTCCAGCTTTTTCTGCTTATGTGGTGCTGAGGAATCGAACCCAGGGCCTTATGCATGCAAGGCAAGCACTCTACCACTGAGCCACCTTCCCAGCCCTAAAGTTCACTTTTGACTTGTTTAATTTTTCATGAGGAAAAAAAAACACTTGATATGGTTGGAAGATATATTATTTATGTATAAAACAAACACACGTGCTCATGTATAGACAGTTAAGAAATGATAACAAAGGGCTGGGAAGGTGACTCAGTGGTAGAGCGCTTGCCTTGCATGCATGAGGCCCTGGGTTCGATTCCTCAGCACCACATAAGCAAAAAGGAAAAAGCCGGAAGTGGTGCTGTGGCTCAAGTGGTAGAGCGCTAGCCTTGAGCTGAAGAGCTGAGGGACAGCACCCAGGCCCAGAGTTCAGGCCCCATGACCGGACCCCCCCCCCAAAAAAAAAGAAATGATAACAAAGAGGATTAACATATAATTTGGTAGGTAAAATGTTCCAATCACTCTGTTCTTCTCATATTTTTATATGCTAATCACAAATAATGATAAGGATAACTTGTTTTTATTAAGCACCCTTCTCTTTTACCAAGCCTTATAACTTATATTCAGGAATGCCTTTGTTTTCTAGGAGCTTATACGGATGGTGCTGAATTTTAACATCTTATTTTAAAGGACAGGAAAGATGGTACCTGAAAACACAGACTTGGGATAAAGCTTAGCTGTGGTTATTGTATTAAAACTGGGACTTGAACTCAGGGTATTGTACTCTTACTTAGGCTTTTTTGTAGAGGTCAATTTTGAGCCATAACACCATGATTCCAAATTCTTAGTTCTTTACTTGATGCTCTTTATCTGCTTTGTTTTCTCAGCTGCATCTTCCAAACAGGTATATTACTCTATCCTCTTACCCAGTGACTGGAGTCTGGGTTAGACAATCATGTTCATGCAAATGGTTGGCAATGATGTGATAGGAAATTTGGGAAATTATCAATTTCATGCAAGGAGCCATGATAAATCTGACCAAATGAGGCTCACAGAACTTCATTTCGTTTTTGCTTTCAAGTAAAAAGCATTAGGGAATTTCATTATCTTTAGAGAAGAGATTAGAAAAGAACAATTAAGGGACAAAGTTATTCTCTGACACCAGTGGAGCCACTATAAAATCTTATACATCCTTCTTGAAATGGGGATTTCTGCTCTCACTAATTGGGAAAAAAACTTTTCTCAAATGACTACTTAATGTCATGTAAAATATATAAAAAGCACTATTAAATTGATTTTTAAAGACTGTTGTCAAAAGCAATTTCTGGTATATGATTTCACAGTACCTACACAAGTTTGCACATTAGGAACAAAGCTCTGTATTAGAATATATTCCAGAAATATCTTCCCTAGAGACCTGTATGCCTTTTCTTACCAACATGTTCCATTTTCACCCTTGTTCTTGCGCAGTTCTCTTCCAAGATAAATTCTCTATCAAAGCCATCATTAGGCATCTCCAGAGGAAGCTATATACTTTTTCTTCTTCATTTTTTTCCTTTTTTTTCTTTCTTCTAATAACACAACTAAACCATATTTTCCAGTTTCCCTTGAACGCAGTTTCGTCCACATAGTTGGTTAGGTTTAACAATTTAATGTAGGCAAAAGGTATGTGATATGTTTCAGGCCTAGCTCCCCACTGTGGATCATTTCTTTTTCTGTATTGCTTGCTTATTCACAATGTTTAGGGCCATCTTGGAATAAATGTATTGAACAGAGCAGATCCTCCTCCAACCTCTCTCCCAGCCTTTGCTCAAAGCTCTGCTTTGTAAAATGAGAAAATATACTCCAACCACTACCATTATCTTTTTTTTTTTGCTGATCCTGGGACTTGTACTTAGGGCCTGGGCTCTGTCCTTAAGCCTCTCTGTGCTCAAGGATAGTAGTCTAGCCCTTGAGCCACAACACCACTTCCCACTTTTTTGTTTATATAGTACTGAGGAATCAAACCCAGGGTTTCATGCAAGCTAGGCAAGCACTCTACCAATGAGCCACATTCCCAGTCCTATTATTAGCTTAAGGAAGAAGCAGAAACTGTTTGGATGGTGGTTTAACAACTATACCAAAAGGGGTTCTATTTCACAGAGTGACAGACTCTCATTTCTTTAAAATATCCCATCCATGGTAGTGCTTAGTTAAATAGTAGGCAGAAAAGAGCAGATAGATGGGAACTAAGGCTATTGGAAGGCAAAATATTTGTTTTCCTAGGATAAATAAAAGGGCAAGACACACAGAGGCAAAGCATTCTGCTAAAAGAAGAAGGGAGGGGGGGAGAACAGAAAATACCGTACAAAGGAAATGTAATCTTTACCTGAGTCATGTAATTGTAATCCCTCTGCACATCACCTTCATAATGACAATAAATTAGTGGCGCTGTGGCTCAAAGTGGTAGAGTGTTAGCCTTGAGTACAAAAACTCAGGAACAGCGCCCAGGCCTTGAGTTCCAGCCTCATGACTGACAAAACAAACAAAAAAACCCATAATGACAACAAATTAATCAAAAATAAGATTATTATTTCATCTCTTTAGACCTTTCAAAGTTATTTGATTGATATACAATAATTATAAATTGCATGATATAAAATTAAATATCAACAATGTGTGCTGATAAAAGCAGATTCATTAATATTTCCCTCTATTACTCCTTGGTATTTGAACTATTTGAGCTCTTTTCTTTCACTTATTTATAAAATTATAAGTTAATTTGGGTTGCAATCACCCCACTGTACTTTTATGTCCATTGTCTCTTCTGATCGTGATTCTACATTTTGATTGGCTCTTGTGACATGAAAAGAATGTAGAATGTTTGCATGACTTCTTCCCCATTGTTTTGGTATTATACATTGTGTAACATGTATTAAATTATACCTTGTGGCTAATACACATGTATAAATAGTAATTCATAAAAAATAGTCCTCCCAGTAAAATAACCCTGACTCATTAGTGGTGAAAACTGCTTTTCACTGGTCGAGTGAGATATGTTTTCAGAACCTGGAGATCAGGCTTGTAATTATTTACTGCTTTGAAGTGTCTAGAACTTTCAGATTGGGCTAGAGCTAGGCAAAGATTTATGTTTCTAGAAGCCAAAGAGCACCAAAACTGAAAATACCTCTAGTGACAAATGTCCTTTATGTACTAAGGAGTACATTTCTGATACTATCAAATATATTTTAGTAGGAGGAATTACATTTATAATGCAGTTTTAGACAAACTGTTTGAGTGAGATATTATTATTGTCCTTTATCTTTAGTAATAATCATAAGGTCATTCTTAAAAAATAATTTAGAACTGTCTCAAATCATAATAGTTTTCATTATCTGATATATATATATATATATATATATATATATATATACATACCCACACATATATATATGCATACACATATATATATAGTCTGAGTTTATATATATATATATATATACACACACATATATAGTCTGAGTTTATATGTATGAATATATGTATTACAAGGAATGAAAATATATGTACATATTATATATATATGTATATATATATATATATATATATATATATATATATATATATATATATATATACCTCAACTCAGGCCATATCAAGCTACAAATAAGCAAATAAGCTCATACCTAATCATGCATGATTTCCAGACCCAAATATAGAGCAGGAGCCAAGTCTTTCAACAAATATCTCCCTACATTTCTTTTGATGACCATCAAGCTCTCCTAAATCTTTATCCACTAATAACTAAGGTACTTTTCATAATTACAATTTTTCCCCACTCAGCTTGACCTAGCCATGGGAAAATTTCCCTCTAATAATCATTCTCTTCTTTCATCTAATGCTCCTCCTATAATTACTCTGACTGGAAACCTTTCAGTCAATTTAATACCTCCTTCTTTCTAACCTTGTACATTGAGCCAACCAATTTCCAAATTACATCAGATATTTTACTTTGACAAAGGCTTCACACCTTTAACTCCCTTCCCTTCCTACTGCCTATACCTTCAGTTCAGCTTCTAATTACTTTCCTACCTTCCATACCATAATAATCTAGTAATTGGTTTCCACACTTGTCTGTTTCTCCATAGCAATCCATCCACACAGTGGTACAAGATTTCTCTTCCTAAAATATATCCTTGATCATAGAATAAGAAGCTCTTGAGAAAAAGAAGACTTAAATAAAGTGATTTTACTTCATTTCTTTTCAATTCTTAGTGAATATGAGAATTGGAGAAGTGTTCTTTGTTTTATTATGGATATAATGTATGGTTAAACAACTAGACTACATACAACATAAGCAATATAAACTGAGAAGCAATAATCTCCCCAGGATCAAATATGGTTTCTATTTTTGTTTCAGTTTTTTGTTCTTGGTATAATCATTATAATTCCACATAATATACTTCTACCTTTCTTTGCCCAGTACTATTAACTATTCACATATTTATTGACTTCCCACTCTAAAACATGAGTAAATCAGTGTCCTGGCCACTTCTACCTTTGAACCTTCTTGCCTTATTGTCTTCTTTCTCAGATTTCTAAGTCCTGCATGATCTAAACGTTGTTCTATATAAGACAATGAAATTGTCAAAGCTCTACATATGTTATGGCTAACTATCAGAACACATACTACTGCATTGTAAACAGTGTGATTATATTTGGATCTCAAGTGCTCCTGAAGCTGGTATGCTATAGTCTTGTTTAATGGCAAATATGCTATTGGAAGAAGATAAAAATTTTTAGTAGTTGGAGCCTAATAATGGAAGTAAGGACATGAGGGTATCGTTGAGGGACACAGGGGGGACCCTGGCCACTTCCTCTCTGTGTCTCTTTCTCTTTTCCTGCTGGCTTCCATGATGTACAGTTTTGCTCTACCAACTATTTCTAGTATTTCTAATGTTGCGTCCTCTGCCTTTTCATAGGTCTGCAAGGCACTGAGTCAGCACACCATACCCGGGAAACTCCAACACCATGAGCCCAAACTCATCTTTCCTCTTTCTAAGTTGTTTATATCAGGTATTTTGGCACATTGCTGGAACACTGATCAACACAATTATGGTTATTCAATTATATACTGTACTTTACAGTATTGTTAGAAATCTGCAAAGGGAGACAAAAATCAGCAAAAAAAGATATATAGGAAGTCTACTGCAAGTTGAACAGTTTGAGACTTATAAAGGGGCATTTGACCAAAAGAGTGGGGGCCAATACACTATGCTTTTATCTTAGCATGATTCTGTCACATTTTTCCAATTTCTAAAGACCAGTCCATTTACAGTTTTGAGAACTTAAGATGAATGGAAGCCAAAGTTAATTCAGGGTCACCCAAACCAAAGTTGGAAGAGAGAAATGGTAAGTCTTAAAAAATCATACCAAAAGCTAAATTAAATATGATTTTAGTATTTTCACTGATTACTAATTGGCAATTGGTGATTGATGACCATTGAAGTGTAATTATTTTGGATATATTGGGGTGGAGACCAGCTATCTATGTCTTAATAAATTTGAATTCAGTGAAGCCTGAAAATGTAGATATAGCTCTGAAACAACTTGAATGTCGAGAGGAATTTGATTACCGGGTAGTTAAATCCAATTTCTTCTTTGTAATTTTCATTTATTTTGAGCTAAGATATGCATACAATGGTCAACCCATAGAAAATATTTTGCTTCATTTTCTACTAGCTCATAGAGTGTGTCATGGTTTTGAATAGTTGACATTCCACAGAGCCGTTGTTTATGAATGCAGCATGTCTTGATCAATGACAGCTTCTTTCAGTGTTCTCGTCCAGCCCTCCCCTCCTACCTCTTCCCTCACATTCCTTAATTTTTTAGGATGTGTATTGAATTTTTTGCCATTTCACAAAGCACTTTAGGTACACAATGCATCTTGATCTGTGTCACCTCTTCAGTATTTTCACGCCCCACCCCCCATTTAAGTCCATTTGTTCTATGCTGGATTATATGCTATTTACTGAAGGCTGATCTTTGTGGTGAATTTCATATGCACATGTTAAATCCCAGCACTTCAGTGATGTGATTGTAGGTGAATCTTGAGAAGTGATTCAGTTATGAGGGCTCATAAATGGTTTTAGACCCCTTATACAAGAAGCTATAGAGAGCTTGTGCCACAGGAGGTTACAGCTAAACGATGGCTGTTTATAAGCAAGGACATTACCAGTGTCTAAACCTGATGGGAACTTTCACCTAGGACTTCGCAGACTCAAGAACTGTTGGAATTTCATTTCTGTCATTTTTAAGCCACCTCGGCCAGTGCTATTATTATTATTATTTTAGCAGCCTAAGCAAACTCAAATATTATGTCTATCATTTGAAGTTTTCATAAACGGTCGCTTGTGGCATTATTTCATCTTTCTTCTGAGATGGAATATTGTTTTTTCATATAATCAGTTCGGATGGTGGGCATTTTTTCCCATTTCCTTTTCCTATGGTATTCCTCTCTGAATCTGTAGCAACCTAATTTAAGCAAACTCTAATATTTGCTGATGGTGTTTAATCTGAAAAGTCAATGGCAGGCTAAGGAAATTATTCTCTGCTTGGATCCTTAAGTTGCTATTACTGTTCTTTTTGCATGGGTGAAAACTTTCATTTTAAACTGAGTCCGAATTTTTATTTCAAACTATCTGTAATTCTGGTAAAGTGTTTTGTCTTCTTGTTCAAGAGACATATCCATTGCTTACATTTTCTGTCACGTCAGTTCAACTAGTTTATTGCCAACAATATTTTATTACAACTTTAGCTGTGTTATAATTTTCCTTAAATCACTCAGCAAAGTATACCTTTAAATTTGTGCATCCCATAATTGAAAATCTTTGAATTTTGTTATTTTATCCTTCTTAAGTCTATATACAACATAAAGATAATTTTTAGCATTTTTACTGTTTTCTATAAAAGACTTCCCAATATTTTCCTTGTAAAATGAACATACATGATTTTTGTATCTTAATTTTCTTTGTAATTGGCATGTGATATGACATAAAATGTGATGGATGCATACAGGTGCATAATAATAAAATTAGTGTACGTATTGCTTCATATATTTGCCATTTCTTTTGAGGTAAGATTATCTGAGGTTTTTTTTCCCTCCAGCTCCAACATTGCATAGGAGATTTTCTTAGAACGTCTTTGTAAAAATCTCACAATGTTCAACTTCGGTAAGAAGTTGTCCATCTCATTCTGTTTTAGTTAAAATGAGAAGGGTGGATTCTTTCTTGTTTGGCTTCTTCTGACTTCTGTTAAATTTCCTTTCAAATGGAAGACATAACGGTTTTTTAGAACCTCCAGTCACATAGCATATGTCTACCCATCCTTCTATGTAATGTGCTGTGGTGTCTAGAGGAAGATATGTCTGATGCTATCAGGCCATATGACCCTTTAGAAGTAATTTCATTCCTTGTTAATTTGATGAAGTGCTCAGTTTTTCATTAGAGTTCTGGCAAGAAAAGAAGTGCCTCCCTTGATTCACTAGTCTCTGGTGGCTCCTGTCTTCTTTCCTTCCATTCCTGTTTCTCATCCTAAATCACAAGCACATGGCTACTGCCTGACTTCCCTTCTCCCTGTGAATTTGTATTCCTGGTAGCAGGAGATGTATAAAAAGACAGAATTTGAAGTGAGATGAAGTACAAAAGTAGCCCTAATAGCTCCCTAAGCAGTTGACATAGGAAGAGAGATTAAAGGAAGGAAAATGATGATGGCCACATATTTGGTTGGCAGCATTCAGTTTTGAGAACTTCGACCCCTAATTCCTTAAAGTGTCATAGGGATCCTTTGCAATTGGTAATAAAGAAGAAACCTTCAGATTTCTGTCTAATGTTAGTCATCATGAATTTTGGATTACTTTATTCACAAATACTTAGATAGGCAATTGGTGACTAATTTGACACCTTATGCCTACAAAATAATGACAAACTCATTTATGGTTTACTGGATAGAACGCAGCCTTCCGTTTTCCCCAAAGCCTTGTCAACATTCCACCAACCTATGCTGTTTATTTCTGTGAAGATCCCTGTATGAGTCACATTCTACTGCTACGTGGCTTCCATCTCTAAAAGTGTGCACCCATTATTTACCTACCTATGCTCCTTTTTTTTTAATACCTCATCCTCTTCACTTGGTGTAATTTTACCTAGCTATTTAGAGAATACTTCTTCTTGGGCCATCTTCACATGGTTGCTACATGATGGCTGGCTTGAATGAAAGGACATTATCAATACTTTTTCTTTTTAAATTGTAACAACAACCAAAATTATTCTAACTACCAGAAGAACTGCCTGAAGCTTTGCTGATCTTAGGAGACCTGTGCCACAATAACTTCCTTTGTATATATTTCTGGCATTATTTTTCTTACACAGGCGTGTCAGCCACAAAGTGGTTGTTTTTCGCCAGGTGCCTCGCATCAGATCCTGTCAATATTTTAGTCTCTTCTCCATTGTTATACCTTTAGATAATAGAGGTACAGCAGCTGCCCTTTTGTGCAAGGAAGTTGACCAATCTACCTTGCGTTTTCCACTAAAATCACACATATGCTTTTCCAAACAACGTGGCCTTCTGCCTTTGCTTTCTTTTAGCAAATGCATTCTGCCTCTCTCTTTGTTCATGTGTGTGTCCAGTTATCGCGATTTATTCTTATTGAAGACCTTTGTTACAGAAACAGCCATTTATGAAATATACTGCTCTCTTTCCCCTTAGTTTTGCAAGAGAAATAATGCTGCAAGTTGGTCCCAAACTTCTGGTTACTCGCAAGTCTGCTAATCATCTAAATGACAGCAGTGACATTTGGGAGTGCAGAGCTCTCTCCTTCACTGACTTCATAAACCCATCTTACAGTGCTCATTTGTTGACATATCACAGCTAGGCAATAATGCATCTTGAGGCTTTGATGAACCCATGTACAAGAAAGAAAATCAATTCTCTATCAAGGTTTGCTTGAAGAAAAAGGGGCACTAGACCAGCACTCAGGAAATTTGGGGTACAGTCACTGCCTGGCTCAGGAAAAGTTAGCATTTGTTCTAGGCATTGTGTCCCTGATATAACAGTTTAGATCTCAGCTTTTCTATGAACTACATGTGTGATCATAAGCAAAGCTTTATTTTTCTCATTAGTAATGGACTATAAAGTACCTATAATTATATGTGCATTAAAGTTGGTATTATAATTATTGTTCCACATAAATCACTATATTTTGTTCATGTGACTCAATATTTATTATATTTCATTTGAATGTTTTAGAGGCTTTGTTTGCTTTATTATAAAACTAAAGAATTGGTCGGGTGATTTCTAAGGCTCCTTTTGTTGTTAATAAACATTATTTTTCCATCTGGAAAGAGTCCTGATTGATTTGTTCTCATTCTGGTGTGTTTGTAAGTCTGACTAACACATCTAAGTCTTCAGGGTCATGTATTTATGACAGTTCAGCAGGAGTTCAATACCAGACAGGTAATTGGAATGTGGCTCGGCAAAATTTCCCAAAATTGTGCCTCCTGGTGTGTCCATCAGTTAGTGGGAAAGTGATCATACTCTCTAGATCTGGGAAAGCTTGACATTCATCATGAAAACAATGAGGATTGGAGGCAACTAAGCCATTTTACCTGTATATTGATATACATAGCTATCATCACACATTGTTGAGTGTCATTTAGAAACAGGATCTGAGGGAAGGTCCTGCTCTAACGACAACCTGTTTCGGATTTACAGTTTACATTACTGGAGAAGAAAGCCAGAGCTCCGACATGAGTGAGTATGGTCATCTAAAGTTTCCACGTGGTTGTATCATGACAAGAAAACTCACTAGTTTTTTCCATACTATCTGCATATGTCTCCTAGTCTTTGATTCACATTCCTATGAAAGAAGGAAACAGTTCTGAAGGTCTTTTAAATGCTGCTGCTGAGCAGAACGTTAGCAGATACAAAGAAAAGTGAATTTGGAATCTAGATGTAATCCAGGAGCTGATAGTTCACACCTGTAATCCTAGCTAGTCAGGAAATTGAGATCCGAGGGTGGTGGTTCAAAGCCAGACTGGGCAGAAAAGTCCATGACGGTCTTATATTTAATTAACCATCAAAAAGCTGGAAGTGGACATATGTCTTAAGAGGTAGAGCACCAGTCTTGATTGAAAAAGCTAAGCAGGAAAGCAAAGCCCTGAGTTCAAGCACCAAGAAAAGAAAAACAAAACTGAAAGAAAATGAAAGAAAAGAAAAGGAAGAGAAACCTAAATGAAGATAGATCTTTAGGAAATTCCTGTCTTTCTACAAAAATGAGTTATTCCAAATGATCTCTCTGTAAATCCTCAAGCTCAAGGATCCATTAAAATCACAAGTGAAATATGTCAAAACTGTAAATTTCTTGGTCCCAACTCTATGGATTCTGATCAAGTTATTCAAGAGGCCTGAAAAAATATATAATTAATATACATGTGCATGACTCTGTTGTCCAAGTATTTACAGCTCATTGCAAAATCTTCTCCATTTTGAAAAAGCTGATAACATTGATAATATTGTATTTACCACTTGTATGATTATGGATGAAAAATATTATTGATTCATTCTAAAAAATTACATCACTTTACTTAGCATTATTTTAGATTTTATAATGAAGAACTATGTCATTTACTCTCCTTTTTACAAATCTCAGGTATCCTAAAAAGTGATGTTATAAGGACATGACTTTGGCAGAACTTCTCTCTGAAATAACATCACATTTCCTGCTCTAAGATGTCTCCTTTAGCCCAAGTGGATATCATATTTCCCCCAAGTACATCACACATCGTTACATATCAAAGAAGATTTGGTAAAAAGAGAAAAAATTCTGGAAGGCATCTCTATTGGTGTTTTAAAAAAGATATTTTGATTCCATATCTTAGCTAGGGTAACTAATGCTGCAATAAACATAGTTGTGCTGGTAGCTTTAGTGTGGTCTTGTTTGTGATCATTTGGGTAAATGCCCAAAAGTGGGATTGCTGGGTCATAGAGGAGCTGTATGTGGAATCTTTTGAGGAACCTCCATACTGCTTTCCAAAGTGGTTGAACAAGTTTACACTGCCACCAACAATGCAGTAGAGTTCCCTTCTGGCCACATCCCCTCCAGCATCTGTTGTTATTAGAATTCTTGATTATAGTCATTCTAACTGGGGTGAGGTGGAATCTCAATGTTATTTTGATTTGAATTTCTTTTATGGCTAAGGATGTTGAGCATTTCTTCCTATGTCTACTGGACATTCTTATTTCCTCTTCAGAGAAGTTTCTTAGTAAGTCTTTAGCCCACTTATTTATTGGGCAGTTGTTTCTTTGAGGATTTGTTGTTGGAGGATTTAATTTTTTGAGTTCCAAGTATATTTTAGATTTGAGACTATTAACTGTTGTATGGCTAGTGAAGATCTTCTCCCAATCTGTGGGCTTTCTATTGATCTTGCTAGCTATGTCCTTTGACATGCAGAAGCTCTGTAGATTCATGCAATCCTCTTTGATTTGTTGTGTTTCTGCGTCTCTATTAATACACTTTCCACCTGTGCTAAGGAGACCTAGATAAGATATGGAACCAATCCAGATGCCCCTCAGTAGATGAATGGATCAAGAAAATTTGGTGTACACACACACACACACACACACACACACACACACACACACACACACACAATGTAATTCTATACCTCCCTCAGAAAGAATAACATCTTCCCATTTGTTAGGAAATGAAAAGACTTGGGAAAATTATATTAAGTGAAGTAAGCCAGGCCCAAAGAAATATAGGTCTCATGGTTTCCCTTATTAGCCATGACTAGTGTATGTCTGGGACAAGCAGAAAATATCAAAAGCTATGTACATATGAACAGATAAGATAATGTTAAGTGAAATTAACCCCAAGATAGGGACACAAATGGCTTTTTTCTTTCTTGTTACTGTTTCTAATGTATTCATAATGTACTATGTGATTTTTTTTGGGGGGGGTCCAGTCATGGGGCCTGAACTCTGGGCCTGGGCACTGTCTCTCAGCTCTTCAGCTCAAGGCTAGCGCTCTACCACTTGAGCCACAGCACCACTTCCGGCTTTTTTCTTTTTGCTTATGTGGTGCGGAGAAATCGAATCCAGGGCCTCATGCCTGCAAGGCAAGCGCTCTACCACTGAGCCACCTTCCCAGCCCCCTATGTGATATTTTTTGTTTCTTTGTATGTTCTTTCCCCAGTGTATAACCCCTATTTTCACTCTATTTGATGTCTCTGCCCTGTGTCTTGAATATATACTTCCCTAATTTGGGGAGGGGAAGGGAAAAAACAAAATGCTTAAATAAGGATACAGGTTGGTCCATTGTAACAATGAGACATACAAGACACTATGTTGAAAAACAAACGTTACATTGTAGGTGGGGCAGGGGGGGGGAGTATAGTTGTGGAGGTGGGGAGGGAAAGGACGGTAATGGAAAAATAAAGGAAGAGGTAATGATGCTTGATAGGAAATGTATTCATGACCTTGCTCATGTCACTGTAACCCCTCTACATTATTTTCACAATACAAAACATATAAAAAAGAAAGAAACATTTTGAGAAGGTATTTGTTTTTGCAAATTATTTGATGATGATCCTAAACAGAAAATCACCTCACTAACTAGCATCCTTATCATTTTTTCACCCCATTTTCCATGTCGTAATAGCTAAATGGAGAGATGTTGGGATCAAACAGATTGGGATCAAATATTTGCTGTATTTCCTCAGAAAGTTACATAATGGATCTCATGTTCTGTTTGTGAAATCGGTGCAACACTATCCAATTTAGAAAGTTATTGCGGAAATTAAATGACTTACTGCACCTAAGTTGCTTAGTATAATGCCTAACACACAACAACTTGAAATTATTCATTTTATTTATGTTTGTGTACACATAGTGCTTCTTTGTACCTGGAATGTTTAAATAATCTTTGAGTAGTTGTACAAAGGAGCTGCCATATAACAAAGCAATTTATGAATACAACGCATCTTGATCAGTGCCACCCTTTCAACATTTCACCCCCTTTCAACCCACCCCTCTCCTTACTCTTCTTGATTTTATTGCATAGAAGATGACCCCTTCCCTGCATTGACCCTCCCTTCCTCTCACTTATCTACCTCTCTCCCTTTGACCACACCTCGCTTCTTGGAAAGTTCCCCATTTCTGGTGTTGATTTTGTGGAGCTTTAACTTGTCTTTCTACATGTTATCATATTTGAGCTCCCCATGAAGCCTATTATACTTCAGTTAATTCATTTGCATACAAACCATCTCAATGATTTTATGTCTAGATTTATATGAACATTCTATCCAACACAAATGAGGGACACCAGACAACCTTTGTTTCTCATATATATTTTTCAAGTGTTTCTACTACCTTATGAATGGTACATCATTCTTTCTAGTAGACGAGTCAAATTCCATAGTGTATATACATATATATTTTCTATAGTTATATTAACATTTGTGCTTCCTACATAAGAGAGTCTTTATATAGCCCTGTATGGTTGTCAACTTACTTTGTAAGTGTACAAAGTCTCAATTTACATTCATGATGCTATTCTTCATAGACACATCAGATACTGTTTCACTCAGAACATTCAAATTCGTATTGTATTCATAAATCTACATGTTGGATTGAAGCCCCTTTATAAAAGTACCTAAAGATATTTTTAAGACTATACTTCACATAAAAGTGGGCATGAAAGATATGGATAGTAACACGAGGATGGTAAGTCACATTTTATAATGACTACATCCAAACATCATTGAGTTTCTCAGAAAATATCTGTTTAATATACTCAGAACTTAACTATAGCAGCTCACATCCACAAAGACCTGCACCTGAAGCTTGTCTATGAACGGAATTTGAGCTCATATTTGACATTTAAACTCAGGCTTATGACAATGACCATCATAATGATATTGTAACACCCTCCCAAGTTCATCACATGCTAAGCTATGTACATTCACTAACAAGCTCAACGAAGCAAATTCTATGAACCTAAAGAGCTCATAGAAATCAGTTACAAACATAGAGCTAGCAGATAGAAATAGCCAGGGTGGGAACACAGAACTAGTCAAGATTCTAGACTTGTAACTATTCTGTTCCATTTCTTTCACCACCATACTAAAAGATGTCGCTGTACCATCACCTTCATTCTTCTATTTTTATTTTTGGTTTTTCATTTATTTTGTATGCTGTTTCTGGGGCTTAAACTCAAAGCCTGGGTACTGTCCCTGAATGTCTTTGCTCAAGGCTAGTATTGTACACTTGAGCCACAGCTCTATTTGGACCTTTTTGGTTGTTAAGTGGACTTTCCTGCCCAGGCTGGCTTTGAACTGTGCTTCTCAGATCTCAGCCTCCTAAGGTAAGTAGCTAGAATTTTAATCAGTAGCAAACCATTCTTCTATTTTTGACATACGTTTAAAACCTCCAAATTAACTGCACTTGTTCCAGCCTTCCAGTGTTTGTTTCTAGAAGAACTGGAGTCATACCAAGACTTCTTAATCTTAGAAGTGAAAAGGGACACAAAATCAGCTTCCATCCTTTGATTTCAGAGCAACTGAGCCATTGCTAGCAACATTTGCTGCCTTGTTGGGAATTAGGATAAAGTGCCTTCTCTCTAGTCTAGACAATCCCACCAGAAGTGGCACAAACTTGTTATTTTCTTAGTTCAGGTTGGGCACTTGAGGAGCACAAATCAAGCAAGTCTTAAGTCCCTATTTATTCCCCCCAAAGAGGGAAAAAAAACCTACCCATCCATTCCTATGCCCCTTTCAGGCTTTAGCATTTGTCATCTCTATATCTTTCCATTGCTCCTTGAAATCAGGTGACAAAGAAAATAAGTCAGGTGGCGAACATCTGCAAATAAAAAGGCAGGTAGAATATAGAACACTGGTAACAAAAGTAATGTCTAATTTAGCTTGCGTATGTGGAAGTTCAAAAACTATGTCTAATTTAGCTTGTGTATGTGAAAGTTCACACTTAAAGGGCAAGTATATGCAAAAGAACTGAAATCTATCCCGGGCATAATTTATCTTTGTCAGCTGTCAATGGACATGGCCTTTATTTGAAAGCAATTTAATTAATGAGATTAGTGCCCTTGAAGTTCTTCACTGACAAAATAAAGGAATCCATAGATCTTAAATGTCTTACACAGATATTTATCCCATAGTTTAATATACTTTCCAAATACCAATCATTGATCATTCACTCATCAGAACACTATGAAAAAAGTCCAAAAATTAGCCTTGTGTTTCAAGAGAAAAAGACATACAACATATTTGGTGATGGCTGAGAGTAAAACTATGCTGAGGATTATGTTCCAGGAGATTTGTTTGTCAAACAGGGGGAAAAATTTACAACTTACTTAGATGTTGCTCAAAAGCCCAAGGCAGTGTCTACCCCATTTGTGTTTTCTGGAATTTTTTCAGTCCCATCTGTTTATTTTCTATTGAACAATCATAGCAAAACAACAAGCCAGCTTTTGAGGATTTGAAAGCATGTGGGATTTGGAAATGATGTGAAAGGCATAATGAGGAATTCTCAGAACAGTGGGCCTCAGATTGCCTGATACTATTGTTATTTGGCATTTAATATTTCCTTTGTGCTTATATACTACGTGTGAGAGAAGAATTTTTCTGGCCCTAGATAGTCCCTGGAATGCTCCAACATCTTCTGGATTGAGGATCTTAAAGTTTTACTATTGATATTATTTGTTTTTTAGTTGTGAGACATGATTTGGGTTCCTTAATAATTGCTTTTCTCAGACTTTTCTAATAAATTCTCAGATTATAACCCAAAAGCCAGGATATATACTTTAAATTTATTTACTTAAATACTACATATTTGGTTCTGAGGCAGTTTATCTCCAGAACTTTACACAAACTTGGTCAAATATTTGCTTAAGATCTAGCCAATCATAAACTTAAAAGGAAACATATTTTTCTAAGAATGAAAGTAAAAAAGATGGCAATCCTTTGTTGATTTCCATATGGGATTATTATTTTTTCTGTGTTTTGATAGAGGGTCGGTCATTGTAGTACAAGCTGGTATGGACTCACTTTCATCCTGCTTTGGCCTCTTGCATGTTGAAATTATAGTGTGAACCACCACAATCGGCTTTTATTTACCATATTTTTATGGCAAGAGTTTTGACACAGAGTAAGGTTGGTCAAAGAGACTGGAAAAATGTCTATGGTTTCACTCGAATCCTTCCAGAGAGCCAGACAGCATTTTTATGCCTTTTTAAAATGCACAGAGAGAATGGTGGCAAACAAATTTACATACTCCTTCCTTAGGCTTAAGCAAAGCAACTTCGGCCACCTACAACCTGAAGGGTGTATTTCCTATACATTCCCTGGGAACTAGCTCCTTCTCTAATCAGATATATACCATCATTTCCTGTATCTGTCGACTGGCATCCGAGAAGACAGTAATGTTGCTAATTAACATTGGGTAGGTGAATAAAAAGACATACAAGGATATATTGATATCTTGATGTTTAATCCAGGGATAAATATGCATCTCATTAACCTGATCATGTCAGGATTCAACAAGGCAATAATGACCTCTGAAGCCTAGTCACTGAACTCAACATACTTTATGCAAACTGATTTCAGTGGATATTGGGTAGGCCTTCTGTATCATGTAGCTATGGGATTGCTTCTAAGCACACCATAAGGAACAGGGAGACATGAGTGAAGTGTGTTAGCACAGATATAAATAAGTCACTTCTTGTTACCATCTATTGGCCAAGATAAACATCTGCGCCCAACACTGACATAAGAAAGTCTGTGAAATGTAGGAGGGGAAAGGGAATCATGGGTGAGCACAAAATATTTTGTGGTCTCTACCCTATCTTCAAACTGAAGTCTTTATATTAAACTGGATTTTTAAAAACTAAATTAAATTTTGTTTGGTGTATCTCAGGTTAGAAGCTATTGTTCCTGTGTTAAAATTCTTCCTATAATGAATGTATATACGCAGTGCATTGGGGGTAATTTCTTTCATTTGAATTGAGGAATAAGTCATTAAATAACTTGAACCAAGGGATTAACATAAGCCAATATGCAAAGTTTGAAGGGAATAGTATAAAGAATGTTCTAGAGATAAAATGCTCAATATCAAAACCAGTCTCTGCTATTTGCTGGCTGCTGCTACTATATCAAGTTGTATTCCCCTTGGAGAACAAGTTTTAAAACCAAGCAGAAAAGGTCAAAAACTATGTACATATGACCAGATAAGATGATGTTAAGCAAAGTAACCCCAAGATAGGGACAAGAATGGTTTTTTCTTTCTTGCTATTGTTCTTAATGTATTTATAATGTACCATGTGATTTTTTTTGTTGCTTTATTTGTCCCTCCCCCATGGTATAACCCCTGTTTTCACTGTATTTGATGTTGGTGTCCTGCATCTTGTATTTACACTTCTCTAGCTTGGGGAGGGGAAGGGAAAAAACAAAATGCTTAATCAGGGATACAGGTTGACCCATTGTAACAATGAGATGTACAAGACACTATGTTGAAAACGAACTTTACAATTTAAGCTGGGTGGGGGGGAAGGGGATGGAGGGGGGAAGTGTAGTTGTAGAGGTGGGAGAGAAGGGATGGTAGGGGAAAAACAAAGGAGGAGGTAACAATGCTTGATAGCAAATGTACTCATTACCTTGCTCATGTAACCTTAACCCCTCTGTATAGTATTTTTACAATAAAAAATGTATTAAAAAACAAACCTGTAAAATAGAAGTTAGGATTTTAAAACTTTTCTTTCTTCCCCACACCCCCCTTAGCTGGGCTAGGATTTGAACTTAGTGCCTTGTGCTCACTAGGAAGGCTTTCTCCTACTTAAACCATACTTCCAGCATTTTTTTGCTTTACTTTTCATATAGAGTTTGACATTTTTGTCTGGGGCTGGTCTCAGATAATAATCCTCCTACCTATACATCCTGTCTACTAGCCAGGCTTACACGCATATACCACAGTATCTGACTTGCAGGTTGGCATGAAACATAATCTTCTCAATTTTTGCCCTTTGGTGTAACTAGGATTATAAAACTGTAGTACCATACTTAGTGTACTTAAAAATATGTGCATATTACAGCTTTGAGGCATGGTATTTACTCAAGAATATATCAATATTTTACTTAAGAAAAGCCGGAATACTCATTTATTTCATTTTCATTGGTTTTCCTGTTTTTAAAGATCAGTTCACTGCTATACAAATGGCTGGCAACAGTTTTGTAACTATGAGATAATTGTAACTCTGTACCCTATGAGTTTGTGGAAAAAGAGAATAAAGAGTAATGACTGTCTCCAAGGAACTCCTAAAGATCCAAAGCTCAGAGCCACAAATCTCAAACTCTTCTATCCTTGAAGCATCTAAGATAAATGGCATAGGTGGTGCTTAGTAAAATAATTCTGAGTATTATGTATGAGACAATTCACACATCTACCCAAATACATGCTTTTGCTTTTCTTTTTCTTCTCCTTCTCTTTCTCCTTCTTCTCCTCCTCCTCCACCTCCTCCTGCTCCGCTTCTCTTTCCTCCTCCTCCTTCTTTTTCTTCTTGTTCTTGTTCTTGTTTTCTGTGCCAGTCCTCATGCTTGAACTCAGGGCCTAGGTGCTGTACTGGAACTCTACCACTTGAGCCACAGCTTCACTTCAGGCATTTTTGGTTGTTAATTGGAAATAGAGTCTTCGGGACTTTTCTGCCTGGGCTGGCAACCCTCAGATCTCAGCCACCTGAGTATGTAGGATTACAGGTGTGAGCCACTGAGGCTTGGCACAAATCCATGCTTTTTAATGCTTTTACATGTTTCGCTTCTATTTTTAAATTAACCACCAAACATCATAAAATGATTACTAGTTACTTTGGGAAGCCTTTAAATATGTGCTTCTTCCATGAGTATTTAGAAAGATTTTCTATTTTCTATTCTCTTTCATTTTACTTGCACGCTGAAAGTTTTCAAAAGAACATATCTAATCCAATATGAGAATCAACTTCAACTGAGTGTTTATTTGTGAATATTTTAGATATTTGGCAATAAACTATAGATGCTGAATGTTCTCTTTTTTGGATATTTTAATTACATCTAATGAGGTATTTTGTGGAACAGACATGTTTCATGCATTCAGTCGACACTTGTACTTTAAAGTCATGTTGTGTCAACCAAAAGAGTTTATTTCATTAATTGGGTTGTTTTAAGTGTGGTAATCTGTGGAAAGGTCTAAAAAGGCACAAAAATTAGCTTCTTTTGTGTCACTGGGGGTAGCAATTTGAGTTTCATTTATTTATGTGAGAATAGCTTAGACCAATTAAGCAAACTGACTCCAAATGCTAAGAATACATTCTCTAATGCAAAAATAAAATAACATTTGTATTCTTTAAAAACATTCACAAATGAGTATATTCCACTCTAACTAATGGCACTTATATTAATATTGAATGGGCCATGAGATATCACAGTCCATTAAAGGTTCTTTATTTTAGAGCATGCATAAGAAATGACACCAACAAAACTTTCATCAAACTCATATCCAGGTTACTACAGTTTCAGTTTGGAGGGAAATGATTTGGAGGGGTAAATCCTAATTATATAAGAACATCACTAAGCAGCTGTTACAAATTAATCTTGAGGAACTGAAGAAATGAGAGATCATTGGAGATCCAAAGGAGGGCAAAAATTTCAACCATCTGTCAGAAGAGTCTGATATGAAATTGAAGTGAAAACTGGCATCTGCTAAGTAAGAATCTTGATGACAGTTGCTCAGGTTACAGGCGTGCAGACCAGCTCCCCGCAGCAGACTGTGGAAGATGTTGAACAGGTGGGCTGTGTGGCTTCTGTAACTCTCTAAACTATATTGTAGATGAGGAAAACAAAATCCAGTCATTTGTTAGTGATGGATTCATTTTACATACGTTGTTAAGAAGTTATCTTTGAGTAGGAACACAGAGGAGTTTCCATTCAATATGTTTATTTAAGAGTACAGTGTATATCCCCAAATCCCATTTGGATGGTGTAGCTATATGGAGAAGGTTACCATGGCTGAAGAAGGTAAGCCAAGAACCTGGCTTGATGGGGATATTAGCTATTACAAGGGTTGGGTGTGGGCAGAGGAGCAGGAAGTCAGATAAATAAAACCAAGGTTAAATAAGATGCCATTTTATGACAATCCAGAGAAGTCCACACTTGATTGGAGCAAAAGGGAATGTGCAGATTTGACAGAGAATCTGTTCAGATACAGCCGGATGTTTCTGACAGAAATGTGTGAATTTCCATCAGGCACACTAAAATAAGAGCAGAAAATGGATTGAACCAAAGTAGAGGAAGGACTGGAGGTACCTGTGGTGGAGCTGTCTAGGAGGGTACATTACACGGAGCTACTGAGGGACCCGGAACTGTGGTTTAGACATTCCCATTGCCACTCCCCGGCCCTAATGTGATATATTTCTTATTATTTCCATTTCCTTGCATTTGGCATGATCCTACATGGCATGATTCAATTCAAGTCTTTAATTGAATTCAAACAGAGAAATGTGACCAACTGTATTATACTTATGTGAGTCTGTCACCAGACAGTGTTGAATACTGAAAATGTAAGAGCTTTAGAACTGATTGTCTACTGAGACATAATATCCCTTTCCTTTTTTCTATTTGTAAAAACATTGACTGAGTTTAATTTCTCTGAGCTTTAAATCCCTCATTTCTGAAAGAGGACCGAAATATCTGTCTACAGCATCATTCAAGCCAGGTGCAGGTGGCTCATGGCTGTCATCCTAGCTACTCAGGAGGCTGAGATCTGAGGATTGTGGTTTGAAGCCAGCCCAGGCAAAACAACCCCATGAGACTCATCTCCAATTAACCACTCAAAAACCGGAAGTGGCTCTGTGGCTCAGGTGGTAGAGCACTAGCCTGGAGCACAAAGAGGGTCAGGGGCAGTGCCCAGGCTGAGTTCAAGTCCCACAACCACCACCACCAACAACGAAAGCCCTTATTGTGCGGGAGGCATGGCTCAAATGGTAAAATACCCTCCAAAGAATCATGAGGCCTCAGTATGGCCAAAACTAGAAAAAAAAGAAAAAGAAAAGGAAACATATAATGCTTTGTGGGGATAACACCCTAGAATAGAATCATAAACATGAACGTAGGAATGGCTAAATCAGGATTGTTACTTTGGTCATTATCAGTTCTCTTTTCATTAGTACAAGGCACTGGTCACATGACCATTCTTACAGAGGTAACAATAGAAATCTCTGGCAATAACTGTTTTCGTGATTGTACTGAATGGATAGACTTCCACAGTCAAGATGCTGTCCCATGAATCCATTCATATTACCTCCCTATAGTGCTATGAATTAATGACTGCTTTAAAAAGTCATAAAGCCTTAGGTTTTACTTTAAAAAAATCGATACATAAGAAAAAATAAGTGATGCCTTGGAAAAGTTCTCCACAGAGCATCTTTGTGCTAATGTCCCAAGATCTAACAAATGTTGGCATCAAATCATATTTCCTATGTTGAAACTGTTACCTAGCCTCTGAGGACAACAACCCTTCAACATTTATCAGTACAAACTATTCATTTGCAAACAAGAAAAGTGGGCCCAAAGAAAGAATGATCTTAGCGTAATAGAATATCACATGGTGGCAGTACCAGGAATGTAACTTGGACCTCATTTTTGGCTTCATCTTTAATGTCTTCCTAATTGCGAGTTTACACAAGAAACAGTACTACACCTGGCAAAGTCTATACTCTTTCCGTCTCTTTCCTTTATTCATATTGCTTATGATGCTTACTGTAGTCCATCATATTTAACCAATAATTGACTGACCAATTATTCAAGCTTTTCTTTGGGCTGTGTTCCTTCCACTATATAGTAACATTTGCTCCATTTATGAATTCTGGTAGTTCCTAATTTACCTATTATTTCTCAGCATTTCACCCATTTTAGGGGATGATTTTCTTTCTTTTAGATATATTACTTGTCTTTTCAATGAAATTACAAGTTCCATCAGGGTTTTGAGAGATGGAGAGAAAGGTCTTTGTGCAGTGTATAGTGTGCTTAATATTTTGCTGATGGATCAAATGATGCACATAGCTAAAGATCTGAGTATGACATCCATAAGATTGGTGATGATTCAGAATATCTATATTTTATGTCTGCTCCAGTTCAGAAGGCAAGAGAAAGTGGCAAAAACAAGCAAAAAGTTATGTTACCTCGATAGGTAATAGTACATTTATAAGTACTCTATGTATACAACTAAGAAAACATGAATTGCTTGCTTTATTCACAACCTCTCAGAAGCTAGATTGTCCCAAACAATTGCAAGTCTTGGCCTACTGGTTATATACTTTCCCATGTTCTGCATGTAGCTCAAACTGCTAATATAGCATGGGCTTGAAAAGCAGAAGTAGGACCTTTTGAGGAATGATTTAGAAACAAATGGGCAGTGCTTCATTGAGATGCTTTTACATGTTTTTATTTAATGGCAGTTATCAAGTTTTATTCATTGCATACATAAGTTAATGAATAAAAACAAAGCTCTAGGAAGTTTTTTTCCTAAGAAAAAATTACAGGATGTAAGAAGGATTATATCCCAATGATAAGAGCTCTTTCTCAAATGACCTTGACATAGGTCAAGTGAAGAGCATCAATGTGAGCGAGTGGATGAATAATTACTTCCCTTATACTCAGCTATAGTTTTGAGGTATAAGTCAGGGTTTTATTTACTCAATGGTTTTTTACTTTCTAATCAGAAGTAAATATGAGCTTTGGTACAGAAAGTTTGTAAGGCAACAGGGAACATCAATGTGGTTGTCATGTTGATGAAACAAATAGTTTTCAAGAATATTATAGCAGGAAGTGGTACTGTAGCTCAAGTGGTAGAGCACTAGCCTTGAGCTGAAGAGCTGAGGGACAGCACTCAGGCCCAGAGTTCAAACCCTATGACCGACAATAAAAAGACTATTACAGCATACAGAAGCCTTAGTCTTGATAGAGGACAATTTGCCTGTGTTACAAGGACTTGCACATCTAATGCACTGCACATTTCCAGAAGCTTATGAGAAGATTTTAAATGTATTCACCACATAGAAATGATGCTCACTTATATTATTTTGAATATTAAACACTATACACATCTGTCAAAACATAGCAATATCCAAGTGATATGCTGGATTTTTGTGTCAAAAATTATACACCAGACACCATTGACTCCCTTTTATAATCATAATTATGCAGCACACTAAGGTCTGAAGTTAATGGTTCAAAGCCAGACTAGTCAGGGAAGTCTGTGAGACTCCTATCTCCAGTAAACTACCAAAAAAAAATAAAGAAGAAAAGAAGAAAAGACAAAAGTAAAGAAAAGAAACTGGCAGTGGAACTGTGACTCACGTAGTACAGCAGTAGCCTTGAGCACAAAAGCTCATAGATAGCACCCAAGTTCTGAATCAAACTCCAAGACTGGAAAAAAATAACAAAATAAAATGAAAATGACATACACAGATGTGTGTATGAGTGTACTTTGCTAAATGACCACAAAGCATCATAAAATTTAGTTCAATAGGAAACTTTTTACTTTGCTTTATCTTCTGTACTTAACTTCCAACTGACTGTGTTGAATCTGAACAAGACCAAGGTCATTTTGGATTAATGGCAAGGTGCTGTCCTCTGAATGGTAATATTGAGTGTGTGTTTTAAGCAGAGAACAAGATCAAGCTTATAAGTTCAGACTGATAAATGTAAATCCTAAATCAGCAAGTCTGAGAAAAGATCTTACACATGGCAGATAGCAGTCAGACTTTCCATAATATGTCACATTTGAGACATGAAAAATTACTTAAGCCTTATAGAGTACTCCAGATTTTATTGATGTATGATACCCTCAAATCTAAGTGTTATTTTTAATCTTCAGCAGTTGCTAAGAGGAAGATTTTCTTCTTATTGAATCCTATCTGATTTTCTTTCTGGAACTACTACAACCTGTTACTGTAATCGTAGAAGAATGTTGGTGGAGGGATACCACCAGCCTCACACTTCTTTTCATGATTGTGCAGTCAGCAGCGTTATTAGAAATGGAAAGTGGGCTAAGACACATATATTGATTGAGAGTCGACTCTTTGTTATTACTGATCATTTTAGTCATCACAAATTACTGAGAAGTTCTTTGGAAGTAGAAAGCCTCAGGACTCCTGGTCACAGGAAGAGTCTTGATAAAGCAGGGACTGAGAGAAAACATACAAACATACACATTGAATACAATGGACAGAGATTCCAGATTGGGTCTGCCTGGCAGACACAGAGAACACTTTTTTTTTTTTGTCGGTCATGGGTCTTGAACTCTGGGCCTGGGCGCTGTCCCTCAGCTCTTCAGCTCAAGGCTAGCACTCTACCACTTGAGCCACATCACCACTTTGAGTTTTCTGATGATTTATTGGAGGTAAGTGTCTCACAGCCTTTCCTGCCCAGGCTTGCTTTGAACTGTGATCCTCAAATCTCAGCCTCCCGATTAGCTAGGATTACAGGCATGAGCCACTGGCGCCCGGTGCATACTTCCTAGAATTAGTTTTCTCTGCCAAGATTAAAAATAGAGCCTACCATTTGTGGATATTCTCAGAATCAAATGAATTGCTGGCATAATGCTTACTAACAAAACAAAACTTTAGCTCACCCTGGTACAAATGGCTTAAGACCTGTAAATCCTAGCTACTTAAAGAGGCTGAGATCTGAGGATAATGGTTCAAAGTCAGCCCAGCAAAAAAAAGTCAGTGAGATACTTATCTCTAGTGAGTCAGCAAAAATCCAGAAGTAGAACTTTGGCTCAAGTGGTAGAGAGCCAGACTTGAATGAAAGAATGAAAGGACAGGGCCTAGGCCTGAGTTTGAGCCCCTAGAGCCCGTACTAGCATGTACACCTGTGTAGGCACCCCTGTATCCCAGAACCAATACCTGTATTTCATTATTGTCCACACCATGGTTGCAATTATTGTTATTGCAACAGATTATCACAGAGATGGGGGCTTTAGCCTTGAGGTATTCTAATCAGTTAACTAAGGTTACTGCAGCTTCAGTATAGGACTACAAAATCAGAAATGCAAGACCTTTTTTTTTTTTCAGATGAATGAGGTTGGAAGTAACTCAGAGTGAATTCTCTTTAAAAAAAGTTTGAGAAAACAGTGTGCTATGAAAGAGCAAGAGTGAATTGCAGCTCATTGACAAATAACAAAGACTCAAGAACATCTGTGGCTTGGCGGAGCAGAGTCCAGGGAGAGAGACAGACAGCTCAGAGATAAATAAAGGCTGAGGGGACAGGAGGAAGTGCATACAAATGTAAAGCGATTTCCACACATAAAAGGTGCCAGGGGGAATGTTTACACATGCAAAGATTCTGTGCACACACAAAAATTTATTCTTGGGACATCATGGAGAAAGTAAGAGATGGAAAACGAATTAGGCCAAGTGAAAAGGTCAATAAATGTACAGAGCTTTGTGAAGTGGTTTCATCTATACTCCCTGTCCTTAATGGATACTCCAAGAAGAATTGAAATGTATCATTTACATGATCTATATGCATAAAGAGACCCAGTGTACAGAAAGGCACAGAGAGACGAGAGCTATTTCATATGAGTTATTTGCCTCTTTTTAGTCGAGAGCAGGGCAACTAAGATTTCAAAAGCTATAATTCATTCTGCTGATATGAAAATGTAACTGAAGAGAAAGTGAATTTCAGAAAAAAATTGAGATGTACAAAGTGTCTGTAGATGATGGATGATCTGTCTTTACTTCATGGGGTCCTCTGGCATTTTAGCATGACAACTTTTGTTTTGTTCTTCTTTAACTTTTTTTGGTTGGTTGTGGGCCTTGAACTCTGAGCCTAACCACTGCCCCTCAGCTCTTTAGCTCAGGCGAGTGTTCTACCACTTGAGCCACAGTGCTCTTCTGGTTTTCTGAGTTGTTTATTGGAGATAAGAGTCTCACAGACTTTCCTGACCGGGCTGGCTTTGAACTGAGATCCTCAGATCTCACCTTCCTAAGTAGCTAGGATTACAGGCGTGAGCCACCAGTGCCCGGTTGCATGAAAACTTTTGTAATCTACAGTTGAGTTTATTTCCTGGGAGGTGTAGTGCCCAACTCTTGTTTTGCTTCAGCATTCTCTCCCTCTTTATAAAAGATCTGGAGACAGGATGACTAGTTTGGGTTTATGAGAACACACTGCTTTCCCCAGTGTGGAATTCTGATGGGAGTAATCAATTTCCCAATGTAAGCATACCTGTATAACTCAGCATTAATGACTCCAACTCCTAATTTAGTTGTTACAGATTTGAGGAGTAAGAAAAGGATGCTAAGGGACATAAGTCAGACAAAGAGGGGAGAAAATCCAGCATGTTTTCTCACATATGTGAAAGTTAGTCCTAAGTTATAAAGGTATATGTAAACCTATACAGGGTTCATCCTACACAAGTACATCATTTATAAACATATCAATTAAAGTATGTTATATGCAGAGGAGGATTCCAATGGTGCAACTTTGTCAACAACTAACAACAACTTTAACAAAACGGATACCATGAAGATGAAACATGCACTGTCAGGGGAGGATGAGTTCGGGAAGGGGAATAGAAGAACGGAGACAACAAAAGTGGGTGAGTAGAGCCATACCATTCATTGCACATGTGTGAAAATAAAACTAGGAAACTTGAGAGCTAGGAAGGGTTGGGAGAGATGGAGAGAATTGTGAATGAAAGTGATGACATTAATCAAGATGTATTGCATTCATAAACTGACCTGCTGAATTGAAATTCCTCCCAACAACTACTTAAAGATGATAGGAAGGAAGGGAGGAAGGAAGAAGGAAGGAAGGAAGGAAGGAAGGAAGGAAGGAAGGAAGGAAGGAAGGAAGGAAGGAAGGAAGGAAGGAAGGAAGAAAGAAAGACAGAAAAAGAGGAAAGATGAGTACACTTTTCCTGCAATTTTTTTTTTGCCAGTCCTGGGACTTGAACTCAGGATCTGGGCCACAGCCCAACTTCTGGCTTTTTCTGTGTATGTGGTATTGAGGAATCGGACCCAGGGCTTCATGCATGCTAGGTAAACACTTTACCATTAAGCCACATTCCCAGCCCCTTTTCCTGTAATTTTAACTGTGACCTTTGAGAAAGAGATTTTCCATGGACTAGAACTGGGAAGTTTGTTGACTGTGGATATTGAGTTATAGGGATGGCTTCAGGGAGAAACCCTCACCAAGAATGAAACTAGCACATATGAGTGAAACTAGCTGCCTGTAGCAGAACTGAATACATTTGTCAAGGATGTTGATGGTAGCTGGGAATGGTGGGGTTGGAGCTGGCTGTGAAGATAGCGAGAAGACACCTGCCCTCCACCTCCTGCCATCTTCTGAGTTGCAACTTGCAGCATACAGAGACTTTAAAATCAATTTCCTCCCTGGCTAGGTCTTAGGGGGAAAAAGACCACCTGGTGAATTTTAACAGCCTCATGACATGACCAGTGAAAGAATTTGTGGCTTAGGAATCGGAATGGTTGTGATCCATCTGTTAACAGGTTCCGTTTCAGGCTGCTGTCCTGAGGCATGAGAATTCCGGGCTGTCTGGTTTCAACTCACCTTACTACAGGTGAAACCTACAAAGCAAGAAGCGTGCTTGGTAACTGTAGCAAAGACGTATTTCGAAGTCATTAAATGCGCATTAATAATCTTGGGAATATGTAATTTTGTAGGTGACAGACACTATTTTTACAGCTGTTCTTTGGAGAAAGAATAAGTTTCTCTTCATTAAAGACTAATGAGTGACATTACATTTAAGTGTTCACATTAGATATGCTTCTTTGAATTTAATGATGGGGCAATGAGGCCTTTAATTAAATACTCAAAAATCTCCACTGGGAGAAACAAAACAAATTTATCTGCAATTTTAAAAAATAATGGAATCCATCTGTTACATAATCAAATCTTAAGAAGTTGGATATTTAGATGCATTACCAATCTAACCCCTGAAAGCTTAATTCTCAATATTCTAAAATTTACTGACACAACAATTAGGAAGGTGGCAATTGGTATTTTACTCATTTTTAAACTTTTGGTTCTGTACTTCTGATGTCTGTGTTCCATATTCAAGATTTCTCTTTTACACCTAGGTTGTTTTGTGAATCTGTCTTATAGTTTCAATGTCCTGTACTTTAGCAAATGCTCCAGCAATAATAGAAAGGAAAATAATTGTATGATTAAAGATTTCTATCTAGAAAATGGACTCTAACCAGTTTCCTAAATTATGGTTTTCTTAAATTAGTTTTTCCCTATTTTAGACAACTCTATGTCCATTTATCCCATGCTTGAATCCATTATGTATTTATTAAAAACATAAAAGCTAATTGTAGTTATTAAAATTTAAAAAATATTCAGATAGAACCATAATAGCATTACTGGATTTTTATGAAAAGTTACGTTCCAATGAAATAATTTCTTCCCCAGAAAATACCACTATAAATCTTTTATAGATTCTGAAAAACATTAGAAAAAGAGAAGCAGAATAGTTAAGACTACAGTAAATCAGCGGATGGAGATGCTGATGGAGTCCTGGGGTTTGTTCCTAGCTCCTGTTATTGTCCATATTGGTGAAGGGCCATTGTTGTCACAGATAGCAGCGAATCAAGCAAAAGGTCATTTCTTAAAATAGTACAGAAATAAAATGCTCTAAAGTGATGGGAGAGAAAAAAAAGTAACTTACTCCTAGTTCATCTTGATGGAGTTATAATAAAAATCATTCATTAAGCAAAGGATTGAGGAACCACATAGATGAGATTCGATACAATTAAATTCGACTCAAAGCAGACACTGCAAAGCTCACCTGAAAATGCTAATTACCAGTGGTCCAATTTCTCTTCTTCATGGAGCTCAAGTTTAATCTATAGGCAGATTTTAAGAGTTTTTTTTGAGAACTGGCATTAGGAAATACAACACAAAACTGATACCGGAGGCCTTTTTTTTCAGCAGCAGATGAATTTGGTGGAAAGTGTGCTTTTTTTATTCTCTCCTGAATTAAGTTGGAAAAAGTAATTTCTAAAGATATCACAATTTAGAAACTGTTAGTGATAGATAAAGCTGGTAGATCTCTACCTTCGGGGATGGAAAGAATGGACTGGAAATATGTTGATGAAGCATTATAGAATATCAAAAATTACTTAAGCATGCTGCATTCAAGAGTGGGGTACTAGTTTACTTAGTAGCTGACATAACATTGTGAATCTGACTCTAGTGTATAAGTAGAATCAAACCTACTTGATAATGTTTGAACTCTGTTGCATGCTTGCTCAGCAGACACTTTACCTCTGGGCTACATCTCTAGCCCTATATTTTGCTGGTTATTATTTGCTGGTTATTCCTGTCTAAATCTGCCTAAGCTACGCCCATTTAGGGCTCCTCCTAGCTTCTGGGATGGCAGGCATGTGCCACTACATACAGTTTCTTTCCACTGAGATGAAGTCTCAGAAACTTTTCTGCCAGGATTGGATGGAACTCTGATCCTTCTATTTTTAACATCCTGTGGATTTGGATTATAGGCATGACACACTAGGCCTCTTACTTGCTTGCTAGGCAGGTGCTCTGCCACCTGAGCCATAGCTCTAGACAACTTTCTTCTTTTTCTTAAATTTTGCTTCATGGATTTTTTTCAGATAGCGGTTCAGATTATTTTCCCCCAAGCTGGCTTCTAACCATAATTTTCCCAAGTAGTTTAGATTTCAGTCATGAGCCACCATGTCCACCTGGTTTTTTTAAAAAAAAATGTTTGTACAATAGTCTATGAATAACCTGTACATTTATTTAAGCCCTGTCAAAAGTGGAAAACCCTATCTAAGATTTTGGTTTCTATATATGTATTGGCCAGAGGATTTTCTAGGGTGCTAAACCAAGGTAAAACTGTTTATATAACTTTCTCTCTGGTTAGACTGCTTTTTATTTCCTGGTGTTTTGTCCAAAGAGAGCAGGGTTTGATGAAAGTTTTTGTATGTTTGTGTTTCTCTCTGCCATCTCATTTTGTTTCTAGGTGGTTGGGTGTTTAGCTGACATACAGTCTTGGATCTGTAAGACCAAAAGAAAATCCAGAAAGCTGTTCATCCTGCCTTCTTCTCATCCTTGAGTATCTCTTTTCTCTCATTACATATTCAATTAGGAGAATATTAATTGTGCTTAGTGAGAAGAAGAGAGAAGTGAACATTTATTCCATCTATGTGCAAGACAGTTTGTTTTCTAAAAAAAAAAAACAACACTGTAATTACTCTATCTGCAGCAGAGAGGCAAAACAGGATATATTTATATAGCTAGTCTTTTTCTGACATATATATTTGAAAACATATTTAAAATAATTACATAACTGTCATTTTTGTTCTTAAATGCTGGATGTATTTTGCAGAAATTCCTCAAATTTCTGTAGCGCTACACACTATAAAGCCATGTGTATGCGTGTGTATGAGTGAATATGTATGCATGCATGTACATACATGCACACACATTCATTTTGGCGGGGATATTTCCTTAGTTATTGCTATATAATCCTCAGAGAATTGCTCATGAGTACTTTGTAAATGCCTTGGAACTTCAAAAAATGGCACTAGTTTTATTATGTGAGTCATGAATTCTTTTATAGCTTTCTTTCCCTTATCAGATTGATTTTCTATGTCATTTATCTTTGGCTTATATAAGCCACCCTCAACCAAAAATTTTGCTATTTATATTATCTTACTATACTCTATAATTTACAGGTATATTCTCATTACTTCTATAGTTTTCTATCATGGTATTTGCATCAAACAATGTTTGTCTACCTCATTCTGGTAAGATTCTTTTTATACATAGTAGATATATATGGAAATGAAAAATAAAGGATATAATGAAAACGTTACTTTCATGAAATATAAAGATTTGAACTATTCAGAGTGAAAACTGTAATACATTTTGAAACTCTCAGGTACTTGGCATTCTCTGTTTCCTATAAATAACTTGAATTGAAATATGGCTCCAGTTTCCATTCCTTATATTATATTGTCCATTAGTCTTTACCACACTGCTGGTTCTAAGACTTAAGAGAATTCAAACAAGTATATGAGAATTTAAGAAAATCTTTCTCTTATTGCCCCTTAGAAACATTCTTTTCTATACTGTCTTTCAGAAGATTGTTCATTCATTTGCTGAGCTCAGTGTGCACATTGAAATCAACCAGATTATATTTTTCACAATCAATCATGGTAATATTACCTTCTTTGAAAATTCCAAGTGGCTTTGATAAATTGACTAGAATTTTACCTTTAACTGAAATTTTTGACCATTTCAATCTTATAAGCCTCACCTCACAAAATTCTTTCCTTTCCTTTGTGTTTCCATCACACTGGTCTCTTTCCTTTTACCCCAAACTTCTATGTTATTTTTTTTCACATGCTAACACTTTCTCATGTCTGAAACATCCTTTGATTATCCTCTTCTCTCCTCTTAACTCTTTTCCTAGTCTATTGCTATCATCCAAATCTCAGTTTTGGTGATATCTTCTGGAAGAAGTTTTCTCTGACTACATTTGTTTAGGCTTCTTCATTCAAAAGTGCATTTCTTTTTATCTTATATTTAAAATTGTGTGATTAGATGGTTAGTTAAAATTTCTTCTACCTCAAAATAAACTGGGAGTCAAGTGAGGGTTGTTGACCAGAGACACAGTTTGTTTTGACTCTTGACTTATTCCCAGAGTCTAGCATCTATGACATGTTTAACACAATTTGTAAGGAAATTTTTGTGTGTGTGACACTGGTTGAGGGAATATGTCTTTTCTGCAAAATTACAGAATTCATGTGACCACAAATACATGAATTGAAATATATAAAATTTAACACTATCAAATTTGATGCATAGTTTGGCCAGGATTTCAACTGAAAAAATCATGTTTATTTCATATTACTCATGACACAAATTTTTAACAACACGAGAAACTAAGAGTGCTGTTTAATGAGAAAATTTAGAAAAGAAGAGACACCCCATTAGACAGAACCAAAGTATATTATCACATTGATATAACACCAGTGGATTCACAGACCATCTGTTCTTTCATCTAGAGCTAATTAAAATTTTTTTTAAAAAATTTGAGCAATTAAGAAACAACCATCAGGCTAAAGTCTGAAGCAAGAGTGATTTCATAATAAAAAATTATATCTGTTACAAATACAATTCATTGGAAAGTACCTGGGTTTAAGTCTATAAATCATTAAAGTAGTATGGAAGAAATAAAATGTGCAAAGATATTGCTAGGAAAACAAAAAAACCATCACCTGTAACCTTCTATTTGACTAAGGAAATCATTTTGTATAAAAGAAGTAGCACTAACCTTACATACTTTCAGAAAAATTTAAACCATCTTTTACTATTAAATACCAACTATTTTTGAAAAGACCAAGCACAATGTTTTTTTGAAGAGAACATTCTTTCACCATTGAATAAAGTTGGATCCTTGTTGAAAATAAAAGTAAAATGAAATAAAATCAAAATACCAACTATTTATTTGAAGTAGAGGTGAGTAAAGAGAGAGAGAGAGAGAGAGAGAGAGAGAGAGAGAGAGAGAGAGAGAGAGAGAGAGAGAGAGAGAGAGAGAGAGAGAGAGAGAGAGATTCATTTAATTCAGTATTAGATACTTAGTTTTTATTCATGTTAAATTCCTCAGTAAGTCATGTTGATTATTGGGTTCTCGGCACAATCACAGAATCTCTGCGAATTCTGCTGATGTCACCTCGTTATGAGACAGAGTACCTCTCATGGGTCATACTTGTCTGTCATGCAGGCTGTGTTCAAATTTCTCATGTATCATGTGATGGTGTTGACCGGGGATTCGGTCTTGAGAAACAGAGAAGCCTCATCTTGAGAGGATGAATTGGGAGCCTTTTTTGAATAGCCTGTGAGTGCAGGTGGACTCCAGTCTCAAAGACCTGCAGCCCAGAATTGAGCTTGCACAAAGCTTTTAATTTAATTTCTTTCTTTCTTTCTTTCTTTCTTTCTTTCTTTCTTTCTTTCTTTCTTTCTTTCTTTCTTTCTTTCTTTCTTTCTTTCTTTCTGTCTGTCTTTCTGTCTGTCTTTCTGTCTTTCTGTCTGTCTTTCTGTCTTTCTGTCTTTCTGTCTTTCTTTCTGTCTGTCCGTCTTTCTTTCTTTCTGTCTTTCTTTCTTTCTTTCTTTCTTCTTTCTTTCTTTCTTTCTTTCTTTCTTTCTTTCTTTCTTTCTTTCTTTCTTTCTTTCTTTCTTTCTTTCTTTCTTTCTTTCTTTCTTTCTTTCTTTCTTTCTTTCTTTCTTTCTTTCTTTCTGTTGGTCATAGGGCTTGAACTCTGGGCCTGGGTGCTGTCCCTGATCTCTTCAGCTCAAGGCTAGATAGAGCTCTACCAGTTTGTCACAGCGCCACTTCCGGTTTTCTGGTGATTTATTGGAGATAAGAGTTTCACTGACTTTCCTGCCCAGGTTGGCTTTGAGCCGTGATCTCCAGATCTCAGCCTCCTGAATAGCTAGGATTACAAGAGTGAGTCACCAGTGCCAAGGTGGCACAAAATTTAGAAAGACAAAAGCCACATGTTTGCGGTGGAGACCCAACTCCAACAAACACAGAACTTAGAGGGGAAATACTCAGGGACTGAGCATTACAGACCCTTTAGGGAAATGCTCAGAGCTTTCCTGAGGCTAAACATCATGACATCTGCGATTCAAAGAAAGGTCTACCTCATCTCTAGGTTTTTCAGAGCTGGGTGAAAAGCCTCCATCTCCATCACCCAGCAAGACACCAGGATGGCTGGGAGAACAGGCCACCTTATTTCGAACTGCTATCTTTATTTCAATGGTTCTCAGTCCTCTTGATGATAATTCAGCATATAAGGATTTACCTTATATGACAGATGAAGAAATTGATGTTCAGATTTGTGTTAGTTGACCAATACATATACGGCTCTTACCTTAGGTATTCTGGTTTTTCTGTCTTTGCCTTTTTCATTGAGTATTTTCTGTATATAAGAAAATTTTCATCTTTATACATTTATACATTATACTTAATGGTGCTCATTTGATACAAAATTAAAGATTTACTCTGTTAGAACTGTCTATGGAAACCTCCTAGCCACCTGCAAGAGTGTTAAACCTATCTTGTCACAGATTTTTCAAGAGAGAGTCCAATAGTTCTCACTACCAAAAATGCTATTTACAGGAAGAAAGTCCTCAAAGGAGATGTATAGTTAACTTTTTTTTCTGAAAGCATTTGTTAAAGTTAGTAAGAAGAAAAAAAGAAACTGAACTGATCTACTTCCCTGATAATAATAAACATTCTTCAAAGTATGACTGGACCTGCATTAGCATTATTTGTATGTGCTTATTATAAATGTTTCTATTCAATCTAAATCCATGAAGGCAATGCCTAGGAGATGTAAATATTTTTATGAGCTCCTCCTGTGAAAATTGTGCCTGCTATGGTTTTAGAACCATAAATATTGAATCCTTAAATGTGTGGAGAATGATTTAAAAGTGGAATAAAATCAAGGGTTTTGACATCAAGAAAAGATAAGAAAAATCATAATGTAGTTGTACAAATACTAACTTTTATTGTATTAATTTATTCGACAAAAACAACAATGCTGATCCAAAATTATTCTAGGCCATGCAATGTACAAAGTAATCTTAAATCAATGTAAAATGGGCTGACAACAATTTGTATTCTGAATTAAGGAATAAGTATTATTCTTCCTGAACACAGAGTTTGGGACTGAAATGAAGCATGAGTGTTAAGACTCACATCAACATAGAATGGGAAGAATCCATGATAATGTTATCTTCAGACATGGAAACTGTCTTCTTTTGGGTTTATAACTAAACCAGTTTTGGGTTAAAATGGCATCTGAATATCCATCCTTGAGGCAGAGTCTCTACCAATTTCCCTCTAAAACAGCTATTAAAATGGAGGAAAGAAACTTCACAGCAGCACAAAAATCAAAACTGACAGAGAGCCTATTGCTGGAAAATGGGAGGAATTTCTACTAACTATAAAGCCAATGAGAGGGAAAAAAACTGTGATTGCAGAATAGCCTCACATTACTAAATGATAAGAAGATGTTTGATTTCTCTAGTTCCTCTTCTCTCTATCATTAGGTCCTTTTCTTTCTCCTTCTTGCCCAGTCTGCTCCTTATATCTAAGTCCTGGAATCCTAAACTGGTTCTTTTCTCTCCCAGTGAACTGTTCAGTGGTTGCCTCAATCTCAATCATATTTGTGTCTCCTTTCCTGTAGCAAGGGCAAAATGAAGTAGAAAGTTGGACTACTCTAGAGTAGAGACACTTTGCATTCTGGGAAGTATAACTATCAGAAATAAAGCAGTAGGGCTTGAGGCAGAGAGTAGAAAAGATGTGGAAGCAATATATGGAGAAGATTTTTCATGGACTACTTTAATTTAGAGGTTAAGAACTCCATGGTGAGGGATGAAAAGCATCCCTTTTAATTCCAAAAGAAAATATTCTGGGAATTGGGCCAAGAACTGTGCACTGTAATTTACTTTCATTCATAGATTAAGGTGGGAATCAATTTATAATCAAATAGATAGTAGCATTGGTCAAGGGCATTTTACAGGTTGGCTAACACTATAAATAAGACGGGTTTTCCCTTAGAAAAATAAGAAAACAAAACAACATGCTTCCCATTATAATCAGAGAACAAAACAAAAACAAAAATCTAGAATGGGACCCTAAACAGTTTAAAGTATGGTTTGAAAGCCTTTTAAGAAAGATGATTTAATAAGTAATCACAAGGCCTGTTGGGCACTGGTGTCTCAGACCTGTAAATTTAGGATTACAGAGGCTGGGATCTGAGGATTGCGATTCAAGCCAGCCTGGGCAGAAAAGTTCATGAGACTCTTACCTCCCCAAACCAGAAGTGGTGCTGAGGTTCAAAGTGGTAGAGCACTAGCCTCGAGTGAAAAAGCTCAGTGACAGTACCCAGGCAAACAAAGAAACAAAAAAATAGAAGAAAATGCTTCAGTTTGAATTAAATGTCAAATTCGACAGAAGATGATATGTATGAAAACACTTGACGTAAATGAGAACATACAGAACAAAAAGATGGGCAGACAAGTCAGGTGGTGAGACATGGAGCAGAGGCTTGTAAGAGCAAAAGCTGAGCAAGATACAGGAGCTGAGATAGAGGAATGCCATCAAAAACCGTATTTAAATCTGTGTCAGAGATACTAAAGAAAAAAACTGCTGTTGTAGTGAATAAAGGATGCATGTGTAGCACAACATTTTGATGTCCTTCCCGAAACAAACGAGAAAGACAAGGTGATTTAGAAATGAGCACTTTTTTGAGTAAAAAGAGAAGCATATGAAGTTTAGAGAATGGAAATCCACACTGTCTGGGATTTTGTTTAAAAAATTGTAATTAAAGCAACCATTAACGAACTCTGAATGTTTCCACAACTGCTAACATAGTAAGAGTGTAATAAAATTGTGCTAACATCTTCTGATGAAACAAAATTACAAAGCCCTAACCAATATTTCAGCATGGGTTAAAGCACTGGGAGATCATTTTTAGGTATCAAAGGGTTGAAAAATATATTCCTAGCTGAGGAAGAACTCTGAGGTGGAGCATAAGCTTAGTACATATGAAGACATGGATTAACTCCCAACACTAAAGCACATAACTCTCTCTCTCTCCTGAGCTCTCTCTCTTTGTCTCTTTCTCTCTGTCTCTGTCTCTCTGTCTCTGTCTGTCTGTCTGTCTGTCCGTCTGTCTCTCCCTCTCCCTCTCTCTCTCTCTCTCTCTAACTATATATATATATATATATATATATATATATATATATACTATATATGTGATTTAAACACCAAGTTTATATTACATCTGAGAAAAGAAAAGAGGACAATTTCATGCCTCAAGAATGGGTTTTCAAAATTTAAGAGATTTACTGATGGATTTTTGAAACCATTTAAGTAATTGTTTCCAGTGTTACAATGTCAGAAACAGTTGATGAAAGATGTTCAGTGTAATAATAATTTAGTAACAGTCATTTGCTTCTAAAACTAAATCTTCTTAAATGAGCAATTTAAGAAAGGGCAAAAGAAATATAAGCTTGGTAATTTTCTTGTCGTTGGAAACAGATAACAAAGAAATGAAATGGAATGATTTCATGAAATAAGTGGAAAGATTGATTAGTGAAAGCTATCATGAAAACCAAAAGCAAAGTTAAAATTTAAAAACTGGAATTATGACTTCCAACTCCATGAGGATTATATGAATATGCATATGTGAATTATATATGTACACCATACATACACACAGATATATACATATGTAAGGATATGTATATGTATAAGTACATATATTAGCACATACATACATAAGTGCATATATCAATATTTGTATACTTATAAATGTCTGTGCATATATATATATATATATATATATATATATCCTACCAGAAAGATATGGAATGATGGAAAAAAGTAAGACTGCATAAAACAAGATTCACATATGAAAATATGTATGAAATTATTAAATTCTTCTACCAGGAAAAATATGTATGTATATACATAGGAGTTGTTAGTCATGTGTGGGACTATATGACACATACAGTGAAAATAACAAAAGAAGATTATGTTAAATATCAAAACTTACCAGTCATTTTCTTCTAGAACTAAATCAATAGAAACAAGTTATCCAGTAACACATGCAAAATTATGAAGTGGGAAAATATTTTAGGTTAAATAGAAAGCCAAAGACTTAGATTGTGGGGGGAAAGGATTTTTTGCAATGTATGTCTACTCCTGGAATACCAATAGCACGGGAAAAGGAATAAAAATGTAAGTGAAAATAGATCCAGTTTCACAGGAATTATAGAAACCATGTCCTACCGAATATCAAGATATTTTGTATCTCAAGAGATGTAAGAATTGTTTATGGTAACGTATAAGCAGGACTTCATATTTCCTGGGTCCTGCTGTTAGAAGGCTGGATAAACTGGACCCTGACTGTTGTGTGCATGTCTGGTTCTGTGTGTGTTTCTTAGATGATAATTTAGGATGATACCTACCTATCTTGATCATTGGTTTTTTACATGAGAAAACTGTGGGTGCTTCAAAACCCTTGGTGATTCAAGTTGCCTTATTTTGTGTGGATTCAGGGGACCCCAGAGTCTGAAATGCCCTCAGGACCCTTGATTCTCCAGGGTTCTCAAGAAGAAATCCTGAACCAGCCAAAGTGTCACAAATGATTTAGTCAGAAGCACAAATTCTCAGGCCTCACCTACACTGAGGAATCAAACACTGCAAGGAGACCCTCCATCCGTAGTTGAAGAAGCCTCTCTCATGCCTGATGTGTCATGCTTAAAAGATCAGGCGTTCTGGAATTTCATACCATACCTCTGTAACATGTCTGGTCATCGATTTGACTTTTCCTGGGGAGCAGAGGCCTATCTGTGGTAACAGACGACATTTGGCACTCATGACGTTTTACTGCCAGTTTATTTTATCTCTTTTATCACCTTTCACCCATTTTCTTTTTTCTTCATCTTTCCATTTCCCCTTTATCCTCATCCTATTTTGTATAAAATGTAGTTAGCAGTAGCCATCAAAATAAAGTTCTGTTCTGTGATTACACAAATAGAGAAATATACTAAAACAGACCGCTGTCAGTCTTTGGGACACTTTTGTTTTGTGTGCTATAGACATCAGTTGCTTTCCATATTTCTACATTAAGGATAACCATGACATTGCCTATTTCATGAAGACTGTTTTGGGAGCAAGTGAGGTACATTCTACGAAATTACTTTGCTTAGCTGGGGATGTAGCTCAGGTGGTACAGAGCTTGCCTAGGAAGCACTAGGTCCTGAGTTCAATCCTCAGTAAGGCAGAGAAAGAAAGGGAATGGAGGGAAGGAGAAGAAAGAGAGAAAGGAAGAGGAAGGATGAGGTGGGGAAGGGAAGGAGGAGGAGAGGAGGGGAAGGATAAGGAGGTGAAGGGAAGGGAAAGATGAGGAGGGGAGGAGAGAGACAAGGGAAAAGCAGAGGGGAGGAGCATCGTTACTGTCAAGATCAGTGTTGTAATGGTGATATCTTTCCTGATTTCAGGCCAGAAACTAAACTACTGGCAGTGATTAGTTCAATGCATAGTAAAACAAGGACTGACAGTATTGAGTTAGAAATTTAAAGTCCTTAAATAATCAGAGGTCCTAATGACATTTTACACGTTAGACCAAACTAAATAGTCATTGGGTATTTTACTGCCCAAATAAAACGAAGCAGATAAAAATGTGTCTTCTGTTTAAAATTCATGATGGCGTATGTTGGAATTGTATCAGCGTAGGCATTTTCCATGGATAGATGCCATCCTGAGCCAGGAGGATCTTCGTCCACATCTATCAAGTATTTGAAAATGTTACCTGTGTCCAGGATTAATGCAAGCACCGTAAATATTGATTAGAAAGTCTCTGTTGTGACTGAATGTGAAAACTACTTCAACGATGCTTATAAACAAATTAGAAAATCAGGTGAGCCTCCATCAGATGAGTTTAAAGTTTTAAAGTTTGCTGGCTTTTTTATTTTCCTTGCCCACATTACAATTTTGTCAGTTCTTCTTATTGTTTTTTTCTTTAGTATTATCTTTCCCACATTACAAGTTACATAGTAAATGTCTTAGATTTGGTTAAATTCTCCAAAGAGTCATTTGGAGTGTTTTCTAACTTACTATTTTCATGTGAGTTTATTCTTATATTTTGTGGAAATAGTTCTCCATGCTACTTCTGGCCTCCTGTAATTAGGAATACTTATTGGATGCTCCAAGCAAGTCTTCAGACAACATTTTGTGTTGAAAATGTCTCTCTGTGCTACCCAGTAAGAAATCCACTTTCTACACGAGACTACCAAGCACATGAACTGTGCCTAATAAAACGAGGACTTTAGTGCTCAATTTTAAACAACTGAATTGATTTAAACTTAACTTTAAATAAGTAGATGTGGCTGGTGGCTCACAAATCGACAGCACTAAGCTAAAGAGTTGTCTTAAACTGATCTTATAAATCTCAAAGACAGTGTAGACACTCTCAATACATTTTGCTTAAAATCAAGTTGCTAAGTCTGGGAATTTTTTACCAACCATCGTGTGTGACAATCTTATTTTGATGATTATTGTTGGAAAAAATCATGATAGAAAAAAAAATGTCTGTAAGTTTGGGGAACAAGTTTCCTGATGATTTTCAAATTGGAAAAACTGACTCTGTTGGAAATACAGTTATCTTTCCCTGCTTGCTGCTGCTTATGTTAGTCTTACTGTTGAGTCCCATGATCTGAGTTGATGTTGTAATCTATTACCACCAGAAATAAAGAAGATAAGATTGTATGCCACCTATTTGGGCCCATGTAGTTCAGTGTGTAACAGTAGAAGGGAAAATTCTGTCCTTGTAGCCAAGGTAGAGTTCATGTAATACTTGTGGAACTCATACGAATCTGTAGAACATCTACTTTTCTTTATAGTCCAATCCTGAATTTAGTGACAGAATGTGTCACGGCCATCCTATTTTTTTTTAACTAATTGGCCTGATTGGTTTACTCCCTTAATTTGGAAACATTACCTCTCACTAAGGTTTAGCATGGTACACATCATCCTTATATAACCATACCTACCAACTACAGAGCACTTGTTTTCCTGATCCTGTGGTAAGTGGGTTGTTTTTCTTTCTTTTTATCACTAAGAGTTGTAGTCATTGTTTCCATTTGCCCTAAAGCTCAGCCACCAAGAGATTTCAACCCCCAGTAGCTGGCTACTAAAGCTTTTTGCTTTCACTTGGTTCATTCATAGGGAGGCCATATGCTTTCTCAAAACGGAGGGAGAAAGCCATGCTGTGTAGGGACTGAAGATGTAAACACTTTGAAACAGGCTTGACCCACTAAATGGATGGTATTCTCACAAAACTCTTACTATTTGAGTAGGCACTGGAAAAGAAAAGCAAAACCTGGACACAGAGGCATACAAAGAATGCCTCGTTCTCTGGCAGGAATGCACTAGAGGTAGCAAGTTTGGAAAATGAGTCTCCAGCAAAGGGGCTGACCTATCTTCAAAGGTCTAATTTATTCTGAATTGTTCTCAATTGCTTTCTATTTGAGAAGATGGCGGTTCGCCCAGTGGTACTGAAATAGGTCGTATCACTGGTGGTTTAGAAAATAATGTCTATTAAACACAAGGCACTCAGCAGTGGAAAAGTGACAATGACTGTACAACTCACATTAATTAAACATCATGAGACAGATATTTCTTCTGAGCACTTTAGGTAGGCTAAGTTTATTTATGTATTTATCCTGAAATTTTTCTTTTGTTCTTTTTTTTAAAAATAGTACCTGGGTTTGAACCCATGATCTTACATGTTCTAGGATTTCTCTGGACCACTGGAGTCATGCCTTTGGTCTTGCTTTTGCTGTTTTTTTTGGAGATGGGAATTTAATGGACTTTTCCATTTTCCTATGAAGTAAATATTGTTGTTATAATCTTTGAGACAGCTGAGGAAATGGAATCCCTGAGAACTGAAAAGTAGCTGGCCCAAGGTTATTTGAATGATACACAGAACACAAAGCCACACCCAGGTAGTTCATACCTACATCTACGAATGCTATGAGTTGGCAATAATTCTTATTTGGGGACAAAATGTCTGTTTATGGGAAGCTTGTCATTTTATGGCCTTGACTAACTAACTAAAATACCTATTTTATCTTATTTTATTTTTGCACAAGAGATTGCCCAAGGTAGAAGAGAGAAAAGATGAGAAAAACGAGTGGCATTTTTAAGTCCTTCAATTATAAAGAAGAATGAGATTCAAGTTGTGCTCACATAGAGACGTAAGGAAGTTTGGGCTGCAAGAAGTGAAGTAATTAATTATATTATTTATTATTAATTACTTAATTAATATAATATAATTAATATATTATATTAATTATATTATAACAAAATGCTTTGAGTTAATGGTTACTGGCAATCTATTGTCTTTATCTTGTTATATTAATTATTACTGGTTTGGAGGTGGTCCACAGAAGCAAACTCAGGGCTTTCTTTACACATACTAGGCAGGTGTTCTACCACTGAGCTATATTCCCAGGCCTTGCTTTTTCTTGGTGTGTGACCTTGTTTGTAGCTCAGACTAGCAATGAATTCTCTATTAGCTTGCCTTATTCCTCCAAGTGTTTGCGTTACAGGATTGTGTCAGGATGCCTGACTGTACTTTTTAAAGGACCTCATGTCTTGCTTCTGAGAAGTGAACGGAATGAGAAACTGGGAAATGATTTGGGTTTCTATTCTTATTTTTAAACAATAACAACTAAAATTTCAGTGAAGGGGCAGGGAGGGGGTTCAAAGACATTTATATGCCTCACTCTTCCTTTCCCTGTGTCTTGACACTCCTTTTTAGGTAAGAAGTGAAAATGATCATGTAACTTACAAAATATTTTGGAAGGATGATGTGCTTTACTGAGGAGCAAAGGACACGTTGAAGCATTTCATCTCCCAGTAATTGAAACTCAGAATCTGAAAGAAAATAAAATCAAGAATTAAAACTTTAAGAGATACTCAGTGAATTAAATCAACCCAACTCAAACAAAAAAAGACAACAATGTATGACAAAAGTACTTATTTTCTCCTCTAATGAACATGTGGACTTAGACTTCTCAGGGCATTTCAGTACTACAACAGGACTCCAGTTCAGAACAAACATGAATTTAGTCAGGAAAAGATATCTCGATTACTGAAACTCCTCTAAGAACCAAAACTTCAAATGGGTGCACACGGGAGTCAGTAGTAAACTTTTGCCGATGGACCTCATCCAGTCTAGCAACTTGTAAGCAAATCTGTGTTTTCACACCGAGAGATAAGCAAATGATTCTTAACTGTCTCAAACCTCTCAATCTCCTTCCTAAAGAAGAAAGGAATCCTCATTGAACTGATAGCATCCAGATGTTTAACACACACACACACACACACACACACACACACACACACACACACACACACACCAGTCCACCTAACTCACAATGTCAATGAACTCGATCCAAACCAATTAGTGTTCCCCACCACACCATGTATGACATCAGCATATTCACAACTATCTTCTCTTGGCAGGGCTGGTTTAATCCCCAGCTCACATCATGGTAACAAAAATTCCCACAATAAATGAAGTTTTACATCAGCTTTGAACATTTGCTGGACTTCCACGCCATTTGAATATGCGGTGAGAATATCTCCACAATGTTTTCAGACCAACCACTCAACCACTTAAGTTGAATTCTATCACCTTAACCAGTGAAGAGCTGCGCCTATCATTACCAATTTATGAATGCTAATTTAAGCCCATAGTAATTGGAGATACTGTAATTGGCTGCAATTCTCTACCTCTGTGTGATTTGATTAGAGAGAGGCTCTGAAATGTCAGGTAACCACTTGGAGACTGTGTGTCTCACTGGGAAACTATTCCATTAGATAGATGTAAATGAACACACACACACACACACACACACAGAGAGAGAGAGAGAGAGAGAGAGAGAGAGAGAGAGAGAGAGAGAGAGAGAGAGAGAGAGAGAGAGAGAGAGAGAGAGAGAGAGAGAGAGAGAGACTCTGTGCTAAGGAATGAAAAGGAAATTTCAGACAATAAAGAGCCAGCCAATCTGGCTACCTGGTGACTCACACAAAGTGGCCTGGAATACTAGATATCTTAATGGGTGTCACTTTCTTCTTATCTCTTCATCTAACTTTAAAAAATTTTATCTTTGGAAAGCACCTGGATAATTGAAAGGCAACAGTTATTTATACTGAAGCCTAAAATACCCATTTTAAAAATGTCTTGTTTGTAAATATGTGTTTATGAAACATTAAGGTACTTCTGATAATTTCTCTAGACAATTTTCAGCGGAAATGTGGTCAGTTGATGGGGAAGAATTCTACTCACCATAATTTAATTAGGAAAAAAAGCCAAAAAAATTTAAATCTCTCAAACTAATAAGTAAGAAAAGTACTCAAAAGAAAGACTAACCCAGTAAAATAATAGCTCAGTTTCTTATAGACTCATGTTAAATTTTGGTGGTACAAACACATTAATGGGTTACAACTTTTCCAATTTGATTGACAATGTATGTCTAAACTTTTTAATGCAAAATTATACTACTTGGGCTGGGAATGTGGCTAAGTGCTTACCTGAGTGATTACCTAGCATGCATGAAGTCCTGGATTTGATTCTTCAGTGTCACCATAAACAGAAAAGGCCTGAAGTGGTGCTGTGGCTCAAGTGGTAAAGTGCTAGCCTTGAGCAAAAGAAGCTTAGGGGCAGTGCCCAGGCCCTGAGTTCAAGTCTCAGGGCTGGCAATAAATAAACAAATATTGTACTTAATGTTAGAAACTATGTCTGCAATGTGGAGAAAAGCTTTAAAGATTTTTTATCCTATGTTTCCAGCTGAGTTACTTGTGAGTCTGGTCTGACTTTTCATAGCCCTACTAGTCAATGTTTTTCTATATCCTTTAGGGTTTCCTCTGATGACAATATCTAAGATTTATGTGATTCACAGTAATTATGAATGGACACATGCATTTACTGAGAATTTTCTTGGGGTATTCATTCTCTGATGTATTCATTCCTTTCTCTCAAAATCATGCTCTGAAATGAGATCTGTATTTCACAGATGCAGGTTAGGTACAAGTGATTATGAAAGGACACCTCGTGAGTACATTGCAGATCATAGGTTAGAACACAGGGATGTTTCCAGAATTCACAATAGTAGATGCTATTTGCTGCTACCTTTAACCTATCATGAAGTACATTTTTAGGCAAAAACAAATTGTTTGTACTATACCTACTCACCTGGAAGGGGAGAAAGCCTTTATCAATTCTGAAAATAAAATAAGATTTAGGGGAAAATGCCACTTTTCTTGTGCATCTGCTTTCCAATACTGAAGAACTAGATCGTGCTATTCATGTAGTCATGAATTCAACAGGTGAGGTGTGTGCACTTTACATGTTCTCTGAGTCCTCCCTTTTTCAGATAGCTTTTTAAAAATTCTAGGTGCTGTAGGGATGGACTGGTACCATTTACTTACTTATTTGTTCTCCCCTCAAGGTAAGGACAGGCAAGGATCTGCACGCTATTGCACTAAGCGTTCAGTTTGTTCAGTAGGTGGCGCTCTTTCCTTCTGTCTCTCGATCTTAGAGCCTCAAATTAATCCTGGGGAAAGCAACTATTGGTCCCATGTTCTGGGGAAGATACGATGTTCAGGCCAGAGTTAGCATTTAATACCCAGCTTTATCCTCCCTTTTCCTTTAGGAAAATAGACTTGTTGAATCCTAAAAAGAACCGCTTTTTTAAAAAAACCAAATTCTTTCTAAAATATAGCTAATAGAATGTAATCTTGTATTGTTCCCTCTACTCATACCATCATAGAGAACATATGACCTGCTCTATCTCCTAGCTGCTATTTCAGCGATTAAATGCTTAATAAGAGCATCCATTGAAAGCATGAAAGTGGAAAAACTTAAGTTGCAACAGCATCGTATTCTCAGATAGAAATGGTCTGTTTTCCTTCTCACCCTTTTATTATGACTTCTGAGTTACGTAGAAATAATACAGCTGATGAAAACACTAGTTGTTAATGAAGAAACATGCAATTTCCTCCGGCCAAGGCAAGTGGTCCCTTTAGGATGGCCGGGTTGTGAGTGTGGGTGGAGGTAAAATGCTCCATGTTTGTGGACCTCTGACCAGGAGCTACCGCCTCATCTAGGGGCTTGTTAGAAGTGCAAATCTACCACCCTTCCCCAAGACCTTCCGAATTTCTGGGGTTTGGGAAATCTGGAACCTGTATTAACAAGCTCTCCAGGTGATTCTTAAACATGCCAAAGGTTGAGACATACTGTAACTGAAGATTTTAATGAAGCCAATTAACATTAATTGGTAAAACACACCAGGATAGAAACGTACCTCTCTGTGGGATGTTGCACCTTCAGTTTCTTTCATTTTCATTTGCAGAGTGAGACTAACCTGCCATGCTTACAATGTTTCTGAGACCCCTTTTGTCACTGAATGAACTTGTGACTACCTCCTCTCTTCTTGCAACTAGCAAATAGGTCTGTGGACTGTGTGTGTGTGTGTGTGTGTGTGTGTGTGTGTGTGTGTGTGTTCAAGCGTGTGTGTGCATGTGTGCACATGTGTGTGCAAGTGGTCTAGCACTTGAGCCACAGCTCTACTTGCAGGTTTTTTTGGTGGTTATTGGATATATGAGTCTAACAGACTTTGCTGCTCAGGCTAGCTTGGAAAAGAAATCCTTAGATCTCAGTCTCCTGAGTAGGTAGGATAATAGGAGTGAGCCACCAATGCACATACACATATGATGTATGTAGTATATGTATCTACACGGACACACATATGACATCCATATACATTTAGTAGGTGTCAATGATCTCAAAAAGACCAATGAGTATAATCTATGATCAATGACTATTCCTAATTTCTGTGGATACAATTAAACTATTCTGGGCTGGGAATGTGGTAGAGTGTTTCCCTAGCATGCATGAATCCCTCAGTTTGATTCCTCAGTACCACATAAACAGAAAAAGCCAGAAGTAGTGCTGTGGCTCAAGTGGTAGAGTGATAGCCTTGAGCAAAAGAAGCTCAGAGATCGTGCCCAGGCCCTGAGTTCAAGCTCCAGGACTGGCAAAATAAATAAATAATTAAACAAACAAACAGACCATTCCAATCATTAGCCACAGCCAAACAAAAGAAAGAAGCTCTCTGATAGTAAGAACACTTGATATCAATCAAAGATGATAATTGGTTCTGAGAACCTTCAAATGAAAAATTATGTAAAAATTAGATAAGGATGAAGGTTCCAGTGCTTGAGATTAAACTGAATCACCAACATCATACATGGAGCATCTAATAGGGCCCCTATGTATTGTTGGAACTTAGTCATTTCTTATACTATGATATGCAGAGATCAAGATATTTTTGGAAATTTCTACCATGAAGTATAATATCATGGAAACTTTCTGGTTAAAAAAAAATAGGCTTATGGACAGTCAAGACCTGGAGAAGAACAAATACGTTGTTGTATTTTTTGCTGTTATTTTGTTAAATTATTTTAAATTATTGCAAAAATCATATGGAAATCTTTTAAATCTGTATTTGTTCTTTAAGTAGTTGTACAAAGGAGTTGCCATTTAACAAATTAGTTTAGGAATATGATGCACCAATATCACCCCTTTCCACAGTCTCACCTGCCCTTCCCCTACCCACAGCTTCCCTTACTCTTCTTAATTTCATAGGATATTTATTGAATTCTCGACGGCTTTTCCCCACTCTTCTCCTTTGCTACCCCATCCCTCTTGATCCCACGCTAGTCCCTGCAAGTATCCACTTCCTGGTATTTATTTTGTTGAACTTTTACACTATTTGACTTATTCCTGAGATCTATTATATTTCAGTTAATACTTTTGTATATACTTGCATGTTTAATGAGAAGAGAATGTGGACTTATATACAAAAAGGTCTTAGAGATAAATGAAGCCTATAAAGGAAACCTAACCCAAGGTTCATTATGTTTCTTGATAGTAGATTGGAAGTTATTCAACTATCTGTATTCATCACATGTTCCAGTGGCATGTCTTCATCTAAATATTTTGAGAGTTGAGAGAACACTACATGCATAACCTTTCCTAAAATTGACTATGGGTAATTTCTGTCTGGAATCACATTGCATTTGATGTACAAATATAGAGTGATTGAGAAGTGATTTTTTAAAAAAGTCCTGGTAATGAATATTTGTCTTTCTGAGCAATGGAAGGTGTTTGACTGCATTCTTGCTAGATCATTCATGTATATCAGGGTTGTTTCAAAAATCTTGGAAAATTAACCACGATTAATTTTTGAAATAAGCAGGCTTTCAAAGAGTAAAATCTTAAAACAGGTGACTGATTCATTTTTTAGACTTTGGATATATCTATATGTTAAACAGTTTGTTTTGACCTTTAACTATAAAGAAATTGTAGTTCGTATTTATATATTTTCTCACTCTAGCACCAGTGAATCTCAATTTATTTCTATCCTCATGATAGTTTACAAATTCTGGAACACAAAGGGCTGTCAAAATACATTTCATGGTTGTTGCAACCTGGAATCAGTGATACAAAGTTTTATTTTGCTTTTTTAATTGGTCATGGGGCCTGAACTCTGGGCCTGGGCGCTGTCCCTCAGCTCTTCAGCTCAAGGTGAGCACTCTACCACTTGAGACACAGTGCCACTTCTGGCTTTTTCTGCTTATGTGGTGCTGAGGAATCAAACCCAGAGCCTCATGCAAGCAAGGCAAGCACTCTACCACTGAGCCACCTTCCCAGCCTGTTATAAAGATTTTAAACAAAAATTTTTATAGGCATGTGTTTTTTTGGGGGTGGGGAGGGGGAAACATCAGTTCTCTAAGCCTTTATTTACTTAGTTGGACATTGATTAGGACTGGGCTCTTTATACACTGCCCCAAAGACTAGGCTTAGAATCAAAATGGAGCTATGGATGCTAAACTTCCATGTTCCAAGCTGAAAGTGAATTGTTAAAGGACCTTCCACGATATCCGGGGAGAGAGCATGGCCAGGTTTCCTAGACGGTGTGATATCAGTGACCCTTTTAAGGCAGGTCTTCAGCCTTTTTATATAAAAATGATCATCTGATATGAACAATTCAGCTATTTTTCTGTTCTGTTTTCCTCTCCCTGCCTTCAAGAAATTAAGTTTGGAATGACCAATCTGCTTTCTGTTGTCATTTCTGCTTTCTTTACCTCTCTGTACAGTCTACCTCTGTAGGATCAACTTCCTCTGCTCATTTCCTCAGAACAGCAACTCTATAGAATCAAGGCTTACCTGATTCTAAAATCAAAGCCAAAGCCAATTAAAATGTTTAAATGGTTAAAAAGATTGCCCTTTGACAAAAATTAAAGGGAAAGTGACTTTAGGAGGCAGATAGGAGATTTTTATGCAGCTCTGATACTATAAATGTTTGAACATTCATCCTTGTAAAGAAATAGATGCAATATTAGAATAAAGGGATAGCTATGATTACATTAAATGATGATGAAGAGAATGTCTAAACAAAAATCTTCTTAAAAATGATCATTTAAATAGTGATTTCAGAATTGCCCATCTTATGTTTCATTGCTAGACCTGTTTTGCTCAGTATAGTAGCCAACCCCAACATGTGTTCATCTAAATTTAAATTAGTTAAAATCTAGTAAATTTACAAATTTAATACTTATGCACACTGGGCACATTTAAATACACAGATGGCTAGGGGTTACTGCTTTGAACAGGGAATATATATAACATTGTCATAACTGAGAAAAATTTTAAAAGTATATAAATATATGACATGAAAATATGTTTATAAAAATGTCACCTTGACAATAACATTAAATTAAAAAAAACAGAAAGAGAAAAAATTATATTTGCAAAGACTTTAACATTTTTTAAACCCAGAAATGAGGTTTGGACTCAGGGCCTGGTCATGTTGCTTAGCTGTGTTTGCTCAAGGTTAGTGCTCTATTACTTGAACCACAGCTCTACTTCCAGCTTTTTGGTAGTTAATTGGAGATAAAAGTCTCATGGACTTCTTGTTCAGGCTGACCTTTAACTGAAATCCTCAGATCTCAGCCTCCTGAATATCTAGGATTTCAGGTGTAGCCACTGTGGCCTGGTTTATTGTTTGTTTTTAATCTGGTTTATCAATTAAGTCATGTAACTAACGGTTCAAAAGAAAAAGTCTAAAATCAAATGTTACTAAAGCAGTCCCCTTTTGTCCACCATGAAATACACCCATCAGTGAAATGAGATGTTTCACAAGTATTTGTTTTCTGGTTGGCCCAATCTGTGGCAAAGGAGTGCAAAACCATCTTGAAACTTCTTCCCTGAGCATAGAGTAGAGAGGTATTTTAAAGGGTAAAAAAGCAGAGTAGTTTGAGGTATGGGAAAGTTTGCTGAACATAAGAAAATATGAAGCAATTAGCAGTGTCCCATGTGTAATAGAACTTTGGGGCTCTTCATAGGATGCATGTTCAGGAAATGATGGTGTTGGCATGCTTTGAAGGCAGAGTTTTGGCTCTCTGTTGTAAAATAAAATCACTCAATGGACACTTACAGAGCCCAAGAGAAGTGTAAGGGATTCCAACCAATCGGAGGTACTTCCAAGTGCCAGAGAAAATACCTTGAGCAACCACTACCCTGACCCATAATTCTAAGGTGCTATTTATATATCAGAACTAATTGGAGTATATTAGCTTCTCGACCTCTAAAATTGGTGATAACAGCACATAACAAAAATCCAGTGGAGCCAGAGGGTTTATCTAGCTCTTCCCTACATTTGAAAAAAACAAACCATAAATAAATTACTCTGTCATTTCTTCAGAAAGGAAACTAATAGTCTTTTGTCCTATACTGCCATCTAATTTTGCATATTTGTCTATTCTATTTTCTTAATTGCCAACAGCGGCTTTAGGGAAGCTATGGGCTTGAAACACTGGTTTACTGGATCATGAAGCAACAAACATATTTAGGACACATTTTATAGAACATAAACAGGCTTACAGCAAGATATTCAAAGGAGAAACTACCATATGACATCTCATCAGCCTCCTCCAAAGAAAATCTAAAGCCAAGTATTTCCAAAGTATACACTGCAGGAGGAAGTACCAACAGAACAAATAAAAAGGGTTCTTGTCTGTGCTGCTAGCTGAATAGGTTATAAATCAAAGAAGTGGCCTTGGTATCAGGCTGACCTCATCTAGGAGAAGCATTGTGTTCATCATTATGGAATTCCTTAAGGTAAAGGAAATCGATGTCGAATAAAAATACAACTTAGGAACTACTAAGAAGATGGCTATTTCAGGGGTTTAGTAGGTAGAAGAGAAAGACCAAGGAAATGGATCTTATTCTCACAAGAAGACAATATAGTCCAGGATGATTTAATTAAGCCGTTAAAGCAGGAAAGGGGCTAGATTATTGAAATTGGTCTTTAGATCATAGTTATCCAGGGACACAAAAGCACAGATTGTGAAAAAGAGGAAGCCACATGATGGCATCTTAAGGGAAAATACGGGATAGTCGCTTAATTTGGACATGGAAGGTTATAAGAGAAGAACATTGGAACAATTCCAACTGACAGTTATAATCATCACCACCGTCTGATCAGAAACAATACCAATAATTCATTCAAATAGTCCTGAGCCTCCCTCTGAAAACAGATGCATTCTTCTACTTAATCTAATTCATATCCCTTCCCACCACGATTGCTTCACCACAATGATACCGTGGGTAACAACACAAGAATGAGAAGTTTGTATTTCAGTGAAATGGAACTATAGTCAAAGGTTCACCCATCTGACAAGAATAAAAATCTCAATAAGAGGATGTCTTTTTTTGTGAGCTGATAGATGTTGTAATTTCAAACAGTGAATTAGTGGTAGAGAGATTTCATGTGGCAAAGGCCATCCATCAGTTTTCACCCCCCCCCCCCACTTTCATTCCATATGTCATGGAAAACATGGAAGGGAACAGAGCGGGGGTGAGAGAGGATAGATGAGCTTCTTTGATGACTATGCCTTAATTTCCGGAGAGTTAACTAACAAGCCACAGAATAGCAGGATTTTTCATAAATTGTTAAGTGTACATGCTGCTTCAAGGAAATTGAAATTCCATTTCCGAAATTCTACTTGATTAGAAAAACTGACTCTCTCCTTGTATTGGGAACAGGGTTGGAGCTTAGCCAATACTGTAGACTTTCCACATTTTTTCCCACAGCTATTATTATGGTATGCTTATACAGAATAAATGTTTTTTGCTACATGCCTGCTTAATTGGAAAAAAAATGCACATTAAAAAATGATCCTAAAAACGCCATGGTATACTAACCTTGACCTTTCAGTCACTAATCTATTTTAAGTATGGAAATATATTATAAAGTAATCATTGAGTATTTCTAAGGAGGGAAGAATCTCATAATTCACAATAATTACATAGAAAACTTCCTTTGGCAAAACCATTTTCCAAACATTAAACTCAATCAGAATTACTTGTGGCAAAAGAAACATGTCCAGTGCAGGCCAGTAGTAAGGTCTCTGATATATTTATCTTGTATAGTTATATCTATGTTTATGAGCTAACTGAAGTAGAAATTATAAAACCTTCTTTGGCAATTTTAATCAGTGGATGTCAGACAAGAGTAGTCTTCATATTAGTAAAGCTCTGAAGTTTAAAGAAATTGTTTGATTTCTCAGTTAACTCAAAAATGAAGGTTTTCAGTTTGATTTACTACCAGCTCGTGAGAAATTTTTAACAATCTTTTTATGATTCACAACAAATCTTTATTGCTCTTGTCAATGTCAAATCAAGAAAATGAGATGAGTTTCATTTTCTGAGTCATTTTCTTCATTAATGGTGATATTATCTGGTGCAAATGCAAAGATAATGTACTTTAAAATTCTACTTCAGAGCAATAGTAATATCATTGCAGTTAAGTAGTTGGAGAAGAAATTAGAATCTCAATAGTCTGTTTTTCCTAAACAAATAATGAAATGAAATATCCTAGTAATGTTTAGTTTAGAAAGAACTATTCAAAAAGACTATTTTTATCTTGGTAGTTGTATGGCCCTGACAGTTTCTAGGGTATTTCAAGGTGATCATCATATGCAAGCAAACGTTAAAGACCTTTTAACTATTCACTCAACTTGTCGCTTGTTTCACTTGCTATAAAGCTTTTACTCTACCAAGGCCTATGATGAAATACAGAAGGGAACATGGAAGGAAAGGAACATTTTCCTTGGCAGGAAGCAAGCATGTGTGTAGAGTGATTGGACATAAACCATCTGAAATCTGATCTCTAGTGGGGAGTGAAATGGGCCTCTTGTGTCACAGGGAGGCATTTTAATAGAAGATTCTGGAAGCTCATAAGGGTGCACAGTAGTGGTGCTCCAGTCTTTTTCAATCATGGCGTTCATACCTGCAGTTCATATTTCCACAGGCACATGAGAGATCTTCTAGTGCTCCTATCTTATCTGCTGGCATGTGGCTGCCAAACTTCATCAACTGCGAGAGCTGATAAAGCAAATAAACAGCATCAGGAGACACTGGAATATTTGACAACGCATGACTGGTAAAATAACTGACATGTTGTGAGGGCAGTGCTGGACAACAGCTAGAACTATATCAAGAAATAATTAATATTTTAAAATTTGATATTCCCTTAATAAGCACCAATCAGTTTTTATAGTACACTGAATGAGAGAATTCAAACTATTCCTTGTCGTAACTTTTCCAACAACTTTAAGGATCATTAAAATATTTTACTTTTGGGGAGGGGGGGATAATTTTGGAGTTTAAATTGAGGGTTTCCTGTTTGATAGATACTCAAGCCATGGTATCAGCCTTTTTTGTTTTATTTTCCAGATAAGGCCTTCCTTTTTTTTTTTGTCCAGGTCAGTGTGGACAATGATCTTGTGTGTATGCTTCTGCATATCTAGAACTTACAGATCTATGTTACTATGCCCAGCTCTTTTCTTAACATGAGGTCCCACTAACTGTTTGTCAAGTTTGGTCTTGAACTGTGATCTTCCTAAGAGCTCAGCCTCAGGTACAGAACAAGCCACTATACGTGGCCCAATGTGTTCCTTTTAGTTTACAATTGTGAATCTACTGGGCATGGGATTCTAATGTAAACATCTATTTCTCTATTTTTTTAAGTACTAGTGATTTCATCCAGGGCTTTAGAGTTGTTCTCACGCTGACTAAGCTAGCATTCTATCACTTACGCTGTGCTTCCAACCCTGCATCTTTTTAGGTTATTATGGAAATGGACATTTTGCTCTGGGTTGCCTTTAACTCACAATCCTCTAGATCTCAGCTTTCTGAATAGGTAGTATTACAGATGTGAGCTACCAGCACCCAGCTTATAAAATCAACTTTTTAACATGTCAATAACAAGTTGGGTGCTGGTAGCTCACATCTGTGATCCTAGCCAGTCAGGAGGCTGAGATCTGAGGATCACAGCTCAAAGCCAGCCTCAGTAATAAAGTCTATGAGAGATTCTTATCTGCAGTTAACCAGCAGAAAATCCAGAGGTGATGCTATGGCTCAAGTGGTAGTGTGTTTACCTTGAGCAAAAATGTTCAGGGACAGGGAAAGTGCCCAGAGTTCAAGCCCCTGTACATGTAAACACATATATAAAATGTTGATAACCTAATTCCACAGTTCAAATATGACCTTGAGAAATTGCCCCTAATTAAAGCACACCTATGAAGAATAGTTTAAGAGAGGAAATAAAAAATGACCTTGGTCCTTCAAAAGACAAATAAGTAATTTAGCTAAATGGTCATATTGGGTTTATAAATTATTTTAAGATACATTTTTATTGTAAAAATACTGTACAGAGGGGTTACAGTTACATGAGCAAGGTAATGAGTACATTTCCTATCAAGCATTGTTACCTCCTCCTTTGTTTTTCCCTTATACTCCCTTCCCTCCCACCTCACTTCCACAACTACACTCCCCATCCCCCACTCCCCTTTAACCCCCCCCCCATCCCAGCCTAAATTGTAAAGTTCATTTTTTCACATAGCATCTTGCACATCTCATTGTTATAATGGGCCAACCTGTATCCCTATTTAAACATTTTGTTTTTTTTTCTTTCCCCTCCCCAAACTAGAGAAGTGTATATACAAGATGCAGGCACTGGCATGAAATACAGTGAAAACAGGGGTTATACCATGGGAGAGGAACATACAAAGAAATTTAAAAAATCACATGATTTATTGTAAATACGTTAGGAACAATAATAGCAAGAAAGAAAAAAACCACTTGTGTCCCTACCTTGGGGTTTATTTCACTTAACATCATCTTATCGGGTCATATATACACAGCTTTTGACCTTTTCTGCTTGTCCCAAACATACACTAGTTATTGAAAATAATGGAAACATAGGACCTATGTTTTTTGGGCCTGGCTTACTTCATTTAATATAATTTTTTCCAAGTCTTTCCATTTCCTAACAAATGGGGCAATGTCATTCTTTCCATGGCGGCATAGAATTCCAAGGTATATATGCTACTGAGGGGCATCTGGGTTGGTTCCATTTCTTAGCTATGGTAAATAATGCTGCAATAAACAGAGAAGAGCACGGCTAAAATCATATTGGGTTTTGAAGAACCCATTCACGTAACTCTAATTTGATAAAACGGAGCTGGTAACATGTTATGTTTGGAGTTTTACACATATCTCTTCTTGTTTCCACAGCAGTTTCACTCACAAAGTGAAATATCACCAGGCAATTGGCATGGGTTTTTATCTTTGACCTTACCTTCATGCTGAATTATTTGCTTATTGCCCGTGAGAAATTTTACCCTATTTCCCTGCAAGAGACTCCTAGAAGCTCATCAAAGTCAGAACTGATGCAACCTCCGGACATAATCTTCCTCAATTTTTCCTGTCATCTCCCGTTTTTACAAATGGACATATGTGACTCCACAGCACTGAACTTGCCAATGACATGATTCTCGATTATCTCTCAGACGCATTAATTTGACATCCTGTGAAGTTCATGTATGAGCTTCTGTTACCACCACTTCCAAGATCCATGCCCTATCAGTAGTTCACATACAGCAGCAGAACTGGCCAACAGTAGGTTTTCCCTTCTCACCCTTCTGACTGTTTGGGGTATAACCCTCTAAAGATGAAGCCCTTCTTTCTTTTATGTGCAAAAGCATCTGCAAATGGGATATAAAATAAGTGAAAGTTGATACGGTATGGCACTGGGAATATAATATTACACACTGTGGATTCTGCAGGTGACTCTCCATGGATCCAAGATTCCAGAAAATCTAACATTTGGGAGATTATACAAGAAGGCTTGAAACACATTCTTTGTCAACTTTGACAAGCTGTTAGCTCTGATTTCTGTCTTCAACTATTATTTAAATTCCCTATGTGAGAAATGCCTCTCCTCTGCTTATGTTTTTGCTTTTGCATCACGTTTGAATTTGCTGTTTCGTTGCCAGATGCAACTAAGCCTAAACTATATTTCATACCATAGAAAGCGTAACAGTTTGTCCATATCTGAATTTAAAATAATGCCAAGGGTTGCTTCTCTGCTTTCTCAATCCTGCTTTGCTACTCAGAAGCAAACATTAACTCTAGGGTGTATATTCAACTACCAAGTGTGCATCTTTCAGGGGTCTTGTCAACTCAGTTACGCAAACAGATTTGTGCCAATATCTGTTAGTCTTTTTGTTCTACCACGGATAATTAGAATGATCCCTGTGACTCTAACATGGGCTGGGCACTGTGGTTTGGATGGATCTTCTAAAGGTTCTTACAGTGAAAACTTAGCCGCTTCTGAGGCTTCTCAAAGGTAGTAGAGCTGCTAGGATGTGGGTGGGATCTGTTCAGAGATAGGCAAGTCATTTGGGGGCTCATGCGTGAAAGTGACATCCAGAACCTGGCCAAGTTCTTCTCTGGGTGTACTTCCCTATAGCCAGGACTCGAGAAACTTCCTCATTTTTCCATGTAGATGAGTAAAATTCATATGTATATGTATTTCATACATACATATATACACATGTATATATACATATACATATACATCTGTAAGTGTACATATACATATGTAGATCTCTCTATATATAGATGTATATGTACATGTACATATACATGTACATATACTTTTTCCTCTTGATCCACTCATCCATTGTAGGGTACTGGGGCTGTTACCATAACAGCTATGGTGACCAGTGCAGCGATAAGCATGGATGTGCGGGAACTTGTGCAAGTGTCATCTTTTGGATAAATGTCCAAAAGTTGTATTGATGAATCATAAAATAGTACTAACTTCAGTTTTTGGAGAAATAGTGCCTCAGTTGTCAAAGGGAACTCATTACTTTGATTGAAACAATACAGAGAGTCTAACAAACATTTGAAAATGAGAGTGACTAGCTGCTGACTTCAGGCAATAAAGCATACCGACACACACCTGAAGATAAAGCTCATGACTAGTGTTATATCTGCAACAAGAATGCATGGATGGTGAAGACTGCAGAGCATGACTTAGAGTTTCAACAACCAGATAGCTTGTTAAGAAGAATTAAGTCAATAGAAGTGGCTGCACATGTCTGAAGTCTCAGAAGGAAAGTAGACAGAAAGTTGGAATCGCTTCTTTAAAAAGATTTTTCTCTTTAAATATTAATTAACACTTTTCATGTTCTCGTTGCCTAATTTAAGAAAGTTGACAGGAAGATCTGAACTTCTTATCAGGATAAAAGTTGGTCTTGCATTTGAAACTTGCTTACTGGACATTTTTTAGACACCCCAAATGATGTTCAACCATATCTGTTCAAATGTGCAAAACTCAGCATTTTCTCTCACATTGTATTCAAATTAAAGAGAAAGTTGGTTGGTGAAAGTTGGAAAAAAGTGTGAACTTCTCCTATAATGACACCATTGTGAAGCTGAGCAGCGAGATTTTATTCCTAGATAAGCTTAAATAATGATGTAGTCACACCAGAAAACAATACTTTTTAGCCCCAGGTAAGAAATTGTTTCTGTCTAATAATCTCAAAATATTGTCTTGGTAGTAATTGTTTTCGTGACATAAAAATGATTGAGAACAAAGTCAATAAAATTTGTTGCTGAAAAAGGCAAACATTAAATTAGGACCCAACTTTCAGTAAAATAGAACCATATGGTACATTTAATTATAAGTTGGGAAGATATTTGAAGTTTTAATTTAAGTGTTTTACTTACAACATTAGCTCGACTCTTCTGCCCAGATGTTTAACAGCAAGACTCAGCACCACACACAGAAAAACGACACTAAAGATGAAAAAGAAAAAAAGAAAAACAATGAAAACGGATGAGTCATACAGTGATTCTGCTCAGCTAAAAGGCATAGCACTTAAAAAGTTCCTTTCACTAATAAATTCTTGGTCATCTCAGAGTACAACAGGTGAAGTTATTTTTCCTTCTCATTTCCTTTGTTTTACGATGACATTTCACAAAAAGTGATGTGGACCTATCAAGACTTTTCAAATCACATCCTGAATAAAAATGCTTACTTTTTCATTTCATCTGTTCATTTGTTTATTATTTCATTAATCACGCAACATATCTTGAATACCTATTGGGTACCTAGCCCTGGGATAGACTGTTGTGCAAACTGATAGGTATATGTATTCTTTGAGTTTGGAGGTCAGTAACTAGAAGCTAATGATTTTTTTCTTTTTTTAAGTTTACTTTTGTTATCTTTAAGTAGTTGTGTAACGTGTTTCAATCAAAATGTCAATTTATGAGTACAATGCATGCTGACAAATCCCACTTCATTCTCTCCCATCTGTCCCAAACCCATCCCATCATTCAAATTTCCTGGCTCCATTTTCACACATGAACATTGAATATTATAACTTTATTCTCCCACCTTTCCTCTCTCCATTCATCTGCCACCACCACAACAAATGTTTCCACTTCCTGATATTAATTTTTGGTAAACTAAAAGTTAGTCATCTGAAAATGTCACTAATTAATATTTTGGCATGTTGACATCTCTGAATCTCAATTTCTTTATATATAACATGGCAATAAAAAGATGTGGACTTCACAGACTAAGGCAAGGTTTAAATAGAGTGACAATAGGTACAATAAAAAGGCAAACAGAGTTGTCCCTTGCATCTCTTTGTTCTTTATCCACAGACTCAACTCATGGTGGATGAAAAAGAAAATATTTGGAAAATAAATGTGTTTCTCTCTGCTAAACATGTATATTTTGGCATATCTTCTCATTATACTTGATATTTATATTTATTATTTATTTAATTTTGGATGGTCATGGGGCTTGAACACATGGCTTGGGTGCTGTCCCTGAGCATTTTCACTCAAGGCTAGAACTCTACCACTATGAGCCATAGCTCCACTTCAGGCTTTTTGGTGGTTAACTGGAAAGAAGAGTTTCATGGACTTTCCTGCCTGGGCTGGTTTTGAACCAAACTACTCAGATCTCGGCTTCCTGAGTAGCTAGGATTACAGATATTAACGATCAGCACCCTGCTTTGTTCTTATTCTTAAAACAATCCAGTATGACAAATATCTACAGAGCACCCTGAAGCCCATGTCTGCAAATGTGTGGCTTGACCAGAGATACTGAAAACTGCACCCCGAGACTCACTGAGCCTCCTTTTCCTCATTCCTACAGCAAGCAAATAGGTCCTCAATCATTCACAGAGAAGTAGCAGGGTGTCCTGCTCAGATCCAATGTGCCCTGTGCTCTTGCGGATGGATGGTAGCTTCTTGCCAGGACAATGGAGATGGATGGTGGAGGGAGGGGAGAAGGGATGCCTGAACACTGCTCCCTGGGCCAGTGAAGCAGTGAATGGCTCCCATGATCCCTGCTTCTTCCCATTTGTTTGGTTAGAGGCCAGATGAACGTGGCCAGGAACAGCTGAGCCAACAAAACAATCCAGATCACCCTTGCGGTAAATGGAGACAATCTCTGAGAAATCACATCAGTCATTTGAAACAATGACTGCCTTCTCAGACTCTGCTCACCTGAACTGTTGGAAAGGAAAAGAAAGAAAGCTCTGCTTTTCAATCCTCTTGAGTATACGCTCCCTTCAGTAGAGCTGCCTTTACTCTTCTCTCATTACTCACTCTATTTCGTCCCAAATGCTCACTCTTCCTGTGCTGTCATTAGATGTAGCATCGTACAGCTGACAGACAAGACAGAAACCTTTTCATTGTGTGGCCTGTCAAATGAACTACATTTACTCCCAAGGCTGAAAGGTGCTTTAAAGAGAAGGTAACATGCATATCACCAGTAGACAGAGACCGAGGACTTTATATGACAATTCCCACTTAAAGTTGGGCATACCTGTTGTTCATGTCTGGAATATTAGCTACTCCAAAGACTGAGGATCACCAGTTCAAAGCTAGCCCAGGCAAGATAATTCATGAGATTCTTATGTCCAATTAATCAGCAAAATGATCGAGTAGTCGAGTCCCAACATTAAGCGGAAAATGCTAAGCAACAACATCAGCTTTGAGTTTCTGAGTTCGGTCCCCAATACTGGTACTACTCCCCAAGAAGAGCATCTCACCTCCAAAGACTTCTATCAGAAAAGTTACCTCCTTCTGTGAACAATTCTCGTACTTACTTTCCTCTATAGCCCAGTGGAGAAACCTGACTTCTCTCCTGTTGGGAGATATTATGGTCATCCGAAGCAAATACTTTTGTTGCCAACTTACTGTTTTTTTCCCTCCCTGATTTCACAACACCAGTGGTTTATTATTCACAGCATCATTAATTAACTAATAAGACATTTGGTGATGATATTAAAGTAGCTGGAACCATTACAGTGGAGATTGACACTACTCAAGACATTGGCACAATTCATGTTTGCTCAGAAATAGCAAAGTATGGTGGGAATCTGGGAGACAATAATAGATGGCTAATTTGGACCCAACTAATTAGAATATCATCCTAATTTGGATGGGGAACAAGCTAGTGTTTACCTTGATACAAGGAGAAAAATGATTTCTGAAGTAGTGCCATGAAATTGTGATTCTCGGTGGGCATAGAGAGGGATTACAGAGTCTGTTCCTCAGAAACGTGCCAAGTTTGAAAATGTACATTGACCATACGTATTTCTTGCATAAGCTCAAAAGTAAAGCGAGACAAAAACTCCTTCCGTGGGAGAGAAGAAATATATAGAATGCAGAATGAACACCCATAGCGAGAGACATGTGGAACGGGAAGAAAAAGTCAAGAAATCCTTTGAGAGGAGAAATTAAATATATGGAAAACATATTTAAATTATTCTGAAGATGCAAGTATTTTCGAGAGTTTTTGGTAGCATAGATTGCATGTTTTTGAAACTTCTGGTTACCATGGATTTGAAGAGTGGGTACAGCAAGATTTCTCTTCTTATTTTGTCACTCACATAAAGCCCAACTGGAGAAAGCATGGTAGAGTAGCGAGAGTGACACTGAGATTGTAATTTGGTCTCTGTTGCTATATAATGTTAAATTCATTGAGCAGGTTTATGAGCATGCTGACTGGGTGCTCCAGATGCACTTGATTCTTCCGCACACCTGTTTCTCACAGTAGGCTCATTACTGTTGCTATGTGCGGCAAAGCTCAGTGTCCTGAGACATCTGTGATGACACATCCATGATTTCTGTGGGACAGGAGTGTGGACAGAGAGATCCTGGTACTCATTGTCACTGTACAATTATGATGGAATTCCTGCTGAGTAGTTTCAATGACTGGGGTGACTCAACCACTCAGGAAAGGAGTTATTAGAAGGGAGCTTATTCATAGGATTGGGTACGGAGGCTGGCTACTGATAAGGCTCCTACCTGGACTCTTACAGCACTGATATGATGTGTGGTCTCATTGGGCTTCCTTAGGAGTGTAGCTGTGTCTTAGAAGAGATGGATAGATGCTAACTAGCCATTGAAGACATAACTGTACGTCTGGCTGAAGATTCAGCCAGCAGGGGTTAGAGTGATTCCCGTCTCTTGATGGGAGGGATATAAAAGCCATATTGAAAGATCAGCTTGTATCATGGAATGGGAACGGCTTTGTGGGCCTTTGGAATATAGGATTGTTGTGCTATCGTTTGGCTCAGTAAATGGTTGATGCTGGTTTGCTATAAAAAAAAGTCCTCCAAACTTCTGTTTTTTTCTTAAATTATAATGATAAGGGGAACTATTGGGTTTTCCAAACATCATGAAGATATTATATTTTCCAGGAGCTATCACAATTCTCTTCTTCCATAATAATAAATGCTGTCACTTGTTGACTATATTGAGTTCCTTGAGTTGGTTGGACCATGGGTTCCTAAAAACAAGGCCCCACCACCACCAAAAAAACTTAAAAACCGCTACAGTAACAAAATAGTCTGTGTCATCATCAATTATGGGAGAAGCCAGCCTGGGATTCGTACTCTGTATTCTCTTACCATTCACTATTGGAATGATCTTAGACAAATTAGTTCACTTTTCTGCACCTCAGTTTCCTTATTTACAAAAGAAGGCATAATATGTCTGGAGTTATTCTGGGATTATAACCTGTGAGTATAGGTTCAAGAACCTTCATAGTATCTGGAATATATACTAAGCAGTTAATAAGTGATAACTATTTTTATTTAGGATGGTAGCTTAAATTGAATCTATTTCTATTATTGAGGTGTTCATAATATTATTCAGGACAAAGGGAAACTTAGACACATGATTTGGTGGTAGCAGTGCAAGAAGTATAGGGCAGTTTGAAACTGTGGAGGAAAAAAGTTTTAAAGTGTTTTCATGCAACATCTTCGTAAGGAGTGGCAAAAGTTCTAACATGCTTTTTCACCATTCCTGAGAATCTTACTCAGAACTGCTACCTCCATTTTTGTTCTGTGTCATTGTATCTACATTTGTTCTAAAATAGAGGTAATGGCTCTTTGTTCAGAGGGGAGAAAATGATACCTAGATATTCTTGAGATATTGCTTACATTTTTGTGTGTGCTAGAGCTGGGTTTTGAACTCAGGGTGTGGGAGCTCTTGCTGAGCTGTTTTGCTCGAGTCTAGCTCCACAACTCCATTTCCAGCATTGTAGTGGTTAATTGGAGATAAGAGTCTCATAGTCTCAGCCTCCCGAGTAGCTAGGATTATAGGAGTAAGCGACCAGCCTCAGGTTCCCTCACATTTTTGTCTTCCTCTATTCCCTAGAGCCTTTTCTATGGCATGTGGTGGAGGGGGAGGGGGAGCTACAGAAGCTGAAATTATAGGCAATTGGAACTCATACCCAAGCCTCAATCAAAGTTTTGATTGGGCTTTATCTTGCTCCATAAGTTTGTGCTGTGCATAAAAGAATGCCTTGATCAATGATGATGAATCTTATTTGGAAAACATTAGATTTAAGTAGAAACCACAAGATCTAGCATCTCTGAGCATCTGCAAGAACGTACTTCAGTGTGTTCTTACATATCATGCAATTACAACCATAGACTCAGTCTTCCACAATGTACTTTTTGAATTTTAATAACTCATTTCTTGGAGATATTTGTAAATGGAAGTAAAATTGATAGAAAATCAATTTAGTATAAGAAAAGCCAGATGGATGATCAAAACAAAACTGTACAATGTAAAATATTGTCTTCCAATAAGAGAAGAGAACAGAGTTTGTAATATTCAGGTCTCCTTTTATCAAAAATGTTTTAAATCCAAACTTACACATTCATATCCAACCCTACCTAGAGAAGTTTTAAATAGCATTTCCTAGGCCAAGGTATGAAACAAGACAGTTTTTATCTGGTGAACATATGACTTGACCGTTACACTAATGCAAAACCATAGTAACTTGGGCATGAATAGGAATCACTGGGTTTCCTTAGAGGAAAAGAAAGAAAGGAATCTTCAGGTCACCATCTCTACCTCTGATAAGTAGATGTTGTATAAATTTGAACTTGACCTTGTCAACTGTCATAAGCTCCCAGGCCTATGTTTACCATTGTAAGTCATGATAGAATTTTACCTATAGAAATTAAATTCAGGACTGGGAAGGTGGCTCAGTGGTAGAGCACTTGCCTTGAGTTGAAGAGCTGAAGGACAGAGCCCAAGCCCAGAGTTCAGGCCCCACGAAAGAAATTAAATTCAGTTATATATATATATATATATATATATATATATACACACATACATATATATATACACATACATATATATATATACACACACATACATATATATAAATACATACACACACATCTTTAAAAAAAAAGAACTGGGTTAGGTTGTTAGTTTCTTTTAGTGGAGGTGATAGAAATAAAATCCTGACCAATCTTAATAATTATCAAACTGTGCATAGCTCTTTTGTATGATGGATGATTTTCCAAAATAGCCTGATTCAATGGCACCAGTGACACACAGGAAATGCTAAAGAGCCTTTATTTCTTCCCAAATCTTATTTATAGACATGCACTTTTCTTTTTAAAGAAGTATTGTGTCCATTTGGAAATTTGAAAAAAAAATGTAACTCCTTTCTCTAGGTTCACATAGCTACAGAGACGAGGAGCTGTCTGATCGACTCTGCTATTTCTGATGGTTTCAAGAGTCACGTACCTTGAACAGAGCCAAAAATTTTCAGAAGAAAAAGAAAAAAGAAATCACACATACGCCTACTTATATATACCCACTCATGCCTTTTTTTTAAGTTTCCATATCTGTTTCTATTGTCTGTCTGCAAAGAAGCTAACTGCAATGAGGTTCTTGTTTCAAAACAGCAGGAAGGGAAGAGCTGGCTTTGTAGCAAATGCAGCCCTGGAAACACAATGATACCAACAGAGCCTACGGCTTTGCAAGTTGTCCTTGAATATTAAGGAGCATGTCCCTGAGAGAACACAATCACACCATGTTACTGAAAAATCTGTGCTTTTCCCAATTAGCCTCTGTGAAAAAAAAATTAGAGTCCTTTCAAGTATTTGAGAGAAGGAAGGAAGTAAAAATCAGAGGTAAAATGTGTAGTATAAATATAGCTATGATGACTCATAGACAAACCTTTTCCCCCTCCACAAAGTAATTCAATGTTATTTCTTTTTATATTTTATTTTGCTATTTTATTTTTTTTGCCAATAATAGAGATTAAACTCAGGGCTTTATAATTGCTCTGCTAAGTTGTGCTCTTCCACTTGAACCACACCTCCAGGTCAGTTTATTGACTGTTTATTTGGAGATAGAGCCACACACACAGTTTTCTGAACCTTTTCTTCATTTCATGACCCTCTGTGCCACAGCTTCCTGAGTAGATTAGATGTCAGGTGTGAGCCACTGGTACCTGGCTTCATCATGATAACTTGAAGCCCTTCCTAGCATAACATATTTATATCAAAAGATATGTAAACTTGAAAATTGTCTCTTCTATGTTGGATTCTAAATTCTACTGTGGGGAATCCCACAAAAAGGGTATTATGTTTTTCCTTATTGCTATGGCATCACAGAGTTGCACCTGTTCATGGACATAAGCATGTTGTGTTAGGAAAATGTCAAATTGATGAACAATGTGCATCCTTTACAAAAATAATGCCAACATAATTCACTCTCACCTGCTTTATGTTTTTCCCACTTTCCATTTCTAGATGACAATGGAGAGATGGTGAATCAGATGTTTGCAATGTATTTTGAACACACCATCAAAGATGTAGGAATCTGTACCTACACATAGCACCACACATACATGGGTATTATGGGATAGGACAGAGTGTTCAAACCTGAGGATGCTGCATGCGTGGAACTCTTTATGATGTATTGAGCTGATGTATTTGATATTTTTACACTCTGAAAATTACTAATGATGGCTAATTTATTCTACCACATCTGACCAACCCAAGTTCTTCAGTTACTTTTATTATCACTAAAATTGTCCTAAATGTATCTTCTCACCCCTTTTTAAACATCAGTCTTGAAAAGAAGTAGGATGCTTGGTAGGTCCAGGCAGACAGAGAGATGAAGTGGGACAAGTTGGTGTTTGGTAAATAAACATACCCGTAATTAATCTTACCACCTCAGGTGTTGCAACCAAATTTGGCTGAAGAGTCACTGGTACAGTAGATTTTGACAAAGAAAGGAAGATTACTAGATATGTTTGAGAACTACTCAATGTGAACTGCTAGAGGTAATCTATTTGTTAAATATGTATTCCCTAATGATTTACATCCCTGGCGAAGCTAGGAATGACCTTTCAAATTGTATAGGAAGGGAGAAAAAGCCAGGGACAGGTTACAGGAAGTCATTTCAAAGCTATGGAGGGTAGGATAGACACATATGCAATAGAGTGAAGCCAATAAAAGACAGCAGAGTGTCCATAATCCTAGCGACTCAGGACTCACGGATCTGGAAGATCAATATTCTATTACTCTGAATCTCCAACGAACCAGCAAAGTGCTGGACTGGGGGCAGGGCTTAATAGTAGAGTGCAAACCAGGGAGCAAGAAAGCCAACCAAGATCAAGGCACTGAGTTCAAGACCTAGTTAACAGAAGAAGATGAACTGATTTGCCTAGAAGTGACCCGGCTATAGCTTCAGAGATTTTTGGTATAAATATTCAATCATCTAAGGTAATTTTAATTTAAAAACCATCCAGTAAGGTCTAATACAGTCAATAAAGAAGCATTAGAAATCTGAATTGTAAGGTTACAAAAGTTTTTCTTTGTATAAACCCAGGTAAAGCCCATTTAGATGGAGACACTAACCACACCTAATACTCCAGAATATTCCTTCCTACCACATCCCTGACAATACACTTGTTCTCTACTGAAAATCAATAAAATCTACAGTGAGTTTTGTTTCTTTGTCATTGCATATATGCATAATTTGTGTTCCTTCATCACTTTTGCTCACAGAATGGCAATTGAGAATCTCTTCAAAGCACTAACTTTTGTCTGTGCTGGTTTTATCCTTCATATAGATATTTTCTATTTCATGGATTTATGCTGTTCTATGTGGATTATTTTTCCTCTTTCTACATTTTGAGGTTTAATTTACTACTTGTTTCTAGCTTTAATCAAAGGATCTGACTTTTATTCCTTCTTCATTTTGAATAGAGACTTCCAAAACTGTAAATTTCCACGTATGCATTGCTGTACAAGCATTCCTCATGATCCGATAAATCATATTTACATTATCTTTCATCTCAAAATATGTTCAAGTTTCCATTGTGATTTGTTCCATGAATCATGGGTTATTTACAAGGGTTTTGCTCAATTTTCAAACATTAGAAGATTTTCCTGATATCTTTGTCAATGTGCTGGTCTTGCTACCACCATGGCAGAGAGGAAGCAGACAGAGATAGGAAGTTACGGGTACAACCAGGGCATAACTCCATGAACTATTTACCTAGCCCTGCCTCCTAATTACTACCACCTCCCAACAATGCCCATATAAAGGGCTTCGTTCATTAATTAAGGGCAGCGTCCTCTGATCACTTTTTAAAAGCCTACAAGCTGGCAACCAAGTCTTTATCCACATATAAACGCATTCATACCAAAACACCTGCAGATGTTTTCTTGTCATTATTCCACAGATTTTACCTCATGGCTATTGACATAGCAGTTCATCTGTGTTAGTTATTGTAAGTAACTTGGAGACAATTTGAAATGAAGATGAGGATGTGTTTAGATTCTTTGAAAATGTACTGTCCTTTAATTAATTTATATTGTGTGTATGTGTGTGTTCATATAGAGTGCCACATTTGAACCCAAGACCTTATGCCTACTAGGCAGGCTGTGTACTACTTTGTGCTATAGCCCCAGTCCTTTAGCCTTTTTTTGCCAGTCCTGGGGCTTGCACTCAGGGCCTGGGCACTGTCCCTGAGCTTCCTTTGCTCAATGCTAGCACTCTACCACTTGAGCCACAGCACCAATTCCAGCTTTTTCTGTGTATGTGGTACTGAGGAATTGAATCCAGGGCTTCATGCATGCTAGGCAAGTACTCTACCACTAAGCCACATTCCCAGCCCACTGGGTATGGTTATTTTTGAGATAGGGTCTCACATTTATTTCCTAGTCAGATCCGGGCTTAAAACCTCCTATTTATACTTATTTATAGAAATATACCTATATTTTCCAGGTAGGTCTACTTATATGGTCAATTATTAATACATTCGTTAATATTAAAACATCTATTACTTTTTGGTTTTATTTATTTGGTTTGGTAGTAGTTGGGATTGCATTCAGTGTCTCATTCTTGATGGGAAATCCCTGTACTACATTATCCGTGTCCCTAGTTTATTTATTTAATTAAAAGGTTTAATTAATTTATTGTCTTTCCTTGTATAAAGTCTCATCCTTTTTTTTCTGGAACCGTCTTTAGACTACAATTTCCTACCTGCATCTTCTGAGTTAGCTGAGATCACAGATGTATGCCACTATGCCTAGTTTGTTTTTTAGATAGAGCCTCAAAATCTTACCTATGATGAACCTCCTATATCCACTTCCTGAGCAGCTGTTACCATTGCTTTTCTGAAATACATCTAACCTAGCTAATGTGTACTATTTTCTTAATGTGATTCTGATATTTCATTTAAGGCTTTGCCTTTGTTACTTAGAAGTGATTTTCATCTATAGTTTTCATTTCCCAGTGTTACCTTTATCAGATTAAATATTAATATAAATGCATCATAGAAACAATTTGCATGTTTTCTTTTATAGTCTATGTTCTGTAGGAATTTATATAGCACTGGTACAATCTGTTCCTTCTATGGAAATTGGTGTGTTTATTCTTTTGTTAAACTATTTTCTAAGAGCTCTTGTATTTCTTCTTGTTTTTCAAATGTGCTTACACAAAAATATGTAGTCTTATGAATTTATATTTCCTCTGTGTCAGTAGTGCCTTTTTGTGCTTTTTAAAAATCATTTCTAACTGTTTATTTCAGCTTCCTCTCCCTAGTATTTTTCTGGTATATTAGTATATTTTTCTAGTATATTTTTCCTAGTATATTAGCTCTTAATCATATCGCTAACCCAATGGTGGTAATTACCGTGTATTTTGTATATACTAGGTGCATTACTGAGTCCCAGTCATTTCATTCTCTCCTATTTCTTTAAAAAAATCCCTTTAAGCTATTTTGTTGGCTTTTATTTCCTTTCTAAGTGATTACATTTATATGAATGTATTCTGAAGTGTCCTTAGTGCCTTTAGTACTTTTTTAGTTTTAGTGTTCTGTTGTCATTTTACACTTCTCCTCTTACCTACTAACTGAAACATTAGCGAACAATATTTTCATCTTCCCTTTCTCATTTTTTTTGTTAAGGCAGTTTACTTTTGCACAAAAGGGCACACCACTGTTCTCCCTGGAGCTGGTCAGGTATACCATGTAGAGCAGTTTGCTAGGTTTTTATCCCAATTCAAACTGTCCCTTCTCCCTTATAGGGAGTTAGCCTCACATTCTAAGTCAAATTGATTACCAAGGTTAGAAGGGGCCGATTCCTTAGTTTATTTTTCCCATTGTAGCTGGTTGAGAGCAGGGTTGGGAACAGGGTGGCTGGCAGATACAGGTGGACAAGGTTGAGGAGGTGAGTGGAAAGTTCCCACTGGGTTCTCATTCCTCTTAACTCCATTGGTAAACATCTCTTTCTAACTAGCAGCAGCACACTTGGTAGTTGCGGTTTCATTCTTTTAACTCCTTTGACAATGATTTATCTCTCAAATTGGGCTAGCTGGCCACAAGCAGCACAGATAATACTTACAACTGAAGTCAAAAAGCAAACCTACAGTTCCAGGAAATATTAATAACAAAAAATCAATGCCATAAAAAGCTGGGTACTGGTGGCTCATGCCTGTAATACTACCTATTCTGGAGGCTGAGATCTGAGGATCACAGTTTGAAACCAGCCTCTGGACAGAAGAGACTGTGAGACTCTTATCTCCTTAACCACTGGAGACTCAGAAGTGGTGCTGTGGCTCAAAGTGGTAGAACACTAGCCTTGAGCAAAAAAGCTAAGATGCCTAGCCCCCAAGTTCAAGCCCCATGACTGAAATCAGAAGTATTCTAGAGGTACAAATTAGAAGCACTCTAATTTGACAGACAAGTCTTCTTCTTCTCACAGTGCTATTCCTAGCAGGAGACATTTTAAAAAAGAGGGAAGGTAAGGAGGAAGGAAGGAAGGAAGGAAATTAGGAAGGAAGGAAGGTTGGAAGGTAGGTAGGAAGGAAGGAAGGAAGGAAGGAAGGAAGGAAGGAAGGAAGGAAGGAAGGGAGGGAGGGAGGGAGGGAGGGAGGGAAGGAAAGAGGGAGGGAGGGAGGCAGGCAGGCAGACAGGCAGACAGGCAGACAGGTTCTCAGGCAGGTGTAGATCCTATTCTGCACCATGAGTCACTTTTTATTACCAAGCAGGTAAATTGCCAGCACTCAGTCCATTGTGGGATTGTGGTAAAACCTTCTCTATGTTCTCTTTGATCTTTGAAGGACCTTGTCCATGCCAGCAGCTTCGCAGAGGCCTATGTGCCTATACCCTGACACTACAGAACCAAATCAAAGCATATAACATAAGCCTCCAGGCTGTGGGGTTTGGACTTCTGGTACTCTTTCTTATTATATGTGTGTGTGTGTGTGTATATATATATATATATACACACACATATATATATATATATATATAGTTTCTTGTAATTTTCCCCTTGACCATGGCCTTCTTTTACTCTTAACATAATCTATGAGATATACATTATCGGTTGTCTATAGTTATCCACAAGACAATGGGGTCCAGACCTCTCCTTGAGGTGGCTCATACCTATAATCCTAGCTACTCAGGAGGCTGAGATCTGAGGATCAGGGTTCAAAGCCAGCCTGGGTAGAAAAGTCTGTGAGACTGTGATCTCCAATAAACCACTATAAAACCAGAAGTGGTGCTGTAGCTCAAGTGGTAGAGCGCTCGCCTTGAGCTGCAGAGCACAGGAACAGCGCCCAAGCTCAGAGTTCAAGCCCCATGACTGACAACAAACAAACAAAACAAAACAACCCCCAAACTACAATACAGATCTTCTCAAGTTCTTTGTATAAAAGGGTACTGTAATCATGTATAACCCATGAACATAGCCCATATGCTTCACATCATCTCTAATTACGTAAAACACATCACACAAGGTAAATGTCGTGTAAACAGTACTCCCAGTAGGGAATCAGGTAAGGAAAAAGAAGGGCTGCACTTGATCAGTACAGATGCAATTTTGAAAACATTTTCCATCTGCAACTGGTTGAATTTGCAGGCGGGGAACCCATGAGGTGCGTCTGAGAGTCGGTACTGTAGTAGTGAAACAACTTTTGCAATATGCTTTAAGTTGACTTCCATGACACGGGTCATTTTTCATCATCATTAACCTATTTTTGCTTAATTATTTAATTTAATGTTTCTTTTCAGAGAGCTGAGGATCCAACTCAGGCCTGGAACTGGCCAGGTCTGCTACTGAGCTAAAACCCCAGACCTTTCATTGCAGTTTTGTGCAATAAATTTGGTTTTGGTCAGTGGTAGGCTAATTTTAAAATGCTCATTTGATGTCATCCTGCTCTTGTAAATCTTCAGACCACTGTGTGAAATGGATTGTCCTTCCTAGAGAATGAGAAAATCCCGTACTGTAGAGCACACAGGAGGGCACTCATAAATCCAAATCAGCTACTGCAAGTGGAGATGGATCTACAAGGCATAGATACTGTCAGTTCAAACCAAAGAACTACAGTCTAAACACAATAACCCTGAAGGCCCAATGTCACAGTATACACAAGTGAGCATCACAGAGTCTTGGTTCTGAATGAAATCACAGGATATTTGTTTTCAGTTGACAACATTAGGTAGACTACCTTCATTAGAAAAGGAGGAGGTTTAACTCAGAAGCCCTTCACAGAGTAAGTGCTCTGAGAACCTGGGATTTCCATTAGAAAATAGTCAAGGAGAACTCCCCTGATCTGACACATCAAAGACTCACTCATGCTACAGGAGAAAACTTGTTAAGATGGAAGCACCTTCATTAACATAGTGCTTATTAATTACAGACCTCAAAAAGCTTTCTATTTTCAAAGATTAGGAACCCCATGGATGACCTTAATATGTCATAGCGTACATATCTTTCCTTCACCTTGCCACTGGGGAATAAAAAATTTTAACTCAGATTTGCTAGCTAATGTTATTAAATAAAAGAATATCCTAAATTGATATCCTAATTGATATATTTCTTTGAATGTGTGACAGGAAGAAAAATATGTTTCTCAAATCTCTATTCTTCCTAGTAAAGGAAGATGTGAGACTCTGGGCTGCACGCAGTTCACGCTGAGCCTCACTTGTGCTTAGAAGGAAGAATGAAATGAAGAAACAGAGCAAGGTTGGAACCTTTGTTTTGAAGTGGAAGATGATTTATGGCCAAAACAACAACTGAACAACAGTGAAAGGAATCGGAGGACATGTGGAAATAGCTAAGAGACAGCACTGAGTTCAAAGCCCCATACACACACACACACACACACACACACACACACACACACACGAGTTTATAGACAGATAACAATTACCTTTGCTTTCATTCTATCACATGATGTGAGCGTGATGTAGTAGCCTGAATGTCTGTTTTGTTAGAGTTATAAAAACATTGCACACAATCAGATTCTTGATTCCCATGCCTTCCTCATTACTTTGCCATACGTGTTTATTTAAAGTTAGTTTTCAATGATCTCATTTGAAATGAACCAATTTTCCAGTGAAAATTGTGCTCTGATTTTTTTATGGGGCATTGGCTAAAAATAAAGAAATAACTCCAGAATAAGAAGAGAAGAAAGCCGGGCACTGGTGGCTCACGCCTGTAATCCTACCTACTCAGGAGGCTGAAATCTGAGGATTGTGGTTCAAGCCAGCTTGGGCAGGAAAGTCTGTGAGACTCTTATCTCCAACAAAGACCATAAAACCAATAGTGGTGCTGTGGCTCAGGGACAGTGCCCAAGCCCAGAGTTCAAGCCCCATGACTGACATGAAGAAGATGAAGAAGACGAAGACGAAGAGGAGGAGGAGGAGGAGGAGGAGGAGGAGGAGGAGGAGGAGGAGGAGGAGGAGGAGGAGGAGGAGGAGGAGGAGGAGGAGGAGGAGGAGGAGGAGGAGGAGGAGGAGGAGGAGGAGGAGGAGGAGGAGGAGGAGGAGGAGGAGGAGGAGGAGATATATTGGCTATCAAGTGCCTTTGTTAAAAAAAAAATGAAAACAGAATGAAAGTTCATTTGTTCTATACATTTATCAGTGTCTCAAAAAAGGAGAAAGTCGATGTTTGTTCACATTGCAGTCTCTCAAAGTCACCATGACTGCCAACAGAACTTTTCTGAAAGAGCTGTACAAGGACCCTGTCCTGTCTCCTCTAGTTCCTTCACTCCTGGTAAAAATAATTCTAAGAGATTCTTTCAGAGGCTAAAGACAACTCTTCCATTTCTATACCAGGCACAGAGAGTTTCTCTTGACTGGCTTTGAATGTGTAATTTCTGGACACATCTGTTTCTCTTTAGGAGTTAACTCTTAAAAGTAACCTTTCTTAAGATGAAAGGGAAACATGAATCATTTTTATTTTCTTGAAGAATCTCAGTTTCTGTGCTCTCAGGAGACAATTTCACCTGGGAGCCGTATGGTTTACTTTAATCGAGAGTTACTTGTTTCGTTTAAAAAATAAGAAAGAGGAGAAACTGCAGTTTGTAAGCAGGCACACAACTCAAATGGATTTGCTTTTAATTTGTTCCAGTTAGTTGATCCACACAATCTCAGCTTTCCTGTGTGTTCCAAGACAAACAAGCTGATCATAACGACTAAAATATTTATTCCCCAAACCTTATCAATCCATAACCCATTTTCCAAACTTAACTGTCCTGTTTACCACTAAACTTTCCAATACTTCTACTTCCTGAGCAAGAGAAATAATTGCAAATGTAATGATATAATTATCAAGGACTCTTTATATGGTGTTTAGTTCATTACAGCTGCCCAATTAGACCTGTAAGTGCAACTTCTTGTTCTTTCTCTTTCCCCTGTTGAAAGATGTTATTGACAACTATTGGAACAAATCAATTTTCATACAATTAGTAGATTAAAACCAGTTGATTTACCAGATCCTAATGAATTTGGGTTACTGTTTACTATTCTCTGCCATTTGTTTATTGAAGCATCTCTTGGGGACTTTGGGATGATGTTATGATTTATTTTCACATTACTCAGCCAATAGAAAGCTGCTTGCAGACTCTACTAGACAAAGATGCTTCCAATCTTTTACTAAAATATGATTGCAGACACTTTGTCCCTTAGATTGTCTGTCTGTCAGTATAACTGAAAAACCTTACTTTTCAATCTATGCTGCTAATCATTATTATTGTTCTGACTCTCCCTACTCCCTCTTTATCTTCTCATTTTCTGGAAGGCAGCTATTGTTTGGACCAATATGGGGAAGATATCACATTAGGCCAAGATCCATCTGCTGACCAGCCCTCTCTGAATGAAGGTGTCCTGACCGTGTGCTTACTTAGTAAGGTTCAGAGGTTAGCTTGATAAATAAATATACCGGAAGAAAATGAGCACTGCTTTCCTCACAGTTGGAGAAAGGGAATATGAAGTTGGAAACTGAAATATAAAAAACTAGAATGAAGCCAGTTTTGTTGGGTTGAAATGAAAGCATTCATTTGGATTCCTGTCTTCAATAACATAAGAATACAAAAGACTGAATTATATATAATTGTACACTGGGTGGTCTAGTGTGTAAATGCAGGACACAGAGTACACAATTATCAGAGTGTTTCTGAACCCAGGCCCTAGCCATGTACAAATGGGCCAATTAGTAAGTATATCTTCGTTTCTAAAAACCATTTTCCATTAAAAAAAATATCCATGGTTTCTTAGAGGAATGGCTGATTCCAAGGTTTCAGGGAAAGAACAAAATGACCTGCAGAATGCTAGAAAGAAAGAATGTGTGAAATGAATGATGAAGATCGGTTCCAAAAGGCCATATAAAACAAATGGCCAAGCAGGGGATAATCTCCGCAACACCAACAGCCACCATGGGTAGGTAAGATCACCATGCATTGAGTTTATGGTTTGCCATGATATAAATGAACAGATAAATCAGAGGAGGGGAAGAAAGCTTTGCCTTAAGACAGACTGCCAACTGGATTGACAGAATTAGAAAACCTTCAAGTGACAGTACTGGCAATAAGAATATATAGCACGAGGAAGGGGGTTTTACCTGCCATCACATTCTCTAGCCACAAAATTATGTTACTCTCCTTAATCACAAAGTTGAAACCTGGCACACATCATCCTTATTAACTGGCCATCTTAATCATTACCACTTATGGGATGCATTCACATCTGTCAGCCACTCAATGAGATTCATTAAGAGACTGGTCACCATTTCTGTAACATTCCAGCTGATAGCCATAATCTGGGTCTCATTATACAGAATTATTGGAGACACTGGAGTGGAGAGATATTCTCCAATGTGGCCAGCTCATATCTTTACAGATGTGTTAGTCAGAATAGTTAATCAAAATGAAGAACATTTCTGGTTTGAAAAGACTGCAGAAGCATGGCCAATTGGGGGAAACTTGTATCTGGGATTCAACCCTTAACCATAAAGAGAATTACTAGGAAAACAAACAAAACATGGATGAGTTTTCTGAATGACTAATGAGTGCTGTTTCTTGAAACTACTTTGAAAATTTGATATATTTTCCTTAAAATGAGGTGAATAAATGGTGCTAATATAGTACTATTATTACCTCATTCTTCTTTATGTATAAAATTCTAATTACTGGTAACCAATCCATTATACCTATAACAGTATAATCACTTGAAGAGGAAACCCTTACATATTATTTATGTTCCTAGCAGGACTCTACAAATACCTGTTAAATATAAAAAACAACTGTCTAAATTGTTACAATTTAAATAATATTTACAATTTAGTGGGGAGGGGAGAGTACAGTGGTGGAGGTAGGAGGGAAAGGATGGTAGGGGAAAAATAAAGGAGGAGTTAACAATGCTTGATAGGAAATGTACTCATTACCTTGCTCTTGTAACTGTAACCCCTCTGTACAATATTTTTACAATAAAAAACATATTTAAAAACAACAACTGCGATGAGTTATTTCCTTGTGAAATGGTCAATGAACAGACCATGTAACAGCAGGCAGAATCTGTAGTTAGAAGGTGGTACTTGGTTTTAGTTGCAAGTAGCAACATTTTACTGATGCCCTTACAGATGGAGGCAATCTTGCACTGTTGGCAGAGTTGTGAAAGACACCTATCCTAAAGACCTGCTGTCTGGGAGGAAGTTTGGCCTCTTATCTCCATGAGGTATACACCAGGCAGGATCCTTTTATTTCTAAGCACTGATGTCTTTATGTATGATATACAACTTTGGGAATTCCAATCCCTTAGGCCTCTGTACGGTTGTAAGACAGACAAATCTGTCTAGAGTGAAGAAGTAGGAAGAACACAGAATTATTCTTCCCCTATAGTTTGCAAGTGCATGGAGTTCACAGATGTGATCTTAAACAAAGGATCTACTGATACAAATGTTTATTAATTAATTCACTTGATGACTCTTTATCCAGCATGCATTGTCTCCTGTGTCCCAAACATGAGCAAAATAGTAAAAAAAAAAAAAAAAGTAGGTGACTTTCCACCACAGTGATAGAAATCTCTCACAGATGTCCTGCTATTTGGGGGGAGCTCTAGGAAGGCAGAACCTTGGACAGAGGACATTATGGGGCAGAGGAGGAAAACTGGCTTCATGCAAGAGGCCCCTTGCTGGTCTTTAATGTATGGACAAGGCTGCATGCTGACTACGGAAAGGGAGCCTGCTCATCTGAGTTGAGGTACATAGGCAATTCAGTGATGAAGACCCCAAAATAAATGTGCCAGAGATAGATTATTAAGTGACAAGCAAATAGTAGAGGCAAGGAGCAGAGGGAATGTAAATCTCTTCCTAAAAAGTCTCAGCCAGCTACTGGTGGTCCACAACTGTAATCAGAAGGTTCAGATCTGAGGATCATGGATTGAAACCAGCCTGGGCAGGAAAACACTGTGAAACTCTTTTCTCCAATTAACCACCAAAACCCAACACACAAACCCAGAAGTGGAGCTGTGGCTCAAGTGGTAGCGCGCTAGCCTTGAGCACAACAGCTCAGGGATAATACTCCAGGTCCAAACCCCAGGATTGGTGAGAGCGTGTGCACGCGCAGACACACACACACACACACACACACACACACACACACACACACACACACACACACACGTAAGGTCTAGGTAAACACAACACATCTACTCTCTATGTCCAAGCCATTAGCCATTACAGTGAATTACTATGGTGAATCCTTACTATGTCCTTGCTAAATTGGTTTAGTAACATCTCTTCCCCCATCTCCCCTCTCTCCCCGCTCAGGCTTCTTTTTGCCAATAAACAAAGCACAGCCCAAAGCCGGATGGGCTTGGAAAACAGGATGCTAAAATTCATTATTTTTTGGTCTCTGTCTCTTCTGCTGCAGACAAAACTCCACGCAAATACGTGTCCCTCTTGGCCTATCTCCCAGTCCCATTTTGTCAGAGAGCCATCACTTTTTTACCTTCTAATAAATCAGAGGCCTTGTCTGGAGAGAATTTCAAACAGCTTTCAAGTTGGACTGTTTTGTGCTTCTGTGGTGATAGCCACAAGCTAAGAATGTGCAGAAACTGCAGAAATAATCTAGATGAAGTTTCAGCAGTTAATATTGAGGATGTCAATCACAATCACCTATGCCAAGCACTTTATCTAAAACACATAGGGATAGTTGGAAATTGCCTTCCAAAAGACAGAGAAAGGATATAGGCAGTGGAGTTGTGTTTGTACTCCAGGACGTTATTTTTTTCTGCATCAGAATTGCTTGTAGTTAGAGCTTGTCTACGCTGGAAAAATTAGTCATGGTTGCTGGGAATGTCTGCATTTTTAATGTTAATGTATACTCAAGTTTGAACTACTAGGTTCTAGAGGTTTGTACATATTTTTAATATTTCTATGAGACACTCAAGATAACCACCGGGATGCTACATTACTCTGCTGTCAGATGCAGATTACAACTATAACAAGACTTGGTGACAGTTTTACTGCTGCATAATATTGTATGTCAGGCATATACATTCTTGGTGTTATACACGACACTGAATCCTTTCACACTCTTGTATATTCTTTTACCTCATTTCCCCAGGAGAAAATTGAGATGGAGAAAAGTTTTGTGACCTTCTCTGTGTCGAAGCTAAACCAAATACCAATTGGCAATGGATTCATGGACTGATTGACTCTTAAAGCAACTCTTGAATGCAACATCTCATACAAAGTCACTCCTACTTTAAAAAAAAACACATAGTCATAGATTACATATGTAGGACTAGTTTGATTTTCTAGAAACCTGTATTCCGATGGCTCAGAATGACTTTGTGGGTCCACACTTCCAGAATATCGCTGTCCAAATCTCTGACGGCTTATTGTGTTTCTTTCTTATCTCTAGCACACAAAGAATGGTTTTGTGACTGTCATTAAATCAGGTGTTATTAGCCTTCACATTTAGGAATTGGCTACTGAGAGGTATGGAGGGGGGTGGCAGTGGGGGGGGGTGTAATCTGGAAGCATTTGGTGATGACACATTGCTCATGCCGTGTGGCAGGTGAGAAGAATTGGGGAAGATGAGAAGAACAGTCAGAAATAATAAGGCATTGTGCAGTCTTCGAATGACAGCATCTTACTGCGCTGCCCCTAGGGAAATGATGTCCACTTCATTTTGGAGAATAAAACTACTCACACTGATTTTTTTTGAGACTAAACGTCAGGGAGAGTTAAGCCCCAGGAACCCCTAATGCCACTGAAAAGTAATGTTGCTTAACTGCCAGATACCCGTTGTTTCACGGGCAATGTGCAATATCTACCCTGCTATTTGTAATAATTTAGCATTGCCTAAAAATATTTCAAAAGAGCTTTATGATCATTTGAACTCATTACTTCATGCTACCCCTGGAGGGGGTAATTCAGCATGGAAGTTATCAGGTAAGATACGATTAGAGCTATTAATACCAATAATAGCAATAAGTTTAATGCTATTGTCATTAGGGAAAAATGGCCTGTACCCTGAGGTGGTGAAAATGATGACTGTCGATCTATAGATCTGGAGAAAAAACATTCCCACTGAGTTTGGAGTCTCTTAAGATGCTGAGAGCCTTTATTCTGCAGGATATTCTTCTTTACAATGGAAAGAGCCATGGTCAGTCCCAGACATGTCACAACCAGAAAGCAAAACAGACAATACCAGACAGGAATTGTCTGGTGACCAGAGTCACCATGACAGATAGGCAACAGATGATACTTAAAAACATTCATTGTTCTTAAGTAGTTGCACCAAAAGGTTTCAATGAATCATGATCCCTGTGGCCCTTTTCATCAGTTGTCCCCCTCTCTTCCAACCCCATCCATTCCCTCAAATCACCTGCTCCCATTTCCTCATATTTGGGTTGAGTATTACAACTACATTCACCCACCCTCATCTGTGACCCTCCTTCTAACCTCAACTTCTGAGACAGCAACACAGTCTCCAGCTCCCTGGCATTCATTTTGTTAGACAGATAAGTTCCTTGTTCCGAGGAGTTACAATGAAAAGGATCAGATGCAAATGTATAACTAATGCAACTTAGACTGTAATTTTACTTTCTAACCCTGCCTGGTCAGGATGCACAAGATCCACATATTCCTCTCAGGCTAGGCACTGTTTACCTTCCTAACTCAGTCCCTACAGCGGGCTTTCTGCTGGTTTCATGGTGCCTGCAACTTGTTCTTGCTTTCTGACTTTTGAATATGCTCGGCCCTTTGCCTAGTCATTTCTCCACTGGGTTTTTGCATGAGCAGTTTCTTCTTGCCATACAGCTATGAACCCAGGTGTCATCTTGTCAGAGAAGCTTTTGCTGATCCTGATAGCATTTTGTCACTCTATGATTGTTTTATTTCTCCTTCATAGCACTTGCTACTATTGGAAATGATCTTATTTGTTTAGTTTTATTGTATACAATCACCTCACTCATCAGACCTTCAGACTCACAAGATCTGAGGGTCTGTTTTGTTCAACATGCTGAGACATGAGTGAGATGCTCATCACAGTGACTAATGCTGGTAGGATCCATAAGCTACACACACATCCTCCTCAGTGATTCCATGAGCTAATGCATTTATTCCTCATAACAGCTATGTTAGCTAGCTATAATTATGTGGTGACTTCTGTTATTATGTAAAAGAGAAAAAACACTGATAGAGATTAGGTATAATTTGTGACAAAGCCCAAGTTTGTCTTTGTCTTTATATATCAACATAATAAATGTGTGCTGAGCACATTAATTAAATAATACATGGATACATTGCAGCACATGTATGTATAGGTTTATGCAGTTTACACAATGATTTATGGAGATGTATTCATACAATATCTACTTGTTTTCACAGTGCTTCTAATTGGAGTAATGCATTCTCACAGAGGGTGGGAAGGTCTAAAGAAAAGAAAGCCTATCGAGATACCAGGGTTCACAACTTGCTTGTTAAGTTCTATTGTAGTTGACAAGATAACCAGATGCTCTAGAGATTTTATATTCAGGTGGAATCACTTGTCATATGCAAATTAGTTGTCCCCAATAAATGTCAAATTATGGAATACAGTGTATCTGTTTTACAAAGGAATTTCTAAGAATAGCAAGCTTCATAAGCACAAAAGTTTAAAGATTTATGAACTAATAATTACCTTATAAATAATTTGCTAGTCATGTAGATATTTGCCTTATTTTCATACTTTTTGAGGATTTTATATACATATATGTGGATTATGTATTCATATAATGTATATATATCCAATGTACATATACATTGAATAATATATATATATATATATATATATATATATAGAAACGTTTACATCTATTGGAAAATATATAGATATATGCTTTTTTCCCCATTAGTGGTTCTAACACCACATAGAAAGTCATGTAAAAAGCAGAATCTGAGGCTCAAGAAAAATTTGAAAAATCTAGCCAAGGCCAATAACTATAATAACATGGATGTGGAGAAGACTTACAAGTGCAGATTTTATTTATTTAGATTTATTTACTTCAGCTATGTGCAACAATACTAGGTTGCTGCCCTTGAACCTTCCCAAAGTTGCCAGTGCAGCTCATGGCCTGTCTCCATTTCCAGTATGCAAACTCAGATTTAGAGAAAGAACAAATAGTCCAGGACATAGAATGTAGATTCAGACCTACTGCCTCTGACTTCCCTACAAAGAAGAATATAGTATTCAATTTAATTTTCCAAGGGAAAGAGGAATTTAATGACTTTAACTCTGTTACTTGAGAGAAATATCATCTGTATTCACAGAAACAAGTCTTCATAACAAATATGTATTGGAAGAGAGGACTGAGTTTTAAGTGCTTCTGACCAAAGAATCCATAGTCATGCCAAACGTTTCTGAGTATAATTTAAAAACCTTTATTTTAAACATTTAGTAGGAACTATTTGTCATCAAACCAATTCTAATTTGCAAAATAAAACAATGAAAGCAAAGAAAGAGTAGAGAAAATTCAAAATCAACTACTCTGCAGGAAGAGAGAGTGTTCTCATAACTTCTTCATATGTAAATAATTTAAAGATTGTGGAATAATTTGGCTATAATTTCTTGAATGTTTGATGAGGAAAAACATTTGCTAATTTAAAAGTTGGATTCATGCAGTTTTGACTTTTTACTACAAAATCAAAAAGAATCCTGCTAATTTGCATCTGACTGTAGGGCTTCAGTTATTTGAGTAAGACATGGCACAGTTTAGAATTTAGAATTTAGCTACACCAACAATTTTTATATAGTCATAAAATTTCTTCATATCTACTATTTGACACTTATTCATTAATATCTCAAAGACCATGTTTGCGATATTTTGTTTATTTGGTTGAGACATTGATAAAAATATCACTCTACTATGTAGTCTGTTTTATTTTTAAAAAGAGAAATAATTATCAATAGAGGGACGAATAGAAACATATAGGATATAAAATCTATTATATGTCTATCTATCAATTGATCAGTCTATCTGTCTATAGTCTTTGTATATCTATCAATTGTTTAGCAATTAGTTTGGTAGATCAGTTTGCTAAACCAATTACTTAGCAAAAGTTTGGTCATTTCTTTTCACAATATATTGAAATCAAATGGAGAAGAAGACAGGAACTAGAGGCTCATGCAGGCAATCTTAGCTACATGGAAGTCTGAGAATGTAAGGGACATGGTTGGAGGTCAACCTATGCAGAGAAATTTAAGAGACTGTTTCTCAGCTAACAGCTGGGCTCAGTAGTATGTACTAAATTGGGAGAACTTGAATTCTAGGGCAGCCTGGGCAGAAATGTCTGTTTGACTCTTTCTCCATAGAGGAACTTGACTCCATGGAAAATAACCATGGTCTTAGCAACTACAGGAAGCCTAAGTAGATAGATGGATCTTATGTATATCTGGGCAGAAAGTGTTAACCCTGGAAAACGAGTGAAAAAACAGGCCTAGCTCAATGGCATTGTGCTCACCTAGCAATTTTACGGTTCTAAATTCAAAACCCAGTACCACACACACACACACACACACACACACAAATCACATGGAGCTATGTACTTTGATTTAGTCATCCGTTCTATCAGAGATGTTTAGGTTTCTATGAAGAACATACTAAAGTAAAATTCACCCATTTAGGAACAGAAAAGGATGAAAGGATATAATTTCTTGGAGAAAATATCTTGTTTTGATTTGAAATATATATATATATATATATATATATATATATAATTCAAACTCTAAGCTGTCACCACTTTATAAAAGTACATGGTGAAAACATGATAATTGTATAATTAACTAATAGCTATGTTCTGCTTGAAATAAAAAACATTATGAATAATCATCATTATCTTTCTTGAAGGTGGAGGGAAAGATACAGCCATCTTCTTTCTATTTTTTAAATATATGCACATCTGTGTTGCTAAGTAAATTCTAGTACAGATTCTATCTAAATTATAAGCAAGTTATTCAGACTTCTGAGAAAATCCGACAATTTCTTCCTCATTAATTCACAAGACTTAAATGATTTTACTTAGAACATGCATAATAGTTTTATTGGGATTTAAAATATTATTTTCATATCCAACATATACTTTTTATTGTGCACTATGCAGTTTAATAATATGATATTTTATACTCTATCAACAAATTTTGGTACAGAAATGAGGAATTTCTCTAAGACAAAGAAAGAGTCTGTATGCAAAGGAAAAAGGCATTGAAAGCAGATTTCCTTATAATAAGCCGTGTGTTGTGGATATTGCAACAGGCAACCCTGCTGAGGTATTTAAAATTGTTTTCCTAGAAAATGAGTAAAAACTGAACAGATGTAAACCTACCTGTCAACGTTTTAATTGTTCTGTTTTGTAGTAAGGCAGTACATTGTATTCTTTGCTAAGTAAAATTAATTTAATTATTTTGATTGCAGAAATAAAAGTAATTATTATAAAATAACATGAAAAATGAAAAATAAAACAGTTGGGATCATACATTAGAATGAAGCTTTGAAAATTTTTGTGCATTTCATCTTTATCAAGAAGCACCAGCTCATACATTCATATGTACATACATATGTGCATGCATAATACAGATGTACATTTATTCCTTCAACAAATATTTATAAAACAAATATTGGATTCCTTTACTACTTCAATCACTGAGAATTTGTAAACCAAAAGAAAAGGTCAGAGACTTATAGGATGTACATGAATTCTAGGGTAAAGAGACTGAAATTAATAAAAATATCAGAAAATAAATGTATAATTTGTCTGATGAAGACAGGAACCAGCAGAAAACTAAAACTGGAAGAAACATCTGATGACTTTTGAGAAGTTTTGTAGAGAAGCGGCTGATTTGGTGAAAAGACATGAAAGGACTGACCTGATTCAATGGTTTATTAATAATTCAGAAGAAGGAAAGCATTATGTGTCAGCCTTATGCACTTGAATCCATGGTGGGCAGGATTAGTCACAGAACAGAAAAGATCTCAGGATCCTTCTCTCCAGTTTCTATTATTCTTCTCTATGTACTTTTTCTCCCGACCTGTCTACTTCTTTGATACAATCCCAGCAGCCTCCCAATCATGCTTAGTGCTTTCAACATTATGGTTTTGGAATCTGACAACCTTCTCAGATCAGATGATATCCTGATTTAGGATAAGCTATCCTTCCTATAGAAGGAAAGCATAAGGCACCTGAAAAGTATATACTGCTACACTGCTTGCCCTGTGTCTGCCTGTGTCAAGAAAGAGAGAGAGAAGGAGGGAGGGGGTGGGGGGGAAAGGAGGGAGGGAGTGAAAGAATGAATGTATCAGTGAAGGTTAGGTTTTCCTACTTCATCTGAGGGGGCATATACAAATACTGTGTTTAAATTCTCCACAAGACCTTCATTTTCTCGCTGAGCATTAACTTTGGCATTTTTATTAAAAACTCTGCCGTGCTCCTGCAGGAGATTTGCTACATTGGGTTTTTCCTTTACTGCCAGGCACAGAATGGATAAGACACATGACAGGGACATATCCACCGAGAGCACTTTGAATTCACTAAGTACGCCTGCTTGTCCTATCTGCTATAGACATACTACAATGCTGGTAGTTTTCACTGAATTATACCACACATACATCTTGACGAGGAAATCTTTGAGGTTCTAATGGATTGTAATAGTAATGGAAATACCTTAGCCTAAAATAATTCTATGTAATTAATTAATCAATTAATTATTTTTTTGGTCATGAAGCCTGAACTCTGGGCCTGGGCGCTGTCCCTCAGCTCTTCAGCTCAAGGTTAGTGTTCTACCACTTGAGCCACAGCACCACTTCCAGCTTTTTCTGCTTATGCGGTGCTGAGGAATTGAACCCAGGGCCTCATGCATGCGAGGCAAACACTCTACTACTGAGCCACCAGCTCTCTATTTAATTTTTAATAGAAATTAAAAGACATTTTAATTGGCACATCAAAATTACATATACTTAGAAGAGGTACGGTGTGATGCATATATATATATATATATATGTGTGTGTATATATATATGTATACACACACACACACACACACACACACACACACACACACACACACACACACACACACACACACACACACACACACACATATATGATGGTCAGATCAGAGGAACTGGCATATCCATCACCTCAATATCCGATACTTCTTTGAGAGCATTCAAAATCCATACTAGGTAATTTAAAATACATTTAACTCCTCTGCATGATCTAATATGCATTGTGCTTTACAGCATTACAGATATTCTTTCTATCAGCTGTAATGCATGAGTTCAGAGGACAAACTGCTCTCCTCTTAATCAAAAAGACAAGATCTCCGAATCTTGGGTAGATATCTACTTTCCATGATAGCTACTAGGTTCATGTATATAACATTTTGGGATGTTGGTGACATGATTTGTCATAGAATCTTAAGTCTAATACTTCTGACTGCTTCTTTGTTTTTTTTTTCCGGGTCGTGGGGCTTGAACTCTGGGCCTGGGTACTGTTCTTCAGTTCTTCAGCTCAAGGCTAGCACTCTACCACTTGAGCCACTGCACCACTTCCGGTTCTCTGATGTTAATTGTAGATAAGGGCCTTTCTGGCCCCACTTGGCTTTGAGCTGCAATGCTCAGATCTTAGCCTCCTGAGTAGCTAGGATTATAGGCATGAGCCACCAATGCTCGGCCTCCTGACTGTTTCTTCAAAACAGTCTATCCCTGAGTCTCTCATGCTAGTTGAAGTCTAAAATATCACACAGTTTGAAATGAAGGGTTCATGTCAAGATGGATGACAGAGCATTTAGGCTCATGAGTCATATAACTTAAAGGGATCTGGATAACATTTTCTCTCACTGACCATTAGTTAAGCACCTGAACTGATTCAGATGAACAAAAAATTAAGTGACTTGACCTGGGGTTGCCACATCGTCCAGGAGAATTCCAAGCAGAATAAGGGACTGTGTTTCTATTTTCAAAGTGCATGTCTAAATCCTATTAAAGTTCAGAACTCTCAAAGTACAAGCACAAGAACTTATTCTGGGCATAGCATGTGCAAAGGACATTCCTGCCAAGCGGATAATGGATCCAATGTGGAAATATTGAAGTTACATTGGTCCTTTACATTCAGGTGGTGGATCTGGTGTTTCTTATTTTCTGAGGTTCTGGGCAGGAGTGAAATAATTCCACCGGGAGCCATCCCTTCATCTACAGCTAACTGGGCATCCAGTCTTTGGCCCTTTTGCTCCAGTTTCTTTCACAGAGGAGTCTGGCATAGGGCTGGAGCTGGAAGTGTCCTGTGAACTTCTTTCCTTAACCCGGGTAAGGGGTCATTCGCCTGCTGTAGCTTAGATACCAAACAGCTCCTGAAGAGCTATATGAGCACCCTAAGGTGTTTCTGAGAGGCTTTTGATCCATTAGGAAGTAGGACTTAGTGAGAGGAAGTTAGGTGTTGGGGATGTGCCTAAAACGGCTATATTGTGCACCTAGCTTCCTCTCCTTCTCCTCTTCCTGTGGTGATAAGGTTAGCAGCTTCTCCCTCCCACATTACCTACAAGGATGCCATGGTTTGTCATAGGTTCAGAAGCAATGGGAAAAGAGGCCATGGGATAAAACTTTCATATAGTGAGCCAAAATAAAGTTTTTAAAAACCTTTTTTAAAGGAGGGATTAAAAATGTAAAGTTGATTCCTTCTGTTATTTGATTGCAGAAACACAAGTTTAATGAGGCCCCTCAACAAACTCTATTCTTTTTCTCAGTGAAAACTTTTGTCAAAATTTCTGTTCAGTATAGGATTTTCTTATCCTCTCGCACTGTGTTCCTGTCTATTAATACACATATGTTTGGGGCACTGTTGGCTGTTTACTGCACCTTTGTCCCTGATCAAAAAAATTTTCTTAGGCAAGAGATTTTGTGATTTCAACTGGATATATATATATATATATATATATATATATATATATATATATATATAATCTGCAGCTGGAGAGATTTCCATTAATTGTGAAAAAGGTTTTGATCATTACTCACTGAAAATATTTAATTGCACACCACCCAAGTAGGTCATGCTTAGGGAGTTGAATCCATTTGTAGCATAAGCAGCATAAACAGAAGAAAAACACCCATAAGAGCAAATAGATATCATAAAAATGATTCAGTGTATCCATTAATCAGATAAAAAAAGAACTTTCCATTAGCTCAAGCTTTGGATTCTCCATGTTGTGATAGTTCCTGACTGTTCCCTTTCCCTCTCCAAGATACAAGATGAATGTGGATTGTTGTGTTAGCATTCAACCAAAGTTAATACAAAGCTTCACATTTTCTTCCAGGGAGTACCTTGTTCCACTCTGAATTTCAGTCAATGTAAAGCATAGGCTCTTGTCTTTATGTATTTCAGGTCAGATCTCTGTGGGAGTCAGATATATTCTCTAGGATTCATTGGAATAATGAAGTGGAACACAATCATGGAAGTACATATCTCTGGTGCCAGATTTGTTTATGGATTCCCACATCATTTAGGATCAGTGACTGAAAATAGGGTCTAGGATCTAACCATATGGAGACCAGTACATTTCACAAAGTCTTTCTTCCTTTTCAATAGCATCTCTGTAAAATTTGAGTATGTAACAGCACACCTAATCCATAGGAAACAACCTTTAAGAATCCCAGTACCACCTACTCCTTTCCTCTTTTTCCCTTTCTTCCTTCAATTCTGATGCCTTAACCAAAAGGCAGCCAATCATTGAGGGCAGCCCAGAACAATTATGTGGTTGGTGTCAGAATATTGTGTCTGGCCTGAATATATGGCCAGAATCTTGGCCAGCAAGTTTTGATGCAAAAAGTCATGCAAATCAAGCTTGAAATAATCCAACTGAATTCATAATAGCTGCTTAATCATGGAAAAGTACGTACTAAGCACCTCCTTGTTATGAATGTGTCATCTTGCTGAGTTTACCTAATGGTAATTAATGTAGATACGTCATTTGTCATTTTTTGGCTGACCAGGATCTAAACTATCATTCTTGAAAAAAAAATCCATGACCTTGGGAAGCTTAGCAATGAAAAAGATCACTTGATCTGTCCATGGCCTGCCTTGGAACATGTTAAATAATTTGGCTGGGCAGAGACAGTTATTCCAGGATGGGACAACTGGCTCTTAAAATAGAAAATATAGGTAGTAAAACTCCTGCTTTGATGGATGGTATAACCTTAGTGGCAGTCACATTTCATGTCCAGGCTGGACATGGGTACACATTTTGTATAGTGTGGAAAGTTTAGCAGGGGAAAAGGGTGAAAAAGTACAGCAGTTGCCCTCGCTGGACATTGATGAAAGTGAACTATGCAATTCCTGGGTGGAGATGGAGGGAGGGACTGGAAGAGAGAGTGGGAACAGAAGACACTGACTGTATAATGGGAAATGTACTCATTGTCTGAAACACGTAATTGTAATCCCTCTGCACATCACCTCTACAATAACAATAAGTAAATTAATTTTAAAAAGGTCATGTATCTGCTTTTAAAAGGAATCCTATAGGAATCCATATTTTTTAATTTTTATTTATTTTTTCTTGTGAAAATACTGTACAGAGGGGTTACAATTAGATGGGCAAGATAATGAGTACATTTATTATCAAGCATTGTAGCCTCCTCCTTTGTTTCCCCTTCCCATCCCTTCCAGCTTCCCCCCGCCCTCCCACCCCATCCTCCCCACCCCACCAAAGTTGGTAATTTTTTTTTGACACGACAACTTGTCCATGACAACAGGTCCACCTGTATCCTTATTTAAATGACTTGTTTTTCCCCTTCCCCTCCACAAATTATACCGACATCAAATACAGTGAAAGCAGGGGTTATACTGTGGGGGAGGGACATACAAAGCAACAAAGAAATAATCTTATAAATGCATTAGAAACAAATGCATGAAAGAAAAAAAAACATTTGAATACATATCTTAGGGTTCATTTTCCTAACATCACCTTATCTGACCTTTTCTGCTTGACTCATACATATACTAGATATTGCAAATAAGGGAAACCATGGGACCTATGTTTCTTTGGGCTTGGCTTACTTCACTTAATATAATTTCTTCCAAGTCTTTCCATTTCCTAACAAATGGGGCAATGTCATTCTTTCTGATGGAGGCATAGAATTCCATTGTGTATATATACCACATTTTCTTGATCCATTAATCTACTGAGGGGCATCTGGGTTGGTTCCATATCTTAGCTACAGTAGATAATGCTGCAATAAACATAGTTGTGCTGGTAGCTTTAGTGTGGTCTTGTTTGTAAACATTTGGGTAAATGCCCAAAAGTGGAAAGGAACCCATATTTTTAAGACCTAACCAATGCCAATATTCTTAGGTCAGGCTCAGCTTTAAAATAAGATTATATGAACTTTACAGTTTGGGAAGGGTGGGGGAATTGGGGGAAGGGAAGGTGGGAAGAAAATGAGGGAGGGAGTAATACTGTTGGAAAAGAAATGTGTTCATTACCTTACTTATGTAACCATAACCCCTCTGTACATCTTCACCTTTGCAATAAAATAAACTTTAAAAAATAAATACTATTTTAGGTAACAAAAAAGTAAGGTTTTAGGAACAATGGTAAAATTGCTTCGAATCATTCCATGACACTCATTATCTGCTCAAATCATGCAAGAGTAGCTGCTACTACATGAAATGTACAGCCCTGGTTGTCACACTGTGAAATACATATTAGTTGATAACTATGCATGCGTTTTGCACACACCACTGATAATTTAGTATCATGTAGAGAGTTTGTCTATTCTTCTTTTCAAACAAATCTTTAGAGAATGAACAATAAATGCAGCAGTTCTCATCTTTCCCTATGAAATTCTGTGATTTTGCTTTCATTCCCATCCACTGCCAGGGGGAACACTCTACATTTAGGATACACCCGGGGACTGATGTGCATCAAGCACTCATTTTTAAAGATCTATAGTTTGGTCCTATCTTGTGCATATCTTTATTTATGGAGCTAAACAGTCAAATGAGCTGTTGAAAATTGGTACCACAGATCTTCAACAACCAAGATCAAACCACTCGCAATCTTGGTTTCTGAAGAAAATGTGCCCCCTGAGAAACTTTATGTGTAATCCAGAGAGAAACAGCAGACCGGAGGCAAAGATTTAGCCTTCAGGGTTATATAACTTTATTCTGTGTTTAATGTAGGGTTCAGAGCTCATGCTGTTGGACGAGCGCTTTCAGACTTCTGAGCAGGAATGTGCTGTATTTTGGAAATGGAGAGCACGGAGCCTACCATTCCCTCTCAGTCACATTAGCAGCAAGACTAGCTCTTCAAACGTTTCCTGCTGGTTCCCGCTGAGCACAGGAGGCAATGTTCTGGTGATTAAGCAGCAATATCATTATAAAAGCCAAATGAATAATCATTGTGTTAATGAACTTTATCTCAGAAAAGATTAGTTTTTTTTAGTGTTAAGCTTCTTCCAATATGAAAGAGAAAATGTATTTCCATTCCATTTAATCAACCAGAGATGTTCATCATCTATGTGATTTCATCTCCTGCCTGGGATTGTATCTCTAGATCTTAACAAATTGCAAGGCATGTCATGGGATAATTCTGTGAGACCTCATTCTTCTCTCATTGATCTTTCTCTGTTCTAGAGAGACAGATAGACAGATGACAGACAGACAGACACACACACACACACACACACACACACACACACACACACACACACACACACACAGCTATTCAGTACTCTTTGTCAGAAATATATCCATGGTCTTTTATAAATTAGATAAATTAGACTTGTTGGTTATAAGTAACACAGCTGAATGATACCAATAACTAAATTATTGAGAAACAAATTGGGCCACTTAAAAGAAATTTGGAGTTTCTCTTTAAAATAACGCCTCAATTCCTTTTTTACAAATTGCTTTTATGGGCTTTGATTTTAGAGTTTTGCTGCTTTAAAGACAGTCCTTTTTCTCTTAAAACAATTCCCCTTTTTTAAAAAAATGGTTTTGTTGGATAGCAGACAAAGAAATGTTATTATGACACCAAGGTTTCTGCATCACTTATTTTTATGTGACATATATGTTCTTAATGAATATCTGAGGACATAAAATGAAGGAGGATTTATGTGATTGCCACTGTATGTACTTCTCTCTTTTGGTGCCGTTAGACTAAAGGCTGATATGAACAAACCCTGCCAGGTAACTTTCTTATGGGCTGAAGCTCATAACTCAAAACAGACACTTTCAATCTGTCCAAAATCATTCAACAAGAAATGCGGAATTCTCTACCACCCCATGGGAAGTGCCTAGTGAAAAATTTGACAGATTTTTCTCTAAACAATGCTCAATTGTGGTATCATGGGCCAGTGACAGAGAAAGAATAAGAAACATGTCTTATCTACACTATTGGGCAGTGTTTTGCAAAGCACCGTCTGTAACATCATTCAATATGATCGACAATGGAATTTTACTCATCTGTTAGAAAGAATGGTATTGTCGTATTTGCAAAGAAATGGGAGGATTTGGAAAAACATATGTGAAGTGAGGTAAATCAGGTCCCAAGGGATGAAGTGTATGTGTTTTTTCTTACATGTGGAAGCTAAAATTAATTTATAAACATATAAGTACATATGTTGGGTGGTATGCAAGTATATACAAATGTGTTAACTGAAATACAGTAGATTCAAAGAAAAAAACTCAAATAATGTAATTCTCTTGGAAGGCAACTGCAAAGTTCAACAAAAAAAATCTCTAGGAATCTGGTACTTGAAAGGGTTGGGGTCAAGAGAAGAAGTGCAGATAAATAAAGAGAAGAGGGGAGAATACAGTGGAGAAGTAAATGCGTATCCTACCAATGAACAAAAGGAAAGGTCATAGTGACACCAAAGGAGGATATTCTTGAGAGGGGATCACAAAGGCTCAATAGCTATGTGTACCTGAGCATATAAAATGATGTTTATCAAAATGATTTCTAAGAAACAGAAACACAGGTTTTATTTTTTCTTTCTGTCTTCTTTATCTTTTGTCTTGTATGTTCATTTATCTGTCTTTGGGAAGGTAAAGGAGCACAGAAAGGTTGGGTCAAAGGGTGAACAAAGGAAGCAGTGATACTGACTAGACATTATGTTGAAAATGAACTATACATTTTGGAACCAGGTCAGGAGGGACAAATTGGGAGAAAGTGAAGGGAGGGGTGACTTTGTTCCAAAGAAATGTACTCATCACCTGACATACCTGTAACTGTAACTAACCTCTCTGTACATCACCTTTACACTAACAATAAAAAGTCATATTCAAAAAAAAGTTGGGCTGGAAAGGTGGCTCAGTGGTAGAATGCTTGCCTTGCGTGCATGAGGCCCTGGGTTCGATTCCTCAGCACCACATAAGCAGAAAAACAATCCAGAAATGGCACTGTGGCTCAAGTGGTAGAGTGCTAGCTTTGAGCTGAAGAGGTGAGGGACAGTGCCCAGGCCCAGAGTTCAGGCCCCACAACCGGACCCCCATCTTCCCCCCCCCAAAAAAAAAGAAAAGTTAAGGAAGGGGTGGGTTAGAGGGGATGGGTAAGAATGTTGAAAGGGATGACATTAAGATGCTTAAACTGCTTTGTTGAAGGGCAACTACTTAAAGATCATAATACAAAATAATTTTCAGTATGTCTTAGAAAACATTTACACCTACCAAACTTCACTGTGAGTTCATGTATAAGTTTACCATGTTTGGGGATAAATGGTAAAATGAATCAATTTTCAACTGACCTAAAGGTGTTACAGAGTGTCTCCTAGTTAGATTTTATCCTAGAGAAGTCATGGTATTTGTGTGTGAGTGAATGAAGCAGAGAGGCACTATTTTACCTATAGTGAGTTGTCATTTCTGATGAGAACCATGGTCTAAGATGGAGTTTTTCCCAGAGAGCTCCTGGAGAAAATGACTTGGATATCTGCCAGTGCATTTGGGAATTAATCCCACAAATTGTAGCAAAGGAGTGGGGATATAGGCAGGGGCAGTGGGAATGCTGATAAAGCATGCTGATGCTGTGGCTCGCTCCACTTCAATTACCATGACCAATCTGTGTGGAATGCACTACAGAATCATTCCTCTAGGGGCAGAAGACTAAGAATTTATCCCCAACTTCTATCTACCTATCTTCTCATGGGAACATTAGTTCTGCAATACTTCTGTCCTTCTCTGAGGTTTCAGATCAGATTGCATCCTTGGTCAAAGAGATACAGAACTTGTTTATTTAGTTGTATAGAAAGGGGATAACTTAATGGAACCTGATACAATCTTTGGTCCACAGGTAATAGAACTACTTCAGAAGGGTTGTTTACTACACTGACAATGATGCATGATTTTTACAACTCTATCCTAACTAGGGAAAAATAATTCATCCCAATATAGTTTAAATGAGTCAGATTCGTGGCGTAATGCCACTTGTGATATGACTAGATAGGATTCAATCAGAGTTGGAGTGTATTTACTTTTTTTTTTTGGTTATGAGGCTTGAACTCATGGCTTGGACACTGTCCCTGAGCTCACTTGCTCAAGGCAAGTGCTCTACCACTTTGAGCCACAGCTCTAGTTTGTCTATTTACTTTTTTTATTGTAAAAATACCATACAAAGGGGTTACAATTACATGAGCAAGGTAATGAGTGCATTTCTTATCAAGCATTGTTGCCTCCTCCTTTGTTTCCCCTTCCCATCCCTTCCCATCTCCCCACCCCCACCCCTACCCCTCCTCGCCACCACCGCCCCCCCCCCATGCCAAAGTTGTATAGTTCATTTTCGACATAAGATCTTGTACATCTCATTGGTGCAATGGGGTCCTGTATAATAAATGTGTTGGAGGAGTTGTCAGTTGAAGGGTTAACACATATATTCAACATAACTATATTCTAGGTCCAATCCAAGAGTTTGAGAAATCAGGAACAAAAGACAAATGAAAGATACATTTAGGAGGAAGCAGATATCTATTAGCATCTAAAGAGGTTGGTAGGTCATGTCCTGTTCAATTAACCTCTAACCACTAAATACTTGGGTTATTTTCTAGATCCTTGTCATTCAAGTCCATTAGTATTCATTTTCTGGGGCTGGATCCCAATTCATTCCGTGTTGGCTCTCTCTAAGCAACTGTGACACTTCATTTTTTACTCTGTGCTTCCAAGAGTCTGTACCATGTCTCCTTTCTGTAATCTGGTATGTTAAACCATCTCCCATAAAGGGAGGTCCGTTCACAATAAATAAATAAAGCTGGACTTTGAAGCCTTAGTTCTTCAGAAAACTAAATATTAATTGGGGTAGAAGTGCCTTTCTCAGATCCTCAATGGGAATGTGGAAATACACCCAGAGTGGAGTTGTAAAATCCATTTACACTAGTGCGACAAATGCTTACAGCTAGGTGAAGGAAGAGCAAAATAGGTTTCTCTGTCACTTTAAAAGATGCCCAAGTGCCAGCAATCTCTCACTAAGGACCTTTACACACACTAACTGGATTCCTTTGCCATGCTATGGCAGAGTTCTTCACTCTTCATTAGACATAGAATCATAGTCTTTTTCTCAAGTTCAAATGCATTTTTTCTTCTTGCCCAGCCCTGTAACAACTCCAAATTATAACTATAGCCATAGCTTGGTTATTTTCTTTGAGGTACTAGTGCTGATGATGTACATTGTAGGGACATATTTTCCTCTATCTTTCATAATATTATCTTTTTTTGCAAAATGGAAAAGTGCAATTAATGAAAATGTACTAGAAGAAGAGTAGGTGCAGTGGTATCAGAAGGGGAAAATATCATTGTATCCTTTTTACTTTTTCCTACTAGTACTAAGATTGTACTTAGGGAATCCTGTTTACTAAGAAAGTCTTCTGGTCCTTGAGGCACATCCTTGGTCTTTTAGTTCTTTATTTGTTTTTGGACAGGGTCTCAGGCTCATCTTGGACTGTGTTTTCTCTAGCTCCACCTCCTGAGTAGCTAGGGTTACTGATGTGTACCACCACACTTGACCTCGAATAAATTCTTCACAACTGAAATCTGACAGTTGTTGAAACAATATTTACTTAATTGATCATTTCACAGAGCCTTGTAGAAAAGGGGATTCTAAGCCTGAATGAAAACTGCCAGCCTTGGCTCATTATTTCCATGGCCTTTTTACTTCCATCTTGAAGTCTATAAGCAACTACTGACATTAGTTATGATTTCAATCATCAACACAAACATGCCTGGAGTTTGAGTTCTGTAAAGCAAATGCCCTTAGAAACTAGAAATGGGAAAGTCAGCTATGGATGTTAACTCCCTTAGTATGACTCACTATTTCCTCACTAGGAATGGCAAAGGTAATGGGGTTTATTCAAGGGATTAGGAGAGAGGGAGAGGTTAGAATTCTCAGAGAGAGGGTTCTTGTATCACAGGCTGATTTATGAACTGGGGCGAGTAGAAGAGCCCACTGAGAGGCTACATGAAGAAGAACAGGATAATTTAAAAGGTCATCTGGTGTTGGAGGGAATCATTTTCTTTTTTCTTTTCTTTTTTTTTTTTGGGGGGGGGGTCCGGTCATGGGGCCTGAACTCTGGGCCTGGGCGCTGTCCCTCAGCTCTTCAGCTTAAGGCTAGCACCACTTCCGGCTTTTTTTTCTGCTTATGTGGTGCTGAGGAATTGAACCCAGGGTCTCATGCATGCAAGGCAAGCGCTCTACCACTGAGCCACCTTTCCAGCCCCTGGAATCATTTTCTAAGCATAATGAAAACATGATATCATACATCAGCTTATATTCTTTATTCTATGAATAGATGTCAATTCGTATTTACTAATCCTTACTATTTAGGATAAACTGCAGCAAAATTATCTGAGAACGTAACTTCTATAGATTAAAAGTCATAAGAAACTTAAAGCTACTACTAATAATATATTGGTCATTCTTTGGGGTTTGATGCAATCAAAATTCACAAATATTATTTGACATCTGGGCAAAGATGGACATGAGCTATTTGCTTCAAAAAAGCAGGTTATGAATAAAATGCATCTTGATCGGTATCACTGCCTTTATCATTCTACCCATCCCTCCACACCCCAGCCCTTGCCATGATTTAAAAAGAAATTTTAAGGTATGCATTGAATTTTATGACCATGTCCCCCCCCTCCTCTGACTATGAGCTGTTTGAAATCACTGATGAAATTTTGCCACTTCATTTTGGTTTAATAATAGCATGAAGCCTATGTTTTACAAATGTGTTTCATTGTGTGTTTGTGTGTGTTTGTAGGGCTAGAGATTGAACTCAGGGTCTAACAATAGTCAAAAGGCACTCCCCCTTGTGCCACATACACAGGCCTTTTGCTTTTAGTTTGTTTTCCAGATAGGCTCCAACACTATCCTTCCCAAGAACTGTGATCCTCCTATCCCTACTTTCTGAATAGATGGACCCTTGGCTGGTCTAAAAGTCCGTATCTTTAACATATGAATCTGAAATATTTGTAAGTTGAATGGAAACAATGACTTTTAATTATTTAAAAGTAAAACTTAAGTTTAAGTTGCTCTCAAATAATATCTTTTGAATGTGGCTGGTTCTGGTTTGGGAGCCTGAAGCAGTTAGGTAACATGATTGCCATGATTAATTAGGAGCTCTTACTATAAGATTGGAATTAAACATGCAACCACGTCCTTTCTATCACTCGCGGATAGCGTGTTCCTGAGTCCCTCTACTTCTGTGGGTCCAACCAAATCATGTCATCTCTTTCCAGACCCTCCCTCCACTCTTACCCTAGGTTTCAAAACAATGACTGTTTGGGAAATGTTCTTTGGTTATTTCACCGGTGGGAGTTAAAAAAATTGTGCATAAAAAAAAAATCACAGAAAAAAGCCAGGCACTGGTGGCTTAAGCCTGTAAGCCTAGATACCCAGGAGGCTGAAATCTGAGAATCACTGTTCAAAGTCAGCCCAAGCAGGAAAGTTTGTGAGACTCTTATCTCCAATCAACCCCCAGAAAACCAGAAGTGGTGCTGTGGGTCAAATGGTAGAGTGAGAGCCTTGAGCTGAAGAGCTCAGGGATGGAGCCCAGTCCCAGAGTTCAAGACCCACGACTGAAAAAAAAAATACAGAGAAGATAACTCTGTGTGTGTGTGTGTGTGTGTGTGTGTGTGTGTGTGTGTGTGTGTGTGTGTGTGTGTGTGTGTGTGTGTGTGTGTGTGTGTGTGTGTGTGTGTGTGTTAGTACTGGGACTTCCACTTAGTGCTTTGTCCCTTTGCTCTTTTTGTTTAAGACTAGCATTCTACCACATGAGCCACAGTTCCACTGTTGGCTTCTCAGTGTTTAATTAAAGATAAGTGTCTCATGGACTTTCCTGCCCAGTGTGGCTTTGAACTGTGATCCTCAGATTTTAGTTTTCTCAGTAACTAGGATTGTAGGCAAGAGCCACCAGCACCAGACTAATATACCCATTTTTAAAACAAGCATTCTAAGTGCCCTCTTTTAAATTAAATAGTGCTACATTTTAGAAATATTTCTCTCTTCTCTCAATATGGTAAAGGACATTCTGTCATCCACAGGTGGTCTGATATCCCTGCTCTAATTTGAACTACTTCTGTGTTGGATCTGGTCTCAATGAAACATGTGTTAGTGCCTTTAAGATGTGATTAGATTGACTAAAAGAAGTCATTAGAACTTACTAATGAGTGAGATATTGCTTTTGCAGGAATGGATTTGTTACAGCAAAAGCAGGTTATAAGAAAGAGAGAGAGAGGGAAAGAAAGGAAAGAAAGAAAGAAAGAAAGAAAGAAAGAAAGAAAGAAAGAAAGAAAGAAAGAAAGAAAGAAAGAAAGAAAGAAAGAAAAGACATGCCTGATTTCGTTTCACATGTACCTATATAAAGGACAGGGACCATGGACAGAAGCAGTACAAGGTCTTCCTAGAAGCTGACCAAATCCTGGCATCATGTTCTTGGATTTCAGCACATCTAGAACCATGAGCCAAAATAACCCTCTCCCTTTTCAAAAAATATAATCTTATTATATTATAATTTGGATAATATTACTCCCTTTTTTATAAGTTACTCAGTCTCAGGTTTTGTGTTATAGCTACAGAAAGCAGACTAAGGAAGAAGATAAAATTCTACTTTTACCACTCAGAAGAATAGATTTTTAAAACATAGCTTTATCCTTGAGGTCCATTATGAAGAGAACACAAGAAGACTTCATTTATTGATTTACTGATTGATTCTTTCAGTCTTCCCCTATCTCTCCTTTAAGATTATAGGAAAATGGATTAAGAAAATAAACTTGGGCCACCATTTCTCCCAATAAAAGCTTTCCATTGTTCTAAGAAGAAAGTAGTCATTGTCTTATAGACTGAATTACTTTTTTTCTTTTTTGGTGTGGTCCTGGGGCTTGAATGCAGGGCCTACTGTGTTGTCCCCATGCTTTTTTTGCTCAAGGCTAGTGCTCTATCATTTGAGCCACAGGCTCTACTCTTAGATTTTTGATGGTTAATTGGAAAGTAGAGTCTCAAAGAATTTCTTGCCTGAGCTGGTTTCTAATCACAGTCCTTAGATCTATGCCTTATGAGTAGCTAGGATTACAAGCATGAGCCATCAGTGCCTGGGATGTTTAGCTTTATTATTATTATCTTTAAATAGTTGGCCAGTGGTTTTTCATTTAAACGTCAGCTTATAAGCACAACGCATCTTGATCAGTGTCACCCCTTCTGTCATTCTCCCCCTATCTATCTGAACCCTACACATTCTATTTATTTTCTCTTGGATGAACTAGAATTCATTTGCTTTATCTACAGGGCCTATTCATATCTTCCTCTTCTCTCCTGGGGTTATATTTTCATTCTGTCTGATTATACTGTCATTCAGATCTGCAATGAGGATAGAAAAAATAAGCAAAATATTAAACAGAGCTGGTTCTAAAGAACTTTTTCTTAGCCTGCCTCTCAGAAGATGAACAGAAGTGTTACCCATATCATTATGAGCCAACCTTATTTATATACCAGTCTTCCCTCAGTACCCTTTAAAAATATTTTTCCTGCTGAAATCATGCCAAATGGCTTAGTGTCGCTTGAGTAAATATTATGTACTTACCAGGTTGGCTTGAAAATAGTTTGGGAATTAGCTCTTGATCCATCAATGGGCAACAAGAAAACTGCAGCTACTGAAAGGTTTCTTAACATTCTCCCCTACAAGCAGTCCCTGAGGCCAGAGTCATTTTCTACTGTAATAGGTGATTAATGGGAAAAGAACTCCTGCACTAAAATGAAATGTCAATAGCTCAGGCCTAGAAGAGAACTGCCAGACCATTTTCAAAAGGCTTGCTCTGTGTTCATTACAATCATTCATTCGCTTATTCATTTGTTGATTCATTCATTTTTCCCCAGTCTATTCTTGGTGGGATCCAATGTAAGGACAGTAAATATGAAATGAGTTACAATATAGTCTCTACCCTTGAGAAGATTTTAATGTAGACAAACAATGCCATGGAAGACATATTGAATAATTACTTTGCCCTGTGATGGATATTGTTCCAAACATTTTTGATGGATTGTTTTATTGTAGGTTCACTAGAATTCTATAAGGCATATACTATTATTATCTCCATGATCAGAGAGGAAATTGATGCCTCGGTATGGAATTTCCTCTTTAAAAAAAACCAAAACAAAACCTTATAGCACAGTAGAGAAATGATTTGCATGTTTTCCCAATGATGTGAGATAAATATTATGTGTAGTGGCTCAACATATATCATGGTAGCTAAGTAAAAGGTACAGCCTTTACAAGAGAAATCTAAGATGGTAGAAGACGGGCACCAAGCACTGGCTGTCTCCTCCACAGAGAACCTGAGGAACAAGTATAGAGTAGAGCTTCATTTTGAGATGATTGTCCATGGTAGAACACTGGGAATCCACAAGAGAGTTGCTGAAACTTTCTAAGAGCCAGAGACTGGTGAAACAGAAAGTACCAATACTTACACCTTCAACTTTGCAGGTAACCCAGCCTTTGAAGGGGTGAGGATAAGCAAGAGTTCTACAGACATTTATGGTACAGAGACTGGGCAGGCCTAGCTGCTGGAGTGTTTCACAATCCTCACTGGCTTGTCGACCACTTAGATAAATAACTTGAACACTGCACTGTAGCTTTGGTCCCAAGGAAGACCTCACATCCCCTCTAAGCAAATATGTGGGGTGCAGAAACCTGGAGCCATCTTGAGAAGCCAGGCAGGAACTGAGAATAGACGGCTCTAGGAGCCAACAATCCTTGCATACTCCCATCTCCTGACTCCACAGACATTCTCCTACGCGGTCCTGGGGGTAGCTGTCTTGTGAACCCAGCATCGCCCAGCCCAGGGCCAGTGCCTGCAGCATGCTGGGAACTCTGTACTATAGAGGACAGTAGTATAGCACAGAGGGAAACAAGGAGTGCTATCCTTGAAAGACAGGCCACCGGGGCATCTGCTTTCTGATCCCAGGGCACGGCCAGCTGGATGTGGATTCTCAACACTGCCAGGACTAAAGGAAAGAACCCACTGTGCCCACTGCCATTACACTGCACTCAGATGCCTGCAGCAGGAGAAAGGTACGTTTCTACATTGCTCCTCCCATAGAGGCTTTCTAAGTAGGCCTTGTGCAACATCAGAGCTCTATCCCTTGCCTTAAACACAGGCTTGCGGGGGTATGAGGGAGGCCCACAGAAACCCTGCCTGGATCTAACCATGTCTTACATCTGATCACTGCCATGAAGGCACTACAGCAAAAGAAGTCAGAGAGAACAAAGTCACAGCTGTCCTGCTATTCCCAGTTGCCCATGGATGGGTTCAGAGGCTGAGTGTGACTTAGTTCTGAGGCCTTAGTTCAGGGCTGTCACTCTCTGTATCAGCGGAGATGGTGACTAATCGTGTCACTTGATGATGTGGTCTCCCCCGCCCCCACAGCTGCCCTTACACTTTCTCTGACCATGTTCTGTTCTTAGGGACAGTTTTTAAGCATCAAAAAGGGAGTTACATTATCGCTAACACAATGGTAATGTATCTGGGCCCACTTCATTGCCTCCTTGCAGGACAAGAGCTTCAGAGGCTCTAACCACAGCTCTCTCTGCCAGACCCAGGTTCCTTTGCTCAGTGGAAAGGTTCATCACCAGTACCCAAGGATGGCTTAATCTCCTGCAAGCCACTCTGCTTATAAGAATAGCCACACAGTGAGCACCCACCATCACCACTGCTCTCTACCATACCTGCCTGCGGCGAGACCGCCCCTCTCATGCTTGTCCCTCCATGCATGGACTTTTCTCTAGAATAGACCATATATCAGACGATGAAACAAGTCCTCACAAATGCAAAGGCTCTCAGGTCTGTGTGTTTCTCATCACTAGAATTCAACAACAAGATAAACTGTAGAATTATATAATTCATGGAGACTGAAAAATGCACTTTTGAGTAAACACTGTGTTCAATTTCCCACAGTGAGTGGGAGATTAAAATAATTCTCTAAATAAATTAAAATGTAAGCATGGTGTCCAGAAGTTTACAGGGTACTGGTGGCTCATGGTTAATATTCTGTCAACTTAGGAAGCTGAGATCTGATCATTACAGTTCAAAGCCAGCCCAGGCATGGAAGTCCTAGAGACTCTTATCTCCAATCAACTATCAGAAAACTAGAAGTCGTGCTGTGGCTCAAAGTGGTAAAGTGTTAGTCTTCAGCAAAAGATCTCAGAAACAGTGTCTAGGCCCTGAGTTCAAGGCCCATGACAGATAAAATAAAATGAAAATAAAATGAAATAAAAAAGATAAATGCAAACAGTGTTTTTTAAAAAAAGATATAAAAATGGATAAATTAGCAGAAATGAGAGAAGATTCACATAAAATTCAAGATGAAAAAGATGTTAAAACTTACACTATACAGATACAAAGTATTATTAAATATTACTATGGAAAGCCATGTGCTAAAACCTGGAAATATTAGACAAAATAGTCAAAACTTTGGACACATGCAACCAAAAAAATCCAACTGTGAGGAAATAAAATACCTAAATTGTATAACAACATGAAAAATTCTGTCAATAAATTAAAACTTAGGACCAGGTGGCTTCCTTGAGGAATATCAGAAAACTTTAAGAAAATAATTTAGGATAATTCTTCTCAAACTTCTACAGAATTAGAAGTTCAGGGATCTTTTAGAACTAATTGTGAAACCTTCTGGAATTCATTGCCTTTTTACCAAAACCAGATAGAAACATACCAAAAAAAAAAATAGACCAATATCCTTCATGATTCCATGTGTAAAACCTCCCAAATATACTCCAATTTTGACAGCATATTATCACAAGTCCTGACCAAGTTTATTTTATATTACAGATACCAGGATGGCTCAACATATGTACATTAGTAAATGTAATATATTTCCTAAATATTTAATAAGCAAAAGATAAAAATTATATGATAATCCTAGTGGGAAAATATTGGATAAAATTTAATATTCCTTCATAATAAAAGACCAGAGAAAATTAGATGTAGAAAGAGCATATCTCAACATGAAAGTTTTTATAAATGACAAACCCATAGTCATGCTGAATGTGGAAAAACATACTCATTCAGGAAATTATTTTCTTAAAATCAGAAAAAAGACAATTCTTCTTCAATAGAGTACTGGGGAGTTTAGCCAAAGACATTAGGCAGAATAAAGAATTAAGAAATATAACCACATGTAAAGAGAAAATAAAATTATCCTTCCATGCAAACAACATTACTCTATGTATGGAAAACTTCAAAATATACCAAAACTCTATTTAAATTGATACATAAATTCAAGTATCAAGATAAAAATCATCAAAAAAACCCCCACAAGTACATTTTGTATGAACCAATAATGATGTCACTAAGAAAGAAATCGTGGAAATAATCATGTTTACAATGTCTCCTCTAAAAATCAACTTGGAATAAACTTCACAGAGAAAGTAATTAGCCAGAATACTGAAAAGTATACAACTTTGATAAAAGAAAATGGAAGGTGAAACAAATATACTAACTAAAAATATCTCTTCTACTCCTGGACTGAAAAAGATTCATATTGTTAATATTGCTCTCTTAATTGAAAACATTCTAGACTCAAACTCAAAATGTTTATCATCATAATACCAGAATACCAGTGACATTTTTCACAGAACTAAAACTTTTTTTTTTTTTTTTTTGCCAGTCATGGGGCCTGAGCTCTGGGCCTGGGCGCTGTCCCTCAGCTCTTCAGCTCAAGGCGAGCGCTCTACCACTGGAACCAAGCACCACTTCCAGCTTTTTCTGCTTATGGGGTGCTGAGGAATCAAACCCAGGGCCTCAGGCATGCAAGGCAAGCGCTCTACCACTGAGCCACCTTCCCAGCCCCTACAGAACTAAAACTTCATATGGAACCGCAAAAGACAGAATGTCCAAAGCAGTCTTGAAAATGAGCAATACTGGGAATAACAAAATGGTACTAGAGAGCCGTACTATCCTAAACCCACATGATCTTGGCATCAAAACACCTAGACGGATGAAGAGAATGGAGGTTCCAGAATAGACCTATTATCTACAGCCAGCTAATTCTTGAGAAAGCCTGAAATGTATTGTTGAAGAAAAGACACTCTAACAATTGGTGCTGCAAAAGTAGGATATCTACACAGAGATAATGGCAATGCACCTTGATCTCTTGTTCTGTGAAATAATCAACTGAAAATAGAACAAGAACCTAAATACAACACCCCAAAACTATGAGATTATTAAAAGGAAATATAAGAAAAACAATTTTAGTGAGGTTTTTGTGGGAGGAAGAGGATCTCCAAATAACAAAAAACCAAAGTAAAGTAAAAAGATGAGATTTAAATTGAATTAGGTGTCTGTCCAGCAAACGAAACAATCTAGAGGAAAGGAGAGGTGACTTACAAAATGGCGGAAAATGCCAACTATTCATCTGACAGAGGGATAACATCTATGATAAGTTAAGAACTCAAACAATAATAATAAATATCAAATATTAATGATTTTCCCAAATAAGCACATCTCTAAGGGAGAAATACAAATGGCAAATAAATATATGACAAAAATTAATCATCTCGTTAACAATCAGGGAACAACAAATCACAACCACCATGAAATATTATGTCACCCCAGTTATGATGGCTGGCTGGTTTTGATCAGCACATGCTTTGCATGCATAGAAATAACAATCAACCTTCCCTTTCCATTTCTGATTACCAAACCAGTGCTTATATTGGCAAAACTAAGGTGATATGATACTCTAAAAAAATATCATGTAGGCATCCATTCTCCTACTAGAGTGTCTCCAAGAAAGATGGTGGAACTAAATGCCTACAGACAAACAATTGGCCCATTCTCTGATCCATCAGGTCTCCATTTGAAGTTCAAATGGGTGGTGCAGGGAGAGAGATCATTAAGAGCCATCCCTTGTTTTGAAGCACATGTGTTTAGGGGTGAGGGCTAAATACCTGAATGAAAGTGAGTTCTGTTCACGTGGAGGACGGTACAGATGCTGAAATGACAAACAGGCAAGTCCAAATCAATAAAGAGATTTTAAAATATGACCTGAATCCAATCATTTAAATATTGCTTGGTATCTCTTGATAGTCTAAGAAGAATAGTTAAGATTCATTTTTTTGTCTTTCTAGAGGATGTTACCATTGTAGCGCAAGACTGAAAATATAGTAATTAATGCATTAACCTAGATTGCCTCATTAAGATGGGATGTGTTAGACATGTTCATGTACATTCCCAGTAAGTTTGATTGCTTTATTGCTTAATTGATGCTAACAGATTTCCTTCTCTACATTCTCACTTCACATCCACTCAGTGGGAGTCCAAGCATCATTACCACAAGGCTGGGAGGAAAAGGTCTTTTCAACTCTTTTCCCTGGTGAGTAAGTATGCCATTCTGGAGGGCAAGACAATCTAGGTTTCCACTGTGGATGAAATCCCAAGACACAGTCCCGGTACACTCATTCTGAATTGCTTTGGCAAAATATAAAAGATTGCTCCATTAGCTTATTTCCACTCTACTTGATGACTAGAAGTTTCTGAACTCCACTTCTTGTCAAAAAGTGCACTGCAGAATACTTTTAATGAAAATACAATGCAAAAGGACTCACCAGCCTTTCTGGAAAACATCTATCTCTCCATATTTCACGTAGAGCTAGGTTTTCATGGTGTTGTCTATATATATTTGGGGGGGGATATTTTTATATCCCCCATATTTTCCTTCAGATAATTCAAATGTGAACATGACAGACTTCTTTTTTTGTCTTTTCTTATAAAATATGTCCCCCAACTCTATTTTGATGCTCAGTCAATAGTAGCAGTCATAACTGCAATGATGCTAATTATTGTATTTTAAACGGTAAAACAAACCTTGAAGCTTATTTTAACTCTCCAGAAGTATAGAGGGTTAGAAAATAAAAATCATAATCTCTACACATTTCCTCTTTAAATGCTTGCTCACTTGCTGCAATCACACTTAATATAACCTATTAGTATCTTTATGACTTAAAACACTATATTCCCCCAAAAGAGAGCAATATAATTAAATAAACAGTTAACGTGAAGTGCCCAGCACAGAGACTGACACACAGGATTCTGTATTAAAACTTTGCTCAAAAAAATATAAGTATATTTAACCATTATGAATAATTTTAGTGTCAGTATTTTCTGCCTTTGCTTCAGATTGCATTGTGTTTGAAGAGAAATAAGGCTTAACATATTAATTCCTATCATATCTCTCATGTTTCATTCTCAGAATAGACACTGTAATGAGGAATACAGATGGAAAAAGTTTCAGAACTTAATAATGTGCTGTGGGGCATATGTTTTAGACATTTTATGTATATAAAATTATATATGGTATATATTATATAAAATGTACCTGGTATATATAATGGACATATATACATGTTCATAGCTATATATGTCATTGGTTATATGTTTTTCAAATGTGCCAAGGTGAAACGTTTTATTTATTTTTTATTATTATATTTTATTTTGTTGTGAAGTTAGCGTACTGAGGGGTTTCAGTTGCATAAATAAGGTATTGAGTACATTTCTTGTCAAACACTGTTACCTCCTCCTTTGTTTTATTCCTACTATCCCTCCCCCTAATTCCCCTTTTCTTCTACCCTCCTCCCCACCCCTGCCCCGAGTATAAAGCTCATTTCCAATGTAGTGTCTTGTGAGTATCATGTCTTGTGAGTATCATTGTTACATTGGGTCATCCTTTGCAAGATGACATCTTCTAATCATTTTATTTAAATTTTTCATTTTTAAGTCTCATCTTTGTTTAGAGATTTATTCATTTTTGAGATTTGTTTTACTTCATTGTTCACACAATTTTCCTATGTTGTAACTGAATTTTGATTACTCACTTTTTTGCAACAGACTTTTGTTCTTGTCCCAGTAGTAAAATGGGCATCCTTATTTAAGGTGCAGCCAGCTCTTGTGTATGCATTGATTGAGGATAATCACAGAGATATACACACCCTTGGTGTAGCTTATCATCTCTCAAATTAATGTATAAATTAGCCACTGAAATTATGTTAAAGGCTCCCATGTTCTGTGTTCCTACAACCCCATGAACAACTTACCTGGTCAGACATTTTAATTTCTGCCAATACAGACAGAGAATGATATTTGGTTATAATTTTGTTTTGGATTCCATGACAATTATTGGAGCTATGTCCCTTTGTATAGGTTTATAGATGAATTGCCCTAGTCTTTCATAGCCCTTGCCTATTGTTGTACTGAAGTACTGAATTTTTATTGCTTTGTTTACTATTTATTCTTGATGTAAATTATTTCTTGGTTATTTAAATCACCAACATCTCATCAAATATACAGCTTATATTTATTACGGTGCTTATAGCACTTTAATTTTAATACAGTTAAAGTTTGTATCTTTTTCATGCTTTCTTTTTTTGGAACTTGTTGTAAATATGTTTTTATACTCTCTTTTGAAAGTTTTAAGGCTTGTTTTCTGACACATAGTCCTTTAATCTGTGTAGAATTTATCTTTGTATATGGTATAATATAGATGCAATATTTCCTTTTCCATATTAAAAGGATCCCGTATCATTTAATGAGAAATTCATTTTTTGCCTACTTTCTTTTTAAATGTCAGATGTTTGTTATCCCAAACTGTCATATGTTCAACACATTTTTCTTGGCGCTGTATTCAATGGATCTGTTTTATTTTCTTGTCCTTTTCTATTTTCCCTTTTTCCATTCACAGTTCTGGATGCTAATTTGGGAATTAGCATCTAAACTGCATGATACCCCAGCTTTCCTGTTATAAAAAATGTTTCTGTGTTTTGTTTCATGGATGTCTGCTTGTTTATAATGGGATGGTATTTTGCCTACCAGCTTTTGGCAAAATCAGACCCTAATTTTCCGCAAATATAAAATGTAATATCTTGGAATAAAAGTACATATCCCTATGGGATTTCAGGCCTACAGGTTTCTCCACCAGGACAGGTAGAGTATGTTATATTTGGAGCCTAAGAGCAGGGTAACTGAAGAGCTCATCTAAAAGCAAGGGAATCAGAGATTTAGCCTACGCACCAAAGAATGGAAGGCACAGGGAAAGAACTTGGAAGAAAAATATGATTAAGATTTCAATCTATTTTACTTAGATCAAATTTACAATTTAATCAGTTTACAATTTGATCTAAGTAGTGCCTAGACACGGTCCCTAACTTGTTTTTTGCTCAAGCCTAGCACTCTACCACTTTGAGCCACAATTATACTTCTGGTTTTCAGGTGGTTCCTTGGAGATAAAAGTCTCAGAGACTTTCCTGCCTGGACTAGCTTTGAACTGCAATCCTCAGATCTCAGCCTCCAGAGTAGCTAGGATGACAGGGATGAACCAATAGTGTCTGGCCAATCTATTATTTGTAGTTCAGTGATCACAAACAAATGTAGAAGAAAGGATATACTTATAAATCTCCATTATTCAGGGAGCTGGGAAGGTGGATCAGTGGTACAGCGCATGCCTTGCATGCATGAGGCCCTGGGTTCGATTCCTCAGTACCACATAAGCAAAAAGAAAAAAACCCAAAACCCGGAAGTGGCACTGTGGCTCAAGTGGTAGAGTGCTAGCCTTGAGCTGAAGAGCTGAGGGACAATGCCCAGGCCCAGAGTTCAGGCCCCACGACCGGACCCCCCCCCCAAAAAATAAATATAAATAAATAAATCTCCATTATTCAGATACATGGGTATTAATTATTTCAGGCAAGATTTATCTACTTTTATTGAAACAATTCTAAGTTGAGTTAAGAAGAGAATATCTGTATGGATTCAAATGTCTTTGAATGCAGGATTTCTGAGTCTTAAAGAAAACATGGCAACCACTGTTGGGAATTCTGGCAGATTTTACCATGGATCCAAGCAAAAGATTAGAGTGAATGAAATTAGTACTCACAGAGGAGACTGACCATGTCCACTCACAGGAAAGGGTATACATGACTTATGTAGTATTTCTGCCAAAAGTCGGACTCTGATCATAAAGAATTACCAGGAAAACTCAAATTAAGGAACAGTAGACAAGATCATGAAATTGTACTCTTCAAATGTCAACTTCAAAAAAGACAGAAAAAGAACATAAAAATTATTTCAGAGGAAAGACTAAATAAGGAATCATAACAACTAAATGCCATGCACAAATTTGGACTAGATCATACATGAGAGCAGAAGTTTTATAAAGGGCAACTGCTAAAACTGAAGAAGGATTTTTACCAACACAATGTCACATTTGTTGAATTTAATGAGTTTCTCTTTGGTTATCTAAGAGAATGAGTGCCCTTGTTGTTACAGGAAGGGAAAGAGGCTTGAAGAAAGATCGGGAAGATGGAGAGGAAGAGGAAGGTGTAGGAACAGCATCTCGAAAGTGTAGGAAATTGTTACAATGGCCGATGGCTGCATGACAGTTTTTACTTTGTCATTCTTGTTATTTTAACAATAAAAATATTTTAAAAATAAATTAAAACTGGCAATCCTCGCTACTCAGAAAGCTGAGATCTGAGGATCACTGAAGCCAGCCTGGGAAGAAAAAGTGGGTAAGACACTAATTTCTGATTAACCCACCAAAAAGCTGGAAGTGGAGCTGTGGCTAAAGTGGAAGAACACTAGTCTTGTGAGAAAAAGCTGAAGGACCATATTCAGGTCCAAGTTCAAGCGTCAGGACTGGTACTAAAGAAATTCAAGTTTCACTCCTGGTTACTGAACAGAATTTTTTTTTTGGCATATATTGTTTGGTTTGAATTGTGATTTACAGCCTTTCCTTAAGTCATGTAGGTTTTCTTGTGTGATATAATTTATTAATGTTCCTTTCTGAGCTGTTCTTTATCACTTTTTGAGGGACAAGTACACTTTTTTAAAGAAACAAGAAAATTTTAGTAGCATTATCCATCATTTATACTTTGTATCTTTCTTTTAATGAATATTTGTTTTAGGTTTCTTTATTCAAATGGCTTGTATTTGGAGTTTTAGTCACAATGGTCTCCAAATCACTGATTTTATTTTCCACACTATTAAGTTCATTTGATCAGCTTGGAATGAAAAGATTAGATCCATTCCCTGAAAACTTTCTTCTGCCATTTTATATTTCATCTTGTTTAATCTGAAAATCCTTCTTGCTAGTTCTTCGTAGAAGTTAGAGATTACCTGCAGCCAAAGGAGGCCAGTTTTCCATAAAACTCGTGTGTGTGTGTGTGTGTGTGTGTGTGTGTGTGTGTGTGTGTGTGTGTGTGTGTGTGTGTGTGTGTGTGTGTGTGTGTGTGTGTGTGTGCGCTGATCCTGGGTCTTGAACTCAGGTCGTAGGCACTGTCCCTGACCTTCTTTTGCTCAAGGCTAGCACTCTAGTAGTTGAGCCACAGTGCCCCTTCTGGCCTTTTGGTGATTTATTGAAAGTAAGAACCTCAAGGACTTTCCTGCCCAGGCTGGCTTCTCACCACAATCCTCAGCAATCAGCCTCCTGAGTTGGTAGGATTACAGGCGTGAGCCACCTGATGCTGGCCTGCTGTTGAAACTAGTTTTCAGATCAAGTGTCTGCTCTTGCTTACCACAGTATTTTGCTTTCAGACACATACCTGTGCTTCTTTTGAAAACTCCTAGTTCATCTACAAACAGAGGAAGATAGTCACATATAGAAAAGAAGCACTACCTAAGTTCCGATCTTCTGACTGTCTGAATCCTGTGTTTGCAGTTGACAGGAGAGAACTTCATCCCTCTCCCTAGTCATGTCCTGATGTACTTGTGTGCTTGTCACAGCACTTGTGAGCTCTATCCACAATTTCCTTACAAATTCCCTTTACTTATGTAGCTATCTGCATTGATTTTTTTTCTCACCAAAGGTGAGTTATCAATTACTTGTAGAAGCTATCTGGCGACTTCACATCATTGTGTGTACATTAGAAAGACAAGAGTTATGCATGTCTTTGGTAAGGAGCTCTCTCTCTCTCTCTCTCTCTCTCTCTCTCTCACACACACACACACACACACACACACACACACACACACACACAATCTTTAAGTTATTGTACAAAAGAGTAGGCATTTAACAAAGCTGTTGATGAATACAATGCATCTTGATCATCATTCCCTTTCAGCATGCTCAGCTATCCCTATCCGTCCCTTCCCTCATTCTTGCTAATTTTGTAGGATATACATGGAATACATGGAATTCTTCTGTTTCATTTTATTTTATTTTTGGTGAAGCTTGAACTATGGGCCTACGCCCCAGCTTTTCAGCTCAAGGCCAGCACTCTACCACTTGAGCCCCAGTACCACTTCTGGTTTTCTGGTGGGTCATTGGAGATAAGAGTTTCAGAGACTTTTCTGCCTGGGCTGGTTTTGAACCGTGATCCTCAGATCTCAGTCTTCTGAGTAGCTAGTATTACAGGCATGAGCCATAAACTCCCGGCTGGAATTCTTGACTGCAATCTTCTCTTCTTTTCCTCTTCATTCATCTACCTGTTTCTGCTTGACCCTACTCTACCTGTTTCTGGTGTATATTTTGTTGAACTTTGAGTTTGCCATTCTAAGGAATTACACCTGTTGAGTCTGTCAATGAAGCTTCAATATTTCAGTTAATACATTTATAGATACTTGCTTATGACCCAATATATTTACATATCTGATTTTTAAATAAGAATAGGTAATAAAGCAAGGTAAGATTTTTCTTTATTACTTAAAGCCATGATAGAATTGGCTGGCCATAAGTTAATTTCATTTTATCCTGCATTCTAGACCTAATGCATCTTCTGAATTAAGAAAATCTTTAGTTCTTGGCAATAAATTGACTTACATTTTCAAAAATTAATGAGCATTAATCAGAGATTGGGAGAAGATTTGGTACTTTTAGGTAATTTCATAATATTAACCAAGTTCCCTCAGTTTTATATGCAAAAATCACATTTTTATTGATAGTAGAAACAGTGGAGTAAAAAGATTCATTCTACTTAGTGAAAGTAAGCTATATAATTTTTATGCCAAGACTGAATGCCATTTCCTTTCTTACATTAAGACTTTTTCTTTCCTTGATTTTTTTTTCAAAATTTATATTTTTATTTGCGCAATAACTGCAATTTGGAGAAACAAGAGCATGTTCCTTATTTTGGAAATAGCCTCAAAGGAGTATATCTTAAAATAAATCAAGTTAAGATATAACTTTTGTTATTAGTTTTTAGTTGTAGAGTAGTAAATTGCAGTGTATGTGACTGGATTTATTCTTCCTTTCTGAGATTTATTGGTGTTTTCTTTATGGCTTGATATATGAGCAATCATTTAAAATGTTCCTTTGGCTCTTGAAAAGAAGGAGCAGTGCTTATGTAGGATTTAGGGTTTGAATTACAGTTACGCATAAAACAAATCCTGTTAATATACTACTCAGACACATTTGTGTTCTTTTTCTCTATCAAAGACTATGCTAACTTTTTCGATTAAAATTGTGTTGCTAGCTACTTGTCTTTCTATTTCTAAGTTTACATTTTAAATATTTATCCTGCTGTAAGTGTTTAAAGTTGAACTACAATCTCTATTTTTATACACCAACGCTTCTGTTTTAATAATACCAATATATTAAATATATGTAATATACACAAAAAGATACATGTATATATACATAGTATTTGTATGCTATTTTGTGTATTTTATCTGTGAAAGGCTGAAAGTTTATCAGAAAATATCTTATGATTCTATTTTCATTTAGGTTTGTACTCTGCATAATTAATTTCCAGAGACTATCATATTATCCCTGTTTGATCTCACCACAGTTTTCTATTTCTTGTGAGTTTTATGTCTTACCAACAATATCCTCTGCTGGGAGCCAGTGGCTCATGCCTGTAATCCTAACTACTCAGGAGGCTGAGATAGGAGGATCATAGTTCCATGTGGACTCCAAATCTGTGAGATACCCCACCCAAAACTGAAAGTAGAGCACTCGCCTTAAGCAAAAGAGCTCAGGGACAGCACCCAACCTCTGAGTAGAGGCCCCATGACCAAAATTGAAAAACATAACAACAACAAAAAACAAACAAAAGACCAACTTTGTCTAATTGTGATTTTACATTAAACTGTATTTTGATATTATTGGAAGCCTTTTTATTTAAAAAATTTTTGCTTTGTATTTTTTCTCATCTTCTTTCGCTTTCCACTTGCCAGTCTATTTTTGTTCCATACATGTACTTTGTAAATACTTTGTGGCTTATTTATGAATTAAGGTATATACCTGTATATATGGATATATTTATTTTAGGATATACCTGAGGATATTTTTTAATTAAGAAAACATCTTAAAGTATGATTTATATATAGGGAAAGACACATTTCTTCCATACAGAATTTTGTGAGTATGACAGGTTACAATACACAAGTACTGATTGAGAATTTATATAATATGGTACAACTAGTCAATGGCATACTATTTAGCTAGACAAAAAGTATAAGATCTTTTCACTTGAGACAATGGAGATGGGAATGGATGGAAATGGAGACCTTTATGTGAAGTGACACAGAATTACAAATTCGACATGTTCTCACTCACATGTGGCATTTCAAAAAACTAAGGTCAGAGATGTTGAGAATAGCAGTTGCTGGGGAGTAGAGAGGAGAGGGAAGGGTTGAGAGAGGTGTTTGCTAAATTATAGAGAGAAAGAGAAATAGGTTCTGCTGTTCTATTGAATGATAGGAAGAGAAGTAGCAAAACTGCATACTTCTAAAATCTAGGATTTAGAATGTATTCACTGCAACCAATGACCATTATTACACATCTTTTACACCTGTAATCCTAGCTACTCAGGAGGCTGAGATTTGAGGATTGCAGTTCAAAGACAGCCTGGGCAGGAAGCACATGACACTCTTGTCTCCAATGAACCACCAGAATAACTGGAAGTAGAGCTGTGGCTCCAGGTTTCAAAGCACTAGCTTTGAGCTGCACCCAGACCCTGAGTTCAAGCCTCAAACCAAAGGAAATTTTTTAAAAAGACCTTTATGCACTGTGACACAGAATATTATCCAGTATGACACAGTATATATGTACATTACAATTTCTCATAGTGCAACCCTTGAGGAATTAACTTCAAGTTCAAAGAGAGAGACAACAGAAATCAAACAATGAGGACAAAACTAGTCCTGGGTATGAAATGAAACTTTTGTATGAAAGTTTCATTGACTTTAATGCATTCTCTTAAAGGATTACAACAAATTTTAAGACACTAGATTAAGCTTTAAATCCATAAATACTCTTACTCTGTTCAATAGCTCACAGAATCCCTGAACCATGTACCTGATAGTTCAGGTAGATTAAATAGAGCTAAAATTTAGTAACCATAATTTTAACTCCACCTCACTAATATTTTTGTGAATATTGTAAATAAATATCCAGCAGAAGAGACTGACCATGTCCATTACAAACTATTCATTTTCACAATATTGTAACTGACTACACATATGTATATGTGTGTGTATATATATATATATATATATATATATATATATGTTTATATTTATATCTGTTGGTCCTTTGGTTTGAACTCAGGGCCTGGGCACTAGCCTTGAGCACTTCCACTCAAGTCTAGCATTCTGCCACTTTGAGCTACAGTTCTATTTCTAGTTTTGGTGGTTAATTGGAAATAAGAGTCTCACAGACTTTCTTGCCCAGGCTGGCTTTGAATCAGGATCCTCATATATCAGCCTCCTGATTAGCTGCGATTACAGGGTTGGATTGTTTGTTTTAAAGACAATGAACTTTTATATTGGAGAAGAAACTTCTCCTTTATGACTTCCAATCAACCCTTTTCCCTGAACAACTACTCTTCTTACATTAAAATCTATTTCTTCATGTGATAAATCTTTATGTAAATATTGTATTCCATGTACATGTAGCCAGGCTTGCTTTCTTCAACATAATGTCTTTAGGATTCATCTATTTAATTTTCTATATCAGCAATTTACTTCATTAATTTTTCAAGAAGATATATTTACTATCTTTCTAAAACTTTATTCTTCCACAAGTGGACATTTAAGTTGTTTTGAGTTTTCAGTTATTATAAGTAATAGGCAACTACAAATATGCTTGGAAATTTTTTTTTGTGACTATATACCCTCAGTCCCTATGGGAACACTGCTTGCAGTGGAATTGCTGAATGCTAACTTAAGGCAGCTATCTAAAGATTACAAAACAGCCACCTGTTTAGTTTTTTTTTAATTAATAAGTTTTATTTATTGTGATAAAATATCATACAGAGGGATTACAATTACATGAGCAAGGTAATGAGTATCTTTCTTATCAAGCATTGTTGCCTCCTCCTTTGTTTCCCCTTCCCATCCTCCCCCTACCCCACCCAATCCTCTCTCCCCCCCCACCCCCCACTTCCTGTGTCTATTATAGCCACCTGTTTGTATCATTAAAGGAATCAGCTGTTCTATACCAGCTGTTATATAAGAGGACTCAGATCTATTGGCCACACCAGAAAAACCATTCAAGAGTGCAAAAGGTTCAGCACTATTCTTCTACCCTTACTAAACATTTTACAAATACAAGGTGAGCAGTGGGTGGTAAGTTTCAGGCTTGCTAATAATGGTTGTTTTGGTTTTTACTCTTCGTCTTAAGATGTGAAGTTCCTCAATCTATGTTGACTTGTAAGATCCAAGCATGCTAACATGTTACAGAAACATTCCTTATGTTGGCTAAACTGCAAGAACAGGACAGAACCTTCTTAACATCAGGAAGATGAAGGAATCTCTTCCTCCTCCAACACCTTTTCTTTCCAGGCTTCTTGGCTCTTTCTATTGCATACAGGTTTTAAAATATTGTCCAGGCTTTGAGAAAATTGCCTGAAAATTGTTAGGACTTTTCCTATTTACCTTCCTATTTTTCAGGTGATTCTTCCAATATTCAATAGTAATAGGATCCCCAAACTATGTTTCTTTTGCCCTGGAAAGCAACTTACCACGTGAATACCAAACTCATTCTGTTGCTTGAGACCAGGTAATCCCTTCAATAGTAAACTTGTTTACAGGTGACATTTTTACTTGGAAGAATTGTCTTGTCCATAGCCTCTGCCTTTTTTTCTCTATTGTCAGTACACTTAGGCAAGTTTTTCAGTATTTTTGCACCAAATTTATTCATGCTAATGGTCACAGTATTAATCCAACACTATCATTCCTGTGGTTTTCAGAACTGGAGGTCCCCTGCTGATCATGGTAATTTTCTTTTTACTAAGACTGCTTGTCCCATTGCCAGGGAAAATAATTTTAAAAAAATTCATTGCCACCTTCATCCATGAGTTCTATTTTGCCAGGTTTCTTGGAATTTTTTTGAAAAGAGTTTTAATGTAAATTTTCTCTTGATAATTTGGTGGATATTCAGAAAAGATATTCTCCCAAATTTAGGAAAAGCTGTATTCATTGGTAATCACAGCACCAAGAGGATTAGAATCACTTTTAAAGCTGTTCTACTGATCAATGGCATTTACAAACCAATCAGGGGTAATCTGCCTGTGACAGATTCTTCTGCTAAATGTCAGCCAATTAGAAAAAGCTGCAGTCCAATACTTAGGCTTTTAAGTGTCAACTAATCAAAAGCAGTTTGACCCAAATAACCACGCTTGCAAAGATGATGTCAGCTCCCTTACACAGACAAAAATCCACCAATCTCTACACTTTATTCCCTCTAAAACCCTAATGTAGGGTTAGCAGTCTACTCTTGCTAGACAGACTTCTGTTTCTTTAGAATAACAAACAAACTATTAAGTCTTGTTTTAATTTATCCATTCAGTAGTGGTCCTATCATCCTTCAATAATAAAAAGCCTGCTTCTAAACAGACCAATTGTTAGATTTCTGTATGTTTATCCATGTCAGAATAAATCCATTTTTCTCACACTAGTTCTTTCTTTTAATTATCAGATTCAAAAAATATTTTTAGGGCTGGGAACTTGGCTCAGTGGTGGAGTGCTTGCCTCGCATGCATGAGGCCCTGGGTTAGATTCCTCAGCACCACATACACAGAAAAAGCTGGAAATGGTGCTGTGGCTCAAGTGGAAGAGAGCTAGCCTTGAGCTGAGGAGCTGAGTGCCCAGGCCCAGAGTTCAAGCCCCATGACCACCACCAACAACAACAACTACAAATTGGTATGTCGTGGAGACTACGTAATATGTGTGTTACACACACACATATATATGACATATTATATACAAGCAATATATTTGTATATATTGCTCTTATTTTATCTATATTATTTATTTTATTTTATTGTAAGGGTCCTCTACAGCAGAGTTGCAGTTACATAAGTAAGTTATTGAGTACATGTTCGACAAGTAGTGCATATATTTTGTTAACTGTTTTATATGCACAGACATTATACTTTTTTAAATCATTAAGCCATATCTACCCTATCCATATTCACAGGGACCTTTTAGTCTTATTTGATTTTGACATTGTTGACTGAACCTATTCATTCGTTTTTTTTTCTAGTTCTGTCTTTTTATGGGTGTTGTTTGCCTTTGCTTTGATTCATTCTGGAACTACTTGAAATTTTCCCTTGGGTGATATTTCATTTTTCAGGAAAACTACCACTTTAATTTCTTTTTTTTTGTCTTTTCTTTTTTTGGTACTGGGGATCAAACTCAGGATGTTGCACTTGCTAGGTAAGTGCTTTGCCACTGAGCTACATCCCAGCCCCCAACTTTAATTTCTGAACTTTTGTATTAGTAATGATGTTCCTACTGGGCTATCAGATGTTTACTATCATGTGTTATTGTCCAGGGTTCACTGGTTGTGGTCTCCCACTCCTGAATCAGCCACCCCAGCCCCTTGTTTCATATTGTTACTGTCACACAGGTGTGAAATCATGATAACTCACTCTATTTTCTCGTGTTTTTCAGTAATTTCTTTTTTTTTTCTTCCTGGTTGATGCTCTGAAGAAACTTTTCTGAATCCTTGGAATAAAATAACATTATAAAGTTGTTTCTGCTGTCCATCTCTGCTCCTCTGGCTTACTTCCTGAATCGTAGATACCAACAATAGCTTTTTAACCTAAACTTCCATTCTTTCTTTTAGGAAATCATTGTTTCTTTCCTTTTGATGTTTAGATTAAAGTACCAAAACTCTACTTCATGAAATAGAAGGGCTTTCATTATTTGGTCTTTCAGTATCTTTCACTTTCTTTCTCTCTACGTCGTTTGTAACACATACATGTCTATCTTTTTCTGTATTCAGGTTTCCTGATCAAGAGATCTATCTGGAATAAAGCCTTTCTACAATTTCTAGACAGAACAGTTGATTATCTCCATCACACCCTGATTATCACATTATACTCCCACCAATACCTACTTTATCACAGCACATATAACACAGTACTGTATCTATATCTTCTCCAGGATAGTCTGAACTTTTGTAGGACAAGTAGCCTATTTGATTTTGTTACTGGTACCATTTGCATTTAGCAATGCTTGGTGTAAAGAAAGTGCTGTTTAATAATACACATTCATGGGATGAATAAATATGTGATTGGCATCTATGAACATTGAAAGCTATAAAAAAAGAAATTCAATGACTCTTGGAAACTTACCAATTATTTGAGCTCCTGTCTCTGTGGCTGGGTTTTCACTGGTAAAATGCTGGTCTTCCATCTCTGAAATGTTCTCGCTCTTTATATTCATCTCTCCAGTCATCAATATCTTCTAAATAACAAGTTGTTTCTGTGTAGAATTTTTGAGAAAAATTTTAAATCTTTTAAGGCAACAACAGTCTTACATACCATTTACAATCAGTAAGGCACATAACTTATCTGTTTCCCATAAAGTCCAACTCAGGTCAGTAATATTGCTATGCTCATTTTACAGATAAACAAACTGAGACATATTGGTGATAAGTAATTTTTAGGTACACATAAGATCTGTAAATGACTGAATTTTAACACTGAACACTTCAAGTTCCCTGATATTAACTACATAGTGCTCTGTCTTATTGTTCTAAGCTTCTATAATTCAATTTAAAAATGAGAATTTTCAAGTGACAGCTATTTACTTTTTTTTTTGCTCATAGTAGGTAGACCATGATATACCTGGCAAAGGTGTTTACAAGACAAACAAACTAGCTGCAAGTCCTTGGTAAATAGAACATATTTAACTGGCTTTCTTGTACTTTCCCATATTTACATGAAATGAATGCTAAAATAAAATGTAACTAAGATCTTTACAAAGCTCCAAAGAACTTAAGAAAAAGAAAAATTAAAGAAAACAAAAAATTTTATGTTTAAGCTAAGCATTACCACACATAAAAGCATTTTTAAATAAAATATAGTAGTGATAATGCTTCCTATAGATTAGCTTCCTATATATATATAGAGATATATATATAGAGATAATGCTTCCTATATATAGAGAGAATATATATCAGCCATAAAATTGTAAATGTACCAGACAGGTATAATATCGTTGTTGTATTCAATACTAGCAGGAGACAATAGCATTCAGTTCTGAACAGAAATTCAAAGAATTCTGTTATCATATTAACATATATCTTAAAAATTTAGAATTAAAAATATTCTGTCATGTTGGATGAGTCCTTAAGAATCTTAACATGTAGAATTCAACATTAAAAGCAGGACATATTCATTATATAAAATAACAGGAAATGTTGGCAAGCAAAAAGGATGGAAATTTATAATCCCACCACTGACAAAGAATCACTGGCGATGTTCAGCCATAAGTCCTTTCTGTCTCCTCTGATAGTACATTTGCATGTGTGAGAGAGAAATCATGCTGGTGGCAGTCACAGTCTAAACATGTGTCTCGGGTTCAATCATTTTCTTGAAGAACATTTCAACTAAGGCTGATTCTAGAAGTTCCAGCTTTTAACTCATTCATCCATTATATCAGTTTCCCATTTTATTGACGTATTTGGTAGTAATGAGATTTGAACTCGGGGCCTTAGGCTTACTAGACAATCATTCTACAATTTGAACTGTTCCCCTAGCCTTATTTTCTGTTCAGTTTTCTGCTAGGGTCTCACACTTTTTCTTGGACAGATTTCAAACCACAGTCCTCTTATAGCTACCTCCCATGGATCTAGATGATACATATGAACCACCATAATCAATTTACTTTTTGAATTCGAATATTAACCCCCCCCAGGATGTCCTTGAACTGTGATCCTCTTACCTTTGCCTACCAACTAGCTGAGACTCTAGTGATGACTAACTGTACCCAGCTCCAGTTTCCTCGTTAGACACAACTGTGTGTGCATAAGCAGATGGGGAAGCAGGTAAACCAGGGACAGGTATACCATTGCACACAGGACCACTCGGTGTTTATGTCTTCCTTTACCCCATCCCCAGTATAGATTGCTGTGTCCACTTTCAGAATCCCAGAGACTGGCAATGGAAAGTCAGCAGCTGCTGGGGCAATTCCCAGGCCACACACACACTTCCAGTTGCAGGGAGCATCCAGATATGTTGTCCTGAGTAGAGAGATAGTCCTATACTTGCATGAGTGTCCGCCTAGCTAACCCACTACATCAAAATGCCCTACAATGGTGGTGCACAACTGTAATCCTAGCTACACAGGAGATGGGGGATCAGAGAAGCTCGGTTTAAAGCCATCATGGCCAAAAAGTCTGAGAAACCCTTATCTCCAATTAAGCATAAAAATCTGTGTTTCTCCTATTCCATCCTGTAATGTTTTCAGAGTGTCTGCTTTGACCCCGAGGTCTTTGATCCATTTGGAGTTAATTCTGGTGCAGGGTGGTATATAAGGATCTAGCTTTAGTTTTCTACAAGTGATTAACCAATTTTGCCAGCATCATTTACTGAAGAGGCTGTCTTAGTAGATGAATGCATCGAGAAAATGTGGTATATATACACAATGGAATTCTCTGCCTCCATCAGAAAGAATGACATTGCCCCATTTGTTAGGAAATGGAAAGATTTAGAAAAAAATTATATTAAGGAAAGTAAGCCAGGCCCAAAGAAACATAGGTCCCATAGTTTCCCTTATTTGCAATAACTAGTGTATGTCTGAGACAAGCAGAAATGGTCAGATAAGTTGATATTAGGTGAAATGAACCCCAAGATAAGGACTCAAATGTTTTAACTTTCTTGCGATTCTTTTTAACATATTTATAAGATGATTTCTTCGTTGCTTTGTATGTCCCTCCCCCAAGGTATAAGCCTTGCTTACACTGTATTTGATGTTGGTATAATTTGTGGAGGGGAAGGGAAAAAGCAAATTGTTTAAATAGGTGGACCCATTGCAACAATGAGATGTACAAGTCGTTATGTCGAAAATGAACTTTACAACTTTGGCTGGAGGGGGAATTGGGGGGGAAGAGGGGAGGGGAGATGGGAAGGGATGGGAAGGGGAAGCAAAGGAGGAGGCAACAATGCTTGACAAGAAATGTACTCATTACCTTGCCCATATAATTGTAACCCCTCTGTACAGTATTTTCACAATTAAAAAAAACCAAATTTTTTTTTAAAAAGCTGGAAGTGCCATTTCGGCCCAGCTGCGGTAATTGCTGTAGCTTGGTGCGCACAACAGAGCACATAACCCTGTGGAGTTAGATTTTTGTTTTTGGGCCTGACAGAAAAAAAAAAACTCACTGTCTTCTGTACCACATCTAGTAAATTTCAAAATGAGAACCCTGGAATAAACAAAGTGGCTCCATCCTTCCTCTCTGCATGGAACAGGCATTCACGGATAGAATTTTTACTTGTTTTATTTAGTATGTGTTTTATTTTGGTTTGCCATTATTTCCCATATCTCCATCCAATGCACTTTTCCTCTCTTCCTTGCCTTTCTTCTTTTCTCTTCTCTTTTCCCTTTGCTCCACCTAATACATTCGCATTTATTACTTTTTAACTTCTGAGTATACTCTCCTTTTTTCTTAGTTCTTGTTCTTCCCTTTCTGCCCTTATCAAGATAACATTGTTACTCACACACTGTCCCTTTCCTGTCATCTTCTCTTTTTTCTTTTCTTCCTTTTAGGTTTAGGGATTCATTCTTACTAGGCAATTGTCCCACCACTCCAGCACATGCCCAGTCCTTTTTTGATTTAAGCATTTTCTCAAGGAGACTCAGGGAGACTCAGTCTCATGCTTTTTGGTTTGTTTGTTCGCTTTGTTTTGTTTTTCCCCACCAATCTGGCCTCAACTAGCATAGTGGGTGTAAAACAGCATGCCTGGCTTATCTGAGAACAAGTCTCATTAACATGTGGGCTGGGCTGTCGTTCAAGGATGACCTTTTTGTTCTCTGCTTCCTAAGTAGCTGAGATTGTAAGCCTGAGCTGCCAGGCCAGTACTGGTGGGGAAGTGGTCAGCTTTCTTGCCTGGAGTGGTGTATTGGGGATTTAGTGCTCAAGGGAAGGCTGTTTACCAAGAAAATTTTCATTCAAAATTCATCCCAACAGATACATAGTTGCAACGCAGAAACACAAGAAAAATGGAAGAACAAAGTGTCATGGTCATTCCTCCAAAAGTTTAAGACTCCTCAATAAACAGATCCAAATCTAAACATACTGAAATGACAAAGAATTCAAAAGTCTAATTTGAAATCTAATTTAAAATCTATCAATATTACCATATACCATTACTCTCTGTCAGATATAATATGAACATTCTAGGCATATTATATATATATATATATATATATATATATATGTGTGTGTGTGTGTGTGTGTGTAATTATGTGACCTTTATAGGGTAAGATTGATATTGCTATTGTTTCTATATATTGAATGGAAAAATTAGTTCCTAAGGGAACTATCAATTTTCCCAGGTTTCATGTTTAGCCATAGATAAATCCAGAAAACAAATCCCTTTCTATTAGACACTGCAGAATGTCCTCTTAAGAGCTAGGCCATAATCTAGTTGCTATGCAGCTTTTTAAAAGTAGCATTTCTACCTTTAAGAGTGATTGGTTTCTTACCCCAGGCTTACTAGTAATTATCCATCCTAAACATTAGAGAAGTCTCAGAAGTGTCATATTTTACTTATTTCTTCACACCCCTGGCTTGTCAAATTTTGCATTATTAAATTGGCTTATTTTCTTTCATTCTGGTTAACAAGATGCCAGAGAGATGTAGTATTAACTGTGGGATGAACTTCGAGTGCTATAGGGATTTCCCCAAACAAAATGTATTTTGTGGTTGTTAATCAAGCAATGTGTGAAGGATTTATATCAGGGCCTCTGTGTGGATGAAGAATGAAACTTACCCAATTTTACCTCCTGAGAGATATAAAACATAATTGGTACAGTGTAATAAAATAGCTAACAATTAGATCTCTTGGTTGCTGATCAAGGACATGGCTTTTGTCTATAAATCAAAGACAGCAGAATTTTTTTTTGCCCCAGAGGGGGTAGAAGACAAATTTGTACTGTCAATTCTCAATTATCTGGGTGCTCATTATTTAGTTTTCCTGCTCTTTCTTTTCTAGGACGAGGTCCCACAGCACATTTGCGATCTTTAGTAGTCTGTCAGCGAACAACTTGGAATAGAAAGAATGTACCTCAAGTCACATAATTTTTTTAGCTTGTTAGCAGCTTGTGAAGTGTTTGGATGGATAGAAATGAAAAAACAAGCATGGGATGGTGAACAGATTGCACAGGTTCCCCCCTTGTCCCCCCAGGACGTTTCCCTGAAGTGACCACAACAAACCAAGATGGCAGACTCTGTCATTCATCAGCTTAGTGGAGTTAGGTCACACACACACCCTGCCAACCTCAGTGGGTTTGTGTGAGGATCAAAAATAGGTTTGCATTTTATAAGCTAGAAATTATCTTATAAATCATAAAGTACCTCGAGTTTTCATTCCCACTCACCTTTACCAACCTGCAATCCATCTGACAAGCTTATTACAAGTACAGAATCACCTAGAGAGGAGCAGAAGAACCCTAGAAGGTGTTTTTCCAAATGATTTGTGTTATAGGACCCATTGTAGAACAATGCATCAAGGTGTAGCAATAAAGCTGCAAACACCAAAACATTCACTGATAGAGAAAATTATATAAAAGGAAATAAAAGACATGCCCCCAAACAATTCTACTTGTCTGACAATAAATTCACTGGATATTAAAAAATCAATATGCCTAATTTTTATAAAAGTTTCTAGAGCTATCCTGCGTATTACTGTGTGACATTCATTATATATTGATTATTGGTTTTTTAGGGTTCAGTGCTGTTCTATGGCCTGAGGGAGTAAGGCAGCCCACCCCAGAAAGATCAGAAGTCTTCTTGTTCTCAGAACAGCACAATTCTTTGTAGATTTCATACTCCCTTGACACATTAAGTGAATCAAGACTTAAGCATGACGCCCTGTCTTTACCTCGGTCTAATTTTAACCTTCAGATTTCATCTTCACTTCTTTGTAGACTCTTTCTTGAGCCTTTAGATCATTTTGTTTCTTTGCTTTAAATTCTCACTGTATCATGAGATTCTTTACTACTTTTGAAATACTTACATACAATTTCCATTTATATTTTTTGCCTGTTAATTACTACATACTGAATATCCCCTTAGGGACAAGAACTTTGAATCTGTGTATCAGTTTTGAGATCTCCAGTAGCAACAATTGGTGGCCACTTAAAAGAGATTTTACCAGATAAGGTTGGAGGATACATGTATCTATTGAGCTAGAGAAATCTGAGTTATTTACACAAAGTAATTTCCCTTAATAACAGCTCATATTTGCTCCCAGTTAAATTCTCAAACACATAAGTAAGTATGTCAACCATAAAATAAATCCATCCAAGTTCATGCAGTAAATAATGTACAAGAGGCATTGTTATTTTTAATACGGTCATGACAAGTATTCATTGAAGTACAACTTAAAAAATCAATTGGTGAAGGATTTTATGTCATTTTCATACAAGCCTTCGAAATCTTCTTGACAGAGCAATATATTGTTGCAAAGACTTACTACTAGTTAGTGTCTATCCTACATCAGTGTGGCTTCATAAAAACAGTTCAGGACGTTCAATTCTATGATTACACTGATATTTATATCACTTCCAAGAACTCCCCCCCAAAGATGTAGATATTTATCCTTAATATATATTCCCCAAATAGTGACTGAATGGTCAAATGCTCTTGGCTGGACATTTCCATTCAACACATGAATTTACCCTGGCCTGGCAGCTTGTGACACTCATCATTTGGTTTATTTCCATTCATTCGTGCCTTAGGCCTCCCGATTTAACCTAGATAGAACTTTCTTCCTTTTTTTTCTATTTTATAAGTGTTTCTGTTAGTTAATCTTTCTATCATCTATTCATTTACCAATCTATAGTTACATAAGCATTGAAAAATCTTTTAAGGAAGAAGCGAAGCAATTGGAATATGTCTCCAGTTTCTTCCAGTTTAGTTTAGAGGTACAATAGTCAATGGATTGTGTACATGTGAATAAGTGCCTCCAATTTCTTATATTTTTAGCATTCGAGTGGTTAAAGACAGTACGACCTTTCAATGAGAAAACTTTTCTAACTGCGACTGTCAAACCAGGAGGATATTCTTATAATATTGCCCAAATCAGGAGCTTTTCCACATTTAGGCACCTACTAATTCTAAGCTTAAGCTAACAAAATATCTGGCTGGAATTAGAAACAAATGATATCCCAAACACTGAATTAGTTATCTCTAAAAGACATTTGCTGAGTTCTGGGAGTTCAGTAAAGTATTGGACTTTACACCTAGAGAATGAAGTTCCTATAGAGGGTACTGTTTTCCACATATAAAATGCTCCCATAATTTGAGGGTAATTAACTCTCAAGTCTGGATCTCAAATCTTTTATCTATTAATTCTCTATTAAAATGCTTGATTATTGTGTCTCTATAATAAATCTATTGGTTGGATTAAGCCCTCCACATATATTTATGTTTTTTTTATTCAAAATTATATTGGCTTTAGCAAATTACTTAACTTTCAACATTAACTGTAGCATTATTTATTAATATCCACAATAACTGTGTGTTAAGAACTCATTGAATCCAAAGGTCAATTTTATATGGCATGTGGATAATATTGTATCTTCTGATAAATGGAATTTGGTTGCTTCAATTTAACTCAACATTAGGCCATACTTTCCAATACAAGTATCTAACATATTTTTCTTAATGATTGTTGTTTGGCTAACCCCTCAAAGAATCAACAACTCAATTAATAAATAGGTATTGAGTTAAATAGAGACTTCTCAGAATAAGAAGTGAAAATGCCTGACACATGAAAAAATGCTTAACATTTATAGCTATAAAGGAAATGGAACTCAAAACAACACTGAGATTCCATTTCAACACAGTTAGAATAGCCACCATCAAGAATACAAAGAATAACAGATGCTGACTCCGATGTAGGTAAAAAGGAACTCTAGTACACTATTAGTGTACTAGAAATGAAAACATTTTTAACCACTCTGGAAAGCAGTATGGTGGTTTCTCAAAACAAACAACCAAACAAACATGGAACTACCCTATGATCCCACAATTCCACTTTGGGGCATTTATCCAAAAGGTTACACAATAGTATAGTAAAGTCAACATACAACCATGCTCATTTCAGCAATATTCACCATAGCCAAATATGGAATCAGGCCAGATGCTCCTCAGTTGACTAATGGATCAAGAAAAAAAACACAATGGAATTTTTCTCATCCATTTGAATGAATTGTATTGCATACTTAGCAAAGAAATTAAAGGACCAGGAAAACATCATATTATGTAAAGTTAGTCAGGCCAAGAAAGGCAAAGCATTCACATTTTCTCTTAATAAGTGAAAGACAGAATTTATAAATATATGAGTAAACATCTTGGGTGGTATACAAATGTATACAAATGTATTGACTGAAATATGGTAGATTTATGGTACAAATGAAATGGTGTAATTCCTTAGACAGGCTAAGTCACAGTCCAACAGAATACACACACCAAGGAAATGGGTACTCAAAAGATTGCTGGTGAAGTTGAGGAGGGTAAAGAAATACAGAGAGAGTGAGGAAAGAAAGCAGTCATAAAATTCAATGAATATCATATGAAATTATGAAAATTGAAGGAGGGTTTGAGAGGGATGGGAGAGAATGAGGAAATGGGTGACACTGATCAAGATGCACTGCATTCATAAACTACTCTCTTAAATGGCAGCTCCTTTGTTCAACTAATTAAAGATAATAAAAATGTATTGAAAAATGAAGTGTACTTTGGTATTGATGTGTGCATGGTGTAGTAGTACATGAAATGTTAAATGGTAATTCTATACTTGTTACCCTTTGAATATAAATTCAGAGAGTTTTTTTTAAGTCATTTGGATTGACTTATGTCCAAGAAAAATGGCAGATTCCTAAAACATTTATCTAGGTAAATTTGAACTGCTTAGCAACAAAACAAAATTGGTAAACTGCACTTTATCAAACTAAAATGCCTCATCAGATATATTTGTCAAAGAATAGAAATGCAAGCCATGGAGTTGGAGATATTATGCTTTGTATGAAAGCAATGTGTTCAGAATCTGTAAAGGGAGCTTTAGATCACTGAAGAACAAGACAGTGGAAAAATGAGTCAACCATGGAAACCTATGACCTTTTCTTCACTTTGTGTATAAAATTTTTATATATTAAAATATCATTTGAGATCTTTTCTGCCACTCAATAATGCTGGTACTATGATGTTCATAAATTATATATTTGTAAGTACTTCTTTCAGGGGAATAGTTCTATATTCTTATTTTAATTCTGTATTTTGTTGTTTAAAATTATTGGTACCTTTTTCAGAGGAATACTTTTATGCAAATAGTTTACTTTATTATGTTCTTATATTTATTCATGTAGTAGGTAAATATATTCATATCTATGTATATGTTCTCTCAACATGTATATTTATAAGCATTATACAATAGTGTTATATAATTGTTATGGTATGGTTGTGCATAACCATTTTTAAATGTAATTACATAATTTAATGGTATAGATTAAACAGCACAGATTTCATAGTGTCATGGAAATATATTTTTATCCTTCCATTTGGTTTGTTCATTTTTTTAAGTAAACATGCCCTTTTTAACCTTAGGATAAGATTGTGGAGGTACTCAAAAACATAGTTCAATTAATGAATTGAATGTAAAAATATAACCACATGAGTCCAAAATGGAATATTACTTTTTTTGGAAACATGTATAAAAATCATTTTCTCCCAAATAATATTAAAAAGAGAACAGTAATCTCATTCTCAGTGTGAGATTGGTACTTTGGTAATATCAAGTAAAATATAGACAACTGAACTTTGCCTAGTATAGCGTTGCTCCTTAAAAATGGTAGACTTAGAAGACAGAGAAGTTTTATGTCTGGAAGTTTTATAAAGCTCCACAAAGTTCTGTAAAGCACTCAGAGGTAAAATCCTCAGGAACTGAGAACAGAGTAAAATGTGTTAATTGCAAAATGAATTCAGTTACCAGTATATAAAATACATTTTGAAATTCATATGCCTAGAACTTCATTCGAAATGCATATGGCTAGACTCTCTATAATAACCTTTTTTTCTGGATAAACTCATTAATGTCCTCTTTTGGTGTTTGAGACAATGGCTACTGGGTCCCAAGGAAGCAATACTAGGGATTTGCACTATTAATCAATATTATTTTCATGATCCAGAAAGAATCTGTTCTCTAGGTTTGTACATAATTAGTTTTGTGAATGCGAGGAAGTAATAAACTTTTACTAATGTGTAAAAACTCCAAAATTCTATGCAGCATACAACTTGATAAATAATTTACATTCCTCCTCATTTGGAATTTTTCCTCCTATACCAATGTTACTTCAGCAAACAAAATGCTTGCCACTGTGGTTTTTGCCACTAACTCTTTAAACCTAGGAGAGCTCTTGAGCTCTGTCAAGCCTAATGCTTGTAAGGCATTTTATATTTTTGAAAATTCTTACATATCTGATCTCAATAGAATATCCTACCAAGCCAGGAATTTATAGAAGCAAGAGATAATTAACAGTTTATATGTACTTATAAGCAACATGATCCGAACAAGATAACCAGATCAAATCCAGGTTTGAGTATAATATTTTATTTTAAATTGTGTTGGTTTGATTAGAGTGGCATCAAAAAGAAAAGGAAAAACCTATATTCATATCACATAGCCTCATCTGTATGCAGAGTACCTTTACCAGATTACAAGTAGCAGCAGGGATAAATATGTAAGAATAGTTCCAGGAGTAATGGAATTATGCCTTGCTGTTTGACACGGCTGGAAACTCCATCAGAAGTACAGGCTCCAGGCAAGGAGGAAGAATGCTTTTCCACATGGGGAGAGTAATGATAATTGGGAAAGGAAGTTCTCATTACTTCCCACAGACACTACGGCAGAGTCTCACTCAAGTGAACAATGAACTTGCTGACGTTTCTTATGGCATTCAAATCCCTTGACCTAGTTGTGAGAGAGCTGGGATCCCGAAAGAATTCCAAGAGCTCAAAGAGAGTGGCAAATGTTAGACCATCTTCGTTTGCCATTTTCTTCTTTTAAAGATTTGGTTATTGTTATTATTATCTCTAAGTAGTTCTACAAAGCATTTGCCAGTTAACAAAGCAGATTATGAGTGCACTATATCGGGATCCATGTCACCCCTTTGGACTTGCTCACCTGTCCCTCTCCTATCCATCCCCTCCACACGCTTCATTTCACAGGCTATACATTAGATTCTTGCCTGCATTCACCCACGCTGAGAGGAGACCCTTCCTTCATCTGTCCCTTTCCCCTTCACCCCACCCCACCCCTTTAGGAGACATGTTGCCTGGTGGTTTAGTTTGCTGAACTTCGATTTTTCCTTTCTAAGGAATTACAGGACTGGCATCTTATCATTCTTGCCAGGTATGACAAATCTCCTGTTCTATTTTTTCACATGAGATCTACCACATTCAACCAGTCTTGAGAGTCTGATTTCATATAGAGTTTACCCTTACTGAGTAATTGTATTTTCTGCAAAAAAGAATCCCACATTTAGAAGTTTCGTTTTGCAATACCCTTACATTCTCCAGATAAGTCTCCCACTGTATTCCATTTGTTGAAACTCCCTTTTGAAAATTAATGCAATAGTCAGGCACCAGTGGCAGCTCATGCCTGTAATGCTGGCTACTCAGGAGACTAAGATCTGAGGATTGTGGGGTTTTTTTGTCTTTTTATTTTTATTTATTTATTTTTATTGTGAGAATACTGTACAGAGGAGTTACAATTACATGGGCAAGATAATGAGTACATTTCTTATCAAGCACTGTTGCCTCCTCTGTTTGCCCTTCCCATCCCTTCCCATACTCCCCCACCTCCCCTCATCCGATTCCCGCCCCCCCCCCCCAACAAAGTTGTAAAGTTCGTTTTTCCACGTAACGACTTGTACATCTCTTTGTTGCAATGGTCCACCTGTATCCCTAGTTAAACGATTTGTTTTTGCCCTTCCCTTTCACAAATTATACCAACATCAAATACAGTGAAAGCAGGGGTTATACCATGTGGGAGGGACATACAAAGCAACATATAAATCATCTTATAAGTATAAATTGCATGAAAGAAAAAAGTACATTTGAATACTTATCTTGGGGTTCATTCCCCTAACATCAACTTATCTGACCTTTTCTGCTTGTCTCAGACATATACTAGTTATTGCAAATAAGGGAAACCATGGGACCTATGTTTCTTTGGGCCTGGCTTACTTCACTTAATATAATGTTTTCCAAGTCTTTTCGTTTCCTAACAAATGGGGCAATGGTTTGAAGCCAGTTCAAGCTTTAGAAAAGTCCATGAGACTCTTATCTCCAATAAACTATTCAAAATAGCTAGAAGTGGCGCTGTGGCTCACATGGTAGAGCACTTGCCCTGAACCAAAGAGAAGATCAGGCCCAGAGTTCAAGCCCCAGGATTGACAAAAGAAAAAAATAAAAAAGAAAAAGAAAAACAAAGAAAAAGACAACAAACAAACAAAATGGCTTTACTGTCTGGGGATTTCATTTGACAGAGGTCAGTATAGTGGGAGGGGAGGGATGAATATGGTTCAAATACTTCATTTGTGTGTATCAAGATAATACAATGAAGCACATTAAAAAAGCTTGCAAGGTTGACAGTAGCAGAGGAGAGTGAATCAAAGTTTGCCATATGCATACGCAAAAATAATGCAATGAAACTCCTTTGTGCAATTAACACACACTAATTTTTAAAAAACCAGGGAAAACCGGAAATTCCAAAATAAGTAAATAAAATAAAATTCTCTTTTACACATGGTCTACCAACTAACATGGTCTCTTTTAAGTGACTTGCCAAATTCCACAGCAAATTTGACAATTCTATTCACTGGAGTTTGTAGCCATCTTCACAGCATTTGCCTGTTCCTTGAAGCTTTCTTGTACCCCTTCCCTTTGGCCTTGCTTTGAATAGGCTCTCTGTCTTGCTATTTTTAGGACACTGAGGACAAAATCTGGCATAAATTTCTTAATAAGCACCTATTATCTGAGAAGTCTGATCAGGCCTACCAATCAAGAAGAGACTTAAAAATGGAAAAGTATTCTTTTTCCTTAGAAGTTTATTGAAGCTTTTACAGAAAAAATAACAACAGCTAAGCTATTGCATTCATATTTTCTTCTTCATGTGAAATCAACCCCTTTCCTTCCCCCCAAAATCAATGGGTTCTAAACCGATTTCCTAATATTGCCCTTTATAATGGTGATTTAATAGACTTTATGGAATTTAATAATATATGAGTCAACTTTTTGTTTCCTCAGCTGGAATATACAGCACAGAAAGCACTTTAAAGGACAATGCCATATATATGAGTCCCCTGCCCTAAATAGAAAAGAACCGGAATTCACTAAAATATATCCTTAATATACACTTGAGCTGAGTATCTATAATATAGACTATAGACTTAACTATTTATGACATGAAAAACTACAGCTGCCAAAAATTAGACAAAATTTTATCCAAAGTAAGGTAAGTTGTACATACTTTATTTCACAATATGATTATCTTTGATTTATAACCTTCCATTTCTTGTTAACATTTTCATGTCTTCAAGACAATTACAAACCTTGTTTTTTTTTAATGCATAGTTCAATCAGCAGTATTCCCTACATGTAACATCAGTCTTGGGACATGTGAAATTCATTTCATCCTAGCTGGCATAACAAAAATTCATCTAGCTTACCATAAAAAATAAACTGTACTCCAGCTGTGTACATTTATTTGGGTATTCATTTCTTCCCATCATCAGCCTCCTGTTTATGAAAACTTGTGTATAAAACTGAATACATTTTGATAACTATCGAAGTGCACTGATATGGTGATGTCAGTGCATTGCATTTCAGATATTTGCTGGATTCCCCTCCACTGGGGTAAAGAGACCTACTCAGATGCTATGATAATCCAGGACCATCACTTTGGAAACGCTGTATTGGAGAACCTAGTACTCACCTAATTTATTTTTTTAATTTAATTTTATTTTATTTGTGAACATACTGTACAGAGGAGTTACAATTACATGGGCAGGATAATGCGTACATTTCCTACCAAGCATTTCAGCCTTACTCACCTAATTTAATACCAGACAATTGTCAAAGGATGGAATAGAACTTTGAGCTTTGAATCCAGTAATTTTCTATGAAATTGCTATGAAATTCATAGTTATGGGCAAGACTCTCCATTTGTTTCTTAAATCAAGAGTACAGAATCTACTTAAAATTGGGAATTTGGCTAAACCTTAAGTTAACTGTTATGGTGTCAGGTATTTTGGTTTCCATTTTTTAATTTTTATTTTTGTTTCAGCAATCTGAGGATTGATTCAGATTGGCTCTTGAGAGCTGATTCTACCATTTCCTACCAGAGTCTGCATTCCACTCCTGGTGACTTGGAGTCTGGAGCTGGCTTCAGTGAGATGATCACACTAGGGAAAACTGACAGCTGCTACACATCAGAACTTTTCAGATTGGTGATTTACCAGCACACAACCACAACCTTTATATTTGGTATTAGATATCAATTGTTTTCATTTTATCAAGCAGGAAGGAAGTTATTAGTGCTTAACATGTGCACATAGTAGAGTCAGTCTGCAAATTTTAGGATTCTCCCTGTCCAGAACTCACAATTTTCTCATTCTGGAGAAATCCTGCAGGGTTGTCCTTTACATGTAAGCAAGTGTCATTAATGGTTCTGTAAGATCTCCAGCCAAACATTTACTTCCCTGCATGCTTTGCTTCTATTCAATTTTTAGTAGAGCCTTTGCACAGTCAATGCACTTATTTTCAATAAAATGTATGTCATTTTTTTCATGAGATGTTGACTGTTAGGAGGAAATATTAGCCCCTTTTGCTCTAGGTATTATTGACACATCAACACTGGTAATTTAACCTTACCTCCTCAGCTGACAAAATTAGCAGGAACCATAAGAGATGGAAGGGCAGGAAGAAGAAACAGGTGGGAATGGAAAGTAAAATATACCAAGATATAAGAAAGAATATAGTACTTCTTTAAAAGCCTAATAAGATTACATTTAGAAGGTGTCATTGTTTTCCTTTGCTGGGATAATCAATAGAAGAAAGAATGGTTGCTAATCTCCGCATAACAGAGCAGAGGTTTAAGTATCTCTTTATGGTGGTCCAAAATAGTTTATAAATTCACACAAATTCTGTGTGCTTGACTGCTTGTCTTGTTTCTATATTCTGTTGTTATGGAAATGACTGAGATGTCAAAACACTGTTCAGTATGAACCCACAGGGGAAAAGTTGCTTTTAGGAGGAAAAACTCTGAAAAAGGTTTAATGACAAGCTAAAAAATATATCTGGACCTTGCACTGAAAAAAAACCCATCAAAACACATTTTGTGCTTCGATGTGCTTTGATTTTTTCAAACCACTTCTGATGCTTGAATACCTAATTCTCTGACTTATAGAAGGACCATGAAACTTACTTTCTTTTGCTTCCCATATACTTGTGAACCAAGTCAATGACACCATTTATTGTTTGCACAACAGAAGCAGTTCAATCCTCGTGACTGAATGGATCAGCCCAATAAGAATGAAATGACTCAAACCAGTTATTTGGAGAAACAGACAAGCCAAAAAGGACTGCCTGAAAATATCAGCACCCTGCCAATATCTTTCTGTTCTTTTATGAATATAGGTATGAATTTATGATGAAGGCTAACTACTGACCAGGTGTAAATCTGTTGTGTTGAGATGCATTCTTTAAGCTTCATATGATTTGCTACAAACTTAATATATATGCTTAAATGATAACATTGCCAACTTCCAACACTGTTAATTCCATATAAAAATGCGGTGCTATAAATAAATGCATTTATTCTCTGCATTGCAGGGTTGAAGCGGATGAGAGGAGTAGTTTAAAAAACTGTCATCCGGTCAGGTCGATGCTTTGCAAATATAAAATCAAAATCATTGGCCATAACACATACTCTTCAATTCCAAAAATGTATTAAATGTATAGAAAATAAATGGATCATTTTGTTAAAGCTCTGAGAATGCTTGGTTGTGGGACATGACAGTAAAAGGAAAGAGAAAAATATCATGGCTTCCTGCTTTTCCAAGCTAAACTTTGGTACTACCAGGAAGGTATAGATGAAGAAAAGACAATAGATGAATGAGAAACAGATGTGTGATATACCTTTCCCAGGGCATAGTCATTAGTTTTCTTTGAAAATCTTTGGGGGAAAAAATTAAACCTCTTCTAGAAATGGTTACAGACATGCAATTGTAACTAACCTGAAAAGGTAAAATCTATCAGTACATAGTGTTAAAGAAACATAAATGGAAACATCTACTGTTGGCTTTTCTAGTATGGGGGCCAGCAGACATCATGGTTATTTAGCAATGTAGACCTGACACCAAGCTCCGTGCATGGTGTTCAGTTGTTTCAGAAAATACTTGTGAAACAAGACTGATTAAATCATCTCCTTTTGCAGGTCACATTTATTTATATACAAAACTGGAATGAGAGTAAAAACGACTCAAAGTGTTTTGTTGTAAAGAAATTGACATAGAGTGAGGACTATTTAAAATAGAAAGCTAATCTGAAATTCAGTATTTTATACCTCTTTATCAGTAATTTGCCCTCCTTTATAATGTATGATAGTCTTATATATGATATTTGCCTTCTTCACAGATGTTATTAGATAAATCAGATATCAGAAAAAAATCACATTGAAAGAAAAATGCATATTTCAATATCTAGTCCTTTTTTATTTCAACCTTGGATTTTCTACTTCCAAATTCAGTGAGTTTTTTTTAATGAAATTGCTTCTGAATTGGCATAAACTTGTAGGCAGTTTTACCATAGGCAGTTCTAAAATTATTTCCAGATAATTAAATAATACTATTATTTAAGTGTTTCATGTTATGACTCACTTTGCTGAAGCAATAATCTGAGGTTTTATACACTGAAATTCTCCAGGTAAGCCTTAAAATTGCATCTTTGAATATTTTATGTTGAAGCTGTCTCTGTAAATATTAGATATCCATGTAATTTCTTCTCAGGTTTCTCAGTTTCAGTCAACTCTAAAAAGATCCCTAAATCCTCTGCTATGGTCCCTAAATAAGAGGATTAATTGATCATAGGGTTAATTTTGAGTGACTAAGTTGATACTTTGTAAATTTAGTTACACAATTAAATTTGTATTACACTACATAAAATGCCGTAGAAAGAGTATGAGTTGTATTTCATACTGGAAATTATTTGTGTAAATCTGCATTATTTTAACAATTTCCAAAAGTTATTTTGAATTACATTGTATATACTATATACTACATTATATGATATGATACGATACTAATTATATAGATATACTGTTGCTGTGAAAAATTTTTTTGAAATACCCATGATTTTTCCCTTAAAACATAAAAGTGATGTCTTTTAAAATGTAATATATTACTTGGTGGCTGCTAAGAGGAAAAAGAGCTAATATTTGTTAACATCTGCTGTGTGCAAATAGTCTGATAAGGAATTTACATATATTACAATCTTCACAAGAGGTTTGGGATTATTCCATTTCATAAAGCAGGACACATATTCAAATAGTTGAAAGTCATGAGACTGGCCCACAATAAATGGCAGAGAGAAGTCTGATTTCAGGTCAACTTTAGAATAGTTTTACATTGGTAGGAATAGTAACTTTCTTTTGCTTTTAGTTTATTGTTTTCAGACAGTTTCTCAGCTTGGTCTGGAGTTGAACTCAAGTTCCTGTCCTACATGGCTGGGTTTACCGGCCTGAACCACCACACCTGGTCCCTTTTGTGTTTTAGATACAGGGTCTCACTAGGTAGTCCAGATAGGCCTCAAGTTCATGATTCTCCATCCTCAGTCTACTAATGCTAGGATTACAGATGTTCACCACTATCCCCAGCTACAAGGTGAATATTTTTAGAGAGTTCCCATATTCTAGCCATATAATATTCTGTTGTGTTAATATGATACAAATGTCTTTATTTCTTCTGGACCCTCATAAGATTTATTTGCTTATATTGACCTCTAAAACTATGTGGGAAAGGGACATAAATATTTTCTCTACAGGAATCCTGGTGGCTCATGTCTCTGTAATCTTAGCTACTTAAGAAACTTAACCCAGAGGTCAAGAGTTCAGAGCCACCCAGGGCATAAAATTTGAGAGATTCTGTCATGAATTATCAAAATGGCCATACGCAGCCAGACCAAGCAAGAGGACAAGGCCCTAAATTCAATCCATGGTATATACATGCGGACACACACACACACACACACACACACACACACACACACACACACACACACACACACACACACACACACACACACACACACACACACACACACACACACACACTTTCTCATGCGGACGAAGTGGCTGAAATGGCAAAAGTGATGTGTGAATGGAAGAGGGTGTGAGAGACATCTTAAGAGTATTGAATTCAGAAGCCAGGGAGAGAGCATCATGTGGTTTGTGAGTTCTGTGTTCCTGTGTTGAGCTGGTAGATTGACTGAAACAAATCATATAGCCTTTGACATTTTCTGTGGTGAAAATTTCCTATCATGATCAGTTCTCAAGGGGGTGTTACTGAGTCTGACTTTGGGAAGTCCTGTGTATAGTCCAGCCGTAGGAGCGGGCTGTATTCCTGTCTTGCCTGCCAAAATCTGATGCTTCTATTGCAACCCTAAGTACCTTCTACTTTGAGTCTGTGAACTCCAAAGTCCTCAGATTTTTCTTATTCATTATCTTACTAAAAGATGTCTTGGTTGCTTCTTGTTTGGGGTAGTTATAAATAAAGCTGCTATAAATATTGCCTGCAAGATTTTGTGTATGTATATGTTTCCTATCAGTTGCATGAATACATAAGAAGGCTATTATTGGATTTCATGGTAAAAGAATTTTTAGCTTTGTAAGAAAATGTCAAACGGCCTCCAAAATTAGTTGTACTATGTCACACCCTGATAAGAATGATTGAGAATTCCCGTGGCTCTGTATTATGGCAAACAATTGGTAATGTCAGGATTTCGAAAATAATTTTTATTTTAGCCATTCTAATAGGTGAGGCGAGATATTTCATTGTGGTGTTAATTTCCATTTTCCTAATGACAAGTGATGCAAAGCACTGAATTTCATTTAACTTGATGTTATATTTGAGAACACTTTTCAATTCAAAGAAAAATTTGCCAGAAAGTACAGAATGTTCCCATGGAATGCCTTCCCTATACATATACCCCCCTCCTCTCTGTCTTCTACATCAGACAACTACAATTGTTATAGCTCCCAAACCTACAATATCACATAGTAGGTGCTCACTACACATAAACACACTGGATGTTTAAAAACATACACTGGGACATGATAAATTATACATGTCTCTAGGCATTCACAGACAGTGAGACCAAAGGAGGATGTTCTTAGGGGAAGAACAGAAAGGTGCAAAGCCTATGTGCCTCTGATTATATAAATAATTTTTATTGAAAAAAAACCCAGCAAATGGAAACAAGAGGTTTTTACTTTGTTGCTGTTTTTGTTTTCTTTTCTTTCCATCTCGTTTGTTCATTAATCTGTCTTTGGGAGGATAAGGTAGGGCGCAGAAATCGAGTGACAAAAGATGAGCAAATGCAGCCGTGGTACTCACCAGACACAATGTTGAAAATGTACTATACATCTTGTGGTTGGGGATGGGAAGGAAAAACAGACAGAGAGCGAGGAAAGGGGTGACAATGTTCAAAAAGAAATGTACTCTTTATGACTTATGAAACTGTAACCACTCTGTCTATCCATTTTATAATAACAAAAATGCATGAAAAATAAAAAAGTTATGATTTAATAGGCTCATATGAAATGCATAACTCTTTTGGAGATATATCTATTTATATCCTTTCTCAGTAAAAAAAAATGAATGAATAAAACAAGGGCAACAGCTCAGTAGAACATGTGCTTAGCCTCCATCTGACCTTGGCTTCATGCCCTAGTACCATTCCTAGAGAAAAATGTATGTTGAGTTTTAAGAATCTTTTTAATATTTTGGATATTTTAACTTTAAACTATTTTCTCATAGGTTGTGACTTGTCTTTTCTGTAGCTTTGGAAGGCAAAGTGTTTTAATAAATTATGAGTTATCTATTGTTTTTGTCCTGGATCATGACTTTTGTAGTGCATCTAAACATTTTGGTCTAGAGCCTTAACTAACCATAAAACACAGCATTTGGACTGTTAATGTCCAACTCAGGACCCAGAGGGTTTATCAAGACTACAGAACTCTAGAAGAAACCTATACTTTCAGATACGATTTTTATTAAAGAGAAATTTGAGGCATTACTAGACCTAGATAGATAGGTCTATGGAGACCAAAAAATTAGAGAATGCCAGACACTTGACTAATCAAGATAAAAATAAGCTTTCCTTATAAGAATTAGCTGAAATGCTTCATTTGCAACAAGCCTACACGGCAGAAGACACTTAAGAGAATATTGCACCAGAAGAGCAAGAAAGACAATCATAAATATGAGAGTCATGAAAAGAACCAGTTGAAAAGGGGAATGGAGGAAAATATGAGGACTGAGAAAATATCAAATTCTGATAACATAGAAAATCTGAATGATGATTAATAGTGGTGAAAGAACAAAATACAATAGAAATATCATAGAACATAACAAACAAAAATGAAAAATGGAAAAAAATAATGTGAAAAATAAAGATTATATCAGAAATAAATGAACTATACTGGTAAGAGGGAAAGAAGAAAGATATATATATATATATATATTGAGGGGTTATTTAATACAACTGTAGATAGTTGTAAGTGAATCATCTAGAGAGAGGGAGACAAAGTCAAAAACTAATTGTAGCACAAATCCAAAACATCTATAGCTAGAATTGCTGCTTGTCTGAGAATTCAATGTTTGATCCCCTAAGGACTTGAAGTGATTGGTTGGGGCCCACTTACTTTATAGAGCACAGTGAGCTTTATTCAAAGCCTACCTAATGGTTAATTGAATCTAACAAACACCTCTAGAGAAATATTCAGAATAAGATTTAACTAAATAGCTAGACCTCAAGAGTCTACTCAAACAGATGTGAGAAATTAACCATCGCACTTTCTACCTCTAATTTTTTAGCTCTTACCATGAGTTGGTGTTAGAATTGGTAAGATCATGCTTTTCAAGTGGTTGGTATAATGAATGATATTTGATTGATCTATCTCTAACTTATTGCACTCTTATAGCTTGAACACCACTTGACTGTTAGTGTTTTTTAAAATTCTGCCAGATTTGATTTGCTAATCTTTTCTCCCCTCCCCCCACTCCCCACCAACCCAGGATATTGTGTGTGTGTGTGTGTGTGTGTGTTTTCAACAAAGATATTTAGCTATAGAATTCTTGTTATTTTTGTTTTGTTTTACTATTGAGGGCAAGGCTGAAGCCTGTTTTGTTTCTACTGTATAAAAAGGATTGTATCCCTTGTATTTACAAGGGTAAATGTGTTTATGTTTCTTGCTACTGGCTCACTCTCCTGCCTTGTTTGACTCACAATGCTTCTAGATCTCCCCTTTAAATACAGAAATAAAGGTTAGGATGAACTAAAATATCCTTTTCAATCCCAGAAATGAGATACCCATTTTTATAGAACAGCAAGCCTTCTAATTATATGACTGCTTTATGTTTCATAAAGTGCTCTCAAGGTTATTATGTTACTGTATCCTTTTAGCCCTGAAGGTTATACAAAGCAGGTACCACATTCTCTAATCACAGATATAGTTATTGCAGCTGTAAGAAGATACTTAACTATGCCACAATCACCCCATTACTAAGTGACATTTTAAAGCTTCAGACTCAAGATATTCAGGCCTGTGTTTCGAATATTTCCATTGTTCCAAAAGCAAAGGTTTGTTGCATTGATCTAACTAACTCATTCTACTAATACATTCTGGAAAGCACCATTTCTGCCTTTTCTTTGAAACTAGCTATGCATCTAGATTCAAAGTGAAAGCTTCCAGTATCTCTATTTCACTTTTTATTTTTTAAAGGGGCATTTGATTACAAGTCTACCATTATGACTCGGATCTTAAATGTACTGCAAAGATCCCTGTGGGTAAGCCCTACTACCTTAATGCAGTGTCATGGAGAGACAGTAGAGCCTGTGGGGGGGGCAATTAGTAGGGTTCTTCAGGTTTTGAGGGGCACTCCATTGAAGGGAGCAGAAGGAGCCCAACTTCTGTCTTTTTTCCTCCTTGGCCAGGATCTAAGCAGCTCTGTTCCAAAAGGGGGGTGAGGTCCCACTGGGAGATATTCCTTACATCCTCACAAGGGAAAGAAGAGGGGGTACCCAGCTCTCCGAATTTGCTCTCACTTTGTTATCTTTGTCTCCCATGAGTTACACAGACATGGCTAATTTGCGATCACCAATTTACAACATGTGAATCACATCCTGAGAACATCTGTACAGCTTGCCATGAATATGATTTGGAAACAGGAGTCAGGTTTCAGGCATCTCAGATACCACACAGAAATGGTTTTAGGTCATTGTATCCTAAACATGCTCCATTCTAATCAATGTGAGCCTATCCGTGAGAGGAATCAGTTATTTTCCCCAAGGATTCTCATATGGGTGTATCTGTTTTGTAATGTGGAAGAGCCATAGGTTGGTCTCTGTCTCTCTCTGTCTCTGTCTCTGTCTTTCCTCTCTCTCTCTCTCTCTTTTCTATCTTCTTATTGGTGTTGCTGCAGATGCCTACAAAATATAAAAGAAAGGTATCAGAAGCTCTGTTAATTTGGGATTCTGGGGGGCTGGGAAGGTGGCTCAGTGGTAGAGTGCTTGCCTTGCATGCCTGAGGCCCTGGGTTCGATTCCTCAGCACCACATAAGCAAAAAGAAAAAAAGCCGAAAGTGGCACTGTAGCTCAAGTGGTAGAGCGCTAGCCTTGAGCTGAAGAGCTGAGGGACAGCGCCCAGGCCCAGAGTTCAGGCCCCACAACCGGACCCCCCCCAAAAAAATTGGGATCCTGGTGTTGTGACATGGGTGTAGAGGCACCATAGTAGTTGACAAATCAAATTTCAAATGATTCAGAGTGAAGCACAGAATCTTTTATAGAAACTTAAACTGCGCATGATAGAGGAAGAAGATGAATATTAAAGGCTTGTGAAAATAACAGATTACTGGGAGTTTCATAAAATATTGGACAGATAAGAAACATAGACAAGAACTTGTAGACACAGTGAGGCTACAAAGATATGATGAAAGATATTCCCAGCATCTGATGTTCATGTATTGGAAAGGATTACCTACGACTTGAATCCAAACAACCATTCTGGTAGTTTACTAATGCATTACTTCCCACCCTAACCTTGAATACAGCTACAGGTACTACCCTTGCAGGAATTAGGAAACTGAAGTGAGAAAGGCAGAGTGATTGCCCCCGACACATAGACATGACTGGCAGGTGTCCAGAGATGTCTGCCTTGTTCAAAAGCTTTCTTTTTCTTAGATCAAGCATTACATGACTTCTCAATCTGGTCCAATACATAACATCTGAAAATTGATGTATTATTGCTCTGAACCAATACATGCTTAATTTTTGCATAGCAAGTCACACATGACATTGTGAATTAGCCCAAGAAACTAAACACAACAACAACCGAGACTTTGGAATCTGAGAAATCAAATCTTTATCTCCTCCAGACAGAGACTACAAAGGACTATTTTTCCAGGTAGATTAATAACTTGGTTACCATTTCTCTGTGCATATTAGCTTTCCATCGTGGAAGCAAGATGTTGGTATAGAGTTAGTGGTTTAAAAATCACACAAATTATTTATCATATAATTCTATACACTCCCTGACTGCTATAAGTTTCAGTGAAATAAAAACCAAGACAGCTCATGGCTAGTTTCTTCCTGGAACTTCTAGGAAGAATCCATTGCTACATACTAGAGGTATTCTGTATACTGAGCCTCTCTGTGGCTTCCTCCATATAACTTCAAAACCTGCAATGTGGCATATGCCTATTTTTCCATAGCCACTTATTTCTCTGACCACAAAAGATTCCCTGATTTTAAGGACTAATGTGATTAGCCTGAGCCTAAATGGATGACCCTGGATTACCTCCTCCTGTCAAGCTGCTTAAACTAATCACATCTGCTTAAGTCCTCTCAGCAAGAAGACATAATATATTCACCAGTTTGGCTTTAGGACATGGATGTCTTTTTGAGGCCTATTATTCTGTCTCCCTCAGTGTTAAAGGCAAGGATCTTGGTAAACACAGACTGAGATCAAGTACAAGACTGGATTGTGAATTGAGGTTATGTGGTCAAGGCCAACCCGAGAGTGAGATAATTTTCTAAACATTAAAGGTATGTATTTCCAAACCTTCCCAACTTTCTCATCTTACCCCTGTGAAAATATTCCCCTTACTCAGTGCTTGATCAGATGTCTCTTTTTCTTTCCTTTCTGTGTGGTGTCAGCATGTGAGAAGTTGGAACAGAGGGACACAAAGGCGCCATAGGAGCCACCTTTCCAGATCCTGAACAATTCTCACTTTAAGCAATGAAGCCAACTTCTCCTAGAGGGATAAAAGTCTTTTCCTACTGATCTTTCTTGGGAACAAACAGCCTTTCAATATTTGGAGGGAGCAAGTTCTATGGATAATTTTATCTGATTCAGATCAATAGTAGGCTTCATATTCTTTTTTTTCAAAGAATGCCATTTTTCAGTATTTATCCCTGCATACCCATACAATAAATGGAAAGAAATATGTTTCGTTAGGGAGAGAGAGAGGAGAGAAAAAGAAGATTGTAATGGGAAATGGCTTACATGATCTATTTGACTCCCACTTCTTTTAAGCTATAATTAACAACAACAGAAACGTAAAGAGCTCACAGAGTAAATGCGAACATCAGTTCCACAGAACATCCTCTGAGGATTCTAAAGCACCAGACACCCTAAATACACAAAAAGGTTTTCTTTTCAAGCTACCTTCCATTCAAAATATGGATTGCTAACACATCTATTTAGGAGGTTTGTGGATGAGATACAAACACACCTATTCAATTTATCATCTGAGAATAAACCTGCCATATAGCCACAGGAGCAGAAGCAGAGAATAGCCAATTGCTAATATCAAAAGCTGTAAAAAGAAAAAGAAAAGTCCAGTCCCAAGTTCCTAGATATTGACCTGTTCTATTTTCTTCCAACAAGAATAGTGGTGGTGAAATTTTGGACTCAATAGTCATGCTTAGAAAAAAAGAAAAAATATGAATGTATGTTAGTGGAAATACATTGAACTGCTTCTAAACTAATCCATAGCATTGATATGCCAAAGGCTGCCACATGGTTTCCTTCCTTGAAGACAATATTCTTTGAGTTAGTAACTCAATTTCTGAGAGCCCCGAAAAGAGGTCGTGAATAAAAATTTTGCCTAATAGGAGAGGGAAATGGTGTTCGATCAGGAGAAACTATTCTGGAAATCCCAGCCTGTTACCTTGCAGAAGTCTGCCTCTATAGGTTGAATGTTAGAATACAACACAATAAAGAAAAGATTAGTACTATTCAGGGTTACAAAAACCTCAGTTGCCTTGGAGCAACACAAATACAAATTTTAGTGAGCTAACATTGTGGGTCTCAATCTGTCCCTAGTACAACTCTCTTCCAGGTGTTACCCAACATTCTAGGCTTCTGGCATCTTCCTTTTGCATGAGGCTGTCAACTTGATGAAACAGGAATATCCTGAAGGAAAAACGGACCACCATGCACATCTGCACATCTGACTATTTTCAGCCAATTACAGAACTAAGAATTCTGCAAAACTTCTGACAAATACATGCTCAATAAAAGAGAGCTGAAAATACTGATCAGAACCTATATGGTCTATCACCTTCTCTGAATATTTAGAAATCACATCTTTTAGGTTACAAGAATAGGAACATCTTTCTCTTCAGACAACCTCTAGTCGTCCCTCTTTTTAACATCTAAATAATTGGATGTAACTTTTAGCTTTTAGTTCATACATTGTGGAAGAAACCTAATGAGTTAAAATAAAAAGAGATTCACAGTATAACTGGACAATAGACATGCGACAGCTAAACTTAGGTAAAGAAGACATTCATCCTACTTTACCTACATTTTCCTCATTTTGGCAGACTGACATACTGTGAAAGTTTTGTCAATAATAAAGTCTCGAAAAGACTGTCAGCTGAACTAAAGACACAAAGACTTCTTTGGAAGAATTTCAAAATCCCTGACCCATGAAATAACAATGATGTGACTATAGCAAGACCTTGTTTAAGAATTGTGACAATTTCTCCCCTAGATGACTGGTTCCCTGTAGACATCCTTTTTTATTCCCATTTCAAGATTTAAGAAATGATTACAATTGCAGCTAGTGTTGTTGCACACATTGGATTAGTCACACACCGCTTACAAAGTCTGCAACAGTAAAATATGATGAGTTCTTTATGTTTAAAAAAACGCAATATAAAAGATCCTCCTAAACCAGTTGCTGATGGCTCATGGCTGTAATTCTAGCTACTCAGAAGGCTGAGATCTGAAGATCATGGTTCAAAGCCAGCCCAGGCAGGAAAGTCCATGAAACTCTTATCTCCAATATCCCCGCCAGAAAACCAGAAATGGCACTGTGGCTCAAGTGGTAGAGTGCTAGCCTTGAGCTGAAGAAATAGTGCCCAGGCCCAGAGTTCAAGTCCCACCTACTGTTTTTTTTTAACAGAAATAGAAAGAAACAGTGTTTACAAACAGGAAACAATTGTGAATTGATTTTCATTATTTTCTTGACATGGACAGAGGTTTTATAACACATCTTGAAGAGATAAGAATTGTATATGATCCACTTTCTGGGTACAGAGCCATTTTCATTTTTTTTTGGGGGGGGAGGGTCCAGTCGTGGGGCCTGAACTCTGGGCCTGGGCACTGTCCCTCAGCTCTTTTGCTCAAGTCTAGTGCTCTACCACTTGAGCCACAGCACCACTTCCGGCTTTTTTCTTTTTGCTTATGTGGTGCTGAAGAATCGAACCCAGGGCTTCATGCATGCAAGCAAGAGCTCTACCGCTGAGCCACCTTCCCAGACCCCATTTTCATTTTTTAAATAAGCTGATACCCTGGGTCTGGCAGTGCCTATGTAATCTCAGTGACGTGAGTAGCAGTAGGCGATTTGTAGCCTGAGTCCAGTCTAGGTCATAATGGAAGACATTACATCCTCCAAAAAATAACAAATGTGAAAATTACTTGCGGTGTGACTAAAGGGGTAAAGCAGAGTTCAAATCCCAGTACTACCAAAAATAACAATAAGAAGAAGCAAAGGAGAAAGAAGAAGAAGAGGAGGAGGAGGAGCAGGAGGAGGAAGAGTGGGAGGAGGAGGAAAAGAGAAGGGAGAGAAGAGCTAATCTTTCGTTGTTGTTGTCTTGTTTTGTTTTAAACATGGTCCTTCACCTCAGCCTTCTATATGCTGGAATTCCAGGCCCATACTATTACACTTGGCCCTCATTTGTTAATTTGCTTCATAAGGTTCCTACTATTATCATAATGTGAAGGTCAAAGTCCGTTGCTCCTATGAGTGTACATTGCAGCTTTATGATGATTATTTTGAAAGTTAAGTTATAATGCCAGTTCATTTTAAACTGGAGTACTGATCAAACTTCATTGAGCCAATGAATTCCATAGAGGTCTAGATTTGGGTTTGGTAGATCTAGACAGGGAGCTGAGAGTTTGGCTTCATAACAACCTTCTAATGTGGTACGACCGGTCTACCGATTATATTTGAGTAGCAAGGAAGTATATCTCCTACAAATAAAGCCAAACAAGAAGAAAGGAGTACACGGAATAGCAAGGATAAGACATCTGCTGTACAAGTCTTTCAGAGCAAGGCTCCATAGGCAAAGCAGCCTACGATTACAATGTTGACTTACTCCACTAGCAGTACCTGCTTCATCCCCATCATGAATCCCCACTTAACCTGTGTCCACCACAAGTGAACATCATATCACACATTGCAAGCATACTGGGGTTTATTGCCAAAACCGTTCACAATGTGTAATGGCATGAAGGCCATTAGAGACAATGATCATCATCTGACTATCTCCTCCCTAAGACATTTTTCCAATCATCAATCACCTTTTCATGTAGAACAATTGGTTTTTAAATAGAGCCTGAGCAGTTAAGAGTTTCTCATTGAAAATAAATAATTGGCTTACAAGACATGGAAAACCTATTGATAAAAGATTGTTGGATATTCTAATATCTCTGACTATAAAATTTTACTAAAAGTTAACAAAATGGCATTTTAATCTAGATCATGGCCTTGCTTGCTAAGCAATCTTGAGAAAGAGATCCACTGCTGAGCATTAAATATTTCATTTTCAGTCTGGAGGACTTGAGGGTCAATCATAGATCAAAATAGCTATAAACTTTATCCGGTATAAGAAGACAGACAAGAGTTTATGGAATGACAAGACTTTCCCTATTAGAATGCATTACAAGATAACTCAGCATTTCAGTTTCCATGATACTATAGGCAATATAATTTAAGCAATTGAAAACTGACAAGTGGGTATGAATAGTTTTGAGTGAGTTTATGCAAAATTTTAAGCCAGAAGGAGAAATAGTAGATTAGACTAATAATGTATAAGAAATGTCTAACCATTTGAAAACAAAATAATATTCTTCCCCTTTATGGAACCATGAATATTGTGTACATTAAACAAGAAAATCATGAGAAAAATAAGGAAATGCCAGTGAATCTTGCATACACTTTTCATAATTTGCCTGTAAACAATTCTGCTTCAAGTGGTAGAATTGGAAGATATACTGAGACATTTTGAGTAATTGAATTTTGAAAAGAATATTGAGAGAAAATAAAACAAAGGTCTATTAACATTTAAATAATCATTATGCTGTGGATTTTCATATACTACACAAAAATACTACATACCTTAAAGGCATGGAAAGAAGGGTATTTATATGTATGCAAATAAGTGATGAGAAATAAGTAGATAGGTGGATGAAATGCAGTTATAGAGAAAGCCGGGTCCATCCAGGTACCAGTGTCTCACACTTACAATCTTAATCTTCGCTATTCAAAGGCTAAATTCTGAAGGATTGCAGTTCAAAGCTGGCCAGTTGCATGTTTCAAGTAGTAAAATGTCAGGTGAGCCAACTTGAGGCCCTGAGATTAAGCTCTATTACTATCAAAAAATCAAGGTAATCATGATATATGTAAATCACTCATTACTTAAAATCTTTATATACAGGAAAATAATCCCAGAACCATAATCCAACTGTTTACAATGTTGAAAGTAGTCTGGTGGGATACATTCCATTTATGTCTTCACATCCTAGGTATTCACAGATCTTTATCAATGTACAATAGCTTCACCACATAAAGCAACAAGGCTACTTACATGTGCAAAATAATGGGAACAATTATAACTCTCCAGTGGATCTTGAGCAGTCTTTCCTGAATTGTACTAACTCGATATTATGCTATGGTGTTGAGAGAATATTTCCTAAAAATTCTACAAGTACTTTCATGTATTCTTGTTACATCAGCACTAGTAGTACAATTGAAAGCACAAATGTATTGGTCTCAGGAATATTAGTACCTCTCACCACAATCCCTGGTCTTTGTCATCCAGTAGCAATTGCAGTAAAAATATAAATTTACATAATGAATATTTGGCATGCTGCTAATACCAGGGCACTGATCTTTGATATTTTTCTGTCGATTGTTACATCCTTTTCTTCATGCATTCTTCCAAAGATGAGAAAGTGTCTTATTTCTAATATAAATGCATACTTATAGTCCAATTGAAGAAGTCTGGTTATATGTTCCACATATATTATAGGTTTAAAAAGAAAGATAACACATTGCTGGAGAGAAATGGCAACAGTTTGTGGGGAGTCAGTCACTATCTCAAATGCAGAATTCAGGGGTAATCTTAGTAAGGGCCATAGAAAATATGCTACTATAGCTTGTGAAATAATATAGTTACTAAATTTAGGAATACATATAGAGTTCCTCTATGGATTATGAACAAGCCATTGTATATGAAGAGAGTGTATGGAATAGAAGCCATGAGAGAAACTTGGAAGATCCATCACAGAAAGCCTTGATTGGAAGTTGAATATTTATTTCCACGTTGTGGAAAAAAGTCTTGAGAAATCTTGCAAAAAGTTCCACATTGGAATTTACTGCGCAAAGAGGATAGACTTGACTGAAAACAAATGAGCAATGTGAGACAGGAAATTCGCTTGTATTAATAAAGACCAGATGGAAGTTACAGAATGAAGATGGATTCTGGAATCATTAATGATACAGTACCACAACTTTGATAGATGATTGGATATGGCACATAAGAGATATTTGGAAAGACAAAGGAAAAGTTAACATTCAAGAAAGTTAGTTTGGGGGAAGGGGTAGATTTTAATTTGAGTTATTGAGTCAGAGAGGTAGAGATATACCCAAATAGTGGAATAATTTCTTGTGTTTGGGAGAGACTATGGAGTACTGATTGCATATAGATACAATTCTGTTGTCTTGGGCAAAAGAAAGTCTTCAGATGTGAGAGGATGATGGATATGGAAAAATCTGTGGTTAGATCTGCAGAAAAGTACAACCAAAAAGAGGCCAAGGGTAGAAAACATAGAGGAAGAAGCCCATTGAAGGGTGGGCAGAGAGATAGGAGGATAAAGGAAGAAAGGATTTGAAATTGTCTTCTTCGGTGTTATATTTTCAAAACCTGAAATTTTGCACAGCACAAAAGAAGTTCAAAAATATCATTGAGTAAGTTAATATAGTGGGAAAATGGCTTCAGGACAAAAGAGTTTGTAACCACTACACAATGTTGCCTCAGGGAGAGAATGAATAAGGTGTGAAGATGAAATGTATTTTGTGTTCAGAAACCCTGTTGACCCTTGGAAGATAGGGTTTAGAAAAGAAAAAGAAAAAGAGAAGGAGCAGAAATAAACTATTTGATCAAATGTTCTTTTAATTCCCATCACATGCCCCAATTATTGATTTTATTATCGAAAATCAGAATTTTTCTGGCCCACTATAATCTAGAATTTGAATAAACTGAAATATTGTATACTCTTATAGTCAGCAAACAATTTCTTTGAATACTTTATGTTTTTCTGGGGCAAGTGAGAGGAAGCTATAATTAATCAAATCCCAGAAACATAACATCAGGTCATTGTACAAATTCAACATGCTAATTCAGTCCTTAGATAAAGTGGACATGATCCCAGGTGTTTAAATATTGATTTCACACAGAACAAAAAGCAGCATTTCAAGAGTGATATATAGAGTTAATTATTTTCAGTTACTTTCCAAAGAATAAAATCGAGAGGTTCATGTGTGTATGTGTGATTCTCTGTTTGTATATACATATATGTGTGTGTGAGAGACAGAGAGAGAGAGAGGTGTGTGTGTGTGTGTGTATGTGAAAGTCACCGTTTTGTCTATGTGATGGATGACAGTTGAAATTCATATGCCAACATAACTCATCTCTGCTGAAAATATAAATTCTTGGCTAAAATACTCCGACTTTGGGGAAAGGTAATTGTATTCTGGCATAAGAAACTTTAGTTGTAACACTTAAGGACTGTACTTTGCATTTTGTATTTACTTACATGTTTTGCTTAGCCTCAGTGTGTGAAACTACAACTTTTGGGCTCACCAGAGAAAATAACAAGAGCATGGCACTAAGAAAAACATCAATTTCCTCTGCAGGTACCAGCAGAATGTTTACATCATAGTCAAAAACGAATGGTATTCATTGTAAAACTTAAGTTTATTACAAGTCCAAGCCCATGGGACAGGTTTTGCTAGATTGGATGTTTTGTTGGTGCAAAAGAAATGGAAAAACATAAGTAAATCTTATATTCACTCAGTTAAAAGCTATCTGTGGTAGATGATCTGTTGCAATTATGTAATGACAGCAAAGTAACAAGGACAGCCCAATATAAAAGAAAGAATCTGAGTTCAGTCCTGCATCAGAGAACTACTCTGTCTCAACATTACCTCTGTGTGTTCATAATTAAGCCATATCACCTCTCTAATTTCTGTCCCTTTATCTCTAGAAAAGTCCAATGTGACAAACAATGGGGAAAAAAATCTCTCTTAAATGTGAATATTTGAAAACAAATGGCAATAACAAAAATAGGAAAACATTCAACTTTGTTTTTGTCATTCCAGTTAATATTCATTCAGTTACCCAGGGTTCACATATCCATGCAGGAGGAAAGAAACTGTAAGGTTGAATGCAAGAATAATGGTCAACATGTATGCCTTTTCGATGATGTGAAAGTAGTTTTCCTCTCAAAATCTTGTGTTGAAAATAAAAGTCCCAACAAAAGGGTAATAAGGATCTTTAGAAGGGGACTGGATTGTAAAAACACCATGAATGAGATCAATGCTCTAACTCAGAGGCTACAAAGCTCTCATTGGATGCTTCCAGAATTTGACTCTGCAAGAAGGCTGCAAGCAACAAATGCATTGGAGCTTTGACCTTTATGTGTGTGTCTATGTGTGACTGTGCATACCAGTACTAGGGCTTCAATACAGGGCTTGGACACTATCCATTACCTTTTTCTCTCAAAGCTGATGCTCTACTACTTGACCCATATCTTCACTTCTGGACATCTGGTGATTACTGATAGATTTAAGTGTCTCATAGACTTCCTGTTTCAACTTTTTTGGAACCACAATCCTCAGATCTAGCCTCCTAAACAGCCAGGATTATAGGTGTAAGACTCAGGCCCCTGTCTTTGGAACCTTTACCCAGAAGAGCTCTAAACAACCAATTTCTGTTGTTCCCAAAATGGTCTGAACGTTCTAGAGTGTAGTATTTTCCACAATAACTAGATAATAAGGAAAGTAGTTTCTTCTATCCCTGGAAATAATCATTATAGTCTCATTTTTTTTTAAAGATGACTGAGGTTCTGAGATTCAATGTCCTATCCAGGGTCAGACAAACAATTTGAATATGTATTTAAAGTAGAAAAGGACACATTGTTGACTCTGATGCATTTCTTACCCAACACCATTCCTGAAATCAACAGCCTATGTTAAAATGCTCTTTAAAATGAAGTAGTTTTGCATATCATGAAAGAGGGAGGTGGCTGTTTTTTCTAGGCAAAGGCCAAAATTTTCTTAATAGAGACCCAGAAACAACAAATCAAAGAAAGGTTAGACAAATGGGATTGCATGAAATTGCAGAGTTTCTGCATGGTAAAGGACATAGCTAGCAAGATCAATAGAAAGCCCACAGATTGGGAGAAGATTTTCACTAGCCATACAACGGACAACTGTCTCATATCTAAAATATACCTGGAACTCAAAAAATTAAATCCCCAACAACAAATCTTCAAAGAAACAACTGCCCAATAAATAAGTGGGCGAAAGACTTACAGAGAAACTTCTCTCAAGAGGAAAGAAGGATGGCCAATAGACACATGAAGAAATGTTCAACATCCCTAGCCATAAAAGAAATGCAAATCAAAACAACATTGGGATACTACCTCACCCCAGTTAGAATGGCTAGAATCAAGAACTCTAATAACAACAGAGGCTGGAGGGGATGTGGACAGAAGGGAACCCTACTGCATTGTTGGTAGAAGCCACTTTGGAAAGTAGTATGGAGGTTTCTCAAAAGACTCCACTTAGAACTCCCCTATGACCCAGCAATTCCACTTCTGGGCATTTACCCAAAGGATCACAAACAAGGACCTACTAAAGCTACCAGCACAACTATGTTTATTGCAGCATTATTTACCATAGCTAAGATATGGAACCAACCCAGATGCCCCTCAGTAGATGAATGGATCAAGTAAATGTGGTATATTTACACAACGGAATTCTATGTCTCCAGCAGAAAGAATGACATTGCCCCATTTGTTAGGAAATGGAAAGACTTGGAAAAAATTATATTAAGTGAAGTAAGCCAGGCCCAAAGAAACATAGGTCCCATGGTTTCCCTTATTCGCAATAACTAGTATATGTCTGAGTCAAGCAGAAATGGTCAGATAAATTGATGTTAGGTGAAATGGACCCCAAGATAAGAACGCAATTTTTTTCTTGCTATTGTTTCTAACATATTTATAAGATGATTTCTTCATTGCTTTGTATGTTCCTACCCACAGTGTAACCCGTTTTTGCTTTATTTGATGTTGGTATAATTTGTGGAGGGGAAGGGGAAAAACAAATTTTTTAAATAGGGATACAGGTGGACCCATTGCAACAATGAGATGTACAAGTTGTTATGTCAAAAAACAAACTTTACAACTTTGCCACAGGGAGGGGGGTGGGGGCATCGGGGAGAAGGGGGAGATGGGGGGATATGGGAAGAGATTAGGTAAGGGGAAACAAAGGAGGAGGCAACAATGCTTGATAAGAAATATACTCATTACTTTTCTCAGGTAATTGTAACCCCTCTGTATGGTATTTTCACAATAAAGAAAAAATGAAGTAGTGATGACACATAAATTGATTTGATTGTCGCGTATATTGCACATGAAGCGTATGAAATACAATGTTAATAAATCTTCACATTTGTTGCATTCTTATGATATGCTGTGCATGGCTTTATGTGCTGTTAGCTATCCATCATTTACACAACCTCACAGGAAGTAGAATGCTGACTGGGTTTACAGTCAGTACTTTCAACCATGCTTCCCTGCTCAGATTTGAAGTGTCTTCAGAAGTTGAGTCTCATGATTAGGACTGTGTCTTATAAGAAGAGCTACAGGAGAGGATGGGGTTAATTTTTCAAGAAAAAAAATTCTCCTATTATTACAAGCTGATTTGTTTAGTTGATTTTTGTTCTTATTTTGATTGGACTAATTCTGAGAAAGGGTTGGCAGGATTTCTGAAGGTCAACAACTATTGTAGAGCATGACAGAAGCAACCAGGATCAGGCTGTTTTTACCACATCACCCCTTTTGTTCCTTGAACTACAGGAAGTGAAGGTGAAATTTGGGGAAGAGTTTCAACATCCACACTGGCTGTAGATGCAAAGTTGCCATGCACCTTTTCTTCCTCCCATCATTCACCTCTAGGGTTCTCCCTTGATCTTCCTTCCATTCTACCAGCCTTCCTTTCCTCCTGTTCTTCATATAATGAGCTAAAAATTGCAAACTCTGCAATACAAATGCCAACAGACTTCTGGTTCGTGTGTAAGAGGAAAATTGAGAGGGGAAAATATAGTACATATATTTTAAAGAACTTCTGTTACATTTTTTCTGATCAAGAAGCACTGAACTTTTAAAATGAATTATGTCTTTAGCTTAGGTTCTAAACCTTCAATTGCTAATTCATTGATAACTTGTGTTAATTGAGCTCCTAACTATGTGCTGGTCACTGAGAATACCCATAGAAATACAAAAATAAGGAATTTCATTCAAATCTCAGGGCCTTATTTTTTAAAAGGTTAGTTTTTCTTCTGCTATATTGTTTACGGATATCTATCTACTTCTCTGTCTGTCTGTCTGTCTGACTGTCTATGGATCAATATGTCATCTGTTTATCCTTTTATATTTTTCAGCTATGATTTTCCACAAGTGAAGAGGACCAATAAATTCCTTTGTTTCTATTTTGGTTTGTTTGGTTGTTCCTTCCCATTTCCAGCTGTGGCATAACTGTTCCTGTTTTATATCCTCCTTATTTCTTTTTAATTGTCTTCTAATAGATTAAAATCCAATCCGTTTTTTAAGTGGTCATTTCTTCCTTTCTGAGTACAAAGAAGGATTGTGCTTTTCCCTGCAGGCTTAGTCCTTCCTAGTGATCATAGACAATGAGCCCATAAAATTTATTAGGCAGAAAAGAAATGAAACACCTGAAAATATTGTGCATCTCCAAAAACTAGAACCCATGACAAGCTGTCCTATTAATTTTATAGGATTTTATTTTATTAAGCTCATTAGCAGCTGAAAATTGAGCAGATTGAAATTGGCAATGAATCAAAGATGGACTGATGAATTCTTGTTCTATTTCTTAGATAGGGAGAGTTTTCAGGGCTTTGAAAAAACCTGAACTAGCTTAGGATGCACGCAGTGAGTCTTAAGAGCCGTTTCCACTCCAATGCTTGGCTATTGTAAAATCCATAACTCCCAGCACCATTTTCAGATAGCAAAGTTAAGGAGCATCTGCAAAATTTGCTATGATTTACAGAGCTTTTAAAGCTAATGTTTCACAAACTAATCACTTCAGAGGTACACATTTTCCTTTCCTGTACACAAACTAATCATGGGAGATTTTGCATTTCTAGTGCATTTTGCTTGCCTTCCCCCTCTTCCCAGCATGCGAAAGAAAAATTGCCTAGAGTGCACTAATGTAGCTAGTGACCCAATTCTGTTCTTCAGGTCGAGATATTGGTGCTACTTTTAAATGGTCTATAAATACAATGTTTGCCAAACTAATTTAGAAGTTAACTTGACCTTAGGGACAACCATCTCCAAAAGCAATTGTGGGGGCAGGGGAAATGGAGAGAAAGCTATGCCTTCTTTATTGCTGATGTATACACAACATTTAAAAAGGGCAAATGGCTTCCACATATGAGAGAAAATATGCAGTTTCTTTCCCTGAGTCTGATTAAATTTACTTACCGTAAACGTTTTTTTTTCTCATATTTGGAAGGTAGTTGTAAAATAGAAACATACATGATATCATATACAGGATTTATGTGTCTGTATAGACAAATTGAGTAAAGGAGGGTATACTTAGGGGAAGAGTCCTAGTGATGTAACTCCTCTGAACACCCAGCCAACTATTTAGCAAAATGATCAGGAAGCAGACATATGTTGGGGTAAAGGAGGCAGGGAACACACCAATGGAGGGAGGAAGTGTGAACAAATACAGTCTTTGTATTCAATGTACAATATGGAAAAGTTGCACTGTGTAACTGGAAGGTCGGCATAGGATGGGGAATAATGGGGAAGAACAATGAATTGATCAAGATTCATTGTACTCATAACATGATTTAGGGAATTGTAACCTCTTTATATAACTACTTGTTAATATTTTTTTTAAAGGTAAATTTCCAGTTTCCACTGGCAGTTCTGGGGGTAAGGGAATGAAGCAATGCTCATTCAGAGATGAATCCTTAATTCCACCCACATGTTGAGGAATGAGTCCAACCACAGAAAAGCTGAACTCTAGTCTGTATGTTCTTAGGTTCTATGGTCTCTATACCACAAATACGTCTATGATTCCAAGTTTAGGAATGCTATGGCTAAAATTGAACATAGGTCGAATATAATCTACCTGGATTATTTATGATTGTTTTTCTTTTGGTCATCCTGGGGCTTGAACTCAGGACCCAGGCACTGACCCTGAGCCTCTTTGTTTTGAAGGCTAGCACTATTTCACTTGAGCCACAACACCACTTCTAGCTTTTTCTGCGTAGTTTATTAAAAATAAGAGTCCCATGGACGTTCCTTCCCGGGCTGGCCTTGAACCATGATCCTCAGATCTCAGCCTCCTGAATAGCTAGGATTACAGGCATGAACCACCAATCCCATCATCATCTAGGTTATTTATAAGATGATAAGAATAATGCCTCTCTTTTGGAGGAACTAATACTTGCAAAGTGAAAAATATTCAACACTCTCAGAATTAATAATCATCGGCTTTTTGGTGATATAGGAATCCATGCCTTGTATATCAGAAAAATAGGTTTCTTCAACCAGCCTGGAAGTGAATGAGGGAAGGAACACTTAGGAGCCTTGGGTTCTATTACCCGGTGGCAAGTTAAACACTTCCTGCTAATAAGTGTAGACCTCCTGCCTAATCGTATATTGCTTCCTTTCTGTAGTTCATCTGGGATTTATCTCCAGTTCACAGAATGGGTAAAGTGCCCCAGACAGTATTAAATTATTTCAGTGTCACAGTTAACATGAAGAAAAAGAGCTACAATTAAGTTAACCCAATCTAGCTCAAGGTAGGCCTGCCATAATGAACCCTCTGACTTATCTGGAATTGCTAAATTCAGTACCATGAGCTCTACATTTAAGAGAAAATGTACTTTTCCCTCTGGACATGAAGAAATGAATATTTCGCTAAAGAAAAACAGTGAGATTCTGACCTGGATTTAGAAAAACAAATCAGAATATTGTGCCATTGTGAAGTCATAAATATATTATTTTCCTGTAACTATCTTGTGAAATTACAGCATGACATACTACTGTGGCATATTATGTTTGCTAGTTTATGAATAAAATATCAATTTTATGAGCTTTATAATTAGAGAGGTAAAAAATAGAATGTCTTGAATAATCAATTCCCAGTTTGATATGATTTAGAAGTTATTGTGACAATAGGGCCTATTCATAACACAGAGGAAGAAAATGTAAGTCGGATAGGTGGATCATAGCAGGTCCAAGCAAAAACAATAGAACAGAGCAACTATGCCTGACTATACATACTGGTTTAGGAAAAATAAGCGTGGATTCCTTGAAAGTGGTACTCTGTGTCAGTGCCTGCAAATCCATCATCTTCAAACAGGCTTCTCAGTTTTGTTTATACTTTGCCCATACAAGTAACTCTACTGCTTTCTAATTTAAGTGGATCAATTGTGGATATATATCACTATGTATTAAATACATGTTTATATAAGTATACTAAATATATAATATGTGTAAAATATATACAAATATATGATTTATAATATATCTATATATAATACATAATTAGATATATGTACATATACACACTTACAAATATAAAGACCATTTCAGATTCATGCTGATGCAGATGCATTGCACTTATAATCAGACTTATAACCTCTTTGTACAACTAGTTAGAAATAAAAAACAAAAAACACCAGGTGCCACTGGGGTCATACCTGTAATCCTAACTAATTCAGGAAGATGAATCTGACGATCTTGGTTCAAAGCCAGCCTGGGAAGGAAAGTCCTTGAGATTCTTTTCTACAATTAATCCCCACTTTGTCTGGAGCACTAGCTACCCTTGAGGGGAAAAGCTCAGGGAAGTTGTACAGGCCCTGAGTTCAAGGGCCCCCAACCAAGAATGAGTAAACAAACAAACAAATAAATAAAGGGGCAAATTGCTGGTTTCAATTGGAAAGATGACTGGGCAAGGCATGAAGAGATGACCATGCAGCAATTAATCCTTTATTTCACTATTTTCAGTGTATTATTTAAAAGGTATATTATTAAGGACATTAGTTTGATTTGCCAGCTTCTTTTCAGTGCACCTATCAATGTTAAGATGAAGATGTAGCTATTATTTCTTTGATAAAATCTTTTGTATAACTAACATTTGCTAACACTAAAAGTTCAACTCAGAACACATCTCTTAACAGTAATTATGTTTCTTGGAACTTCATGCATGATTATGGCATAAGAGATTATTGACAAAATTCAAGCTTTGATTGTTTTCTGACAAAATAATCTGTTAATTAAGAGAGCTGCTTGCATATTTAGACTCTGCATAAGAGTGGACTCAATAGGAGAGACAAGTAAATAGTTAAGGAAATAGACAAATACTAAATCCATAAGAAATAGCTAAGCAATATAGTACATCATATTACTGGCATGCATTAAGATATAAATGAAGATTTTGCTGTGTTCTATAAGAGATGGAAATTTTTATTAAAATGCTATGTATTAGTATGTGTGCAGAATTATGTTATGATGAGAGGGAACAAAGATAAAAGTTTAATTATTGAAGATTTTTTCAATGTACAATGAAAAATTGTTATTTAACTTGTTAAATCTCTTAAGATAATAAATTATAATGAAATTGTCCCAGAGTAAGATGCAGTACAGATTAGACATCACTTGCTATGTCATATATGTGAATATGTAATGGTTTATAGACAGACATGCACAATATCCTCATTCACATAAAGGCAGAACTTACCGTGAGATACAATATGAGAGAGTACAAGGTTCTTTTAGAGCAAGAAATCCACCAGTTTGTATATGGAAGGCTTTTGAGGATTTATCATTGAGTAGAGATATGGAATAAGGGAGTAGGAGGATCGAGTAGAGAACACAGGTAATTTGTATCATAAGAGACACATGTGTTATGATGTGTTATAATGACACATACAGTAATTGACAGAGTTTGATCAGGAGGAACTTTAGTCCTGTTCCAGGATAGGCTGGGGTGTACATAGAAAGACCTGTTTCAACACCACACAGCAAAAAGACTCAAAGGAGGCAGTGAGGCATTCAGTGTTAAGAGACCCAGGGTTGAAAAAAAGGAGTAATTATGCCAGAACAACAACCAGAGCTGAAGCTATGAAAGACAAGATAGGAAGAGGGTATGAACGAAGGTTGGAGAAAGCTCAGTGTTGTAGCACATGAAGTTTAGGTAGATCAGGATTTCAGTGGTAAAACCAAGACCACTAGGTCTTGGAAATATGACCAAGTTTGTTTTAGACTGGTAGTATACACTGTATTTCTGAAATAGAGAGAGAGACAGAGAAAGAGAGAAACAGAGAGAAAGAATATTAGGGAAACCATCAAGTGGCTTTCACAGTGGTTGAAGTAATTAATGAGGAAGGTAAAAATTGTCTGGAAACATAGATGGGGAAAGGAGAGAGTTGCTTTGCTGATCAGACAAATTCAGGAGAAACCCATAGAAGAAAAATGATGAACCCCAGACAAGAGGACTCCCCTGAATTTATTTTAAAAAATCACTGGAACCAACTATTGAATTGCAGGTAATATACTCATTTATATGTTGGCATTTTGATGATATTGAGGAAATATTTTCATTTCATTTATGAAACTTACTCTAGCACCTAGGAGTGGCTTTCAAATATGGATATGCTTTTTACCTAAATTAGCAAAGAGAAAAGAATATTCCTAGTTAAGAACTCATTCTCCATGTAATTGAGTCATCAGTACATGGCAAGTATCTAATATTTCTCTTCATGCAGTCAGGTTGTCTCTCTTCAGGGTACATAGCATAAACACTGGGCTTAATATATATGAAAAAAATAAAAATAAAAAATATATATGTACACTCAGGAAGTAATGTTTCCATTGTTGTTTGGACCAAGTTCCCTTTTCTGATACAATGAAAATCTATTCCATCATTATAAACAGGGAAATACTTCAAACCATTGACATCTGATCACCCAAAGCAGTACTTAAATTATAATTGTAAAAATATATACCGGTTTTGAGTTCTTTAATACAAGCATCCTTAGAAAGCTGGAAGCCAGTCAGCACTCATTGATTGATGTGTAAACGTATCTCTTCATTGTGGTTTGTTTTACTCTATTGCATTGATTATTTTGAACTTTTTTTTCCCAGTCATACTGTAAAACAAATGTTTTTCTTGTTACTTGTTTACTTTGTGCAGCATAAGAGTCAAGATACTTTGTCAGTTTCAGTACATCTATCTAATATCTGGGTTTTAAAAAAAGGAAATTTGGAAAGCACATATAACCAAATAAAGTTATTGTATTAGTTGGGTGTCAGTGGCTCACATCTGTAATCCCAGCTACTTGGGTGGTTGGGTCAGGAGGATCATGGTCCAAGGTCAGCCTGGGCAGAAATGTATGAGGCTCCCTTTTCAACCCACAGTTGGACACAGGGATGTACACCTTCTACATGGTAGGGATGCTGAGATTGAAAGGATCTGTGAGAGTTCCTTTTCCTGTAGGAAAGCTGAAAGCAGCAGAGCACTTGAGGTCTAAGCAATAAGGAGACCTCCAGACTAGGCAAATCGTGGCTCAGGTGCATACCTGGACAGGAACAGTCTTGAAAACAGTCAGCTACTTAAGGCTGGAGGTTAAGTGTATAGTTAGAGTCCAGCAAAGGATAGGTCCTCAGTTCAAATCCCTTAAACAAACAAACAAAACATTAAGTGTGTTATAGTCTGTGTTGATACAGTACATTTGGATGAGTGCTTCAAAATACAGAGACTAAAACACGCTAGAAACTCAAGAACTCTCCTGAAAGCTTGCCTTTCCTGTTTGATTTCATAGCTTCCAGCCATGGGGCGTTAAATCCTGTCTTCTAAGGTGCATTTATAAAACAGTTATAGCACTCTGATCTGTTATTACACTTTGAACTGTTCTCATGGTATTAGATTAAAACGTTGCAAATGTATACAGAATCAGTTCTCTTCCCCTTCTGCATTAGACTATGTGAGCTATCAACAAAATACCACAGACAGTAGTTGGCCAAACTATAGAACTGCATTTCTCACCCTTCTGGAAGTTGCATTTCCAAGAACAAGGTAAGACGCCACTTCATTTTTTTTTCCCTTCCTAAATCTCTTCTTCTCTGATGTGTTCTCACAAGACTTTTTATCTCACTTTGATATCCTGGTATCCTTGGGTGCTGTCCCTGAGGTTTTCTTGTTCAAGTTTAGTGCTCTACCACTTTGAGCCACAGAGCCACTTTTTTTTCTGGTAGTTAATTGGAGATAAGAGTCTCACAGACTTTCCTGCCCAGGCTGGCTTTGAACTGTGATCCTCAGGTCTCAGCCTCCTGAGTAGCTAGGATGATAGACGTGAGCCACCAGGGCCCAGAAACTGCCTACCTCTTACTATGGTCATTCTGTGAGTGAAGGCTTCAACATATAAGTCTGGGGGGGAGACAATTCCATCTACAATGCTCCCCTACCTATACTTTCCACTGTGTATTTTACATCTAGGTATACTGCATCACATATTTGCTCCAGGAAATGAAAATGAACAGAGTCCCATCTCTGATGTATGTTGAATGCGGGCTGGGAGATATCAAGGTGTCTTTTCTTTCTTTTATCTCTGAGTAAAAAGTAGATGGTAACTGTCCAAAACAGACTCACAATAGATGTATAGTTGGCTCATTAAGTCCCAATCCACAACTCAACACACTAGGATACCCCATTTCTATGCATTTCTGAGAAATGCAGCAGGTGTGTTACAATTAGGTGTCTGGGGGAAATGTACTCAGAAATAATAACACAGCAAGAACTTTTATTTTTTATTTTTTGCTAAAATCATGTCAATGAATTGTTCTCTTTTGCCTGTGTTTCCACAGTTGTATATTTGGAATAGACCTGTTTGAAGTTCTATATTTAGTTATGGGACATGCAGTACAAGGTAATAAACCTAGAATTACTCTTTTTGATCTAGGGCAATTTCAGGAAGTGGCACATTATAATTATAGGTAACCTAAAGTGTTCCTATACTTTGGAACATGTTCCTTTATTTTTTTAAAAAATCTGTAAGTGCATCGCTTTTATTGGGAAAAGAAAAATTATTTTTCATTTTCTTTGACAATGGAACATGTACATCCATGGGAGACGTATGTGGCCTTCTTCTAACGGGGCCAAGGTTTCACATTTATTTTTAAAATCCAAGTTTAAAAAAGTCATTGTCTGCATTCAAACTTATACATAAACAACCAGGGCACAAGCAAGGATGATCTGATAAGAGAGTACACAGATACAGCTGTTACTTATGGACTTGGGTAAAGAGATTATGTTTGAACAAGTGTGATAAATAAGGTCATCCTGTTGAATAACTTCCTGATTCTTGTAACTCATTTTACTTCAGATGACTTAAAGTAGCTTGTAAGAGCACCTAAAACAAGATCCAAACAGGCAATGGGAGAACGGAAATAGAATAAACAAAGACAAAGTCAAGAACAAGAAATGAGACTAAGAATGTTTTTCTATTACCTTGATGTTTATACTTGACTCAGCCTTCAACATCAAAACAAGCCTTCCAGAGGACCAGAAAAGGGAAACAACATCAATTGTTTATTCCACAGCCTCCCAAAAGTAAACCCCAAAAACCAAATGCTTAGAAGTAGTACCCTTATTTTCTGTGCTAAAATGCAAAATCTTCCCTATATGTGCTCAGAGAGGAGACAATGCATGATTTGGCTCCTGTTTATAATTTTATAAGTAAGAGTAATCACAACTAGTTTATAAGTAACAGTACTCACAACTAGAAAGATCCCAACCAAACTTTCTTAAACTAGAACAGGTGACCTAGGCTCTCTGTTAGATAGATGATCTGCCATGTACCTCTGTTGCCCCACAATTATTAATAGGGATAATAACACAATAATTATGACAATTATTATACACGAATTATGCTTTCAAAAGTGTAACTGAAGGGTTTCCATTCTTATAACAAGATTTATATAACACTGACCAGGTTACTTAACTTTTCAGGATTTCAACCTCCCCTTGTCTACAATAGAAAGAGTAGAGGATTATTAATTGTCTTGTCCATTAGTCTGTTAGTGCTGAACACTGATTGTGTGGGTCAAAAAATGTTATGTAATTTTATTATAGTTATGGAGGCTAAGTATATGGATCAAGCCGGCATTAGGGCTGGTTTCTTTTGAAGTCTCTTTTCAGAAAGCATATGACTGTTTTCTGTCTGTGTCTTTCACTGAATGTCTATGTACTAACTTACTTTACAGTCTTGTTGCTTCTCACTTTATTTTAATTTCCTTATCTCTATTAATACCTCATCCCTAAACACTAACCTTTTAATGTCTTTGGGTGAAAACTTTGCTGTAAGAACATATGGAGAACAACTTTGCCCATAGCACCAGTACCAGAACATTTTATGTATGAGAAATTCTCCGTTCCATAAATACTTAGGGTAAGGAGACTCAGATCCTTCAGAAACAAATATGGCCAGATACAAACTGACACTTCAAAACCATGGCTTACATGTTATGAAAGCTGCCTTCATAGCTGAGGCTCAGATTCCTACTTTCCCAAGCCATGCCAGCTGTTCCCAGAACTCTTATGTTTGTACCTCTCTCTGGAGAACAAACAGCTGACTTCTCCTTTCAGGTCCTTGCTACTAACTCCTGTAGATAACGGAGGACTTGTACAGTTGTCTAAAGGCAAGGAGAGCCACATTTCGCTAAAACTTTCTATACAGTAGAGCACTGGGACACAACCTCATAAATGACAACATCATCAGCATTTGCCACCTAATATAATACAATCCAGAAAGAGCTTTCCAATCCTATTCAAAAAATACAACCAAATGACAGGCCTAGAAAAGTTATAAACACTGGAGAATGAAGAAAAACTTGGTGACTGGCTTAATAGATGCCATGTGATATTTACTGATAGGAATACATGCTTTAAATTTGAGAATAGCTTAGAGATTCCTTCGAAATCTGTGGTTCTTCATAGGCATTAGGCTTTATAAGACCCAGGAGCCTTCTCTCAGAGAGTTAGAATGGGGTCCATCTCTACTGGAATTGGAATCTTTGGAATTGGAATCAATTGGAATCTTTGTTCATGGTTAATATAAATGTAAAGGCGTTTAATTGCTATAGAAAATATTTTAGAAGCCCTTCAGTAATTTAAACACTGAGTTATCACAGGCTCCCCTTGATTCTACTGCTAGTTATATGTTAAAAAGAATTGAAAATAGGTATTCACCCTATTTGTAATTGTGACACTTGTCACAGTACTTAAGAAACCTGAAATGCTAAATCTAACCTGCTCCAAACTCTGAAACCTTTTGAGTCCCACAATAATACTTCAACTGGAAAATTTGCCATGTAACTTTGGGCTACATTCAAAACACAGGTGCACTAAAAATACATAAAATTACTGTCAGACAACATGTCTCGAGTGTAAAAGGAACAGAAATGAATTCTGTATTGAGACCTCAGTGCCTTCTCCAATGTATCTCATTATGTAAATACAAATATTCTACGTTAAAAAGGTCTAGATTCTAAAATACTTCTGATCCCAAGAATTTCAGAGTAGGAATATTGTACTTGAAGGAAAATGTTAAGAACAGTCCAGTCCCTCTGTTCATGGACTCATTTCAGAAGCAGTATGTTATGTGAAGAAAATCAAGTCACCAAAGTCTATAGTTGTGAAATGTTCTGACATGTACAGAACAAACCAACAGAGAAAGTAACCAGTAGTCTGCAGAGTGTTTGGAGGGAGAATACTCAGGAGACAATGTCTAAGGGTAATTAGTGTTGCTTGGGAAAAAGAAGGTATTTTAGAACTACTCAGAGGTGATAGCTATGGACCATGATGAGTAGAATGAAATGCCAATGCTTATACATGTTGAAGTAGTTCATTTTACTTTTGCAATTAATTAAGTTACTAATTAATTCACTAATTAATTAATTAGGCTTTATAAGACCCAGGAGCCTTTTCTCAGAAAGTTAATTGAATGGAGTCCATACATACTGGCATGTGTGTAGACCAATTGGAATCTTTGTACATGGTTGATATAAATATGAAAGAGTTTAGTTGCTGTGGTTGCTAATTAATCAATTAGCAAATTAATTAATTTAGTGTAGGTTCTGGGGCTTGAACTAAGGGCCTGAGCACTGTCCCTGAGCTTTCTCTTGCCCAAGACTAGCTCTACTGCCCAAGTCATAGCTGCACTTCCTGCTAGGTTTTGGTGGTTAATTGGAGTTGAGTCCACCTTTGAACCACAATCTTCAGATCTCAGCCTCTTGAGAAGCTTGGATTACAGGCAGGAGCCACCTGTAATTCTTTTTTAAAAAAATCTACCATTCTGGTTACTCTAGATAGTAATGTTTAATTTACTTGATAAATACATTGAATAGTACTCCTAATTACATATTAACCTGTATGAATTGAACCCTATACCACCACTCAGTGCCATCTCTCTGTCTATATGGAATAAAGGTACTCACTGCTTTTTGGGTGAAGACAATTTCCTAATTGACAAACAGATTTGCTGATGTTATTCTTATCACAACCTGCAATAACCACAGCATTCCCTTTTGGGCAATATTTAGAGCTCATAATAGGCACTTTAGGATATTTAACATGATTTTCTTGATCAGTAAGTATTCAAATGAGGCATTCGCAATTAATTATTGAATCGTTTCACTAGGTATTCCTTGCATCATTAAAGAAGCAATCCCTCAAGGTTGAGGAAAGTATCTTGTTCAGATGTATCAGGGTATCTCATGGAAACCCAGAGGAGCTCAAGACACATGGAAAATAGCTAGATGGCGTTCACGGGTGTCTACCTGTGATCCTGGATGACAGACAGAACCTGAATTCATGAGCTGTGGTTCTCCAGATGTTTGTCACATTCTGACATCACTGTGCACACTCTGAGAGTTGGTGAAGATGTGGATCACTCAGCCATACCTCTGCCTGTTCTTAGCCTCAGGAGATGCCTGGAAGACAGACTACGCCTCCCATAAACAGGTGGGCTTGTGACCCCTTCAAGGATACTGTTAAAGTTTTACCCCAAGAAAGCATATAATATGAGCTCATCTGGAGATGGTTCTCTGTAAAAGTAGTAAAGTTACAGTTGATTTATTCAGGGTTGAGGTGTGGTCTTCAATCCATGTGACTGAGGTACCTAGGTAAAAGGGACATTTGGACTTCAGGAAACAATAGAGGAAAGAGGATGAGGAGAAACAAGGAGAAAATATGGAGACCTAAAAACCACAAAGAGGAGCCTAGGAAATATTTTTCTTTCCACGTGGTTTTGGATAAATGCAAAGCAGTTAAATAAGCATTATTTAAGCCACTCAGTCTCCTTTACTTTGTTACAGTAAACCTGGTAAATGCATACAATTATAAACCTTTTTCTCCCTGGTCCATTTCCCTCAGAAAGACTGGAAAATAACAATGACAACACAAATGATTAATTACTTAATACTAATTAAAAACCAAGTTCAACGAAACTCTTGAAGGTAATAATGAGCTTTTGTATCTTTAATTATGGAGTAGAGGGGAAAGAATGTTTAATAATCCTAATGGTTGTGCCATAAAAAGGCATAACAGTAAATTTAATGTAATTCAGCAAAATTAAAGGAGGAGACTCTTAGGAGAACTACAGAGAATATGCTTTTTTTTCCCTGAAAGAACAATAAGCAAATGTTACTTAACTCTCCCCTTTCTTATCACTTCTCTAAGTCTGGAACTTAGGGGCAACATTCGATAAGAAGTCAGCACGTGAAGGATGCTGGAGTTCTAGTCTATAAATGTCCTTGATGAAATTCACTAAAGAATTATGTTGTCACTGTATTTGATGTCGTTGCCCTGCATTTTATGTATACACTTCTCTAATTCGGGAGGGGAATGGAAAAAACAAACTGCTTAAATAAGGATACAGGTTGACCCATTGTAACAATGAGATGTACAAAACACTATGTTGAAAATGAACTTGACAACTTTGGCGGGGGGTGGGGGGGTGTTAGTTGTGGAGGTGGGAGGGAAGGGATGGTAGGGGGAAAACAAAGCAGGAGGCAACAATGCTCAATGGAAAATGTACTTATTACCTTGCTAGTGTAACTGTAATCCTTCTGTACAGCATTTGTACAATAAAAAATGTACAAATTTTTTTTTAAAAGAATTACATGGGAACCTTATTAGTGAACACATCAATATTCTTTTTTTTTTGGTCTGGTCATGGTGCCTGAACTCTGGGCCTGGGCGCTGTCCCTCAGCTCTTCAGCTCAAGCTAGAGCTCTACCACTTGAGCCACAGTGCCACTTCCGGCTTTTTCTGCTTATGTGGTGCTAAGGAATCGAACCCAGGACCTCACACATGCAAGGCAACCACTCTACCACTGAGCCATCTTCCCAGCCCCACATCAATATTCTTGATACAGTTCACCACATATTCTTAACTCATAGACATTGCCTAACTACAGTCAATAGTTCTAATACTTCTTCTGATCATCTTTCTTTGGTAAAATAAATTGAGATGAGTTTTATTAATTTTCTCCTTTTTCCTGAATATTCATTCCTTCCATCCCCTCTTCTGTCCTTCTTTCAGAATGTTCTTCACATCTACCAATCAAATATAAACTAAGGGAACTATTTGTCATAGCTATATTCTCAATCATGGCAAGAATTTTTGTTATATATGAGAATGGTTGTTACTTTTTTTTTTTTTTTTTTTTTTTTGTTGGTCGTGGGGCCTGAACTCTGGGCCTGGGTGCTGTCCCGCAGCTCTTCAGCTCAAGGCTAGTGCTCTACCACCTTGAGCCACAGCTCCACTTCTGGCTTTTTTTTTGCTTATATGGTGCTGAGGAATCAAATTCAAGGCCTCATGCATGCAAGGCAAGCACTCTACCACTGAGTCACCTTCCCAGCCCCTGGTTGGTACTTTTTTAACTTAAGAATTCTATGTTTTGGGGGCTGGGAAGGTGGCTCAGTGGTAGAGTGCTTGCTTTGCCTGCATGAAGCCCTGGGTTCAATTCCTCAGCACCACATAACTCAAGAAAAGCAGGAAGTGGCGCTGTAGCTCAAGTAGTAGAGCTCTAGCCTTGAGCTGAAGAGCTGAGGGACAGTGCCCACACCCAGAGTTCAGGCCCACGACCTAGAAAAAAAAAAAACAAAAAACAAAAACAAGAATTCTATGTTTTCACAGTTAAGAACAAACAAATAAAAGAGAACTCTTTGTTTTCTTCTAACTCATGTCCTTGCTACTCAAGGGCTGAACTTCTTGACCATACCTCAACCCCTTATTTTTGGAATTATAGGTAATTTTTCAGATAGGGTTTAGCCTATACCAACTGAAGACTACAATCCTCTTACTTATGTTGGAATTGCAGTTATGTTCAGTTTGCTTACTGAGTTTTGCTTTGAGAGATTATCCTTGAACCTTGAACTTCCATGTATGAGCCTCCTGAGAACCTGGAATTAAGGCATGAGTCTCCTTGCTTGAATTTTCCAAATTATGTGTACTAATTTGTAAGTTAGAAGAAAATAATGCAACATATTATTTTACTCATGTAACTGTAACTTCTCTGTACAGTATTTTTACAATAAAATGTATACAAAAATACTTACATTTTGTTGTTTATATGAATATGGAGATATACTCCTGATATTTTGATAATTTGAATGCATTAGCTTTGTTTATATCTGCACATATATGTTTAGTTACATACTAACTTCTCATTAGGATGTTTCCCATTTGTGAAATTTATGTTCTCTTAAATATTCCACCATTTCCCACTCACACTCTGCTATGATTTTAGATGAGTGTTTCAGTTACCATAGCAATAAATTACACAGAAACGCATAGATTAAATTGAAATAAAATCAAACATAACATAAATTCAGTCTCTGAAACAATTTCATTTTAAACAAGTACTTTTCTATCTCCACCATCTTTATAATAGCAGTCAATCCAAACAGTTTGATAAAGGAATGATAGAATAAAGGAAGGCAGGAAGGCATGATGGCAAAATCGAAGGAAGGAAAGAAATGAAAAAAAAAAACTGTAAAGAACCTGGAGAGAACAAGAGAAAGGGTGACTTTCTCCAAAAGGAAATATGGTCATTACTTCCTTACGTACTTCCCTCTGTACATAAAATTTATAAGAAGACTAAAAAAAGGAAGAAATGAAGAAAGGAAAAAGTGAAGAAAAATACAGGAAGGAAGAAAAGAGGAAGGAAGAAAAGAAGGAAGGAAGGAAGGAGGGGAGGAAGGAAGGAAGGGAGACAGAGAGACAGAAGGAGAAGGGAGGAAGAATAGAACGAGTATAGAAAGAGGGGAAGAAAGAAGCAAAGGGACAAGAAAGTATACAACAACAGGGGGAAGGAGGGACAAAAGGATGAAAGGATAGAGGGAAAAGGGAGGGAAAAAGAGTTGAGAGAAACGGGGAAAGAAAAGGAGGGAAGAAGGAAAAGAAGGAAGGAAATCAGGAAGCAAGGAAGAATGGAAGAAAAAGCAAAAAGCAGAAAGGGAGGAATAAAGAGAGGGAGAATAAGAGGGAGACAGGATGGAATGTAAGACAATCCTAAGGCAGACATTTCTCATGGTTGGAACTGAACATAGTCACTGCAAAAAGTTATAGTGGGATATATATTAATTTTATATTTTATAGTATTTATATATGGCAGGAACTCTAGGGCAGGGAAGAGCTCAGGTCTGGCTGGAGCTGAACACTGGAGGTGGGGAAAACGCTAATAATTATATATTACATAATTATATTATAATTTTATATTCATGTAATATTATCTAGGTCCTTCCATCATATTTTCAAAGAAGATGCAAATAATAGCAAGTATTCTGTGACAAAATGAGTTTCCAAAATTATTGTAGGAGACAGAACCTTGCATGTATATAGAGAGAGGATGCAGAGTACACATAGTTATTTATGCATTTTTTTCTTTTTTTTTTTGTCACTTGTGGGACTTGAACTCAGGGCCTGAGAGCTGTCCCTGAACCTCTGTGTGCTCAAGGGTAGTACTCTGTCACTTGAACCATAGTGTCACTTCTGGCTTTTGAGTGGTTAATTGGAGATAAAAGTCTTACAGGGACTTTTCTGCCTGGGTTGGCTTTGAACTGTGATCCTCAGATCTCAGCCTCCTGAGTAGCCAGGATTATAGGCATGAGCCACCAGCAGTCAGCTGCATTAACTTTTTCTACTTAACATGATGACAAAATACTAAATAAAATTTTAAGATGGTTAAAAACAACTACAGGAATACCTTAATTTTGTTTTGTTAATCATTCTTATCATAGAAAACTCCCAAAAGGAGGGGAAAAAAATCACATAACTTTGAGCTAAAAAATCAGACAATTTTCTTTTTTTCCCTCCCCACACCAAGCATGTTTTCTTACCATATGGGTATTTCATGGTTTTGCTGAACTTATGAATTTCCTTAAAGAATTCACCAAGACTGGGTATGTTATCAACTGAAATGATTGTTACAATTACACAGTCTTCATTTCTCAAGAGTGACGAACACAATTTTTAGAGTGATTTGAAGCTTAATGGTTGACTTAAACCACAGGCCCTTTCCCCTGGTCCTTAAACAAGTATATAATATAATATTCAAAGTTCAAATTCACAGAGTGCTTTACTGGCCCCCTAAGCTAAGACTATTACAAGCGAACAGTTAAAATCCCCAGTGGTCTGACTAGTTGATCTTCTAGTCATCTTTTAGCCACCAGCCATGGGAATATTGGAAAGCATTGTTCAGAACAAGAAACAGTAATAATCTTTATGAAGATGTCTGTACATGACCAAACCTTTAGGGTCTTAAGCAACACAAAGTGATTGTGAACATAGGTCTCTTGGGTTAATAGCTGGGAATCCAATGCTTCAGGAAGTCCAGCAGGAAAGAGCTGATAAGAAGAATGCTTTGTTCCTTTGGATATAGAAATACTGAAGATAACACTAGAGTATATTTCAGAGTATGTCCAAGTCTAACTTAAGAAAAAAAACCAGCATGAATATTGAAAGAAAATCAGCTGGAAAGCATTTACAATATTTTCCCCACTAAGCTAAATACTTATACTTCAAAAATAAATTATTTTTCAGTCATTAAAAAAAATCTTAGTTTTGAATTCCCATTCACATACTAGAGTAATTGTTAGATGACTCTTAAAATAGTCACCTGGAATTCCTAATGTAGCAATTTTTTTATAAACAGCAATCATCTTTAAAAAGACTTCTAGAGGGTTGGGAAGGTGGCTTAGTGGTAGAGTGCTTGCCTTGTATGCATGAGGCCCTGGGTTTGATTCTTCAGCACCACATAAACAGAAAAAAGCCAGAAGTGGCGCTGTGGCTCAAGTGGTAGAGCACTAGCCTTGAGCTGAAGAGCTCAGGAACAGCGCCCAGGCCCAGAGTTCAGGCTCCAGGACCAACACCAACAACAAAACCTACTGGAGTTAGTTACTGTGTGAAAGAAGCAGATGAATGGACAGATAAATATGCTATATACCTTTCTTGTATTTTAATTACTGGAAATACAAATAAAATACATACCATCCAATATCCTTGTTGGAATAACTTAATGAAACTCACATGTTTTTATTTAAACATGCAATTTTATATGTGCTAGTTAGTGCTATAAACAAGATTCCTCTTTACGTATCTGGAAATAATTGAGAAACAACCAAATTAGAACAAGTAAACATTACTCTGTCAAATTTATATATGGTGGTCATAATGATCATTTTTCATTACTATCATTTATCATTCATTATTCATTAACCTCTCATGGACTCTTCATTCATTTCATAGTTTCACTTAAAAAGCATGGTATTACCTGGGAATTGGTGGCTCATGCCTATAACCCTTGCTACTGCGGGATTATGGTCCAAAGCCAGCCTGGGCAGGAAAGTATATAAAGACTTTTAACTCCAATTAGTCACCAAAAAGCCTGAAGTGGAGCTCTGGCTCAAGTGGTAGAGCACTTGAGCACAAATGCTTAGGGACAGAACCAAGCATAAATATTTAAAAGTATATCCTTTTTATAACTGGAAGTCATATTTTCCTCATTCTTTGTAATGGCTAAATAATATTTCATGTCAAAATGAACTAGAATTTGGTCAATCACTTTGAAGGATATGCAAAGGAGTTCCAGTATTTTCCAGTTCAAATAATATTGCAGAAAATATTTTTAACTAAGCATCTTAATGTACTGGTGATCATTATGATATCAGTACAATCTCCACAAGTCAAAATGCTAAGTCAAAAGTTACTTGTAATTATTTTGATTAAGAAACTGGGAAGGGATGGTAGGGGAAAAACAAAGAGGGGGTAACAATGCTCAATAGGAAGTGTACTCATTGCCTAACTATACAGTATCTTTACAATAAAAAATAGATATAAAAAAGAAACTTGAAGAATTCATCTATAAGAATGTAATTGGAGGGTCAAAAAAATAATCAATAAGCCAGGCGCTGGTGGCTTACGCCTATAATCCTCGCTATTTAGGAGGTTGAGATCTGAGAATCGCGGTTCAAAGCCAGCCCGGGCAGGAAAGTCCATGAGACTCTTATCTCCAATAAACCACCAGGAAACCGGAAGTGGCGCTGTGGCTCAAGTGGTAGAGCGCTTGCCTTGAGATGAAGAGCACAGGGACAGCATCCAAGCCCAGAGTTCAAGCCCCATGACTGACAAAAAGAATAATCAATAATGCTAGGTGCTGTTGACTCATCCCTGTAATCCTGGCTACTCAGGAGGCCGAGATCTAAGGATTTTGATTAGAATCACACTTCAGTCAGCCCAGGCAGGAAAGTCTATGAGACTCATCTCCGATGAACCACTCAGAAATGGCCAGAAGTAGTGCTGTGGCTCAAGTGGTAGAGCACAAATAAGCTCAAAGACAGTGCCCAGGCCCTGAGTTCAAGCCCCAGGACTGGCAAAAAAGTCAATAATATCAATAATGATGATTATCCAAGATTTAAAGGCTATTATCAAAGTTATTTTTCTCTGGAAAGAAAGATATGAGATATTTCCTCAATTTATTACTAATTTTATAATTAAATTTCTAATTAACTTGTGCAATTTGCTGCAATGTCACCATGTAATATGCTACCCTGTATTTGTAAGTTGTCATGAATGGCTGCTGTCTGCATCGTTTCTTGCTATATCTCTCTGCTCTACACCAGATGACCCAAGACTGTGACCATGTGTCAGTGTCGTTTAATTCATCAGCTATTTTCACCTGCTCTGTTAATCTTTGGCTAATACTCTGTTTCTTGCCTTCTTGTATGTAGACCCTGTGGGCAAAAGCTTACTGTTTACTAATATTATTTTTGAGTTGACCTTATGAACTGTGCCAACAGCAACCCTGCAGGAATGGAAAGACAATGCTGAAAATGTCTTCGCTGCCTACAGCCTCTGCTATCCAGATGACTATTTCCTAAAGGCAGGGGGGATGTGTAAGCACTCAAAGTAAGGCCTATACAGACAACTCACCCTGTAGATAATATTGTTTTTAGCTCTTTAACCATTGTATGATATTTGAACATGTTTATGTTGTATTTATGTGCTGTTGGATCGTATTTTTAAATATACAGCTTGTATACTGATTCATGTACTTTTTAAATAAATTAAGACATTACAGATCCTGAATTTTCTTCATTTTCCTATTCTTAGAGGTCCTAACTCTGAGTGTAAGATATGCCATGACTTTTGTAATAACTTACATTTTATAATTGTTCTCAATATTTTGCCTATGAATTAACTTATTTACAAAAATGTGTAAGATGTTTTAAAAATATAAATAGTATCACTCTCCACATATTGTCCAGTAATTTCCTTTAGCTACCCATTATCTTCTCTTACTAGAGTAAATATATTCCTAATACTTGCAAAAACAATTATGCATTGTCCTTTAATACAGATAGGTCAATATTTAGCCCCTACTTCTTTCATAAGCATTTAAGTTCATCCAAATATTTTGTTTGTATAAACAATTAGATAACAAACATCTATGAATGTTGTTCTGAGCCACAACGACTTCACATTTGAAATTTGAATAGCTAGTGCTAGCCAAGTGTCCAAGGCTTATGACTGTAATCCTTGCTATTCAGGAATCTGATATGTGAGGATCAATAGAAGCCAGCCCGGGTAGGAAAGTCCACAAGACTCTTTTTTTGTTAGTATTTATTTTTTCTTCTAAAGATGCTATACAGAGGAATTACAATTACAAGTATGTAAAAGAAAAAAAAAGAAGTAGAGCTGTGGCTCAAGTGACAGAATGCCAGCTTTGGATAAATAAGTTCAGAGACATCACCCAAGCCCTGAGTTCAAGCCCCAGGACTGACACAAAAACACATTCACACACATGTATACATACACACACAATAATGCAGGTGTACATATACACACACATAGAGAAACAGACCATAGCTAGTGTTAAATACCCATTTGGGATGACTGCATAGCACACTTCTCACTTTCTTTCTAGCAGTGGAAGAGTCCATCAGTCCTCATACCCAGACACTGATATTGCCAATTTTACCCAAGTGGTTATAAATGAATTGCCTGTAGATGCTATGGAGAGCACAAACAGTGTGATTATTTAGAAAGACTAAGTCAAAGCCCAACAAAATAAATACGAGGAAATAGGTATTTGCAGGTAGGGAGAGGGGTAGAAGAATGAATGAGGGAGAGGAATGGAATGAAGGTAAGAAAGCATTGTATATGCCACAGAACTGAGAACAATAAGGGAAAAGAAATGGGTAGTGTAAAGATATTGAAGGGATGACATCGATCAAGATACATTGTAGACATAAATTGCTTTGTTAAATGGCACAAAAAATTCAACACAGTAGATAAAGATTTAGAAAGGTAAGGGAAGATATAGGTTGGAAAGATAAGTATGCATGTTAAAATGGGTGATATTGATTAAGAGACACCATATTTATAAACTGCCCTGTTGAATGACAACTGCTTTGTAGAACTACATAAAGAAATTATCTATCTATCTATCTATCTATCTATCTATCTATCTATCTATCTATCTATCTATCTATCTATCTACCTACCTATCTATCTAATACCAGTGCATTGGGTGAAGTAAATAAAACCTCCTCATCATTTTACTCTACTCCTGTATCACACACTTTCTTTTATATTCACACATGTTTATATATTTATAACCATATATGTATACATATATCATACTTAAATGATTCCAGGTTCAAACACACATGTGGCTCAAATTAACATCTATTTTCGTATGTATATATATATGGCATTGAATATGCTATCACACAGTCATCTAACTGTCCTTAGGAAATTGCTTTCATCAACCCAGTGCCTTTCAATGGTATCAGAAATCCATAGATGTTCAGGTTCCTTATATAAAAGGAGGTACTAGTTGCTTATAACCTCTCTGTCTTCCTATATGCTTCAACTCATCTCTAGATTATCCATAATACCTAATAAATTGTAAATGCTGAGAAAATAGTTCCTATGTTGCAGTGTTAAGGAGAAAATAAGAAAAAATCGTCTGTACATATCCAATGGACAGTAAATTTTCAAGTATTTTTGATCCAAGGTTGGTTGACATGGTAGAGAACCCTTAGCTATAAGGGCAATAACACAACTTAAATGTATCCTGAACCCTGAAAACTAACCATTGTACATATTGGGATGGAAAGTCTCTTTGGAAAAGTTCCCTCAAGAAACTGTTCTCAATGGTGCTAAATAAAGGAAGTGCCTACTAGGATAAACAATGCCTTGTAAGTGACCTCAAAACATTTAAATCATAGAGCCAAACTTAAACTAAACTAAGATAAGTGACCACGAGTTCCAAAAGTGGTGGGCCACATTCAGGCAGGCTAGAAAATGTTTATGTTCACTTGTATTACGAGCATTTTTGGATTTGTTTGCTGTTTCTTGTTTCCATTTCTGCTGTTTTCCATCTCTTTCAAATGTGTTATTTGGATTGTTTTGGGCTCTTAATTTATTTATGGTGTTTTTGAGGTATTGCTTTATATTGTTTATTCGGTTTTATGGAGTTTCCTGGAAATGGCAATAGACGATCCTGCATTCTCAAAATCTGGTGATAGCATCATTTAACCACTTCAAATGGAATGCTGAGAAATTTCTCTCAGGCTCTTTTTCTTTGTGAGGTATAGGACAGCTCCTAATTTGGAATTCATTTAAGAATCCTGCCTACTATTTTTTAAATGTCTTAAGATATTTGATTGGGAGGGCATAATTTTTCTTTCTAATATGAAATACAGTGTGTTGATGGATAGTCTAATGATAAAATATAAACAATTAATAGGTACTTTATATATATATATAAGTATATATATTACATTAGAGCATTTTTTCAAGTTGGGTTATAGTTTAGTTATAATGTAAGATCTGATATTCTTCTCTCTTATTGCTTCTTCAAAGCTAAAATGGTGCATTGTTAAAAATGTCCATGACTATCACACATTTTTTTCATGAATTTGTAAATGATGTAAATTCTTCTTTGAAGATGGAAATACCCCTTCCTTGTAATGTTTTTATATCCTTACTGTTAAACTTTTTGATCATATTTATTCCTTGATTAAAAACATAAACACTCTAACTTTGCTTTTTTTGTGTGTGTCGGGGGGGAGACAGGATTCAGTTGTAGGGCTTGAACTCAGGGCCTGAGCACTGTTGCTTAGCTATTTTGCTCAAGACTATTAGCCTATCACTTTCAGCCACAGGCCCCTCTTCCAGTTTTCAGGTGGTTGATTGGAGTTAAGAGCCTCATGACCTTTCCTAACCAGGCTAGCTTTGAACCACAATCTTCAAACCTCAGTCATTTCAGCCTTCTGAGTCGCTATGATTATAGGCATTAGCCACAAAAACCTAGCAAAACATTGATTTTTTTTTTCTTTTTATCTGATACCAGAACTCCAACTTGGTATCCGATGCTCGGCTCATTGTCTAGCACTCTACCAGCTCAGCCATGCCTCCAGCCCTTCTAACTTTTCATTATATCTTGTCGAAAGGACAATCAGGAGAATAAAGCCTTATAGGTTTAGTTTTACCATAATTCAGCTGGAGTTTATGCGAGTGTTGTCTTTGATAGCTGTGTTCATATGGTCATTGTTATCTAGATTTTATTCTCCTTTAAAAAATATCCTCCTCGGTGTGTTTTGTCTTTGGAAATCATTGATCCAATATTTTCTTTTTTGTCGGTCACTTGAATTCTGGGCCTATGTGCTGTCCTCAGCTCTTTTTCTACCCACTTGAGCTACAGCACAGATCCATTTTAAGTAGCTAATTGGAGAAGAGTCTCACAGACTTTTCCATCTAGGCAGAACCATGATCCTCAGATCTCAGCCTCCTGAGCAGCTAGGATTATAGTTGTGAACCACCAGTGTCCAGCTAATAGTTTCTATTTTAAAAGTCACGTTAGCTTATGAGTAAACCCAGAAATTTCATTTCATAAAATTTTAATTACTTAGATTAGCCTTTAAATGTGTCACTTGGAGGGGCGGTGGCACACTTGTTCGCTCTTTCTGAGTTCCCTCTGGTGCCCCTGTGAAATCATCCAGGAGCTAACCAATACACAGAAGAGTGCAAATGCTTGCCTCTTCCAGTCTATGCACTCTCCTTTAGAGCCATTATTAGGGAGAAACTAAATTACTTTACCAAAATGAGGAAGAAGACTAGACACAGCACTTATTCCCAAGACCCTGACTTTTAAACAATGTTTCATCCATAAAACCTGATAAGCTTACCCTTGTCTGTTATTTTTTAACTCCCTCTTCTAAGTGCTGGCAAATCCATGAACTTTCATGACCTCTAACATTCATTTCTGGAGTGGAAGAGATAACATTGGCTAACGGAACAAGAGGCATTCATGCATCGGCCAAGGCTCACAAAAAATCAACAGCCATTCCTTTCCTTCTTGTCTATACATTAATTTATCCTACAGACAAACTCTGAGAAGGGAAGATTTATACCCTGTACCCTTGGAAAAACAATGTGGCAGGTCTTCTCCCTCCTTCCCCACTGTGGTTTATGCCACCTTAAGTGGTCAGTGAACCACTCAGCATTATATATTGTGCCAATCTGGTAGGGATGCAAGTGAGAGTTAACTAATCTGAAGTTCCACACTATTTTTTTTCTTTTTTATGGATGGTGTCAAAGCAAAGGCAAATTCAAAATAAATAAAGCCAACACTCTCATTTGTAAGCTGAGGGCTCCGAATCAGCATATAGCCAAAACTATAAGCAGTATATTCTCCAGTAACTGCTCTCTTTGTCATTAGGCTTAGTAACACAACTGATGTCACTGTAGCTACACCTGGTTGGATGCTTCAAAGATAAGATGCTAGAAACTTCCTCTTAGGATGAATAACCAGTCGTTTCAACACATTTTGACCTTATCCCTGTGTTTCTTCCAAAAGGGTGATTTCGTGTTTTTTCGAGATGTTTGACAATGCCTGGAGACATTTTTATTTCTTCATTCATAGGTGGTATAACTATTGTCATCTTAGTGGCCAAGGTTGCTGCTACCAGTTCTGCATTGGATGATGTCGCCCTCATCCCTAACCAATTGTCAGGCTCTATGGTCAAGATTGAGAAACAGTTTTGGGCCATCTGCTTTTGACATGATTCACTCCTTTGGCAAGTGTGGTTTTGTGTAGTTTTATTCAATTTTCACCTTACATCACAAACACTGTCACTTGTTTTTGTTATATATCCACTGGTGTACAATGAATATATCACTCACATATACTATGATCTCGGTTACATTTCCATCTGATTTTTGTTAGTTACATGAGCATTGCCTTGCATTTTATTATTTGGGGGTGAAATTTCCCCAAGTTTCTTTAGTGCTCCACTGACTCTCTAGTTTATGACTGAAACTCTGCTGATCCCAAGGAATAGAATTTGCAAAACTTGTTAGTAGTTATATTAATGTCTATACTCAAGACAGATATGATTCCGAAGTTATCCCTACCATTGCAGAGTAGTTTTACCTCAATATGACTGGGCATCATGCTCAGGACTTATAGCAGACAACTCTGTCATCTGCTTAGAGGTACAATCAAGGAAGACCCAAGAAGTGTTTGAATTCCAAAGAAAATACCTATTCCCTAGGACAGCCCACCAAAGTTCAAGTAACTCAGAGTACAAATCATAAGATGTCTCTTAGGTCCACTTGTTTAATTCATTTAGACCACATTTAAATCTTTTTAAGCTAAGGCATACAGAATATGCTAATTGGCTTGCTCCAATTTTCATTAAGGATCTTAAAGTTCACTGCAATGTCAAAAGAAACGCTTCTCACCCCCCACCGGCTCCCCTTTACAAGCTGATAAGTAATAATGAGAACTAGTAGTGCCTCACTGCCCTCCCCACCTTTCCTTTTCCAAATATGACCCATGGAACCAGAATCAGTAGGATAAAAATCGGAAATTGCGTCATCTGTGTTCCATGTCAAACTGCACCTCCATAGTTCCCTCAAGCTGGAGTCATTAGTATAATTTTCATAGAAAGGCTATTATGACACAGCTTTTAGCTTTTAGTAAATTTAATCTCCATACCATTTCCGTGTGCTTATTTCCCTTATCAGGAAGCAGATATGCTTGCTCTCAGGTTGTGTACCGTATATGTACACATGGGAAGAACTTTGGAAGTAGAAGAAAATTTCAAGATAAGTTAAACTCAACCTTCTCACATTTTATAGAGTCAAAACTGAGTCCTCTGATGAATACCAGACTGTCATGTGAAAAGAAATCAGGTCAAGAACTTGTAATGCCAGAGCTCACAATTAAGTGTCCTTTGTCATAATTTTATCTCCGTTTGTGACTTCAAAATATCCAGACCCAATTTTATAACATTGCTATTCTTTCCTTACCAAGAAATGCAAGTCATTACTTTCTATTACAGACTATACTTGGTAAGGACATAGTCTCTCGAGGCAATAATAGTCTAAATGAAACATTTCTTTTAAACATGAATTAGTTTTGAACAAATCATTCTCCTTTCCAAATAACTTAGAAATAGTTAGTCTTTTGGATTTATTTACAATTAATAAATTCTATTGGAAGTTATCTTTTATCTACTATCTTGAAATAAAGAATTAATGGTAGGAATATGTTTTTATTTTGCTCTTTTTTAACTACTTTTGCACTTTGGGCAAGCCACTGAGCTTCATTTAGTGTCCTTAGCTTTAAGTCATCATTTGCTTTTTTAACATTTGCTTTTCTTTTAATAAGGCCTATACAACACGATAAAATACATTAAATCACCTGTATAAACTAAAAACATGGGACTTGGGGGAGTTCCGGGAAGATGGCGGAGGAGAAGCTGGAATCTGAACAAGCTCTCGCATAGAAAGCAGTTTTAGAGTTCCAGTGAACAGTCCTAAGCCAGAGAATCACACCAAGTGTGCCATCACAGGACAGAGAGTTAGTCAAGAGAGGGGAAGCCAAGGCAAAAAGACACATCTGAGCGCCTGCTAGCAGCTGCTGCTGCGGCGGCAGGGTCGCGGCGGCGACCACAGCCGCAGGGTCATACCTGAGACACAGAGAGTCCGGGACAAAGGAGCCAGACACAGCGGACGAGCGGATTCTACTCAACACCAACAAGAACCAACAAGGAGTGGACATCTTCATCCTGCTGTTTGCAGACCAGAGACGACCCAGGATCCAAGAGTACAAGCCCGACGTCCTCACTCCTTCTCAGGGAGCAGAGGAGGGAAGGTCACCCCTCCCCCCCCCAGCACCGGTGATCTCCATCTTGGATACCGACAAAGCTCTGAGGAGCTGCTAGCTCCAACTCAGGCCTTGGAATAAAAGGAGTCATTTAGCAGGTCACAAGAACTTAACGGCGAAGTGACCTGCCAGACTCAGCTCCATCCAGGGAAAAGTCACCCAGCTCAGGCGCCAGCCATTGGAGTGGCTGGCCTCACTGGGTAACCAGAGCCAGAGGCTGCCCCTCCCTCTAGCAGCCACCACAATCAATTGAAAAACAGAAACCCTGAGATTGGCTCCAGGCTGGGCGCTGTGAGCTTTATCACAAAATAGCCCCAGGGAAAAGCTACTGTTTGTTGAAAGGCCTCAACTCTACCCAGAACCTAGCCTCATTACCACATCCCCCTCTTTTGTGATTCTCAAAGCAGATCACCCTCCCAGAAAACTAACCTGGGAGGGGGATCTCAAAATCTTGGGTAAAGCAGAGCATTTTTCTGCCTCTTCCAACCAACCGACTTAAGAAACCAATCAAGCCACAGGACCTCAAGCTGACCAGAGACTCCAACAAGAGACTGGTTACAGACAAAAGGGAGATACAGGATTCTTCCCACCCCTACCCCCCCCCAAAAAAAATCAAAAGACTTTTTTTCTTTTTTCTTTCTTTTTTTTTCTTTTTTCTTTTTTCTCTTTCTTTTTTCTTCTTCTTCTTTTCTTTTTTTTGTTTGTTTTTTGTTTTTTGTTACCTTATATATATATATATATATATATATATATATATAAATTTTTTCCCTTCTAAAACTTTTATTAATCTTTAATTTTTGCCTCTTCTGAAAAAATAATTGTTTTCCAGTAACTTTTTTTTTCTCATCTTATAATTTTTATTTTAAGAATATGTGAATGAGCATTTTCCTTTCTTTTCTTGTCTTCTTTCTCTTTTTCTTTCTTTCTTAATTATCTTTTTGTTTTTGTGTCTAGCTCTACTGAACTTCTGATCTTTTCTTCTCCCTTTCCCATCCTTAAAGTTTTTCACATCTCCTCTATGTCCCTCCCCTTCTCTCAACATATTCACATTCCTCTCTAAATACATTAATTTTTACGTTTCTATTTTTTTTCTGGTATCTTTTCATTCCCCTTTCCATCTCTTCTTTTTCTCTCTCTCTCTACTTGCATCCTACCCAACCCATTTCCTGCATTGTGATTAGGACATAGTTAACTCTCCCTGTGCCTCCCCACACCAATCTATTCCTATTTTTTACCCACATCTCTCCCTAATCCTAATAATTTCTGGTTTTCCAAATTCTTTTCTGCGGTTCGAAGTCCTTTAACATATAGTTGTTTGATGTTGAATAGATGTATCTGTTGAACTAGATTGTATCTGTAGACTATTGACTGTACAAACGCAAACTTTGGTTGATGGTTCCCTTAATATAGTGTTCTAGCACAAAACTGGTGCAATCTTCATCTCAAATGGGCAGAGTAAGCCGGAAAAACACAAGAAAAATGGCAAATTCGGGTATCTCAATTCCCAATCTTGATAATCAGGGATTAGAACAGATAAAGAATAATCCAGAGGAGAGTTCCCAAATAGCTCTACAAACACTACTAGCAAACATGATAAATGAGAAGTTTGACAATGTACAAAGGACTCTGTATGAGCGTGATAGGGAGAGAGAGGAGGCATCCCAGAAGTTTATACAGGAATATCATAAGCGTGAGGAAGCTACTCAAAAACTGATACAGGATTTGCATGAACAACTTAAGAATACTCAAAGAGAAAGGGAGGAATGGCGTGAGCAGGCAGAGAATACTCAAAGAGAACTGCAGGAATCCCACGAACGGGAAGAAAGAGAACTGCAGGAATCCCACAGACGGGAGGAAGCTAATCAAAGAGTAATTCAGGAATTGAGAGACCAGGTAGAGAATACACAAAGATCACTAAAGGCATTCATGGAATCCATTAAGAAAGAGCTGAAGGAAGTCAGGGAGACCACAAAGGGAATGCTGAATGGAACCCAACAGAAGGAATGGGAGTCCAAAGAAACAATAACCAATCAACTAAGTGATTTGAGAACAAACACTGAACACCAAATTAAGGAAGTAAAGAAATTCATACAAGACCTAAAACAGAGCTTCAACAAAGAACTTGAAGCCATCAAAGCTGACCAATTAGAAGGAAAAGAGATAAAAAAACAAAGTAGAGAGTCTTGACAGCAGGTTAGACCATGCAGAAGATCGAATCTCAGGGATTGAAGACAGCCTAGATATTATAGAGAAAGAACATACAACCATCCAAGACAAGTCCAAGAAATATGATAGGTCTATCCAACACCTGGAAGACACCATCAGAAGGCCCAATCTAAGGATAATGGGTGTAGAGGAGCACCTAGAAACAGAAATTAATGGTCTAGGAAATTTGTTTAACAGGATCCTAGCAGAGAACTTCCAAAACATACAAAAAGATAGGCCTATTCAGATACAAGAAGCTTTTAGAACCCCAAATAGACCAGACCAGAATAGGACATCCCACAGTCACATTATAATCCACACAGGATCAACCCAGACCAAGGAAAAGATCCTTAAAGCTGTCAAGGAGAAAAGGTTAATCACCTATAAAGGGAAACCAATTAGAATCACCTCAGATTTCTCAGCAGAGACAATCAAAGCAAGAAGAGCCTGGAATGACGTATGCCATGCCCTAAAAACAAACAACTATCAACCAAGAATACTCTACCCAGCTAAACTCTCCTTCATAAATGAAGGCCAAATAAAAACCTTCCATAGCAAAGAAAAATTGAAACAATACATCACCAAACCAGCCCTACAAAAGATTCTTAAAGATGTCCTACACATAGAAAACCAACAACACCGCAACAAAGGCCAAGAAACTGCACCCAAAATGAGAATACAAGAACCTTAGGACGAACCCCGTTTTCGCAGCCCCCAAGAAGGTGGATAACATGGCAGGAACTCCCAAATACCTCTCAGTCCTATCTCTTAACGTTAACGGACTGAACTCTCCAATTAAGCGACATAGACTGTCTAGTTGGATTAAAAAACAAGACCCTGCTATCTGCTGCCTGCAGGAGTCACATCTTGCCCGTAAAAACAAACACATTTTCAATGTTAAAGGCTGGAAAAAAATCTACCAAGCAAACGGCCCTCATAAACAGGCGGGAGTTGCAATCCTAATATCAGATAAAATAGACTTCAAATTAAAATTCGTGAGAAGAGATAAAGAAGGTCGCTACATACTAATTAAAGGATCTCTCCTTCAGGAGGATATTACAATTCTAAATATCTATTCGCCAAACAATGGAGCACCCAAATTTATCAAAGAAACACTACTTTCCCTCAAATCCCATATAGATCCAAAGACATTAATTGTTGGGGATTTTAACACACCACTCTCCCCACTAGATAGATCAACTCGGCAAAAACTCAACAGAGAAACCGCAGATCTAAACAGCTGCATAGATCAACTAGACTTAACAGACATTTACCGAACATTTCACCCAGCAGCATCAGAATACACATTCTTCTCAGCAGCACATGGAACGTTTTCTAAAATAGACCACATTTTAGGCCACAAAGCAAACTTGTCTAAATTCAGAAACATTGAAGTTATACCTTGCATTCTCTCTGACCACAAGGGAATAAAATTAGAACTCAACACCAAAAGCCACCAAAGAAAGTCCGGTATCACATGGAGGCTGAACAACACACTGCTGAATCATGAGTGGGTCATGGAAGAGATTAGAAAGGAAATTCAAATGTTCATGCTATTCAACAAAAATGAACACACAAATTACCAGCTCCTCTGGGACACAGCAAAGGCAGTACTCAGAGGCAAGTTTATAGCTCTGAGCTCCTACATCAACAAATTGGAGAGATCGGAAACTAACAATTTAATGACATATCTAAACCTCCTTGAAAAAGAGCAGCAAGATAAACCCCAATCCAGTAGACGGAAAGAAATAATCAAAATTAAATCAGAATTAAATGAATTAGAATCCAAAAAAACTATAGAAAGAATCAACAAAACAAAGAGTTGGTTCTTCGAAAAACTTAACAAAATTGACAAACTTTTAGCAAACCTTATCAGAAAAAGGAGAGAACACACCCAAATTAATAAACTCAGAGATGAGAATGGAAACATCACCATGGAAACAACCAAGATTCAGAATATTATAAGGGAATACTTCTCAAAACTTTATGCTAATAAGTTTGAGAACTTGACAGAAATGGACTTTTTCCTAGCAAATATTGACATGCCAAAACTAAACCAAGATGAGTTAAACCAGCTTAACAGGCCCATATCAAGCATTGAAATAGAAACAGCAATAAGAGACCTCCCAGCTAAGAAAAGTCCAGGACCAGATGGTTTTACAGCGGAATTTTACAAGGCCTTCAAAGCAGAGCTCACACCAATACTCCTCCAACTCTTCAATGAAATTGAAAGAGAAAGCTCACTACCGAACACATTCTATGAAGCCATCATAACCCTCATCCCAAAACCAGGCAGGGACTCATCAAAGAAAGAGAACTATAGACCCATTTCTTTGATGAACATTGATGCAAAACTTCTCAACAAAATTTTGGCCAATCGACTTCAACAATTCTTCCAAAAAATCATACACCATGATCAAACAGGATTCATTTCAGGGATGCAAAGCTGGTTCAATATACGCAAATCAATTAATATTATTCATCACATCAACAGGAGCAAGAATAAGAACCACATGGTTATCTCAATAGATGCAGAAAAAGCATTTGACAAGATCCAACACCCCTTTATGATGAAGGTTTTGGAAAAATTAGGAATCCATGGAACATTCCTCAATACAATAAAGGCTGTATATGACAAACCTACAGCCAGCATTATACTCAAAGGTGAAAAACTAAAGCCATTTCCTCTTAACTCAGGAACAAGACAAGGATGCCCACTCTCTCCACTTCTCTTCAATCTAGTATTAGAATGCCTAGCTACAACAATAAGACAAGATGCAGACATAAAGGGGATCCAAATAGGGAAAGAAGAAATAAAACTCTCCCTCTTTGCAGATGACATGATCTTGTATTTAAAGAATCCCATAGACTCCACTCCCAAATTACTCAAGCTGATTCAAAACTTTGGCAAAGTAGCAGGTTATAAAATTAACCCCCAAATCTCAATGGCTTTTCTGTATGCTAACAATGAGAAAAGTGTGGCTGAAATTAGGAAAGCAACTCCATTTGTAATAGCCCCACAAAAAATAACTTAACCAAAGAAGTGAAGGACGTCTATGATGAAAACTTTAAAATCTTGAAAAAGAAAAATAACACAGAACTTAAAAAATGGCAAAACCTCCCATGCTCCTGGATTGGCAAGATTAACATCGTGAAAATGGCAATACTTCCCAAGGCTATCTACATATTCAACGCAATACCTATCAAAATTCCACCCTCATTCTTCAAGGAAATAGAAGAGGCAATCCAAAAATTCATACGGAACAATAAAAGACCCCGAATAGCAAAAACGCTCCTCAACGGAAAGAACACTGCTGGAGGAATATCAATGCCAAATTTCAAACTCTACTATAAAGCCATAGTAATCAAAACAGCTTGGTATTGGCATAAGAACAGACCTCAGGACCAATGGAATAGAATTGAAAACCCAGAAATGAACCTACAGACCTATAGCCATCTAATCTTCGATAAGGAAGCTAAAACAATAGAATGGAAGAAAGACAGCCTCTTCAGTAAATGGTGCTGGCAAAATTGGTTAAGTACATGTAGAAAACTAAAGCTAGATCCTTATATATCACCCTGCACCAGAATCAACTCCAAATGGATCAAAGAACTTGAAGTCAAAGCAGACACTCTGAAAACATTACAGGATGGAATAGGAGAAACCCTAGGTCTCCTTGGCTCAGGCCCAAATTTTCTGAATAGAGACCCGGAAGCACAACAAATCAAAGAAAGGTTGGACAAATGGGATTGCATAAAGTTGCAGAGCTTCTGCAGGGCAAATGACATAGCTAGCAAGATCAATAGAAAGCCCACCGATTGGGAGAAGATCTTTACTAGCCATACAACGGACAAGGGTCTCATATCTAAAATATACTTGGAACTCAAAAAATTAAACCACCCAACAACAAATCCTCAAAGAAACAACTGCCCAATAAATAAGTGGGTGAAAGACTTAAAGAGAAGCTTCTCTGAAGAAGAAAGAAGGATGGCCAATAGACACATGAAGAAATGTTCAACATCCCTAGCCATAAAAGAAATGCAAATCAAAACAACATTGAGATATTACCTCACCCCAGTTAGAACAGCAAAAATCAAGAACTCTAACAACAACAGCTGCTGGAGGGGATGTGGACAGAAAGGAACCTTACTTCATTGTTGGTGGGAATGTAAACTTGTTCAACCACTTTGGAAAGCAGTATGGAGGTTCCTCAAAAGACATCACATAGATCTCCCCTATGATCCAGCAATCCCACTTTTGGGCATTTACCCAAATGTTTACAAACAAGACCACACTAAAGCTACCAGCACAACTATGTTTATTGCAGCATTATTTACCATAGCTAAGATATGGAACCAACCCAGATGCCCCTCAGTAGATGAATGGATCAAGAAAATGTGGTATATATACACAATGGAATTCTATGCCTCCATCAGAAAGAATGACATTGCCCCATTTGTTAGGAAATGGAAAGGTTTGGAAAAAATTATATTAAGTGAAGTAAGCCAGGCCCAAAGAAACATAGGTCCCATGGTTTCCCTTATTTGCAATATCTAGTATAGGTATGAGTCAAGCGGAAAAGGTAGAAATGTGATGTTAGGAAAATGAACCCTTAAATATGTATTTTAATATTTTCGTTTCTTTCATGCATATGTTTCTAACGCATTTATAAGATTATTTCTTTGTTGCTTTGTATGTCCCTCCCCCACATTGTAACCCCCGCTTTCACTATATTTGATGTCAGTATAACATGTGGAGGAGATGGGGACAAACAAGTCGTTTAAGGATTCAGGTGGACCTGTTGCAACAATGAGAATTACAAAATGTCATGTCAAAACCAGCTTTACAATGTCGGTGTGGGTGGGGGAGGGGGGTATGATTGGGTGGGGGTGAGGGGGGAGGCTGGGAATGGAGGTGAAGGGTAAACAAAGGAGGAGACTGCAATGCTTGGTAAGAAATGTATGCATTATCCTGCCCATGTAATTGTAGCCCCTCTGTACCGTATGTTCTCAAATAAAATAAAATTAAATTAAAAAAAAAAGAATATTAACTCAAGAGAGATAGGAACTGGCCTACAGTAAACTGATTAAGGAAAATTAGTTGATTGAATAAAGAAAATCATTTATTATTTTTCTTACATTTTATAAGATCATCTTTTGTCATTTGCTGGCTATTAATTTTTAGGACAAATGTATCAATTTTTTCTCTCAAAGTAACCTATCAAACTAGAAATAAACATCTAATAGACAAAAAAAAAAAAGAAAAGACCAATGGCCTGCTTTGTCCATTTTCAAAGCCAATATAATAAAGTTCTTCTGACACTTCAAAAAAAAAACATGGAACTTATAAAAGTTAAAAATTATCATTAACATTAAAATATTTACTTTTCTCCAAAGACAAAAACAGTATTTTAATCTTTCAATTTATTATCTGTTATATCATCTCAACTTATTGTATTTATCATGCATCTCTCTTTCTCTTTCCCTCTTTCATTTCTTTCTTTCTTTCTTTCTTTCTTTCTTTCTTTCTTTCTTCTTTCTTTTCTTTCTCCTCTCTCTCCCTCCTCTCTCCTTCCTTCCTCCCTTCCTCCCTCCCTCCTTTCCTTCCTTCTTCCTTTCCTTCCTTCCTTCTTTCCTTCCTTCCTTCCTTCCTTCCTTCCTTCCTTCCTTCCTTCCTTCCTTCCTTCCTTTCTTCCTTCCTTCCTTCATTCCTGATTCTGGGTATTGAACTCATGGATAATTGGAGATAAGAGTCTCACAGGCTTTTTTGGAATTGTGAACCTCATGTATCAGCCTTCTGTGTAGCTAGGATTACAGGTATGAGCCCACTGTGAGTACAATGCCTCTTGATCAATATCACCCCTTCTACCATTGCTATTTAATATATCATTTTTAAAAGAGTTTAAAATTCACAGAAAAGAATGAATGCAAATTTTATGTTTTTCACCTGTAACCTTTGTTCTGGAACCCATAATCTCTTCTACTATCAACCCCATAGTCTACTTGTTACAAGGAATGAGTTTAAAGAAACACATCTTGATCACCTCAAGTTCATGGTTTACATTAGGATTTCACTCAATGGAAAATCTTTAAGTGTTGAGAAGTATATGAATTTTGACACGTATCTACCTTTATAGTATCATACAATGTGTTTTCATTCAATTTGACTTTTCTTGCTTTCCAGTTCCTTGGCACCATTTTGCAGGGAGGAAGGTACCAGACAGGAAGGCAGACCGGATAGGAAGAGTCCCAGCAGTAGCATTAGGTTTGGCTCTGGCAATATTACAGCAGGAGATAATGCCAGAGTCCAATAAAGGAGGTAGTTGGGCTATGCTATATATATGAAAACCATATTAGAGCTGCATGCCAACGACTAATGTCTGTAACCCTAGCAACTGACATCATGGTTCAAAGCCAGCCCTGGCAGAAAAGTCTGTGAGACTTTATTTCTAATTAACTACCAAAAATCTGTAAGTGGAGGTGTGGCTCCAGAGGTAGAGTATTAACATTAAGTAAAAAAGTTCAGGGACAGAGGCTAGGCCCTGACTTCAAGTCCCAGGACTTCACACACACACACACACACACACACACACACACACACACACACACACACACACACACACACACACACACACACACACTTCTGGTAAATTATCTACTTTATCTAGAAATTAGCCAAACCTGAGGGATGGCAAATTATCAAATATCAAAGCAACAGTATACAGAAAATGTTAAAAAAATACTGAAAGTTAGACCTAAATTACACTGGGACATGACAAATTAGACAGAACTCTGGGTATTCACACACAATGAGACTAAAGGATACTCTTAGCAGAAGAACACAAAGGCACAATGCCTATGTGCATCTGCTCATACAAAATGATACTTATCAAAATGAACTCCATGAAATCAAAACAAGAGGATTTTTTCCCTTTGTTAAAATATTGCAAATAGGTCCTCGTTTAATTTATTAACTAATTGATTCTTTCATTATTCTACTAGCCTTTTTCTCTTTCCTCCCTGAGTAAAAATCTAATCCAAACATAATTATCTCTTGAACAGGAGTATTTCAGGAGTTTCAGTATTACCTTCAGTTTGATACTTTTCCAAGTTTTGTTTTCCTTAGCACTTGCTCTGTTGACCATTTGCCATTTGTCCTATTTCAGCATAACCTTACTGTATGCTTGCTGCTCACATTTGCCCCCTCTAGTTTCAGCTCATTTAATGTATATATTGTAAGCCCAGAAAAACACTAATGAGGCTTAGGGTTCAATTTTTCTACAGGAGACAGGTTTTTCCTTGTAACTGGATCGCTCTAGTCTTAAAATGCCAGCCATAAGAATTTACAAATTTCCTTCATTTGAAAATCACAGGTTATTAAATTGTTCCTCATCCAGAGAATGAACAATTCCTAACAGAATTCTGCTAAGCACCTATGAATTGGCAGGCAGAATAAAACGACATCTCTATGCTGTTTCTGTGGCAGGGTCAAAGGTCACTCAGAGTTAGAGGAATTTTGGAAAATGTGTGAACCTTTTCCAGACTTTATCAGCTTTCTTCCTTCCTCTTAGAAGTAATTACAACTATGTGCCTTTTCTCTCTGTTGATATTGGTTACAATTCCCAGCAGAGCAAGCCATTCTTTGACTCCTTCAATCTCTTCCCTGATAATACAGTTATTTTCCTAACTTCTGGAATGTTATCGTCAATCATTTGTGAGATGCCCTGTATCATCCAGGTCTTTCACAATGCCTGGCTCCGACTCCTGCTACAAACTGCCTGCTGACGCTATCCCACAGCACCTCGCCCTCTGCAGTAGGAAGAAGGGGCGTTTCGGTAACCACTCACACTCTTCATTCTTCAGTCTGACTTCTGTGCTCGCTGTTCCTCACTCCGACTTCCAGATTTTCACTTCTTAAACTTTTCACCCATGACTATTGTATCATCAGTTTCGAACAATACTTTTTTTTTTTTGAGGTCTTCTAGATATTCCAGTGTTGTTCACTTAGTTCTTATTGAGATATTTTGCTCACGTCAGTGCCAGTCAGTCTCCTACACTACACTTGTCATTATTTCTATCTGTACAAATGCGCCCCCCCACACTCCCATTACTTTTCCTTCAGAGATACTTGTTGCACTCAAATCCTACTGTCTTGCACTCTGATATCATTGTCTCCAGTACGAATATCTTCTAACTACAACACTGTGATAATTACCTCAATTTTTGACCACCAATTCATATATTCTAGCTTCACACTTGACCCAATTCTAATCATTCTACTCTGTCACTGTGATGTAACATATTTCTTTTTTTTTTCTTTTTTTTGGTGCCAGTCCTTGAAGTTGAACTCAGAGTTTCAGTGTTGTCTCTGTCTGAGCATTTTTTTTTCCTCAAGGCTAGTGCTTTATCACGTTAGCCACAGTTCCACTTTGGCCTTTTTTGGTGCTTAATTGGAAATAAGAATCTCAGGGACTTTTCTTGACCAGGATAGCTTTGAACCATGATTCTCAACTCAGCTTTCTGAGTAACTAGAATTATAGGCATAGGCCACCGACACCCTGCTTTCTTTGACGTGTGTGTGTGTGTGTGTGTGTCTGTGTGTGTGTGTTGTGTGTCTGTGTGTGTATGTTGTGTGGTGCTTACAAGAAGTCATGGCTTTATTCATGCTAGGCAAGAGCTTTACTTTTAAGCTACAACATCATCCCTCTTATTTTCAATTCCTTCTAAATTTAGTTAAGTAGGTTGCAATTTAGCAATAGTTATCCTCTGGGTAGGGTAAGCCTTTGTTTCTGGGGTTAACTAATACATTCACAGTGGTGTTTAGCAGTATTTTTATTTTCTGCTCCCTAAATATCAGTGCCCCAATACTCAAAACATTGTTTCCCGGCATTTCTAAGTATACACTGGGATGAAAATTAGCTACAAGTTGAGAACCAATTATTTAGAATAAATTTCACAGTGAAATTTTATTGTTATTCCCTTGCATGCATCCTTGGCTCTCTGATGATTCGTGTTTGTCTCAAATCTGCCATGTATTTCACTTTGCATCAAGGCAATAACTCAAGAAAATGCAGAACTCTTGTAAAATCATACTCTTTAACGTGATGAAGGTCTTCAAGATGGATGTTTATAGCATATTCTCTGGCTCCATACTGGACTGGGGACTCTCAGATCAAATTTCTATCCATTCTTTTCTCTTTAACCCATTACCTCTCCACACCCCAACTTCCACCTTGCTGTCTTTAATACTGACTGTAAACTGGATTCTAACATTATTTCTCCTCACACATAGAAAAGATCTCTCCTCTAATTCTGTGGTTCTGTGATTTGTTGTTTAATGCCTGTTGACCTGTTTCCAGGACAAATAGCTTCACATATTGTAAACACTTGAGACATGACAGTCAACACTATGAACTATAATTTAGAGGGAATTGTCAAAATGGCTGTCTGTCATTGTAGCCTGTGGTTAAATGAACAGCTTGTATACTCAGGCAGGCCTGGGTTGGAGTGGCAACTTCAATTTTTCCTTTCTGTGTAATCTTGGCTAGTAATGGCAACTTATCTGAATCTCCTACAGCTTCCATTTATAAATGGAGATGGAATAAAAACCCAACTCATCATGTTGTTATGATATTAAATGAGAAAATATATGCAAATGAGTAAGTTGATATATAACTCCTTACAGTACTCCAGAAATAGTTCTCACTGGTGGTATAATTTTATCTGAGAAGGCAGTAACCACAAAGTTATTTCTATTCCTATTCTATTAGGAATGAAAAGCGGTACTGAGTGATATTTGGGAAAATACTGTTTTTAACATACAGAATACCCAAAATTGAATAATGTTATCTCAACAATAGCTGATCTGAAGGGAGAACCATCATTCCTGTTTATACACACAAGTCTACATTATCACAGCATCTTTAAGTGATTTATAAGAATCTTTATGAAGAATCATTATGAGATCTGAGGGACACACAGATGGGCATGATTGGCTGTAAAGGTGAAAAGACATCTTAAATCAAGGAATTAGGTTTCTTGGGGCCAGGAAAAACAGAAATGGATTTTCCTATAGACCTTCCAAGAGAGAACACAGTCCAGAAAAGATATTACTTTAGTCCATTGAGAACCACTGCTGGTATTGCCCACTGAAATTATGGAGTAATACATATGTTTTTAGTTATATCACTAAGGTTTGTGGTAGTTGCTTAGAGCAGACCTAAGACACAAATACTAAGAGTGAAAAAACATAAACAAGACACATGGAAAAACTGTTATTTTTCTCAGCCTGAAAGGTTCAGAGATTCAGAATTCATTTGGGGGGAAAGTATTTTTGAAACAAGATTCATCTATGACATAGGTTGATTACATGGATCTGAGGTCTAATAGAAAGAACGGTTAGGAAATCCAAGTGATTCAATCGTTGATAGATGGATTCAGCTGCTATGTTTTTCTTGTTATTTCAAGTGAAGGAAGTTATTCCTGTTGATATGCAATATGCCATGAATGTAGAGAACATTCAAAATGTCTCTCAAGGCCTCATACCTGGGTTTGCCCTTAACCTTTTAAATGGAGATAAATGCACCACTCTTGAGATGGAGAGTCAAGTTTGCAGTAACAGGTTCAAAAAAGCCCCATCCAACCTTAGTTATTTTCCTGCTACCTCGAGTGCTAGGCCTGCCTCTTATCAACCACACAAATCTTAAACATGGTACTATATGTGAGTCCATTTCATTTGTTGTCTGAATAAGTAATGGATCCAGGAAAGGCTATTGTATCTCACCTTTCTGCATTGCCAAGCCTTTTCTCCACAAAGGTGATGACACGCTGATATATTTTAAAACACATTTATTTTGGACCAAGTTTTGACTTAGAATCTGTATCTAACCCATTTACAATAGCACTTCGTAATGAATACACAAGGTTAAGCTAGGTACATTTTGCTGATGAGCACACTTGTAGTTCAAAGAAGTGAAAACAGTACTACACACACAGTGTGGCAGATGGCATCGCATGTGCTTTCCATGTTTGTTAAATTAAAAGCAGAAAGAAAACACGGAAATGTGTGACACTGCTAAGAAAACAATTCAGCAAACCGATTCTTATTTGTGGTGGATAAAAAGGAGAGGGTTGGTATTCAAAAATCCAACCACTGGGTGCTATAGGTAAAAAATCCATATTTTATTTTAATGGGTGAAAGATCCACAGTATGCATCAATCTCTTTTACTTGCATATTTTATGTCTGCAGATCATCTAAATGTCTATCAACATTTAAATCCTTGTGTCTACTACTTATGGCATAGAAGTGGCAGAGGAGCAGATTTTTTTTTAGTATCCAGTGGCTAGTTGATCAGTAGTAAATCTTGACTACTCTGACTTTCCCAAGGTACCAGTACTGGTGTGGCAAAGCTAAAGCTCAGCCTCCTAATTCCTTACATTCTCATATCGTTGAACCTGCATTTTTTTTCCACCTTGAATTCTGGATCCTAAAACAGGAATAGCAATGCAGTTACTATTTTCTGCTAGAAAATATCTCTCTGCTTTCCATTTCTTTTCAATTACTGTAACAACCGTTGTGCAATGTTTAAATCAGGTTTGCACCTCCCCATCTCAAACATTTATCATTTGCAATGAATGGATCTGGAAAATAATTATGCCAAGTGAAGTAAGTCAGGCTTAGAAATGGAAAAGGGCTCATGCTTTCTCTCATCTGCAGAAGTTAGATCTATAATTAAAACATATATGAAAATGCATAAAAGGACATATGATATATACATGATCATAAAACTGACAATGGGTGAATTTTAACTATGGCTGGATTCTCATAATTTTACCCCCTTGGACAATTAACAGACAGTTTAACAACATGAATTCCAGGTAGCTGAACCATGGCTTTGTCTGAGGAGGCTGGGGGTTTAGAGGGGGAGCATGGACATATGGAGAGAGAAAGAGTGGGGAAATGTCATCATACCCAGTGGATACATGTGAAATTTGGAGCCATGGTAACTTGAGAGTCCTGGGTTTAGATTTAGGTTGGATGGCTGGGAGAAGGATGAAAGGTGTGACAATGATTCATAAATTCACATGATGAAGTCCCTTTGTACAATTATTCATAGATAATTAAAAATAACTTTAACAAAAACTATTATTTCAAAGCCTGTACTGGTAGTTCATGCCTGTAGTTCTAACTACTCAGGAAGCTGAGATCTGAGGATTGAGGTTCAAAGCCAGCCCAGGGAAAGAAAGTCTATGAGACTCCTATAACCAATTGACCATCAAAAAACCACAGGTGGAGCTGTGACTCAAAGTGGTAGAGCATTATCCTTGAGCACAAAAGCTCAGGGACAGCACTCAGGCCCTGAGTTCAAGCACCATGACCAACAAAAACAATGTCTATCATAATAATTATCATTTCACTATGGTGAAAACATTCAAGATCCTCTCACCTAGCTTGAGGAATTCTAAAAGAGGAAGAAAATCAGGAGTATACATGGTTAAATTCTAGTTTTCTTAACAACCTCTCTATAAGCAATTTGTCATAGAGTCAGATCATTTTATATTCTCATTCTAGACATACCATTTTCCTTATTTTTTTTCCACTCAGTATCAATACCAGTTGATGGTAAACTGTGCCCATCTTCCTGTTGATGCATTTCAAAATGGCAATGACATGCTTTCCTTAACTTCAGCTTGTTTTATCTCATCTCTTCCAAAGGGAACTTATTTTTGTTTACATCACAGAGAGAGAGAGAGAGAGAGAGAGAGAGAGAGAGAGAGAGAGAGAGAGAGAGAGAGAGAGAGAGAGAGAGAGAGAGAGAGAGAAGAGACAGAGACAGAGACAGAGACAGAGACAGACAGAGAGACAGAGAGACAGAGAGACAGAGAGAGAGAGAGAGAGAGAGAGAGAGAGAGAGGGAGGGAGGGAGGGAGAGAGAATAAATAGATCATGCTCTTTTCTGTATGCCAACAATGAGAAAAGTGTGGCTGAAATTAGGAAAGCAACTCCATTTGTAATAGCCCCACAAAAAATAAAATACCTAGGAATTAACTTAACTAAAGAAGTGAAGGACCTCTATGATGAAAACTTTAAAATCTTGAAAAAGGAAATCAACACAGAACTAAAAAAATGGCAAAGCCTCCCATGCTCCTGGATTGGAAAGATTAACATCGTGAAAATGGCAATACTTCCCAAGACTATCTACATATTCAACGCAATACCTATCAAAATTCCAACCTCATTCTTCAAGGAAATAGAAGAGGCAATACAAAAATTCATATGGAACAATAAAAGACCCCGAATAGCAAAAACGCTCCTCAACGGAAAGAACACTGTTGGAGGAATATCAATACCAAATTTCAAACTCTACTATAAAGCCATAGTAATCAAAACAGCTTGGTATTGGCATAAGAACAGAGCTCAGGACCAATGGAATAGAATTGAAAACCCAGAAATGAACCTACAGACCTATAGCCATCTAATCTTCGATAAGGAAGCTAAAACAATAGAATGGAAGAAAGACAGCCTCTTCAGTAAATGGTGCTGGCAAAATTGGTTAAGTACATGTAGAAAACTAAAGCTAGATCCTTATATATCACCCTGCACCAGAATCAACTCCAAATGGATCAAAGACCTTGAAGTCAAAGCAGACACTCTGAAAACATTACAGGACAGAATAGGAGAAACCCTAGGTCTCCTTGGCTCAGGCCGAAATTTTCTGAATAGAGACAAGGAAACACAACAAATCAAAGAAAGGTTGGACAAATGGGATTGCATAAAGTTGCAGAGCTTCTGCAGGGCAAATGACATAGCTAGCAAGATCAATAGAAAGCCCACGGATTGGAAGAAGATCTTTACTAGCTATACAACGGACAAGGGTCTAATAGCTAAAACATACTTGGAACTCAAAAAATTAAACCACCCAACAACAAATCCTCAAAGAAACAACTGCCCAATAAATAAGTGGGCGAAAGACTTAAAGAGAAACTTCTCTGAAGAAGAAAGAAGGATGGCCAATAGACACATGAAGAAATGTTCAACATCCCTAGCCATAAAAGAAATGCAAATCAAAACAACATTGAGATATCACCTCACCCCAGTTAGAATGGCAAAAATCAAGAACTCTAACAACAACAGATGCTGGAGGGGATGTGGACAGAAAGGAACCTTACTTCATTGTTGGTGGGAATGTAAACTTGTTCAACCACTTTGGAAAGCAGTATGGAGGTTCCTCAAAAGACTTCACATAGAACTCCCCTATGACCCAGCAATCCCACTTTTGGGCATTTACCCAAATGTTTACAAACAAGACCACACTAAAGCTACCAGCACAACTATGTTTATTGCAGCATTATTTACCATAGCTAAGATATGGAACCAACCCAGATGCCCCTCAGTAGATGAATGGATCAAGAAAATGTGGTATATATACACAATGGAATTCTATGCCTCCATCAGAAAGAATGACATTGCCCCATTTGTTAGGAAATGGAAAAACTTGGAAAAAATTATATTAAGTGAAGTAAGCCAGGCCCAAAGAAACATAGGTCCCATGGTTTCCCTTCTTTGCAATATCTAGTATATGTATGAGTCAAGTGGAAAAGGTCAGATAATGTGATGTCAGGAAAATGAACCCTTAGATATGTATTTTAATGTTTTCGTTTCTTTCATGCATATGTTTCTAACGCATTTATAAGATTATTTCTTTGTTGCTTTGTATGTCCCTCCCCCACAGTATAACCCCTGCTTTCACTATATTTGATGTCAGTATAACTTGTGGAGGAGATGGGGAAAAACCAGTTGTTTAAGGATACAGGTAGACCTGTTGCAACAATGAGAAGTACAAGTTGTCATGTCCAAAACGAGCTTTACAACATCGGTGCGGGGGGGGGGGGGGGAAGGGGGGGAAGGAGAAGGATTGGGATTGGGGGGGAGGGGGGAGGCTGGGAAGGGATGTGAAGGGTAAACAAAAGGAGGAGGGTGCAATGCTTGGTAAGAAATGTACTCATTATCTTGCCCATGTAATTGTAACCCCTCTGTACAGTATGTTCACAAATAAAATAAAAAAATAAATAGATCATGCTCTATAGAAGTATCAGACCACTGACCACTGTCATTCTGGCCATTTTCCAAGGCTAAGCTGATGACTGTGTGACATTATTACATAATAACCTTGTTTAAAGAGATATATTACTCCAACCCTTATATCATTGGCAATGAGAATGAGAAATACAAGAAGGCCAGAAGAGTCAGATATAAACAGCCCTTATGCACTTTGTGTCACTATATTCTAAAACATACATACCATAGACAACATAGGCCACTTTATATTTTTTGCCTTCCCTTATAATTTGGCTTCATGCTCTGTAAGTGTTTAAATCAAAGAATTTTACATAATAAGTTCATCACACTTATTACAGAATTTGGTTATTTTTCTCTCTCTCTCTTTATTTTGATCTCGTTACTTTTGCTTTCTTGTAAGCATATAGAAGAGCTTACATTCTGTTCTGCAGAATTGAAGAGAGAGAGAGAATCTGCTTGTCAATATGACTGGCTGGAAAAATCTATAATTAAAAGTTATGTTACTCATTACCATGGAAAAAATCAAAGTGGGAACAATGCTTACTGGCCGTTTTTGGAAACAATTTCTTGCTCATTACTTTCTGTGATCTTTCGTAAAAACAAAGCTGTGAATTGCCACATTTCACTGAGGTGGCAGCCCAAGAGCAATTTGTACTTATGCAAAAAATCCCATTATTCATTTTTCTTTCAAATTACTTTCTGAGAAGTTCTATCTAAAGGAGTGTTAACACAGGTAATTATTTTAAGATGGGTTAGGTAGCATTTGACAGAGCAAAACATTCGTGTTCTTGGGTTGACAAAAAACTATCAATGTTGTTCATTTTCCCCAGTATAATAGTGAAAACATGTAAGCCTCAAAATCAATAACATGAATGATTATCTGCCAGTGAAATCAATGGGTGTAACTCCTATTAACTGTGTCCATCATGAATGAAAAACATTATGATAATGAATGCATGCTGGCAGGATGAATTTCTGAGAGCCCTTTACTTTATCAGCAGATCAATTGTGGTAGTAGTCATATAGATAGTCTTAACCCAATGAAAGAAGATAATAGAAAGCATATATTAGAATGAAATATCAAACTGATTTCTAAGAGATCAAAGACGTGTCATACCGCCTAGCAATCTTTGCTCCCTCCTGCAAAATATTGTCCTATATTTGTAGACTGTTACCCTCTCTTTCAGGGTTGAGTGGTAGTTAATGGCATTGGATTTGATCTATTGCCTGATATTCATGTTTAATCAAATATTGGAAAATTCGTTCAAGGATGGGAAATGACCATGTTTCTAGGTAACCAGCAATAGACTATGGGATCAATATTGGAGGAGCAACAGGAATACCCACAGAAAATGTAGCACCAAAAACACACTCAATGGCAATTTCACTATGAAATCACTACATTTCAAAAACGAGTAATTCATTTGCTACTTTAAAATGTAATTCATTAAAAATAAAGGCATTGACGTTTTAAATCTTGTTTATATGGGACATGGCTTTAATGTTAGAGGTAATTTCATTATATGGATGCCTTCCACACCGATGTGGTAAAAGTAAAACAACTCCATTGCTTTCTCAAGCAAATTCAGCTTGGGGAACAGGAATGTCAGCAGGGAGAAGGACAAATAAATGGAGAGAGAAAGAGCGATGAAGCCAGTCATAGTATGCAAGGGGCCTAGGTGGAAAGGGAACGGGAGAGGATGGTAGAGTTGAGAGAGATGGGAGAGAACAGTGAACAGATGACTTTGATCAAGATTCAATGTACTGGACTGGGAAGGTGGCTCAGTGGTAGAATGTTTGCCTTGCATGCATGAGGTCCTGGGTTCGATTCCTCAGTACCACATAAGCAGAAAAAGCCAGAAGTGGCGCTGTGGCTCAAGCGGTAGAGTGCTAACCTTGAGCTGAAGAGCTGAGGGACAGCACCCAGGCCCAGAGTTCAGGACCCATGACCACCAAAAACTAAAAATAAAAAAAAAGATTCAATATACTCCTAACTTGAATGCATTGAATTGAATTCCTTTTGTACAACTACTTACAGATGATTAAAAAATAAGAATACAGGAAAATCAGGACTCATTATTGCAAAGCATCTACCTGGCTATGGTAGGGTTTGTCAAAGAACGAAATGATATTAGACCTCTCTGGATTAGGACCAATAGGGTGAACAAAACTTTTCCTTTTGAAGCATATGGTCATGATTTGGGTTGACCTACTAACCTTTTAGCTCTGATGTCACTGGGATCAAAGGTGATTTAACACATGACAAGGCCAGCAGAGATTGACCTACTGAGGATTTATTATAATAGAATATGAAGCAGAATCAAACCAGAGCTGTGACTTGAGCCTCACCAAATGTCTATTTCTCAAGCAGCTACAAGAGCCTGGTAATACTAACTGCAACAAGGTGATCTCACAGATGAGGTTTCTCTAGACCAGATCAATGGAACTATATTTATATAGGCAGAAATGAGAAATATCCTTCCCACTTTGAGAGAGCTATAGCCATTAATACATGTGAGGTGTCATTCTAGTTAATGAAGATGGAAATCTGTACTTTTCATACACTGTTTTAAAGGAAAATCTGGAGTGATCATGGCTGCCAAAGAGTTGATATAATTCTTAGATAGATAATTCCAGAAAGACCTTTTCAAGTCTGGAGTCTGGTCATTTGTTTATATTCATTCATTTATTGAACAAAACTTGATTCTATAATTATAATAATAATGGCACTCATGATATTTGTTTAAAAATATATCTTTAATGTGGATAAATTGTTACGAGAAAACAAAATATTCAAGGAAAAGAAAAACAGGTAAATATCTGATCATAGCTTTTTATATATGAACTTTTATAATTAATTAGTTTATTCAATTGATCGGAATATTTACTTTGCTAATGATTAATTACTCAGACACCATTTTATAAAAGCTGATTAGCACCATTTTATAAAAGTTTTTCAATTTATTATAATAATTATTACCACAATTCACTTGTACCTTTTCAAATATAGTTTCATCATAAGATCTTTTATTTCTCTAGGAGAAATGCCACATCCCACCCTATTACTCTGCTTTTAGCCTACCTTCTTCACACCACTAAATATTTTCTAGAATATAATTTTCTTATTTATCTTTTTGTCTCCATTCAGAATGCTGTAAATTCTATGGGAATAAAGGTTTTTGACTCTTTGAGTACTTTCTGTCTACCTATTGCTTAGACTTCCAGTGAACAGAGGTTTAGGGATATTTGCTACATGATTTGACAAATGATTGGATGAGTAAATGAATGAGTGAAACTGACTGCATCCATAGGTAATTCCACATGAAATGAATTTTCATGGCAAGCAGACACTACTTGAATGTCAGAAAGAAAACCAACTGTACAAAATGAAGTTATTTTCCATTTATATTTGGATGTAAATTTATAAACAAGAGAATCAGTTTGAAAATGATTAATGGGATACATGAAAATATTTTGCAGATTTATATATGTGTTCATATTTGGTGCATTTGGGATTGAAGGCAGTGTCTTGTTCTTGGCAGGCGAGAACTCTATCACTGACCTATTTCTCTAGCCAACTTTGAAGAATTTGAATAACTCCTTTCCCATTAGAATTTCATCTTCTTTCCAGACTTGGGGAAAGTAAAGGAAATCAATTGAACAAAGAGTTACAAAACAATGTGGTGAAACTATGAGCCACAAATTCATCAGCATAAATTTCTTCCTCGATATGAAATTAAATGTGAGATATTTCATTAGTGTAATTTCTACAACAGTTAATTTGTAGTAGCATCTCATCTGTCCATTAGAATTCAGGCTTCGTCTGCCAGAGTAGATAGATATGTGGAGGAAATACCATTGTGCTGCTTGTCATACATTAGAATTTCTCTAATATATCACAATGATACGTGGTCAGTAACATTTCGAAAAACTATGATCTGAATATTTTTTCTGGTTGTTGCCCCACTGTGGATATTAAATTTTTCTTAATATTTAATAATAATTACTAATTTTCAAAAATATATGACTGTGTATATGAGTGCAATTTTTTTTACCATTTATTATCTATCAAGTTATTCACTTTAGCAATCAATTACAGCAATCCAGCAACATGGGTTACTTGAAAAACGGCTAAATATGTACCATTGTAAATAGAAAAAACTCAATTTATCCTATACCTTAGCAAATGGCATGCATAAAGGAATGGATTTTTGAACATTTTTAGAAGGCATTTTGAGGTTATACACTGGAAAAGTAAATAGAAGCCATTAATTCTAAAGATATTTTATTTCTTTTTGAAACATGGCACTGTAGCTCAACCTTTTGCCTTAGATGAAGAAAATCATCTCTTCTAATTAACTTCATATTCAAATGCAGTATATGCAAGGACAAAGAATATGCAGATAGTGCTTGTTTTTCTGAGGAAAACAGGGGCAGTGTGTGGACTAGAACTGAAATAATATTCCTTTCAATGTTATCAGTGGAACCATGAACCAAACATTATTAATGGAAATCTGATTTGGCCTTCCTACTTCTGAAATGTTATATAAATACCAATTCACAGCATTGATTATTATGCTTTGAAAAATATTGGTATGGAATTTATGCCCACAAAGTCCCAAGGAAATCACTTTAATGGTGCAAGAGACTATGAGTCAGCTTTACAGCAAAATCTGATCGATACATGCAGATAATTGTTGGATCTTTGAGAATTGTGATGATCATCATATCTGACCTCCACATTTTAAATAAGGACCCTGAGTCTCCAGGAGATGAAATAGCATGAATTCAAACAGCCAAGTAGTAAGACCATACTATCTAACTGATTGTAAAATAGATCTTCACAAATGTGCCCCAAATCGCTTGCTTTTTTATTCCTCTTTCATCATTTTTCAAAACACATTTCATTTCCCTAGCTGACGTTTAGAACATTTGTTCTCTTTCTATTTTATTAAAACAATATATACCCACAGTATTAAAATGTAAGAATCTTAGCAATAAGAGAAACATGTTTTCATAATTTTATCACTCAGAAAGATCTAGTTACTGTCTAAAATGGGGCACCTTTCAATACGAATAACTGAGGCTCTTTTTTCAGTTGTTCACACAATAAAATTTCAGAGTGAAAAGAAGAATTGCACAGGATCGTTAGAAGGGTGAATTTGCTGAGTTTTTCTCTCTTAACAATAGATTATTTTATTGTGTGACGTGTTTTGAGATTCTTTTGATAAGAAGACTGAACCTCATTTTGCATTGCTATTTCATTGGTTGTAACTGGGCTAGTAGCATTTGTGCATCACTTTTCTTTGGGTTTGCCTGATTATTATCAAGTGGCCTGAGCAAACAGGTGCACCAAAGAATGAGAAGCTGTCAATTCACTACAAACTGTCATGTAAAATATGTCAGTGTCCATGAATTTTGATAAGGCTGAAATACTTAGGAGCATCTTGTTGATTAATAAATCACCAAACTCTTTGACTTTTAATTTTTACATAATTGCTTGTGGACCAGGAAAGACAATAAAAGGGGTAGAGTTCCAATTTATTTATTTAGTCAGCTACAGGCAGGGCTTCTGTGTTGTGGATTGGAGATTCTATTCAATTTTAAATATTCTCATGTCAAAATCATGTGTGAGGACATTTGAATATTAATATTCATTTCTTCCGTAAATGACAATAGGTTCTAAATTAGCAACAGAACAGACGTATGTACATTGAAAGAATCGCCTCTTTAAACCACATTTGCTGATAGCTGTGTTGTCAGTTAAGAAACTGACACATATACAATGAAATTATGCACAATTTAAACTTTTCTCACTTTACAAAATGGACAATTGGAAACAGTAATTGATTTATGTATTGCAATTTTCATTCCCATTAGCTAAAATATATATTGCAAATTGGAGTTGTCAATCAGTGAAAGTGAATGTATGTTTTGTGTTTTATTGTATTAATTGGAGGAGGAAAAAAATCATTCTTTGTACTCAGACTTAACTGGTTTTTGCACGTGTTAGCTATGTGATGGTAAATATACTTGTCCCTCTAAACATGCAATTAATGGGGGCACCTTGGGAAATTTATGAAAACAAATTGACATACAGCCTTGCACAATAGAAAAAGTGATGTTCATTTCATTTAAGTTCACTGTATTGACTGTTTTACTTTTCAAACTGTCATTATATTGACTCAAGCATTTACTTTTGTACTTAACAGGAGTCTATATTTATTCAGAGTTTATAAAACTATACTGAGTTAATAACTCAAGTATGTTATCTCATACTTTGAGGATCAACATATTGAATGATTTGTTAATAAAAACATAGGATAAAATAAACATACATTCAGATAATCATTGTATTGAACTCAAAAGTTATGAAAGTTTATGAGTTCTTCATAATGATCTTTTCCAATGTATGCCCTTTGAGGGTCTGTTTATCTTTTGCCATTTCCTATAGAATGTTACATCTTTTCAGTGTGTTTGATTTTTAGTGCAATAGGATGCTTTAAGCATCATTTCAAGAGAGTTCAACTTAAGGACTGAGGGAATGTCTCAGGTGGCAGAGTGCTTCTGGAAAGCTCAAGTTGTGAAGTTCAGATAGCAGAAACACATACATACATATGTATATACCTATGCTATTGTTTTATATATATGTATATGTATGTATGTATGTATTATAGCTGGGCACTGGAGGCTCGTGCTTGTAATCCTAGCTACTCAGGAGGCTGAGATCTGAGGATCATGATTCAGAAGCCAGCCCTGGTAGAAAAGTCCACAAGACTCATCTCCAATTAACCACAAGAAAACCAGAGGTGGTGCTGTGGCTCAAAGTGGTAGAATGCTAGCCTTGATCAAAAGAGTTCAGGGAGAGCACACAGACCCTGCGTTCAAGCTCCATGACTTGAAACAGCAACAACAACAAATATAAATATAAATATATATGTATATATATATGTGTGTGTGTGAGTATATATTCCCCACTCACACACACACATATATATATATACATATATATTTATATTTATATTTGTTGTTGTATATATATATATAATGTTTCAAGATCAGGTAGTATAGATCTAGATAGCACCAAGCAAGTGACAAATGAACACAAGTTTGGGGAAGGTAATAAGTTTAATTGATCAAATAATGAATCAGTGTTAACTGAATCATTCTAATCTTCATTTGTGATTAATTTTGCATTTTTTGCTAAAGTCATTTATAGAGTGACATAAAAATAATATGCAAAATAGAAATACCTTTAAATAGGCTCAGTTTTCAAAGCTAGACCTCCAAGAATATATCATAAAAGTAGGAACATGCAATGAACAAAATAGTGGGATATATAATGGCAAATCAAACAGAAAAGTCTTTGTGCCCTGGAATTGTGTGGTCCAGATCACAAGCAAATATTACTAAAAATATTGAATTGCAATTGTGTGCACTGAACCCTGAGACTGGTTGTTGACACTTCATACATCAAGGACCCTGGACAATGTGCATGTTTGGGAGGAAGGGCGGGAGATGGTAGAATAATTACATTTTCCTAATTGCATGAAAGATTAAGCAAGTACAATTTAGTATAGCAAAACACAGTACAATTTCAAATGTACATAACAATCAATGAAGTACCCTTAGGAGAGAATGAGCTGGCATTTTCCCAACTCACAGAAGGCAAATGGAAGAAGTGGGTTAGGATTGCAGAGGAGGGAAACGTCAGAGACCTCTGGGAGACATTGTTCTTTGTCTTTTGTGGACATTTACCAAACAAAATCTGATTCTGGTTATTCAAAAAAATACCAAGTGTGTTAGATTTTGCTGATGGAAGGGCACTCAGTGTTAGCAATTTCGTTGTGTCATAAGACGATCTGGAAGAGAATTGCTGTTCAATCCCCAGATACTCTATTAGGAATGAAGGCAATTAACATCTGTTGCAGGCTGGCACTAGTGGCTCATGCCTATAATCCTAGCTATTAAGGAGACTAAGGACTGAGGTTTGAAGCCAGCCCAGACAGGAAAGTCTATGAAACTCTTACTTCCAGCTATACTAAAAAGCTAGAAATGGAGCTGTGGCTCAAGTAGTAGAGGGTAAGCCTTGGACACAAAAGCCCAGGGACATCTACCAGGCCCAGCACCAGCACCAGCAATCCACCAAAAAATATCTGCTGCAGCGTGAGAGAGGAAAAATAAGAGACAAGACCACCACAATGATCTAAATTTATGACACCTCCAACTCTAGTAAAAAACACATCCCTTTATGCATACTGTATACTTACTTAAATGGCCATTGAGCTATGTGTGTCCTTAATGGAAGTCATTTTTGGAAAATTTCTATATTCATAGTGAATAGATACATTATCACTAACAAGGTGTTGGTAGAAACATATACATTAGAAGTGTTTCTGGTAAAGACTGAGGCAATTCTTAATATTCAAGTTTGAATAGTAAAGGTTTTACTAATAAACACAGACTTTCAGGCAAGGAAATTTCCAAGCAAATTTTGAAGATGTGTCTTCGTTCCTCTTCGATGTTTATAGGAAAATGTGAGGCAAAAGAGAAAATTGAGAAAGAAACTTGTTTGCAGTGTTCCATCCTGTCACATGAAAACATTTAAACTTAGGAAATTTTCATTCTAATGTATTCCCTATTGTCACTGTATTTGATTTTGGTAGTCTTTGTCTTGTATCTACATACATTTATCTGATTTGGGGATGGGAACAGGGAACAACAAAATGGTGAGACAAGGGACAAAGGGAGAACCAAGGCAACAGCAATATTCACAAAACACTATGTTTGAAATGAACTTTACTACTGGGGGGGGTCATTGGTGGGGGAAGGAAAGTGGAGGAAAAACGATGCTTGACAAGTAATGTACTCACTACCTTACATATGTAACTGTCGTCCCTCTGTACATCACCCTGACAATAAAATTAATTTTTTTTAAAGGATGTTCTCAAGACAGTTCCCAAGAGTATAACTGGGCAGCTTTTGGCTTAATGAAATTAGGTAAGTGAGTTTTGGACCCATTAACTATCACAGCAGAATCCAGCAATAGAGATGTGGTTACTCAGAAATGATATTGAAGGAAACTTTTGAACTAATGGGCTCCATCTTATTGGAAGAAGGTATAGAATCACCTTGTAAATCTGGAGGCCAGGAACGGACCAAAAGAGGTACCTGGTAACATATAGTAAGAACCTTCAAGGAAAGGAGAGAACAGTTCTCAGAGGACAGTCACTTCAGCAGAGATAGAGGTAGCCAGCATCATGGGTCGAGAATGTAGAATAAGATACTCTAGAGAAATATGCCTGGTCTTGAAACCTAGTAGAAAGTTCCCTTACTGTATTTCAGAGTTGTTGGGACTGGCAATGACTTTATGCATTCCAACTGAACTCCTTAAAAAAGAATGATTAATCTAGGCCTATTTAAAAATAGTATTGGGGGAGGGGGAGAACTATTTATTGTCTACTAGCTTCCTTGGTCCACAGATGATGGAGAGGAATTGTGCCTAACCATTGTCTTATTTACATGCTGAGATCTGCGATTTGAAGACTATAATATCAGTCAACTCTGTTAACCTGGAGTTAATCATAGAACAGGTCCACATTTTGGACAAAGGTGGAAAAAAGGTGAATATTTCATACAGACAGGATGAATATGAATATTTGGAGAGTGAAGAACAGTAGATTTGACTAGCTTTATTGGTTGATCTCAAAACGGATTTTTTTTAATGCTGTAATTTCAGGTATGTAGGAGTGCTACTGTCTTTGGATTAAAACATACTTGCAGATGAGGCGATCATATGAGATCATACTGTTTTATGTGGGATAGTTTCCTTAGAAGACAAATAGAGAGGAGAGCAGAAGAGAAGACAGAGAGAAGAGAAAGCACAAAGTGGCCATACCAGCAGAGACTGGAAGACTGCGAAGACTGAGGCAGCCAGAGAAAATTGGAGGAGAGAAGGAACAGATTTTCCCCCAGAGGCACCAGATGGGGCATGGTGGTTCTGACTCTTGATTTAGGACTTTCTGTTCTTCTGAATCACGACGCAATAAATCTCTCTTGTTTTACGTCCCTAAGTTTGTGATAATTTATTTTTAGCAGTCATAGGAGTCTACTAATAACCTTCTCCCCTAACACCATAGATTTCACTATCAGCCTCTAAAAAGGAAAATATGTTTCCCAAGTTAGAATTTGCAGTCATGAAATTCGGATTTATGCTCCGTACAGTTATGAAGACTTTGGGGAATATATATACACAAGCAAACACCTACAGATAATACCCTTTAGGGGATGAGAGGTAACTCATTCACTCCTATGGCATTGGGAGGCCACTCCCTGCTCTACTAGCTCCACGTACAAATGTGACACTGAAATGACCTTGGTGACAAGTACTACGGTGTGTGAAAGGTTGCTGTGAAGCTGACTTGTATGCCAGAAAGCTGTCGTGAGGAAAATGAAACAACAAATACAAACAAACAGGAAATAAAAACCTTCCTGAAAACTGATGTCATTTATTTGTAGAAGCCATAGGGGTATTCAAAAGAGTCATAGCAGGGGTGATGTGCAAAAAAAGCACAGTATGATATATGTTTCAATATTCTATCTAAACTATAATTCTTTATTCTACATACTCTATGATATTTATTTTTATTTTATTTATGTATTTTCACCAGTACTGGGATTTGAACTCAGAATCTCTCTCTTGGTTAGCTTCAGTGCTCAAGACTGGTATGCTATGCCTTGAGCAATGTACCCAGCCTGGCCTTTTAGGCTGTGGAGTGGACATAGAATCTCAAAGCCCTTACTGCCTGGACTGGCTTTGAACTATGATGCTGCAGGAAAAACTCAAATCCTAGGATTACACATCTGAGCAACTGGCACCCAGTTCCTTTAAGATTTATGTCAGTAACATGAGAATAATGTTGTGGAAGATGGAAAAAGGCATGCTTTGGCACCCAAACTAGACCTAAGAAATGTAGACTGGTTTATAAAATCAGTTCTGTAGCTGTCTTAAGGTTTCATGTGTTCAGAGAAGGGTTAAGGCATGGAAATATGAATGAGAATATAGCATCAAAACCCTGCCTCTCCCTGACTTGCTCACAGTCACTTCTATGAATTTCTGTTTTACAAATTTTAAGTATAGGTCACCGCATCAATACCAATTGCAAACAACTGGAAATTACTCAGGGTATTATGTATACTTTGCCCTAAATATTCATCTCCTAAGACAGGACTGGGTCACTGTGAATCTGAGCTAACCTTTCCCTTTCTACACTTTAAATGGTTGTGAAATAAGTGGAATATAAGAAAATATTATTTTCTTGTTAAATATGTAGAAAGGAAAATTATATATTTCAGGAAATTCTTTCATTATTTCTCTGATTTCTATTAAAATTGCAGTGAAAGATATAGATTCAGACACATGATTTGTACCCTGATGAAAGATATTTTTTTAATCTTGAAACTTTAAGTTCTCAAGTATTACTAATGGTATCCATTAAATTTTGAAATTAGGTAGTTCAGTGATTTGCTTATGTTTCATTCTCCCAAAGTCTTGTTTTTGCTTCAAGCTGGGTCCCCAATATAATGATATTTAGATAGTGAAATGATTTAGAGGTAGAGTTTAATACAAGGTAATTAAGAGCTGAGAGCTCCACTCTTAGGAATGAAGCAATGTTGCATCAAAGAAATGGATGAGCTATTGTACCTCTAGTGTCATTCTGCAAACTGTGTTGTGCTAAAGCAAGTTTGGCTGTTGCATTTTCTTTTTGTTTTCTTTCCATATGTCTACCATTCTATGATGCAGCCATGGGTATTCTACCCCTGATGCCAGGGTCAATATCTTTGGACCTGGTCCAGGATCCTTGGATGTTCCAGTCACCAGGAGCACGAGACAACTAGACTTATTTTGTTTATAAAGTACTAAGCCTCAAGTTTTTTTTTAATAGGAACACAAAAATAGAACTTAGAAGTAACATGTCTTAATCTGTTCACATTGAGGTTACATATTACATAATTAACAAAATTGTTTCTCACAGTCCTACTGATCCAGAATTAGTCTGCCTGCAGATTTAATGCATGGTATATGTGTGTGTGTGTGTGTGTGTGTGTGTGTGTGTGTGTGTGTGTGTGTGTGTGTCTGTGTGTGTGTGTTTATGTCCTCGTACATATACAGCAGAATAGCACAGGCCTCTTCTCTAAGAGTGCTTATATATATTTCAGGAGAAGTCTGTTCTCCTAACCTGATTATATCCCAAATGTCCCACCTCCACATACTGTCATAAAAGGGGTTAGGACTTCAGCAAAGAGATATTACAGTAAATAAAACTATTCAGGTTACAACATTGTACCCTGTTTGCAACCCCCAAATTTATGTCCTTCTCACACATATTCCAGTAGCCCTCAACATCTTAACTTGTTCTTGAATTGACTCAAAACTCTGAAGTCTAAGACGTCAACTCAACGGTCATCTGGATCAAGGTGGGAATGAAGGCACATTCATCTCCAGGATTTTCTTTTTCCTCAGCGTGTACTAATTTATGGTACACACACAGGGCAGACATTTCCATTCGAAAAGGGAGACAATAGGAAAGAAGAAAAGAATGACAAGGCCCTGACTCTAGCAGGGTAAATAACATCAAGTGATAAGCCTCAAGAATAATCCTTGTCCATTTACCCTGCCTGGCAGATGCCCTGGGACACAAAGCTTAGCAGTTGGACCTGCTTTGGGATAACTGGGAGAGCCAAAACAATATTCACAAAGAAGATTTTCAGGATTTAGCATCCTAATGATAGGAGACATGCCAGAAAATGATCCTATCTTCAGTTATGCCTGAAGACAATTCTGCCCGAGCCTCCTCATGCTAAACCATATTAAAAGTTTGCCTCACTGCATCATTGAATGTGATGTGTGGTATGACATATTCCCAAGTTCAAGGAAGCTATTCCCACCCGTCTTTAGTCCTTTACCATATGTTTCTAGACTGAAAAATAAAAACCCGTGCTTTTCTACATAATGCTATTTCAGTATTCCACTTGATGATGATGAAATCAATACATCAGCCTCTGTGGCAGTTTCTGACCTAGACTATATTGTCCTATTAACCAATCAACTTGTAAAGACATTCAAAGTAAATCCCCTTTGGCAGTCACAGAGCTGGGGGAGAAGGCCAGGGGAAAGAAGCAGCATTTTAGATAACACAAATCAAATAGGATTAGGAAAAAAAAAAGACGTTTAGAGGTCACTCAGACAGGAATGTTACATGATAGCTTTCGGGTTTGGTCAATAAATTGAAGAACTACATTTCCTCCTATGCAAAGCTCAGTGGCACATTATAACTATATTAATAAGTTCTGGTGGGAAAGGAACCCCAGATACTACAATCATGTGAGATTGCATAAGATTGCTGTCAAATTTGGCCTTTCGACATGTTAACTCTCTATTTTTCTTAGGGTTATAAATTATTCAGGAAGAATATGGAGATGCAGAGGTATTGTCATGTAATGACAATGTGTTAGTGGCAACGCTAAAAACATATTTACTTCTCCATTTCATCATTTCAAAAGACTTCTTGTCTTCCTTCTATTAGACAGCTCCATTAAACAAAGCTTTAATTACAGAAAACCTGACACTATTTAATGATGAGAGAGCAAACATAGATCAGTGCGGAGGTTACAAGAGGGTATTCTTTTTACCAGTTTGCACAGAACTCTTTACCAATAGAAAGAACAAACATTCTTTTTAATGAGGGGGGTCACTAAGAGAGATGCAGTGATATGCTGGAAATTACCACGGCTGATTATGACTGTGCTTTTTAAAGAAATTTCTCAACCATATTTTCCATTTCAGATACTAGAAAGTTCATGAGGGACAATGATTATTCATCATCTCTCTGTCATTTAAATGTCTTACTATGTCCCCCATTAATGATTCTCTCTCCATACATCCATCTATCCATCCTGCATCCATCCAGCTATTCAGCTCATCCACATGGGAGTCACCATAAAATAGGTGTGGTATATAATCAAAACCAAGAGCTATCATTAAAAATATATAATTTAAATGTATGTGATAGACATAATGTGTTTATTTTGTCTGCATAAAGCACATTGAGCTACATTTCTCTTTTTCCCCCCAATAAAGCCGTATGGTTACATTTTGTTCACCTCGTTGTATTTAATTCATTCACCATGTTATTTGCACTGTGCCTCATTGAAAGAATCCGTTGTATTTTATTGATTACCTTTGTGGCATGCAGCTTGTTTTCATCTGTTTGGGTAAAACTGTGATGCTAAGTATATCCTGTACATGCCATCACATGGATTTATGTATAAGAGCTTCTTCAAGCTGACAAATTGGGAAGCTAGGGAATAATATTAGGAGTACTGGATTAATGCATACTTAATTTCATTAATTTCTTATGGACTGTGGTCTAGAAAGCCTGCATCAGGCTGCCTTCCACCAGCAGAGTCCCACTTGTCCCCATTCTCGCTTCCATTGTTAGAGGTGAAATGATCTCACAAACTAACTTTGGAGTATTATAAGAATAAAATAAAATAAAACTCCACAGGTGTTTTGATATTAATTTTCTTTTGATTAAGACGATATACTATATCTCTGCATATATACATACATATAACACACATATATCTATGTCCACCTATATATAGATATATAGTTTCTGATTAGTGAATTACTTTTTAAAAGTTTTTTTCCTATCAAGTCTGGTCTTCTTATTACTACTGGTAATTTAAAGATCTGATTATATATCCTGCATTAACCCTAATCTTACAAATTGAAATATATGTTCTCCTAGATTGTTAACTTTGTCTATGATGTCCTATTTGTGAAGTGAATCCATAATTTGAATGTGATCAAATCTCTTCTGTCTCACAGTATCTTTCCTTCTCATTTGTAAGATTACCTTTCTTTCCTCTTTTTACTTTATTGTTGGTATAGAGGTGATATGCAGAAGAATCACCGTTACATAAGTCAGATAATGAGTACATTTCCTTTGGAACAGAGTCTTCCCTTCCCTCATTCTCTCTCAGTCCCTCCCTCCCATCTCCACCCTACAGTTGTAGAGTTGACATTCACCAGTGTCCAGTGAGCTCCACTGCTGTACTATCTCACACTTTTCCCCTCCAGCTTTGTACTCTCCCTGCAAACCTCCCAAAGATATACACCAAACGCATCATACACAATTAAAACAAGAGTGAATCATCAAAGAATAAAAATTTAAGAACAAAAGAGATCTCTTGTTTCCATATCTAGGAGATCACTTGGATATGTTATTTTATACAATTATAAATAGGTACAATTGTAAAAAAAAAAAACTCTGAAAATTCTTTAGATCTAGCCTCCAGGACTTTATTTTAGCTATTTATTTATCTTTGTTTTACTTTTAATGTATTTTTCTGTTCATTAAGTAGCTGTACCAAGGAGTGGCCAAGCAACAGAGCAGTTTATGAATACGGTACCCCCTGACCAACGCCACCTATTTCAACATTCTCCCCCTCCCCCCTCCCCCCTTCCCGCACTTTTCTTGATTTTTAGGGTATGAATTGCGTGTTTTTGCCACTTAACAAAGAAATTATGACCAGGATTTTAGTTGGGCACAATTTCCATGTCTCTTTCTAGTCTTCCTTTTTATCATGCCTTCATATTTTTTATTCTGATTAGAATCAATCATTTGATTTTTAAAATTCACATAATGATGGCCCTCAAAGGGGGTCTCAGGAAGACAACTGTTATGCTTGCTCAATGCAGACATGGTACTCGAAAATATTATTATAGAAGTGATGGATAGAGGGCTATAGTTGCATAAGTCAGGTAATAAGTACATTTCTTTTTGAACAGTGTCACGCCCCTCTCATTTTCTCCCAGTTCTTCTGATCCCTTCTCCTAAAGATGTTTAGTTCATTTCCAACATTGTGCCTAGTGAGTATCACTGATGAATCGGTTCAACCTTTGTCTTTCTCTTAACCTCTTTAACTCTACCTTGCAGTATATATCAGTGGTCCATTCTCACTCAGCATTTTCTATCTACACACACTGACCCAGAAATCTTATTCACAATTTTCCATACAACCTTATGAGTGCTCAAGTTTTATATCTAGCCTCTAGCAGCAGAATACTGTATCTAAATGCTTATTTGAATCAAACACCAGTCAGAGTTCAGCCACTCAGTAAGAAACAGAGAGAGTTTTACAGAAGGGAATTTGTTTACTCAAAAGTAGACACTAGATAGAAAAATCATAAATACAGAGGACCACACATAATCTAGGCTGCCGTGGAATTCTCAGGAAAGGAAAAGCCAAGTTCTTCTTCTTAAGGAAGACTAAGCTCTGATTGAAGTAGGCCTGCTAACTCAGATTACCCAGGATAAAATTCAATTTATTGGGTATTTAATTACCTCTGAAATAAAGATGGTGAGTGAGTAGCTCCTATATGCCCCAAGACTGTTCAAAGAACTTTACGTGCTTTATTAGTAAGCCCTGTATAATAGCGCTGAGAAACAAGTATCTTGCCTGAATGCATATACTTTGGGAGTTAAAGAGATTGTGTATGCATAAGGGACAGTCTGATTTTAGTTTTTGTCTTAAGGTTTATTTACTGTAGGAAGCATTCTACATTCCCTGTTTATAGGGCTTAATCAATAAAACAGAATGGGAAGATGTTGAAAGACATCCTAAGATATAAAGTAATGCTTTTGTCAAAATGGCCACACAAAAAAAGATCAAATAAAATTGGGAGGGTGTGTACCCTTGCTTAAAAAATTCTTCAGAAGAATTAACAGTGTTAGGACATCTTTAGAATTTAAAATGTTCTGAGGGAATTAAAGTTTTATTTATAAAGTGATGGTATGACATGTCTAAAATCACAAAACCTGGGTGTCTTTTCTTCTCATCAAATGACGTATCAGTATACATCTCATGGCCATTTTCTTTCCCAATTCTATGATGTCCGAGTCTACAAAAATTAGGGAGAGATAGTATTCACAAAAGTAGAAATGAAAGCTGAATAGAATGGAAAGAACCTGGTTTATTCTGTGATGTTAGGTTTTATGACTGTTATTATAATTGGCTTTGTCAATGCATGAAATAAAACTATACTTGAAACTGAAGAATGAGTCCACATTCTATGGCTTATTGTTCAAATCCAGCCAGCTATCTCTTATCATTCTTTCAATACATTTTAATTTACACATAGCCCCAATTACCATTTATATGATTATCATGATTCTCTTTATGGTAGTGGACAGAGTAATTTGGGGAGAGACCACAGGGCATACAAATGTAAAAGTAATTACTGACGTTTTACAGAACATTATATACCAACAACCTAATGAAAGCTATTGAAAATTCTTGTGAAATGGTAAGGTTTAAATTTTGACTACTCGGTTGAGTTTGTTGTGAAACGGCCTGATTCCTTGTGACAATGGTGGAAAATTTTCTACGCACAGAGGTCTGTGGCAAGAGGTAGCAAGCAATACTGTCTTTGTGGTGAAGATGGTACAGGGTCATGATTCCAGGACGGTGAAAACGCCCCCTAGAGGCACAAACTGTGGTCGTGACTTCCTGTCCAGAGGCTAACATTTAGAGAGTGAACCTGCTTAAAATCATTTGACACAAATTGTAAGGCAAACTTTGAAGTTCTGCGAACCCTCTGGGAATCATTTGTTTGATTCATCGGCTGTTAAACAGATGTCCTCACATTAGAATTTCAGGGTCCATAAAATGTGATAAGATCTGAGAATACATCTAAAAAAAGAGACCATAAAAAAAAAAAGAAAAGACTGTCTTTGTGAATTTTTTCCCCACTTTCTGCTCCTTCCTTTTTTGTATGTGCTCTAGCTACCCATGTAATTCAATGTCAAAGCTACAATAATTAGCCATCGGAGACTTATTGACTTTATGTTACAAACACATGATTAACTGATAAAAATGATCAACTGTTAAAGAGAAACTAAGAGATACATAGGATCAAAACATTTCAAAATGAAGTAAGAGATACATAGCATCTCTGACATAGGATGGTTTGCTTCCTAAGATTGTGTGATACTGCAATGATGCCAAAGCAGTGGGCGGTGAGCAGTACTGAACCCATTCTAGGCTACTAAAATGCTGTACAGTACCTTCTTGCAGTGTTGGTCAGAATCAACAAGCCATGCTCCTCAGTCAGCCAGGAGATCATCAGGGGAAATAATGATACTCTCAGTGTATTGCGCTGAGAAGATTTGATGTTCAGTGGGTACAATGGGTGAATTTTTCAGTGATGACACTTTCAATTCACAATGAGTTTGAAGGGATATAACCCCACTGTAAAGGGTAGGGTATCTGTATTTAAAAGTAAGCTGCTATTTAGCTAGCAACTTCCATATAAATGAGTGCATTTTTGGCTCATTTCAGTAATTACCCAGGAGTATTATCGTGCAGCATTTTAAAGACATTTAACTGGGAAACTTTAACATGAGACTCGTGCTGTTTCATTTATCATAAATACCAGCACTCACTGTTGTATGACACATGGTCCTTCTACGTTGCTCTGACTGGAGTTTTGATGTGTAATAACTACATAGGAGCTTTTTTTTTACTCATTTATGGTTGCGAGGAAACATTTTTTTGTTTAAGAGAGGGAAAAACTCTTCATACACAACACAATCTTCAATTGACCTTTCATTTTAAGAAGCTAGAAGTTGGCACAGAAACCTCTGACTTGCATTATTTCCCTGCAGGAGATTTCAGAACATATTTTTCTCTCTTGAACCGGGGCCATGCCCATGCTATACTAGCAGTCTACTATAGAGCCCTGGGCTCCAAATTCTTTTTCTTTAGAGAACTTCAATGTTGAAATAGTTCTTTTTATTCTGTGTATACTGTTCCAAAGGGAGCATTTAGAAAAGCCTTAGAAGATATGATATTGATCTGAATCTTGTAGAAAATAGATTACTTGTGTTCTGGTCCCTTTCTCAATGATGTCATGATGAACACATGCACTAAATAAAACCTCCTGTACTACACAAACGTAAGGTACTATATAAATACCAGGAAGTTCTGAGTAAACTTCTGTTTTCTACTCCATGTATATAACTCCGAATAATAGTCCAAAATCCTAAATGAATAAAGATCTAATTCATTACAAGACAGTCCTAAAGATGATAATGAACTGTAAATATGTTACATGGGTGATTCCTTTTAAAGTCATTTTTCCCCTTGACTATCCAGGTAGATATGAGAGGAAAAAGGATTTCTGGGTAGCATTCATCATGAATTTAGGCTATGAACTTCTCATTTTGGTCGGTTTTATACTAGCAGACCTTATTGGTTGTAAAGTTAAGGTTGGAGATAGCTTTGACAATACTCTCTTGCTCAGAAAGGACCAAGTGACAGACATAGAAGAAGGAGATACAGTCAAATGCGGCATTGTTACTAGGTATAAATGTACTTTCTCACAGCAGAAAAGAATGACTTCTTCCAATTAACAATTATCTGCACAGTGGTGTGCTTTAATGACTACATAGAGAGTACGAATGGCATAGAGATTCATCAGGGAGTATATGCATAGTTAATTATGTCTGAAATAATAAATGTATGATTTGCACAGGATAAGGTAAACAGCCAATTAAAATAAGATATGATATAGCCTTTCTCTACTCATTAGTCAAAGCATAAACCATTTTAACATTGCCTAAATAATTTACTTGTGTTAAAATAAAGGGAAATGCTTAAAACATTAATAGGGTACTTTACAATCTTGAAGTCAATAAGTTGTTATATGATGGTTATGTAAATAATTTACAATTCCATTCAGTACTAAGGCTGCTATCAATGGAGCAAATACTTCAGGATTGCAATGGATTTCTCTACTGGGCCAAGCTATCTCCAATGACTTTTCACAAATGAAGCCTGAAGAGGATATGGTGCTGATTGCACTATTTCTGTTTCTTTCCATGGAAATGTTATCTTTGAGATTTTATTGATTTATGCTGTAATCTTCCCACCGCTCTAACTGCTATGAAAAGCTACACATAAGTGCCAACAGGCTACACCTGCCTTTCTGAGGAATTAGAAAATGAGATAAGTTTAAAAAAAAGACAGATATTCAGGAAAGCAAACATACATGACCTGACAATTCTAGTCCTGAGCATCAAAGATTCCAAACCAGGATACAGCAAAGCCACCAGCACAGCTATGTTCATTGCAACACCATTCAACATAGTGAGAGTTTGGAATCACTCAGATGCTGCTCAATAGATGAGCAGATCAAATCAAGAAAATGTAATATATAACCATATATAATTATATATAATTATATGGTTATATATTATATACAGTACATATAGTATATATAGTATATAGTATATATAGTATATAGCATATATGCTATGTAATATATAATTATTATAGTATATGTAGTATATATAGTATACTATATATAAATACTATATAGTATATATGCTATATATAATTATATATGATTATATATCATTATATTATATAATAAAATGATATATAATTATATATAATATATAATAAAATTTTACTCATCCATTAGAAAGAATGATGTTGCATTATTTTCAAACAAATGAAAGGGACTAGAAAAAATTATGTTAAGTGAAGTAAGTCAGGCCCAGAGAGAAAGAAGTTGAATGCTTTCTTTTATATGCAGAAGCTAGAATTTCATTACAAATATATCAGTAAATGCTTTGGATGGCATGCAAGTATATATAAAGGTATTAATTGAAGTTCAGTAGATTTGGGGGAGAACTCAAACAGTGTAATTTCTTCCAATTTTAAAGTCACAGTTCAAAGAAATAAACATCAGGACATGAGTACTTGAAATGGGTGGGGTGGGCTCAAAGGTACAGTGAGTAGACAAATGAAGAGAAGGGGGAATAATGAAACAATAACATCCATGGTATATTCTACACAATTTAAGGAAGGTGAAAGAAAGGCTAAGTTGGGAGGGATGGGTGAGCATGTTCAAAGAGGTGACATTGATCCAAACATTGTATTGAAAATGACTTTGCTGCATATCAATTCCTTTGTATAATTTCTTAAAGATAATAAATATAACTTTAAAGATAAAAAAGTGAAAAACTTAAGCATAGATAAAATCTCTTTTATTATTGCATTCTTAGTAGAGCTCATATTGAGTATGCAGGAGAAATCTACTATTTCAAGAATAATTTGACCGAAATGAAGCATAAAATAGATTATGTGCTCAAAAGTACTTAATACCAATAAGAAATCAAAAAAGTAAAACGTTGCTGACCACTTCCCATAGTATTTAGTTGAGATGGAAATATAAGTATAATTTAAAGAAGGGACGAGTTTAGTGTTCCCAAGGGAAGGTAGCATGGCATGTTGCCCATATGCAAAGAACTTAAGAGACAAAAGCTTGAGGTTCTTCACTGTTGAAGGGAAAGTGCCAGACAAACAGCTCCACTTTCCACTAAGTTAGATCAAATACAACTAAAGGACACACAGAAAATATGACATCATTTTACTTAACATCGTTATATGTACATAGCGTTGACCTTTTCTACTTGTCCCACACGCTTACTAGTTATTGCAAATATGGGTAACCCTGGGACCTATGTTTCTTTGGGCCTGGCTTACTTCACTTAATATAATTTTTCCAAGTCTTTCTATTTCCTAACAAATGGGGCAGTGTCATTCATGAACCCCAAGATAGGTACACAGTTTTCATTTTTCTTTCTTGCTATTGTTCCTAACGTATTTATAATGTACCTTGTGATTTTTTTTGTTGCTTTTTATGTTCCTCCCCCACGGTATAACCCCTGTTTTCACTGTATTTGTTGGTGGTGCCCTGTATCTTGTATATACACTTCTCTAATTCAGGGAGGGGAAGGGAAAAATCAAAATGCTTAAATAAGGATACAGGTTGATCTATTGTAACAATGAGATGTATAAGACACTATGTTGAAAATGAACTTCACAACTTTGGCTGGGGGCGGGGGGTAAGTTGTGTAGGTGGGAGAAAAGGGATGGTAGGGGAAAAACAAAGGATGAAGAAACAATGCTCGATAGGAAATGTACTCATTACCTTGCTCATGTAACTGCAGCCCCTCTGTACAGTATTTTTACAATTAAAAATGTACAAAAAGAAAATATAATGTCAATATCTTTTGGAACTGTTCCATCCCCTGTCCTTAAATTATCTTAATCTCAAATGAGTCTTCCTAAACTTTCAATTTCTTAGCTTGTTTAGTCAATGGGTCACAATCTATGTTCAAATGCTGCAGTAAAATATATTGTCAAACAATAGAAATGATTGGATCATATAATAAAGATATGGGCATGTTAGATCTGCCCTTTAATTAGATACTTCAGTATAAGAGGCAAAGCTACTTATCTCCATGCTTTATAAAGTTCTGTGTGTGTGTGTGGTTTTTTTTTTTTTTGTGTGTGTGTGTGTGTGTGTGTGTGTGTGTGTGTGTGTGTGTATGGATGGATGATCCTAGGAAAATATCAAGAACTACGTTAAAATAATGCTCCAATTGGCATGTCAATATATCTGCTCTCTTAGAAGTCTGCAATACATTTTTGGCTATATATTTGATCCATGTACCTTACCCACATTTCTTGTATATTTTAGGAAATATTCATTTAAACTGTTGAGGAGCTCATCATAGTAGCTTGATCATATCAGGAATAAAAAAAAAAACTGAAGGGTTTGATAATCTGTACTCAATCACTAGTGAAAATTACAAAAATTACAATGGAATCCACTTGCATTGAATTTATTCCCCTTGAAGATGCAACCTGAGAATTAAAAGCTGATACTAAAAAAGCTTTCATTTTGTCTGGGAAGCCTTTCTTCTGTAGGCTACAAGTATTATCAGAATCTCAACAGGCAGTTATTCTCTACCTCTTCATAACACATTTAAATATACAGTTATTGCTGTCCATAGTTATTGCTATAAATATGTAAGGCATCCTCATGAATGAACAAAATCCCATACATCCCACCCCCTCGTTAGCATAGCAGTCAGAAGACAGCCACTGAATTTGACACAATACTCAGTTCTCCCCTATAATGAGAAAAACAGTAAAAACGGTTGAGTTTTCTAAGCTGAAGCACAATAAAATACACATATAAGAAACTTCTCAGATGGGTGTTTCAATCTCCTTTCCTTAGAGGACATTACATTTTAGAGTAGCAGAAGGTGAATTAGCAACTGGTATCTGTATATCATGGTACACTTCTCAAAGACTCTAACAAACAGATATGTTTAGACATATTCATGGTGAAAGTTGCATGATCACTTGTTCTTTGTTTTTAGCCCCATTAGACAGAATATTTCAAAAATACTGAACTAGGTTTTATTTGTCTGTTTAAATTCCAAGCAAAGGATAATTTAGTAGATCATCATAGTCTAAGATTTATATAGTGTACAAAGACTCACACATATGTGGCCTATCTGTAAGCTGGTATCTTCAGTGGCAAACCCTTGTTTTATTATGAATATTATAGCTTTTCAAATTTGAATAGCTCTTTTTCCTTGTTTTATATATAAATGTTTGTGTTTGTGTTATAAATGATATTTGAGTGAACTATTTTATTGTTACTATTTGTGGGTTGACAATATAAAACACCTAAAAATGTCATTAAGATATCTATAACCATCCTTGATAGGTGAGTTTGACTTATATTACTCACTTAAAGCTTCAAATTTTCAGATGATTTTGTCTTTCTGAGCCCCATAACTTTATCTTCAAAGTACAATAGCAGTTATTTCCTCCGCATCAGAAAGAAAATATCTCAAATTAACACTGCTGCAATTGAGGGCACAACTGATTCTGAAAGTAATTTTTTGTTCTTCCTATGTCTTTTCAGGTATGCCATATAAAAACAACATCCTATTAAAAGACTTTATAAAAATGTAATAGGCAAGACAATCTTAAAGTCAAGTGTGTCAGCTAATAAACCGTCAGAGCTGTAAAATCTATACTGTCTTCTAGCCATTGAGTTTATTCCCTACCAAAATAAAACTTGTGCAAATAAGAAAAGCAATTTTAGACTCCCCAAAAACTTTAGACCAAGATAGAAATGGAGATTTATTTTGTTTTTCTAGATGCTACCCAACTCGATAAAGGAAATGGGGTAAATTGGGGTGAAGAAGTAGGATGTGTAGGTAAACAGTATTGTTCTGTATAATGGCAAAAACTGTGAACCACAACCACTGCCCTCATGTGCCAAAAAAGACCTAATAAAATTTAAATGGATAAAAATTAAGCTAATTAAAGTAATTAACTAGTCAACATTTAAGAAAAATTTAAAATCCAATTGCTCATTCAAGCAAATGACATTTCAAGTGCTCATGTCTAGTGTGTTTTAAATTACTACAAAATAGAACATGTCTATCATTGTAGAAGGTGATCTTACACAGTCTGGAGTAAAGCAATCAAATTAAAACTTAATTTTAACATATCTAAAGTTTTATTTACAGCTTGAAATAACCTGGCCTTTTGGTAATAGGAAAAATACCAACACTGTGATTGTTATTTACATGTAAGGTGGATTAATTTCTAAAACCCTTTATGGTATATGTGCCCATAGGAAAATGAATTTTTACAAGCTGAAGTTCAACTTGTTCATGTAACCAGACCATAGATTAAACTAAACATAAGCAAAACAAAATGACCCAGATCATACAAATGCTATTTCATAGCTGCTCATACTCCTGAATTTCTTCCTGTCTAGTCATTTCAACCCAAGAGTATAACCATTACCATAACTTCTAACCATATAAATTTCTTTGGGTTGATGCATTATTTTATATCAGGACCACATATTACCTTATTACCTAGTCCTGCATGCTGAATTTTTACCTGGTTTTGCATGAGATTTATATAGTGGCATTGGTATATTTTTATATGGTCAGTTTTCATGGTAATGTAAAAAAAGTCAACAGCCTTTTTGAAAATAGTCCCAGGTCCAGGAACCAAATGATCTCTGTTACCTTGACTCTACTCTGTTATAAAGTAAGAGCTGCCATACAGAGTACATACACAAATAAATGAATATAGTGAATATAGTGACAGTGTACCAATAAAACTTTATTTACAAAAAAATAAGGCAGGAGCTCCTATTGGTTCATGGTGGGCATTTTATGAACTTCAACTGTATACGTTTCCATTGTGTAAGTTCATCATAGCCTATCCATCCTTCTGTTAATAGATATAGGAGCTGTTTCCAATATGAGGCAATTATTAGTGCCCTGTGAATATTACTATGCGTGTATTTATGGTGTAAACGTTCATTTCATTCTGGCTTCCCTTCTAACTGGCACGCACCCCTATCACAGTTAAGGTGCTTGTCTTTTAGCAGATAATGTCAATCTTATCCTCCAAAATGGGTTGGATTGTGACCCCTCTAGTGAGTTTGAGGACTTAATCCACAGTGTCTTGGGAATGAAACCATAGTGGGACATAGGTCTCTGTAGGTGATGAAGCGACACTGAGATTGCTGGGGTAGATTCTACTCCAATCTGATTCTCCTTATACGAGAGACAATAGGACTCAGAGATTAACACAGAGCAAAGGTGTTGGCGCAAATGCCATCCACATGCCAGGGAATACCTAAGCTTCCCAGAGACTGGGGAGGTTCATGGAGCAGGAGGCCTCATGAAACCCCAGGAGTCACCGACTATTTGGACCACACTCCGATCTTACACTTGTAGCATCTTAAACTGTAGATGATAACTCTCTATACTTTAGCATGTTTAATCTACACAGTTTGTACTTCTTTGCTTCACAACAGAAGGGAATTAATCATATAACCTCTTAGGTCTCCCCAATTACATATGTCTAAATGAGAACATTCTCGATATTGTCACTCCGACTTGTTCATTTTGCCCATTACTTACTTCCTAGGTTTGTTCTCTGTAAAACTTGATTGAAGTCAATTCTGTGCGAGCAAACCACTTGACTGTCTTTTCTTCGCCTTACAAAGAATAGTATAGACTACCAATTGATATTTTTGGATTAAATCAATGTGAATACTGTTGTAACTTCTCTGCTCTTTGAAACTGGAAGTAAATGGGCTAGTTAGACCCCAAGGCACTGGTGAGCTAAATACAGTGGTTAATGATTTCAAAAGACCTGGAATGAATGACAATGTGAACTCATTAAAAATGAATTTAGAACTGAAATATAGCTTAATTTGGTGGAGGTTTTGCCCAGCAAGTAGAAGGCTTAGAGTTTAATTCCAGGTATCATCTAAAAAGGCGGGAAAAGAAAGTGTTAAGTAGAAAAATAGAAGTTAATATCATAAGCTAGTGTTTACTAGGTATGTGCTATGAATCAATTAATATGTTTATTTTTTATTTAAACAAAAAGGTAAAGTTAGTACCATTTTGTACAAATAAGAAAATGCCTACTATTTATGTAGCACACAGATCAGTTCAAGAAGTATCTAATAAATGCTAAATTTCAGAATTCTCAACACATTTAACAGAAGAGCTAACAATTGCCCAAAAGCTTACAGCTTGTAAGTGGTAGAAGCAACTTTTGAACTCAGGGTTATTTGATTCAGCTAAGTTTTCTGGATCTTTCTGGATAAATATGTTCTTTCTGAACATTTTTGGAAATGATCTTTAAGTAGTTGTACAAAGAGTTGTCATTTAACAAAGCAGTCTATGAATACAATGTATCTTAATTTCATCCCTTTCAACATTCTCTCTCATTCTTCCCCTGCTCTCCTCTTTCCTCAATTTCCTTAATTTTCTTGGTTATCAATTAGATTCTTGCCTTCGTTTCCCTCCCTTTTTTCCCCTTCATTTATCCAGCCCTTTCTTTTACACCCTTTTGAGTTCCTGATTCCTGGTGTTTTATTTGGCTGAACTTTTGACTTTGCCTTTCTAAGGAATTGCATTATTTGAGTTCTCCCCTTGAATCTCCCCTGAATCTCAGTATGGTAGCTAAAAATGTACTTGGTCTGCAAACTTGCATCTGCAAACAGATTCACATGAATTATGGTGATTTTTATTTTGTATGAAAACAGAGCTTCAGAGTCAGCTACTTACACAGTGAAGAATTTGTAGTCTATGTTGGAGCAAGAAGCCCAAATAAAAATGTCAAGGCTGGGTCCCAGTGTCAGGCAGACAAGGACAGGGAGAGCAGAGGGCCTTTCCCTCATAATACAGGTGATGCTGAGGGCAAGAACATCATTTTCAAAGGTGAGAACATTTGTGACATCAACTCGACAGCTTCACCTTTAGGTATCTGGAGAATTTTAGCCCTAAATAATGATCTTGCCTTCCTCTCTCACTCTTAACTTCTTGTCAACCTGATAAAAATTACTGAAGTAGGTTTTGCTTTGAAACAGTGACTAGCGTTTTATTGTATTAAGAGGATACAATGTTATTTAAAAACAGGAATAGAAATCTTGTCTATCAAAAAGACAATGTATGTTTCAGGACCACCTAGCAGAAAAAATTGGAAGAAGCAGTTAAATAGCTACAACTGAATGGCTCAACCTTCCTAGGACCCACGCAGTTTGTAAAATCTTCATCGTTTAAGTGTTTAGCTGCTCTTGGCTGTCTGATTCAGTGTTTCCTATTCAGGGACATGTAGTCTTCCTCTGGGACATTTTCTGCCAGATGATGACATGGATGCTGTTCCAAAATGAAATTTGGAAGCTACTTTAAATTGAATCTCACCCTCCAGAGTAAACAGTGGATGGAATCTGCCTATTAAATCATCAACTTTTAATTAAATCCTTCGCAGTTCTATGATCCCTGTACTCAACAAGGTGATAAATGCATTGTGTTTTAATGGACTTATTTTTGTACTAAACTCATTTTTTTTAAAAAAAAAGGAAAAGGAAATTTGATATTTACCAAGTTACCAATAGGAGCTTCACAATGGCTTTTATTTCTGACTACAACATTGCAAAGTGTTTACAAATCGTAATCAGTAACACAGGGGCAAATCCAAGGCAGACTAATTTTCTCACCTTGGCAGAGTCTAATGCCCGGTACTAACCTCAGATTTTTAAGTTGATTCAATTACAAGTTTCAATAATCCTCCAGTCCTGCTAATATCCACACCACTCTCATAGCCTCGTTATGAATAGATTTTAATACCATTACATTCACTGGATAAGTATCGTCAGGTTTCAAGAGAAGTAGCTGGTGGAATTAAGCCACATGATATGTAGCCCACAGAGAGATGGTCAAATTAGACTTAAAGTTGAAGACCCTTGACTCTGGAGCACGGGTTCTCAAGGTTGATGTACATAAATTCACTTGGAGATGTTAAAATCCTTGGGCTTGGTCTCAGCAAAGAGAAGACCTTTACAACCAGCATGTAAAAATCTCTTGCCAATGTGAAGGTAATTCTAATATGCAGTTCCAGTTGTAACCCCTACCTTGCTCTTTCTGTCTCCCTTTGACTAGCTTTACCCTTTAGGAACAAACATTGAGAATAAAATTATGCTTCAACTTATAATGTACACACATTTTTTTCTCCTTAACATTGGATTTAGATTCTTCCAAGTGAGACTGGAAAGATGACAAGTGTTCATATAAGAGCTGAGAGTTGACTGGAAAAAAAATAGATGCAATTAACCTTATAAAAAGAAGAATTTCCAAATTAGCTGGTAGACATCAAGAAAATAATCTCATTCACAATGGCAACAAAATAAAAATATTTAGTAGTTCACTTAGCAAATGAGGTGAAAAAGTCTCTGCAGTGAAAATGGTAAAACATTAATGCAAGAGGAAGAACACAAGAATTGGAATGGTAGTCTATGTTTACAGACAGGACGCAGTGTCACAAATGCTGACCGAGGAAAATGAAAATCCCCTTGTAATGCAAACTTTTTCTTCACCTTCCAATAATCATGAAAACAAGAAAATTTCCAGAAAATAGTGGTTTGTTTAGTAGCCATTTCTCACCCAAGGTTCTGTGGATCACGTTTGAATCTCATGACACGTGTGAAGAAGTTGTTGGGCTTGCATCAATTCACGGACATGCAAATGTCTTCCATTTCTCACTGTTGTTAATAGTGCTGCAATAAATGCAGGAATGGGCTCTATCGTTGTCCAATGTGTTAGGAATTCTTGAATATATTGCTAATGAAGGAAAGCTTTTTACTATAAAGTAAAATAAAAATTTACCAGCTAGTCATGAATGTTACCAGACTGGAGGTGGAAATATAGATAGAGTGAAATAAAAGAATAGACTTAAATTCCCAATTCTGGGACTCTCAGAAGGGAGATAGTGGTATACAGCACTTCATATGGAAGACATTTCAAACACTGGAGTTGGCATGGAGTTTACGAACTGGCGGGGGTGGGGAGGTGAGGGATGGAGGCATTAAATATACTATGAAAGACGCGTGTTAATAGTTGAAGAGCTGAAACCAGGAAGCAGAATGCAACCTTACATTATCCCAGCTGACTGTGCACAGGACAGGAGAGTCAACATGTTTACCCCTTCTGCATTCTAAGAATGAAAGTGGAAGAAGGTAACAAGAACAACTTTAGTGCATAAGTACATTTGAAAATAAGAAATCCATAAATAAAAAGAATTGGTTACCTACAGAAAGATTACACATGGAGACAGAATCATCTGCATGTGGTCTAAATAAACAATTTCAATGTCTAACACATTCCTCATAGAGAAATACAAGCTCTGAGGTGTATGAAAAATGCAAATGGAATAGGAGTGTGAAAGAGAGCAATCTTTCCCCCCCCTCCCTCGTGGCAATCAAAATAGAACTGGCGTAAGAGATGGTATTTGAAGTATACTTTGGAGATGAAAAAGGGTTCATCTTTCAGACAAAGGAAAAACCTGTGCAAAGCCCCAGGCCTATGAGTCCTATGAAGCTGTTCTGTTTTAACAGACTGAGAAAGGGATAATGGGAATTTGGAGAGAGTGAGGAAGAAAAGGTAAGTTGGGTTTTGAGCGTAAATTCAGTGCTCATGGAATAGGACATGCTTGTGGTTGAGTTTGTGAAGTAATTGCCATAATAGTGTAGAAGGTGGACTGATGGGGGAAGAGGATGAAAAGGAAATCCAGGGAGAGTAATTCAGATGGACGAGTGATATATTTCTAGTTTTAGAAGACACCACCATCATGATTTCCATAGTTGTTACACTAGTTTACAAGCCTATCAGTAAGGTGTAAAGGTTTTGAGCCTCCAAAATATGTTATTGTACTAGCATGCTCCTTCCCCATCCTCTCCCCCCCTGTATCTGTGCACACCTTGGCAAATAGTGTGGATAAATGAACATGTGTGAGAAACAGCCATTCTAAGCCTGCATGTATACTATTTATTCTCTTCTGGTTTATAGAGAAACACCAGCGCCCTTATAAGTTTCTCTGTTTCCAGTCTTTTAAGTTACCATTATTGAATCAATATGGAATATACTTTAAATACATAAATCTTAAACTTCAATTTTCAGCAAGGCATGTGTGTGTGTCTGTGTCTGTGTGTCTGTGTGTGTGTATGTGCATGTGTGTGGTTTGCATCAACTTCAATCCTTCAGGCCTCAGCTTTCTGAGGAGCTTGGATTATAGACATGAGCTATCAATACCCAGCTCCTAATACAGTATTATTTTGAGAATTTAAAGAGTAGACCAGAGAGGAAGATTGAGGAAATAGCTTTTCAGTAGTGACCATATGGACTTGCCTTAGCATTTTCTACGAGTGTTTTTAAATATCCTTCCAAGGCTTTGTAAGAATAAAATAGCATGGGAATGAAAACAAGTCTAATATTGTATGTATGTATGTATGTATACATGTATGTATGTATGTATGTGTGTGTTGCTGGTACCAGAATTTGAACTCAGCCTCTCTTGCTCTGTGCTCATGCATTCTCTACCACTTGAACCACACCTCCAGCCCTAAATGTACTTTTGTTCAAAGTCCAAATGGATAACATTCTTCCAGCTGACACTACTGAAAATATATCATAATTATTAAGAATATCAAAGATGAGCCTTTCTTCCTCTTGAAATCTGGAAAGGGTTTGTACCCCCAAACTGAAGAAATGGCAAGAAAGATTGTGTAGTTTCAGAGAAGTGAAGTGGGACTGATTACAGAAATAATATCAGGTGCCTCAGCTATTCTTCGTCAGGAATTAGGAGTACACATTAAAGGTATAACTGTCTTTGCAGGAAGGGCCTCAGAGATGACACTGCTCCCTGGGAGTATTACATTATTTTTTTTAAGTTATCTTGGTACGCACACATTATTTGTCTGTTTACCTTTGCAATTTCCTCAGCTGTCAATTAACTAACCTAGCCAATTATTATAAGCACTTCAAGTACAGCAGTCTAATGCATATTCCACACAGTCCCAATACTCCCTTTTCTTTTTACAATTCACCGAGCATTTAAGTTTCATAATTCTTACTTATGGGCAAAAGTAAAACTTAACAGATTTTTTTTCAAATTTTAATTCTTTGGAGTGTAAATCCTCTTTTCTCCTATCTTCTGTTCTGCAAGCTAATGCTCTCAGGGAAAGAGAAGTATTCCTGCTCAGAACTCTGCCTCTATATGCAGGTTCAGAGAAAAGTAGGAATTCAAGAGGCAATTCAAAACCACCTCAGACCCATGGCTTTCAAATCTAATTGATAACCTAATAGGAATAGATGGGCACAACAAACCTGTTAGCTTACTGTCCTTTCAGTTTAGAGTTTTTCTTTAGTTTCTCTCCAATTAGTTTTTCTCCCCTCATTTACTGAGAAGGCTACCATTTCTAGGATGATTCTTGGATACATGTATTCCAAAATTAAACCCTGATTATTCAAAATTGGACCTGACATAGAAATCACTATTTTATTTTTGTCCCATGCAGTGGTAATTTCTATTCCAACTCATTTTTCGCATCAGTAGCCTCTAAGGATCCCAGAAGGAAAGGATTAAATGAATCAACATGTGTGAAGTCTTTTGAGCTCACACTTAATGAAGACTTTGAAATTCCCAGGAGTAAAGTACGATCAAAGTGGTAACCACTATTATCTTCTTAATAAATGACTTTTGCTTTTCCTTTCCCTGGTGTCACTTTTTTTTTACTCTTCAGATATTTTTTCACTTCTTTTGAATTTAATTTGAAATGAATGAAAATGTTTCTTGTAGATTTTTTTTCCTTTGCCAAATTAGTATTTATTAGTCAGATGCATTTCTGAAGAGACTAATAATATTTTCCTTACATTTAGTTTTGGTCCTGACCATTGTATTGAGTTTTCTTTTCAACTTTGCCCTAAGTGATTGACAGTTATATTCATGGAAAATAGCTTCTCAGAGAATTTAAACACATGATTGTCATGAATGTATGACCATATGCTTTAATTCTAAAATTCTCGATACTATATAAATTCCCATTTACAATGAAACAAAATATATTACATAGAAAAATGTACATAGAAATATTACATAGAAAAATGGGCTGGACAATGAAGGGAAATATGTTTTGAAATGATTTCACTTCACTTAAAAATAGTTTAAACTATGTCAAGATACTTATTGTAAATTAAATTATAGAATTTAGTTTCAAACCCCCAAATGAGTCAGATGTTTGGTATGTGCAAATTGGATATTAGATAAAAATATCCCATTTGGAAAGACGCTGTTATATCCTGAATATAGGCTTTTATTTACTTTCACAAATATAAAAGGAGACATTTTGACAAACATCGTAAGATGTATTAAAAACTGGTATGGATTTGTTATGTGCCTTCTAATTCCTGGATTTAGGCTTGCTCCATGACGAGGACCAGAAACTATAAAGAAGAAAAAGGAAGTCATGTATTTTCCTGACCCATAATACATTTCATGACTGACATTGCTATAACAAAAAAATTAACAAGAGAGACACACACAAATTTACTTAATTCAAATGCTGTCAAGAATCCAATGTGTATTCTACAAAATTAAGAAGAGTGAGGGAAAGGCTGGGCAGGAAAGGGATGGGTAAGAATGTTGAAAGGATGACATTCATAAACTGCTTTGTTACATGGCAACTCATTGGTACAACTACTTTAAAAAATAATAGAAAAAGACTTTACATAGCATAGGGACCTCCCGAAGGGAAGACACCAAACTACAGGAGAGCTGTGTTCTTATGAACACCCTTGAAGATAGATGTGTGATCAGCAAAGGGATATAAAGTTAATGTTCTGGGAAGGAGTGCAGAGGGTCCCTGGTATCTACTGTGTGACATTTCATTTCTTTGGGTGTAAGGCAGGGACTCTGTCACCTGAGGTTTTCAAGGACAGAGGAAGGAAGAATTACAGATGGTGACCATCTGAGATTGTGTGGTCTGCCTCCCTGTCAAAAGGCTGATGAAGTTAAGGAAGCTCTTCCTGACTTAACTGTCCAAATGCTGTGTGGCATCTTGCAGAAGCATGTTGGTATGCCTTGACATTGCATATCATGTTCCTCGGGAAAAATCTGCTTCTCTTCAAGGCATTATAAAAATCAAAAGCAGATTAAGAACATGGGACAAATTAAAAGTTCCATACACTGACCATGAATCCAGCTGTTAAACATGAACTTATATTTTTAATTGAAGGGAGTAACACAATCCTCTCCTTGATCTGTTTATCTCAAGGTTTCCCAGCATCTTCTTCCTAACTGTAGTTCAACCTGGGTGTTATGTCTTTGCATTGCCCAATTCTATCTAGAATCATGCAAAGGCAAGTTGGAAAGTATCTTTGTCCCCTGCTAAGTACTAAGTGTTTACCCTGAGCTGCCTACCGTATGAACCTTGCTAGGTCTGTTTAGCTTAGCTTCCTCTCAGAGGAATGTTGCTTTTTCGTACTTTTCCATTCACTGACCCCTGTCTTCATCCTTGACTGTACATCCTCAATTATCCATGCTGTATTTTGAATTGAGCCCAGTTCTATTCTGAGGTATCTTTCCCTCAACTACAACTGAAATCTATTTTTTAAAATTCTTCAAACTACATTCCAGCTGTTTTTTTTTCTCTAGCTGTATCTTAGTTGAAAAGAAAATTTGTATGGAACACTTCCTGGGCAGAATGAAGACTATTATGCATCCTGAAATGATGGCCAACCTTGCATGAAATTTGTTGAAGTATCTTCCTCACCATGTAGCCAAGGTTGGAATGTACCTAATCAGAATTGAAACACGGCTTTATTATTTTTCTTTTGATCACAGTTTCTTCATATTGTTCATATTCCTACTTTCAACATCAAATCTATAATGAGGACGTCTGAAATCAAGTTAATATTCCATAGTTCTTTTTTATCCATGCATAAGTTCCTACCTATCCACGTATTTTGGCATTTAGGAGGGTTTTTTTTAAAGTAACATCTTTACAAAAATATTATCTGTCATCAAGACGAAATCTCATTTGCAGATTTATTTGTACTTTACAGATATCATCATAATTTGTACATTCCATGTGCTATGGGCTCTTGCCCATATAAGTTTTGTTTGGTTTTGCTGTTCTGTTTGGAGGGGGTACAATATAGAAACTTCCTTCTATTACTTTGTAGCTGGGCTACTCTGTGACCCAGGCTTGCCCTGGATTTAGAATCCTTTGTATCAGCCACCAAAGTGCTTGGTAAATAGTCATATAGCACTGTGCATGGCCTTTGTCTATGTCATCCAGATCTGAACAACACTCTTATTAGATACTTGTCATTAGTTCCATGGCTAACAGACTTGAAATATCCCAAATATTCCATCTCCTTCTCATTTTTAAACCAATTTTGCTCTTCAATTTTCTTACAAATCTACATGCCATATTTTCTAATTCTTGAATTATCAGCACTTCTTGATAAGTAGTTTAGTGCCAGAAGAAAAGTGTGTCACATAAAGAGAAAGAAAATAGTGGGTTAGAATTTGGAGTTTTGAATCACACTGCCTTTGGGTGAGGTTCAGCTCTGCTCTTTAATTTGAAGAAAGTTATTTGCAGCTTCTGTGAATGAGCCTTCTTACTGAGAGCCAAACATAAAAAACAAACAAACATATTATCTGTCTTATGTTTCTAAAGCTTTTGCTTGAGACAATACTAGAAAGTCCTTGCAATAAAGAACTTAATAAATTACCATTGATGCTGTTATTACCATTATATGTAATGGTATTTTATGTTATTATATATTTTATTATATATATATTATATATAATATATGTAATGTTATATAAAATACACATATATCTGTGGTAGCTATTTAACTACTTTCAAAGGCATCTCTCTAAATTTCTTCACAGAACAGTGAACTGCTTTCCAACAGTGTTCAAGAACATCTGCAAAGCTCCCTGGGCTTGAGAATATGCCAGCACATATTCACAGAATAAAAAAAAAATAATCCTTAAATTCACATAGATATTTTTGTTCACTCAAATACACTCACAAAAAAATTGTTGAAACATTCTTAAGCAGAAAGAACCATGCTGGGGCCAACCCAACATCTGATTTTAAAATATACAACAAAGACATAGTATAAAATTATCATGATATTAGAATACAGATTGCCCAATGGGAGAAAATTGAGATCACCGAGATAAACCCTATCTGTATCAAACTATTTTTGACAAAGATGCAAAGAATACATAGAGAAAGAATAACATTCAGAAGATGGAGCTAGGTAAAATAGATATTAAATAGGAAAGATCAAAACTGGACAATTATTTTTTACCCCAAACCCAAAAACTTTGAAACTACTAGAAGAAAACATAGAGGAAACACATTAAAACACCTACACAGGTGTATTATTTGGATAAGGCCCCCAAAATACAGGAAAGGAAAGCAAAATCTTACAGGTGGAGTTGAAGTTTGGTTAAGCCAAAGAAACAACCAACAGAATGGCAAGACCACTGTAGAATGAGAGAAAAAATTTACCAAATACATATCTGACAATGGAGTGATATACTAAATATGTAAAGATTCAAAACAGCACATTGTAGCAAGGATGTGGAAAAATAGGAGGTTTGCTTATATTCATCTAATGGGAATGTAAATCACTGCAGCCGTGATGGAAAGCAGTATGGAGGCTTCCCAAATATTTAAAAATACATCAGCCATATGTGATGCTACGAAATTTGAGTATATATCTAAAAAATGTGAAATCAGTATGCTAAAGAGATACCTATATGCCCTCTGCCTATAGGAACCCAACAGATAAATGGGTGAATAAAATATGGTATATATACACAAATGAAAAGTAACTACAAAGAATTAAATCTTGTCATTTGCCACTAAAACAATGGAATTTGAAGTTGTCATGTTAGATGAAATGAATCAGACATAAAAAATACAAGTGCCGAACTATTTGTAGGCACATTCTAGTTATTACAAATGAAGGAAACCACACAATCCATGTTTCTTTGGGTCTGGCTCACTTCACTTAATATAGTTTTTCCAAGTCTTTCCATTTCCTTACGGATGGGGCAGTGTTATTCTTTCTGGGGCAAGCACAGAAATCCATGTTAGTTTTCTTGATTATTGCCATTCTAATTGGGGTGAGGTGAAAGTTCAGTGTTATTTTGATTTGCATTTCTTTTATGGCCAGAGATGTTGAACATCTCTTCATGTGTCTGTTGGTCATTCTTACTTCTTCTTCTGAGAAGTCTCTCTTTAAGACTTTGCCTCATTTATTAATTATTTAACAATTTATTAATTGTTTCTTCAAGGATTTGTTTGGGAAAGTTTAGTTTTGGAGCTCTAAGAATATTTTAGATATGTGGCCCTTGTCTGATTCATAGCTGGCTGGTAAAGATCTCTCATTCTGTTAGTTTTCTGTTATCTTGTTAGCTATGTCTTTTACCATGCAGAAACTCTTTTTTTTTTTTTTTTTGGTTGGTTGTGGGGCTCGAATTCTGGGCTTGGGTGCTGTCTCTCAGCTCTTCAGCTCAAGGCGAGCACTCTACCACTTCAGCTACAGCACCACTTGCGGTTTTCTGGTGGTTTATTGGAGGTAAGAGTTTCACGGACTTTCCTGCTCAGGCTGGCTTTGAACTGTGATCCTCAGATCTCAGCCTACTGAGTAGCAAGGGTTATAGGTGTGAGCCACTGGCGCCTGGCTGCAGAAACTCTTCAAGTTTCATGCAATCGCATTTATCTAGTAAACCCAATGGATAATAAAAAGGCAAAACATTACAGTGAGAAATGATAAATTAAGCAGGACTCTAAACATTCATACAGTGAGACTAAATGAGGATATTCTCCGGAGAGGATCAGAAGGGCTCAATAGCTATGTGCAAATGATCATGAAAATGATGCTTATCTAAATGAACTCCAAGAAGTAGAAACAAGAGGTTATTTTGTTTTACATTTTGTGTTCTTTTCTTTTTCTATTTTTCCCCTTTTGTCACATATTTGATTTCTGTACCTATGTCTTGTATGTAAGTTTATTTGATTTGGGGAGGGGAAGAAGAAACACAGAATTGGTGGGACAAAGGGTGATTCCGCAGTGATACTCAGTAGACACTATGTTGGAAATGAACTGTACAACTTGAGGGGGAGGAATGCCAAGAGGGAACAAGTTGGAAGAAAATGAAGGCACAGGTGACATTGTTCAAAAGAAATGTAGTCAATACCTGACGTATGTAACTGTAACCCCTTTGTATGGCATTTTTACAATAAAAGAATAGATGCTTCTAATTAATACCAAAAAGAAAAAGAAATATAGATGCTGTATATTCTCTATTATATATAGAAGCTAAGAAACTCAATCTGAAATAAAACAATAGTTATATCCAGGAATTGGAGGTGGGGGGCAGAGTTAGGGATTGTGTTGGTAAAAGGGCACATGGTTTTGCATGAATATACAAATAGCACATTAATGTGTGAAATGAATACTTCGTAATGAAAAGTATTTTAAAGCATTTCGATGAAAAATTAAATCACTCAAAGCCTCCATGGTAAAACAAAACAGTAACACTACCTCTTTCTCCCACTGAGTTTAGGAAGAGCTTCTAAGAAGAGGTACTTAATGAAGATAATTCAATCATAAAATCATATAATGTAAGAAAGATTACAGCAATAGCTATAGAGGGTCATGCAAAAGATTCTGGAGTGAAGAATAAAATTATAATGGCACAGTATGAAGTTAATTCAAGTCTAAAAATAGCACATGGCTGACATTCATAGGCAAAGGACCAGTATGAAAATTACCTCTGTGGCTACACCGAGGTTGCGTATTATATAAAATGATTGCAATTGTTGTGAAAATAGATAGTAACATATAGTTAACTATTATTTTTTTCTCCCAAATGCATTTAAAATCAATTGACCTTTTTAAAACGTCTTTTCATGTAAGATTTTGAATATTTTATTGAAAATCTGAACACTTCAATGAAGTGACTCAGAATGTAAAATACTGACTGTTGGATTTGGATCTCAGCTGCATTACATTGAAGGCACATTGCATTGAACAAGTTGTTTAACTCTGATCTTAGCTTCCTTACTCATAAAAGGAAATAGCAGTAATCCTTGCTGGAATGATGACTAATGAGGTTAACATATTCTAAATACCTAGTGTTTTGGTTGTAAGGTTGAAAAGACAATTTGCTCAGTACTTTGGCTTAAATATTCATAGCCTTAGAGTTTAAGCTCAATATCAAGGAATTGATAGGGGTGGACCAAGTGGAAGGGTCAAAAAGTAATTGGGACAGGAAGATTGTGCTGCCAGTAAATTAAGCCACTCACAAATTAATGGGTTAATTGAAATATGGGTGTCTCAGGAGGATCTTTGCTATATTCTCTCTGGCTTGATTACTGTGTCTTAGCATCTGATACTCTGTGTTAGTCTCCAAAAGTCCCAACCAAGCCAGGTGATGATGGCTCACACCTGTAATACTACCTACTCAGGAGGCTGAGATCTGAGGATCATGTTTTGAAGCCAGCCTGAGCAGAAAAATAGATGAGATTATCTCGAATAAACTACTCAGAAACAGCCACAAGTGGGTCTGTGGCTCAAGTGGTAGAGAGATAGCCTTGAGTAAACAGAGGCTCAGAGACAGTGCTCAGACCTTTAGGTGAAGCCCCAGAATCAGCAAAAAACAAAATAACATAACAAAACAAAATCCCGACAAGCAAGAAGGCTTTCATCTAATGTTGATTTGGAACTCTCAGCTGAATAAATAAATCTGTATTCTTCATTACATCATTCACTTCATAGTACTCCCTTATAACAACTAAACATACTAAGATTATGGTAGATATCCCCCCCATCTCTGCTTATCACATGTAGAAACCATGAAATGAGCTAAGGATTTTTGTGACTTTTACACCTAACCCTCTCCTATCAAGAAGTCAGATGAAAGAGATGAGCTCTTGGAACACAGCAGATTTATGTACATTTTCCCCTGTACTTATAAAAGTTCTTCACTTCAAAACAAGGCCTTGAACTCAGAATGATTTTCAGATTTGCATTCAGCAAGCCACAGCTAATCAACCGACTAGAGGTGGCATGCAGAATAAAATATATATGTTTTTATTCCTTGACTAGACAGAATAGAAAAGGAAATTATATCAAAGGAATATAAGTTTAAATATATATATATGTTTCATTCCAACAGTACATCAGATATTGAATTCATGATTCTCATTTTTATTACAGACTTCACATCACAGAAACCTATAAATAGGACTTTTATTTTTTAAAGGGAAAGGAAGCCTGTAAGTTCAACCAAACTGAAAATTCCTCTCAGTTTGGCTCCTGTGTAGCTAAATAGATGAGCATATGACATACATGTGTCTTATGAACAAATTTCAAAGCAAATGATTAAGCATTTTTATATGCTTCAGTATAAGCTAAATTCATTACAATCATGGAGTTGATTTTATCATTTTTCCCAAAATATCCAACCCCCAGGTAAGTAATAATCCTTAAAGATCATTTAAAATGGTGAAACTTTTACAACCAAAGAATTAACAGAGGAAAAAAAGAACAACATGAACAACTGTCAGTAATACCTAGACCAGGTAGAAGTGTGAAAAAGGAACACAGTATAACCTATATCTTCATACTGGTATGTACTGTTAAAAATATAAACAAGTATAGTCTTGTTTGTGATCATTTGGGTAAATGCCCAAAAGTGGGATTGCTGGGTCATAGGGGAGCTCTATGTGGAGTCTTTTGAGGAACTTCCATACTGCTTTCCAAAGTGGCTGAACAAGTTTACACTCCCACCAACAATGCAGTAAGGTTCCCTTCTGTCCACATCCCCTCCAGCATCTGTTGTTATTAGAGTTCTTGATTATAGTCATTATAACTGGGGTGAGGTGGATTTGCATTTCTTTTATGGCTAGAGCAGTTGAGCATTTCTTCATGTGTCTATTGGTCATTCTTATTTCCTCTTCAGAGAAGTTTCTCTGTAAATCTTTAGCCCACTTATTTATTGGGCAGTTGTTTCTTTGAGGATTTGTTGTTGGGGATTTAATTTTTTAAGTTCCTGGTATATTTTAGATATGAGACCCTTGTCTGTTGTATGGCTAGTGAAGATCTTCTCCCAATCTGGGGGCTTTCTATTGATCTTGCTAGCTATGTCCTTTACCATGCAGAAGCTCTACAGCTTCATGCATTCCCATTTGTCCAACCTTTCTTTGATTTTTTGTGTTTCTGGTTCTCTATTAAGAAAATTTCAGCTTGTGCCAAGGAGACCTAGGGTTTCTCCTATTCCTTCCTGAAATGTTTTTAGGGTGTCTGCTTTGATTTTGAGGTCTTTGATTCTGGTGCAGAGTGATATATAAGGATCGAACTTTAGTTTTCTACAGGTGATTAACCAATTTTTCCAGCACCATTTACTGAAGAGGCTGTCTTTCTTCCATTCTATTTTTTTTAGCTCCCTTATCAACTATTAGGTGGCTTTATGTCTGTGGGTTCATTTCTGGGTTTTCAATAATATTCCATTGTTCCTCGGGTCTGTTCTTGTGCTAGTAACAAGCTGCTTTGTAGCAGAGTTTGAAATTTGGTATTGATATTCCTCCAGCATTATTCTTTCTGTTAAGCATCATTTTTGATATTTGGGGGTCTTTTATTGTTCCATATGAATTTTTAGATTGCAAAGCTAACAATACAACTATGTTTATTGCAGCAATATTTACCATAGCTAAGATATGGAACCAACCCAGATGCTCCTCATTAGATGAATGGGATCAAGAAAATGTGATATATATATATATATATATATATATATATATATATACACACACACATACATACATACATACATACATAAACACATACATACATACAATGAAATTGACATCTTCCCATTTGTTAGGACATGGAAAAACTTGGAAAAAATTATGGTAAGTGAAGTACGCCAGGCCCAAAGAAATATAAGTCCTATGGTTTCCCTTATTTGCAACAACTAGTATATGTCAAGGACAAGCTAAAAAGGTCAAAAGCTATGTATGTATGACCAGATAAGATGATGTTAAGTGAAATGAACCCCAAGATAGGGGCACAAGTGCTTATTATCTTTCTTGCTATTGTTCTTAATGTATTTATAATGTACCATGTGATTTTTTTTTTGTTTCCTTGTATGTTCCTCCCCCATGGTATAACCCCTGTTTTCACTATATTTGATGCCGGGGCCCTGCATCTTGTATATACATTTCTCTAGCATGGGGAGGGGAAGGGAAAAAACAAAATGCTTAAATAGGTATACAGGTTGACCCATTGTAACAATGAGATGTACAAGACACTATGTTGAAAAACGAACTTTACAATTTAGGGGGGGCGGGAATGTAGTTGTGGAGGTGGGAGGAAAGGGATGGTAGGGAATAATAAAGGAGGAGATGACAATGCTTGATAGGAAATGTACTCATGACCTTGCTCATGTAACTGTAACCTCTCTCTACAGTATTTTTACAATAAAAATGTATTAAAAATATATAAACAAGGCCATGATTATTATGGTGGTAAATAAGGAACATGGCCAAAATTATGTCCCCCAATTATCAAAGAACTCTGAAGTTTGTACCCCTCCCATGGGAATCACCTATAGTAATTAGAGAATGACCTGATGAATAAACTTGATTGCATTCCTATCTTCACTTGAAGAGACTCGATTTATTAGATGGTTCCCAGATCTCTCTCCATGTTGATTTTGCAGAACTTGTGTGACAGAGAAATCTCTCTCTACAGTGGACCTCACCACATCACTAGACCTTTGCTGAAATATACATCAGGATAATAAAAGTTTTATAGCAGGTTGAAAATACTAATATAGAAATAATAAGAACCATTTTAGGCATTGATCCTTCTATAGGGTAGTTCTGATCAATGATTAAATGGACCACTTTATTTAATTCCCTGAAGACTAGTCAACCAGGAATCCCAAAACTTCTCTCTCAGAATGACTATAGAGCAGACAAATCAAATGAGCTTTGCATTCTGTTTCTACCACTTAATAGGCACTCACTGTGGAGAAGCTCACTTACCAACCCCAGCTCTTTTCTACACATTTAAGATGAACACCTACCATATGAGAACCAAATGATTTATTTTATAAGATGTGACCTACACAAATGCATAAGCAGTTGCCTTTATTTTCTCTATTTATAGACAGTATGAAACGCAATCTTCACAAGGGATATAGCTTCATTGAGCATTGTCTCTGCCACCAACCTTCAGCTTATAAGGCTTCAGAGATAGAAATTATAGACAGGCAGAAATCAGCTCATGACAAGCAGAAAATATACTGTTCTATGATCTTGAACTGGGTACTTGTCCTGTGTTCCCTAGCATGAGATGGAAACTTCAAGAATTATTTGGTGGGAGTCTGATCAAGAACTGCCATTGTCCATCAATTCCCAAGATATCTACACAGTTTAATTCTTCAGGTTATCATGCTATGACTCTCTTTTTTTCACTAATTGTCTGGTGACTTGCTTTTCCAGTATTTTTTCCAAAAACAAATGTACACCTAGTAGGGTCTTCAAACAAATCACAGATATTATCCCACAGTTTCCATGAGTCCAAAGTAAAACTGATTTCTTTGTTTCAGGTCTAATAAGACCGAAATAAAGGGGCTATGGATGTAGGATACATGCTGGGCACTGTAAGAAATACGAATTCTTCAGAATTTCAGCATGTTTGTTCCTAGTAAATAAAGAACTAGAAAAGTATAACTCAGAATTGTTTTCTTCCCCATGAGGTGGTTTATTTTAGGTTTTGTGTCACAGCAATGGAAAACTATGTCCTCTTCTCTCTGTTTCTATTTTGCTTTTCACTGTCTCTCTTTCTTTCTTTCTTTCTCTCTCTCCCTCTTTCTTTCTTTCCACACAACTACAATGTGTATGTCCATACATACATGTATACATACATACATATATACCCCATATATACATACTTTGGGAAACAAGGGTCCCTCACCTCTATAATATCTACATGCTTCTGTTTTACAAGCTTCAGGATCGTGCATTTGTAAACCAACAAGATACGAAAAATAAGTAATAGTACTTCTTTTTGCACCACATTTGCTGTGGAATATTGTTTTGTTGAAATCTCTATTCATACCTCTGACAGGGAGTGGAGAGAGCACAGACAATACATTGGCATAGGAACCTAGGCCAGCAAATCCAAGATTTGCACGTGGATGACAAAATTAATGAATGATATTCATTTCTGTGACTCTACTGTATTTTTAAAACAATGTTTCTGGGGAAACCAGGGAGATATTTCTCCAGAATACCATTTCCTTTATAGTCCTCGGCACCAAAGAAACACTCAGCTTCTAGACTCTGCTCAGGAAAGGCCAGCTGTTCTTCTGGAGTGGACTTCTAATATTTGGAATATTTTCCCACTTCTTTTCATCTGTCTTTCTGAATTTTACTCGATCAAACATGGACTAGAGTGTTCTACTTCCCTTACTCAGAGACTCCCTAAGCAAAAACATTTCCAAAATTATAACAATATGCATTGCTTTCTACCTTTATTAAATACATTTCTGAAAATAGCCCTCAAAACAAACAACAGCAATGAAAACCACATCATACACACTTGAAACCATGATTTTCTCAGGCTGTATAAAAGAAGGTACCCAAACCATCCATCCTGTGTAAAATACTTATTATCCGCTTTGACTGGAATCTACACATTAGTGACATAATAAAGAAGAATGAAGGAATCCCATTTCTCAATAGTATATGTCCAGTGTATGGACAGGTTTCGAACTCATCTTTGAAAAGGGTATTGAATAAAAAGCCAGGGTGGAAATGGCTGCCAGAATTAAATTAAGGCTATGCAGACGAATTAGAGTCCCAGGTTTTCCACACCAGCACTTCCTCCCAGATTTTGCATATTAATATACTCATTAAATGTTCTTCACTTTGTTGCCACCATCCCACACTGACACCCTATCATTAGACTGCTTAAGAAGAAAAGCTTAATAACAGTGAAATTTGAAGTTTAAATTTCTTGATTTTCCACATGAAATGCTTTCCTGAGTTATTTCAACAGAAGCCAAGACAGCCTAGGGAATTATTTGAAATAAATATTGAGAAAAAGAATTCATTTAAATAGAGATAATCCTTCCAGAAATGGATAGCAACAAGATATTTAATCACTGCATATCTAGTTAAATCACATCCAGAAACTGCTGGAAATTGAGCCTAGACAACTTCCTTAATATAGAGAACAGTGTAATACCTAAGACTTTAATCCCCTTATGATAGATATTGGACTTAGGGCTTGGGTACAGTTTTCATGATAAGAACATTTTCTGTTATTAAGATGTTTTAAACATTAGTCAGTACAAGTCATTTGTAAATCAACCAATGCACTGAAATCATCTCTCCTTCTTCAGGAAACATGAATATGGATGTTTCAAAATCAGACACAGTCAGTTTTTGTTTGAGACTTTTTCTTCTAAGACTCATTAAAAACTTACAAAAGAGGAAAAAAACACAAGCGTGTGCCTTTCATCATACAAGATTTGAGATGCCTAGAGTATAGAATTTCAGTGTATTTTTTGAGAGCTAAAAAAAAGATTTAAAAAGCATATCATGTGGCAGTCAGACCAGAATATAGAGACCATATGGTTTGGGCTTTACCCACTGTAATGGGAATAGTAAATTTTGATCTGATATATGTCGTGTAAAAATTACAAAGCATTCAGCATCAAAAGCTCAGCAAATTAAATTAAAAACATATATCTTATCCCCATTCTGGTAGGTAATATAGCCTCTGTAGTGAAATAAAGCCCATGAACAGATTTCAAATTAAATTCCTCATCGTATGAAAATAAAAATCATATAAATAATACAGTTTGTTATATGATTTGTCATCAAAATTGCTATAGTAAGGCTTATATATACTTCTATGACTTTGTAAATCTTTATCCCAAAGTAAACAACTTACAAAATTAAAATCCCTCTGTGAAAAAACTATAGTAATTTATTACATCATGTAATACCCACCACATAAGCTAAAAAAAATTACCTCTAAATATCTATAGTCTCTAATGTATTTTAGGAAAGAGCAAAGGAAAAAAAACCTAATTTCTAAGGGTCAACTTGGTAAATATAACTGTAAGTATGTTTTATTACTTTAGAGAACATAAAAGCAAAGCTATAGCTTGAGACTGTGTATACTCAATTATTTAATTAAATAACCAAAGTACATTGCCAGAGAGAGCAGAATTTCCTATGGCACTTCACAGTGCTCTTAGGTACAGAGATTGTGAAATTCTGTTATACTAACAAATACTCATTGTGTCTCTTCTCTTGGGTTCTAGCAAATGGTTCATACAATCATTAATCTTCTGCATGCTAATTGGATGACTAGCTAATGGCCAGCCACCCCAGAGACCTTCTTGATCTGGGATGGGAACCAGAAAGACCAAAGCAGGATGAGACTTTGGACTTCCAAGAAGAGAGAGGTTGTAGATCACCATCAGCCAATGATTTAGTCATCCAACGAGGCCTTCATAGAACTCAGAATAATTGGCCATTGTGAGTTTTTAGATAACTGAGTATATGGAGAGAAGTGTGACGGGAGAAGATAGGTCTCTTCTGCAACCCTTTCACCAGGCCACACCCAATGACTGTCCTTTTCTTCTGGATATTCTTTTGTTGTAGCCTTTGCAATAATCCATGATGCATGTTTCCCTGAATTCTGTGAGCCTCCCTAGCAAATCAGATCATAGTAACTCCTAGTTTAGTGAAGAACCACAATCTCGCAGGACTCAACTTTCAAATCCTAGGATTCTAAGTTAACTGCAAGTAGGTAATGTAAGGATTGAACTAAACTAGACAACCCTTACTGGTTATCTGAGAAAGGCTGGTTTGGTGGGTGAAACTGGGTATCCTGCTGGGTGTTGGGGAAGGGCTGGAAAATACTGCTTTCTCCTTCCATATTGACATATATCTCTTGCCTTTGGGGAACTGCCTCATGTTTAAGATTCTATTTGTGTTATTTTTCTGATTTAATATATGTTCAGTTCTGTTTAAATTAATGAATGTTATATGCACATGAGTATATTTCAGCAATCATCTCCTTTGAAGCATGATTTGTGATGGTCACTTTACCTAATGATTTCAAAATGGAGGTAATTTTATTGTTTTATTTGATTTTAGATACAAGACCAACTAAGAAGAGTGGCAACCATTTACAGCTTTTAAATTAGAAATTATTATAGTTAACTTCTTTGGACATACACTTCCAAATTTGGCTCTGTGTATACACACACCATACAAGCATTTGCTTACACAGTGGTGACATTATACAATATTTAGGGCTTTGCAACTCTCTTCCTATATTCCTTACATTATCAATGTCAAAGATCTATGTCAATCCTGCTATCAGTCATTTTAATTTTATTATTTTTGAATATGATTATTCCATATTGTTCTATGTCATTATTTGAATATACAATTGTTTGTTCAAGATTTAATTAAGCCTTCATCCAATAACAACTTCTTTCACTCTTTTCCCTTGATAAAAATATAATAGCAGAGGAATTTTCTAATCTTATCTTTTAGAATTTGAATGACCAGAAGGACTGAAAGTGAGAATACCTACAGACACAATTTGGTTAACAAAATCAACAAGCTTCAGGTTTTATATATATGTCAGAACACACAAATACATATGTTCTGATATTGGAAAAACAATAGTTGCAACTCTTATGATGAAAAATGTACAAATAAGTAACTCTATTCTTTTTTCTTTTTGATTTTTTTTCTTTTTTTGCTGGTATTGGGGCTTGAAGGCAGGGCCTGGAAACTGTACCTGAGCCTCTCCTTGCTCAAGGCTAGTGCTCTACCACTTAAGCCACAGCTCTACTTCTGGCTTTTTCTGAGTGGTTCATTGGAGATAAGAGTCTCTAGGACTTTTCTACTCAGGGTGGCCTTAAACAGTGATCCTAGGATTACAGGCATAAGCCACCAGCACCTGCCTGTAATTTACTATATTCTGAAAAAAATAACTTGCATGTCATAGCATGACTTATTGGGTACTTAAATTGTGTCAGGGATCAGACAGAGATCTGTAATGAACATATTGTTACATCTGTAACATGTACTATAATATACATACCATTTCTAGAAATGACAGGATAATGATTCTCACTGTAATAACCATAGTGAATCACAAGCAGAACAGCAGGTGACAGAACCACAGGGGAGAACTATCACATTTAAAAGGTAAAGTTCATATATAATTCAAAAACAATTGTAGTATGTAGGCCAAGGTAAGAAACTGCTGTACAAAGGTATTGATCCCCAGCATTTCCCTCATAAAGAGAGAGATATTAACTTTGAAAACTCAGTTATTTTTTAAAGTATGATTCCCATGAGTTTATAGTACCTAAGTACATTGCCAATGACAATTGGTTTTAATCAATTGCTTACACCATGTACTTTCTGAATATAATAACATCTTTTAATCTCAGGATTCAAGATCTGCAAATAAGGGAGCCAAGTTCTAGTGGCCCATGCCTATTAATCCTAACTATTCAGGAGGCTGAGATCTGAGGCTTGCTGTTTGAAGCCAGTCTGGACAGGAAAGTCCTTGAAACTATCTCCAATTAACCAGCAGAAAACTAGAGTGGTGCTGTGGATCATAGTGGCAGAGCATTAGCTTTGAGCAATCGAGTTCTGGGACAGTACCAGGCCCTGAATTCAAGCCCTGTGACTGCCACCAACAACAACAAAAAAAATGATTTGCAAATGAGGAATAGAAGCTAAAGGATCTTTATTTTTCTGACTCACTGGGTGAAAAGTAAAATGCAATATGTTCTTATAACCTTTCCAAAAATGCTTCAGTTGTATAAAAACTAATTTTTGTCTTTTCTTCATTGTTTAAAAACTTTCCATTGTCTTTCAGATTATTGCTAGGTTAGTTACTTTACTTGCCTGAATAAAATATATTCAATCATTTTTAAAATAGAAAGCGTTTGTACAGACTTGTGCCTTCTGCTGGTTTGGCCACTTACTTGTTCTTAGAGATAATTACGACCTGTTTTCCTCAGGAATTCTTTTCTTCCATGTGCTTTGCTAGCCAGAATAATAGCTTCTTAACTTCCACAATCTCAGAATACACTAGTTTAGATGGTACTGCAGGTTTAAGTGTCCTCACATACCCAAACTCATGTAGAACTTTAATTCCCATGGTGACGTATTAGGAAATTAGACTAGGAGAATCTATTTAAGAGGGGATGAGCTCCTGAGGATTCTGACCTCAAGAATGGATTAATTTATGGATTAATAGGTTATAGAAAAAGTGAGACTGTCAAAAAAAAGAGTTAGATCTGTCCTTGTGGGTCAGTGTTGTATTATCCTGCACACCTGGGACTCTACAGAGAGTCCCTATTATCTAAAATGACCCTCTCCCTATGTGGTCCCTTGCACTACCCAACTCCCACAGTCATGAACTGAATAACAAAAGCGTTAGTCCTTTAAATTTTCTAGTATGTGATATTCAGTTCTACTTGCAGAAAACAGACTAAGGCCCATATCACAGAGGAATGAAGATTGCAGATGGAAGTGAGGTTGTTGCTCTCCTTGATTTGGAAAGATTATCCAGGGTTAACTTGGAAAAGCCAGTGCAATCACAGAAACCCTTTAAAAAGTGTGAGGAAGAGGACAACCGCATAGACAACAGGTCGAGAAGGACCTGTCTTCTTGTTACTAGTTTTGAAAATGATGAAAGGATTGTGGATGACCACTGAAAAAGAAAAGAAGCAAATTCTCCATACAAAGAAACAAATCTTTACTGACAACTTGATTTAGCCCAGTCTGACTCACCTCCAACTTAACTACCATTTTGTCATGGCTTGTTAGAGCAGCAATAGAAAGCCATACATCTACCAACTGGTGATAACAAGAGAATGGCTGCTGTTGAGAATTCAGTGGCATAAATGTGTGTAAAGTACTTCGTTTAATGCCTTGTATATAGAAAGAATCAATAGGCAATAGTTGCTATTAATGCAATTGTTTTCATAATTAGCATTACATTGTTTCTTAAATGCTGATAAAAAATGATCAAAAGATATTGATTGGACTATATGCTGCCAGAAACAATAAGAACAATAAGATCTGCTGGTATGTGATATTCCTGAGAATGATTGAAAACCTTAATATTTATGGTAGGCAGGATATAAACTGTGATAAGAATTAACATTTAGAGAAAACAGAAACCACAGGAGAGTCCCAGTATTCTTTTTTTTCCAACTGGGCACTTTAATGAATATATTTAAATACTTGGAATAAATCTCTGTGTTTATTGCAACAGAATTTGATAGCATCAAAATTCCTAAGGGGTAAAATACTTCAAATTTCCATTTTCATGAATAGCTTCACTTTAGAGGCAACTAAATATATCTAATCTCCATAGGTTGGATTTTGTGATAGAAATCCTTTTAAATAGCACTTTTCTCCCTGGTGTCAAAGATGAGTGAAATCAATTTTTTAACAAATAACTTTATTCCAAATGATTTCAAGTGTCCATAGTTTCAAAGGTGATGGTTCTGTGACACAGATGGGGATATGAATTATCTCAAACTAAAATGACTTTAATGATATTTATCCTATTCATTTACACAAAAGAATGTTAATACTCTCGGATTTCATGATCTGACAGAATTTTTAGGTTTTTTGTAATTTGTTTTCTGTGAGTGTTTAAAATCAGAAGAGTGCTATTTTCATAATCAGAGAAGAGTTTTGTATATTAAGTTCACATTGTAATCCTCTTTATTGATACCTCTCCTTAGAAATTCATTTTAATGACACTGATTTTTAACAACAATTCTCTATTGCTTTTGCTTAAAACCATCACAGCTTTAAGAATGTTTGTTCATCCCTGATTAAGATATGACTGGGTCACACAAATCATGTTTGCAGATAAGAAGCAGAGAGGGGAGAATTTGTTATTCTGTAGAAATTATCTTAATAAAAACACACACAACTAGACAACAGACAATAGATGCTTACAGACTTGTATGTTCATTCATTTATGCTATATAAAACATGGCTTGTTTGGTGTTATGGTTTGGTTCTTAAATGTTCCTCTGAATCCACCTATATGAAAAGCTTGGCTCCCAGAAAGTGATTCTACGGGGAAGTCATGGAATCTTCACAAGAAAGAGTCTAGTTGGAGGGAATAGGTCATAGGTTGCATTCCCTTAAAACATGTATCTGGTCTCAGGCCTCTTCTTTCTGTATCCTGGCTTCTAGGTAACCAGCATGAGGGGAGAAAATTTGTTTGGCCACATGCCATTCACCAACTGCCTGTGGCAGGCCCAAATAAGAGGACCAGAAAACTACAGATTGAACCTTCTGCAGTAAAATAAATAAGGAAAATTCATAAAGTTAGTAAATCTACCATCAATGAGATAAATGAGATAAATCAGGATCACTACAGAATTTTTATGAAAATAAGATAAAGAATACTGTGAATAATCCTATGGATCTGTGATCCTCTTTGGTGTTGATGCAAACCTTCAATTCAAACTAGCAGTTTCAAGGAAAAATTTGGGTTTGTGGCATATGTTCACATACTGAATTATTGTTAGTTTATGTGAAGACAATAAGAGCATAAAATAGCCTTTCTACTCCAATCCGTGATACAATTGACAAGAGTAAATGGGTAGTTCACAGAGTATATACATAGCATATAGTAGCCATCTCTCCTGTGTGGCTTTAAACACTTGTAATTAATGCCAATGGAGAAATGAAAGAAGTATGAAGTATGCTTTAAAATGTAGCTTGAAAATAATATAAAAAATTCATCTTAAAATGGTGATCTGTTAAGATGATAATATTTTTGATATATTCTGTTAAATGTGATTTAATATGAAATGCTCATAGTGTGGACTTACTTTTATGACATCTAGTAGTGAAATCAAATTAATTGTGGTACTCAGTATTTTTTATTGTAAAGTACTCTTGCTAGATTCCAAATTTAACTATGCATTTTAGGAATAACTTGTTTGTATGTTTCAAACATGCTGTAATGGTTTTTGCATGGAATATATGGCATTCATATGTTCATTTAGAGAGCATGAGTATTGTAATAAAATTGTTCCTTTCAATTGTGTAATATAACTTGCTTCTCCATTTACTTAGAAATTCTATTCTGTCAATGATTGGGAGCCCTCTGCTTAAGATCCTTTGCTCTATTTTCATCTTACAATATCATGTTAGGCATTTAAAATATTTATGAATAGTATTATTTAAAAGTATAATTTTAAATTTCCAGTTCAAATATGCAGGAAGGCAGCCGATTTTTGCCTGCTAATTTTATGTAGGTTGCTTCTTTTATGCACTTTATAATCCCAGATTCTTCTTAACTAATTGCATTCCACTTCTATTTCAGATCAATATTTCTTGCAACTTAAAAAGATTGCAAGAGAGCTTTATGAAATTGTTCAAATAAAATATTAAGGACCATTTATCAAACATTTGCCATGCTAGGCTGTATGGTAAACAGTTTACCTGAATTATTTATTTAAATTCTGGTAATTGTACTGCTATTTCTGCTATTCAAAACTGTGAATTAAGGCCGAGAAATATTATGTTATAGTAGTCCAAACCCTCATCCACAGTTTGATTTTTGCAAATTTGGTTACCAGCAGACAGCCGTGAGCTAAACTTATTAAAGGGAAATGTCTACAAACAAACAATTTGTAAGTTTCATATTGTATGATGGGATATTCAATTCTGTCACTCTGTTCTGATCAGAATGTGAGCCATTCCTCTGTCTAGTGTATCCATACTCTGTATATCATTCATTCATTAGCAACCTTCTTAGTGCCCTATCTGCTTTGCTCTCATTGAAATGTTTGTGTTTAAGTAACCCTTATTCAGCAGGCGAACAACACATCAGGATATCAGTTTTATCACTGGGCATTTTATCATCATTACAAGCAGGTTCAGTACTGTGCAATATGACATTTTGAGAGATTAAGAGAGACTATGCTCATGCAACTATATTTTGGTGTAATTCATCTATTTTATTATTCTTTTTAATCTCTCACTGGGTCTAATTTAGACATAAACTTTTTAATAAACATGTGTTGTGGTGAAATTATGGTTTTTACTATGTGCTACTTCTGGGATCAGCAGGGCAGGGGGAAGTTAGAATATATTCCTTCTCAGTAAGGATGGACTATTATATATACATAACATTAAGCGAACATATAGTAAAAGTTAATATTTGTAAAGAGGGTTTGTCTCATTTCTAATTTGTGTCCTTAAAGAACATAGTACTGTGTCTCTTAGAGCTTTGTTTTTTTTCTTTTGGATTTCTACACCAGAGATCTTTCTATAGATCTGAATCTCTAAAATGCTCACCTAATTCCATTCTTGATTTTTCCCAAATGCTATGTTATTTTACTGTTGTTAGTTGCTCATAGTTTAGTGAAAATAAAATTTATTCAAACTCCATTTCTGTTAGAGATTAGGAAGGTTTTGTCCCTCTCAGTCTCTGTCTGGATTCCTTTCTCAGAGACTACAGGACAGTCCACAGCTCTATCTTCATTCTGTTCTGACGGACCTTCCCCAATACCCTCTGCCTCTGTCTCTAGGCTCTGGGCTGGAGGAAGAAAGCCCACAGGCTCAGGCTCTTCTCCCTCTGCATGTGCAAGCAAGCCTTGGCTTGTAGGGATAGCCAATATCAGGCACATGAACCATGGCCATTTGTCCTTCTTATTTTAGGCATTAACAATATCTAACCACACTCGGAGGAGAGGTTTTGCTCATTCTAAAACCTGTGCTTCTCAGGAACATGCAATGTCCAGGAACTTTTAGTAGAGACGGACGTGTGTTGCTTCTCACTGAGTGTTAAGGGGTGAAAGCGGACGGAGGCGGAAGACATTTGAGATGCGCACAGCTCAGGTGGGTCAATGGTTGCCATTTTCCATGAAATTCCAAAAACTCAAAAGAAGGGGAATGTCTAGGAACAAACAATTTATGTTTTGAGTTGTATTCTATTGGGCTGTATGACAGGATGTTGAACTCTGCCACTCCATTCTGCCCAGAATGTGAGCGATACCTGTCTAGTGTGTCAATGCATTGTATATCCTTCCTTCCTTAGCAGCCTTCTTGTCTATCTGCCTGGCTCTAAATGAAATGTCTGTGTTCAAGTGACCTTTATGCGGCAGATGAACGACATATTATATAATGGATCTGAGAGATTGTGTTTTTCCCCTCTTAATACCTATTTTAGGAAATGAATGAAAGGGTTAAATACATTTTCAATAGCTGCATGATATTTGAAAGCAGAGTCTCTGAATTAATAAATAATCATATAAATAAGTTGAGAAGTAAATGATGATCTCTGAATGAGAGATTTTAGCATTCACCTTAGCAATGAAAGCATAATTATCTATATCAATGTATATTTTTACAACATTAATATATTGCACCTCTCGAATTTCCTGGGTTGTATATTTAAAATAATTTTAAATTTATTGAAAATATTTATTTGAAATAATTATTATTAATTATACTTAACATTTTTTGAGGTAACATGCAAAATATTTATACATTAGGCATAATTAACTAAAACTAACTGATAAATCACTAGAAAAAGAAAAAACTTAAATCTAGGTATATGTTTAGATTAAATTCACTTTTGAATAAGCCTACACATAGTATTATTGAAAAACTATGAGTACATTGTGTTGAGATAATCAGTCCGTCTTTACAACAGACTTGTGTCATTGTCTCAAAGGAAAGTTTGTTTCTATTGTCACCGGAAAAAAAATTTTTTAAACATTTCCATGAATGTCCATAGTGGATTCTCGGTGTGATGTTGTGAATGGACATTATCACATGGCAAGCCACTGAAGTGGCCTCAAGACTCATTTAGACAAAGCAGAGCTACAAGCATTACAAAATCACAGTGTGAATTTGCTTCTTTTTAGGAAATAATCTAACATAGAGTTACCAATTAAAAGACAAAACAAATCATGGATAGCGTATTAAATTCTTCTATTTTTTTCACATCTAAACTTTGGAGCAGAATTGCCAAATAAAGACTACAATCTCTGGAAGAAAAATGAGACACTATAATTTACAGAGCTTACTCAAAAAGTAGACCCCCAAATAATGAAAACCAATATTGCCAAAGAGAGCATCAATGTATGCTGATCATATGCCTCAGAGAATGTCTATATTATTTATTCCTGAAAATAATTTGGGCTAACTTAGATACCTAAAAGAGTTTTCTTTGCAACTATATGGAATTAATACAATGAAAAGCAAAATAACTAGGGGAGAAAAGCAGCCATTAATATCTTCCTTAAACCACACTGTGAAATAAAGCCCTCACAAATATTTTAAAATATTTTAAATATTTTAAAGCAACCTCAGATGATACAATTTTGAAGAAAAATTAATGCAAATGCTATATTGACTAAAGCAATTCTTTATTTGTATGCTAGCTCTAATGTAGCTTCTGTGATTTATAAGGCCCTTAATCTTTAAGAACAGACCCACACATAAAATGTACATTATTAATGTCTTTCTCTCTCTTCTCCAAACTCATATTGATTACACCATATGTTGTGGAGAATCATTGATCACTCAGCTTATCAATTCTTCATGCCTAGCGATGAAGTCCAGTCTATAAATCTATGACAGTAAATCTGTTAGTCCATTTTTTCCCCACAAGAACTTTCCAGCATGCAAATTAATGAAGAACTTTATTGTGTCCATTTCCTAACACAAACCCATTACTAAGGAGCCGGGCATTGATTGGGTGTATGTCCCTTTAAATCTTTGGATTGCCTGTAGTTGAATGGTTTAGGCATCAGCAGAGTGCACTTTAATTAGCCCTGAGGAAATCACAGTAGGAGAGAAACAAGTTGGCTTGTTATTTTTCTGTTTGTACTAAAGGCAAATAAAAGCATGTCACTGGATTTTTTTTAATGTATTCTCAGTCCTATACTGTATGACCTGTTTACATTCACAATAGTCTCATTTGATACACATGTCACACCTTCATAACAAAGATCTTTCTCGCCGGGTAAAAAAGTTGATACACCAGAAAGACTATGTTTAAATGGTGCAGACCAGACTTTCACCTCATGCACTGAAAAGAAGAGGCTGCCTGTTGCTCAGTATGGCTGTGTCTATGGCTATGGTGTCTTGTGCTTGTTGCAGGCACATTAGTGTGTTTCTCCACTCAGAGCTACAATTGCCCAGAAAGCAAAATCAATGATGGGTGAAAGTCACAGAGTACTACTTGGGAAGAAGCAATGCAGATGTTCCTCCACTTACCACTCCAGTCACTAGGGTGGTATAAGAAAGAAATTCAACTCCCTGTATCCTTGCAGGGACTATAGTCTTTATTGTATTCTTGCATAGAATACTCATCTTAAGCATAGACTACTGAGACTTTGTATGTACATATAAAGTTATCTTTCCATTTTTATGAGGTTTGCATCCATGGGTTGAACTGTGGATAGAAAATACTTGGGGGAAAAAAATCTATATTTGACACAATCATTTTCTTTCATTTTATCCCCTAGAGTCTAGCTATTTATATATACTTAAAATGGATTAGGTTACTAGGAGTCATCTGGAGATGATATAAAGAACATGGAAGGATAAGAATGGGCTATATTTAAATTCTGTCATTTTATAACAGAGAAGAGATTTCATATTTGGTATCTCTGGCAAATCCTGGCATGAATTTTCAACATATTGTGAGGCCTTGCAGCCCTCCACTCCTTTGCTTGGATCTGCCCTTTCTAAGTTACAGGTATAAAATACAGTTGTACTCTAATTTGTAAATTTCTTAGCATTAAATATTTAGCACTCATATTTCTGTGATTTTTGTCTCATGAGTCAAAAGAGTCATACATATAAACACACACACATGCATTCTTAAGAATAAACATTGAAATCCTTAATGTTAGGAAGTAAAGCACAAAAATACATAAAAGTTACATTATATGATAGAAAGAGTTTACCTTACCGTCACCAAATGAGTTTAACCTTTAAGAATCAGTCAGTATAATTTACTATATTCATGAAATAAAGGACAAAATGGCATAAATATCTCAACAGGCACCATCAAAGTAAAGAATTTTAACAAAATTCAACATTCACTCATAATAGAAACTTTCATTATTTTTAAGATAAAAGAAAGCGTTTATAACTTTTTGAAGGCTAAAATCACACTTTGTTGAAAAAAGACTAGAATTTTGTGACTAAGACCAACATTTTTTTTCCAATATTTTCCTGGTTGACTTGGCTCACACGACTTTAAAACCAGGAGTTGGAAAGGTTGAGGGCTGGGGAAGTGTTGTCAGGATTAGTAAGGACGTTGTCAGGATTACAAACCAATTGGAAATAAAAAGTAAAAGATTTTTCCCTCACATGTACAGAGTTAAGTATGAAAAAAAGGCATCTGGACAAATGAACATTGAGTTTTGAAAAGTTTCAGCACATAAGATCAACATATAAATACAATTGTATATATACAACATATTTGGGAAATAAAATATAAAAACCAATGTCATTTGCTATAGCATCAATATATGAAGCACTTAAGAGACAAACACATATATGAATATATTATCTAAGACCTGTAAACTACTAATATCATTGTGAAAATCAAAAGGCTGTTTAAAAATAGAGTGATAAGCCATAATCACAGAAGATTCAGTATTTCTATTAGTTAACTTGACATTAATTTATAATTTTAATACAATCCTAATCAAATATTCTAGCAAGCTTAATTTTGAGGGGAAGAAACTGAGACACTAATTTTGACATTTGTTGAAGCATGAAAAGGAGCCAAACCAACCTACATTTAAAAAATCATAATGGAAAAAGATTTTGCTGATGGCAAATTTACTTGATTTCAAGGCCTTCTGTTACACCTTAGAAATAAATATGTATACATAGGCAGGTAGACTGAGGATATGGAATGAATTTTACTCCAACTAGATGACATCTCTCTCTCTCTCTCTCTCTCTCTCTCTCTCTCTCTCTCTCTCTCTCTCTCTCTCTCTCTCTCTCCTTCCCTCCCTCCCTCCCTCCCCCCCCCCTCTCTCTCTCTCCCTCTCTCTCTCTCTCTCACACACACACAACACACACACATTCAACAGACTTCTAAAGTGTAACTAATAAGTCCTTAGGGAAAAACAGACTTTTACACAAATGAGTCTGGAGCAATTGGGTATAGCCATGGGAAAAAAAATGACCTACAATGCTTACTTCAGAGAAGGAACAAAAGTGATGTAAATATCTACTCTTCTGAATCTAAGAGCTAAATCTATTACCACTAGGATAAATCATAAGGACTACCTTTTTTACTTTGACTAAGGAGAATTTTTCTAAGACGCAAATCAGACCAGAACAAACTCATAATGTTCACATCCTCAACATTAACACTTTCTGATTATTAAAAGATACCATAAAGAAAATATAAGGTAAACTATGTTCAGAAAGACCCGATTTCTGTTTGTGATCCCTAGCCTTTTTTAATTGTGAAAATACCATACAGAGAGGCTACAATTACATGGGCAAGGTAATGAGTGCATTTCTTATCAAGCATTGTTGCCTCCTCCTTTGTTTCCCCTTCCCATCCCTTCCATCCCCACCTCCACCAAAGTTGTAAAGTTCATTTTGGCATAACATCTTATATATCTCATTGTTGCAATGGGTCCACCTGTATCACTATTTAAACAATTTGTTTTTTACCTTCTCCTCCACAAATTATACCAACATCCAATACAGTGAAAACTTTATACTGGTCTGAAGTGATGTACATTCAAGCTTTGATTTTGAGCTTTTCCAAGGTACACAGTAGAAATATGGGCAATTAGCAGTCATAATTCTCTACCAGTCAAATAGTTCAATTTGAGGGGAAAATAACCAATATGCTATTATGCTCAGATTTTTGGTAAGTTTGGTATATGAAATACATTTTGAGCTCTCCTACTTTTTAACTCTTTAACAGATTTATCAAGACACAGCCTCATCAACCATAAGTTGAAGAGGGTCTGTATATGTGGATATGCATAGGTGTTTCAATGATCTTATATCCGTAATATACAATTTTTACAGCTCAATAAAATGAAAACACCCTTGTACAAGTGGAAAAATAATAAAAATAGAATAATTTCATAAAAGAAATGCATTTTGGTCAATATGATTAATCCCTCTGGAAATTATTCTACAACTACTACAATGAGATATTACTACACAGGACTGACAGTAACCAATATTTATGAGAATATACTGCATTTGAAATACTCATAAACAGCACAAAATCACTCCGAAAAAGAGTTTGTCTTGTTCCACCCCCTTATTTGCAGCAAAGTAGATAGAACTGACCATTATAATATTTGAAAAAAGTGAAGATCAGATAGATAAACATAGCTTTTCAGTCATTTAGAAATACAAGAAAAAAATCACAGCAGTGTGGCTACTAGAGACCCAGAAGTAATAGAAAATTTGGTAACAGGTACTAAAATACAGTTAGAGAATATGTCTAAGTTCTGGTGTTTTACAAAATAGAAAGTGCTAATAGTTTACAAGAGTCTTGTAAATTATTGGATGAGATGGAGTTAAAAGTTCCCAACATGAAGAAATGAGAATTGTTTTCAAAAGATAGAAATGCAAATTTTCCTGGCATAATCATTACACATTCTACACAAATATCAAGTAACTACACAATTCCCCATAAATTTGTGCAATTATTTGTCAACTAAAATGCTTTTAAAATTCATCAGTCTTATTCTATTTGAATATATACCACTTGCCTTATAAACTAGCATACACCTTCCTTCTGTTTCATTAAGACAATGAAAACCACAAGGAGATAGAAAATACAGGGCCATTTCCCTCAGGAATTTGCTGCTCCATGGATAGAATAGAACCTCATGTTAAGTAAATAAATCAGACAGAGAAATACCAAGAGATGATTACCAGAAAATACCCACTGAAAATAACCTACCAATCCTTATTCAAGTAAACAGACAATGTTCATTAATACATAGAACTGAGTATTACTGAGCAATAATAAATCAAATATAAGGCAAGTGCCAGTGGCTCATGTCTGTAATCCTAGATATTGAACAGGCTGAGATCTGAGAAATCGAGTTTTGAAGCCAGCCTGGGTAGGAAAGTTTGTGAGACTCTTATCTCCCATTAACCACCAAAAAGCCAGAAGAGCAGCTGTGGCTCAAGGGGTAGGGCACTAGCTAGTCTTGAGTAGAAAAGCTGAAGGACAGTGCCTAGGCTTTGAGTTCAAACCTCAGGAATGGCACAAGCACACGAACAACCAATTAAAGACAAAAGTACTGGTGTAAGCAACACCATAGATAAATCTCAAAAGCCTGAACAAAAGTCTAAATCCAAATGACTATTAGTCTGTTAGATATTCTGTTTAGGAAAGTGGTTAAAAAAAAAGATGTATTATTCATGGGGCACCAGCATCAATGAAAACCTTTGATGGATGTCCTTTCTAGACACTGCTGACTGTAGGAGACATGACCTAAAGCCGCGCGTCTTACAGAAACCCACACTAGCAGTGGCCAAGTAGAAAGAAGTATTATGAATACAATTATCTTAATGAGAGACAAGGTCACACAGGGTCAAGCACGATTGCCAAGAGGTTTGACCTGCAAAGAGCTACAGAGATGGTTCATAGAATAGAGTTCCATAAGTGTCATATAGTGTGTACAAGGCAAGGAAATTAAAAATGTATAATCAAAGGTGCAGGTTAATCATCTTAATAAAGGTTTCCGATCCTGACTTAGTAGTCAAGTTGGATATGCCCATTAAAGTAGAACTCAAGATGCTAGGAAAGACAGCCTTTAACGGGACAGAAACTGTGCATGTGAAAGATTCTCTCTAGTCTTCGCCCAAACAAAACCCATAGCCTTTTACTTGAGAAACCGCACCACTGGGGCATTTTGTTGGACCCAAACTGAATTGACCTGGAGATTCAGTCATGTGCCATGTTGACTTCCGTGTTAGGGTGTCTCACAATCATTTGAGACTTATTCGGTAATCTTTCCTCCAGCCCTCCACATAATTAACATGCATATAAACTGAGTAGTTGGAAGAAGTTTTATACTGACTGATTGCTTTATGGAGGTGGCAGCTTTCACAGTGAGGAAGAGCAAGCAACTGTCCTCAGATTGTAGATCAGAAAGCAATCAAACGATAGGGTAAAGTACACACAGGACTGAGCATCCTACACGGTTCTCCTTCAGCACATTCCTAGACTGTATGGGGACGGGCGTCCTGAGAGAAGGTGATAAAGTAGGAATAAACTCTGGCATTTTGGATGAGTACTCTCAGCACCAACTGGACAGTTACTTCCCTCTGGTCCTACCTAGAAGGCCCTGAAAATCAGCAAGGAGTGAACTATTCCTCAGAAACTTAGCTTTGTTCCCATCACTTAACTTGTGTAGGAAGACAGAGCGGCTAAAGTGAGAATGCATATGGATTGGCAAATGGCCGATGGAATACTTACTCATTTACGAATATAGAAGGAGGAATACTCAAAGACGGAAGAATGAGCTCCATGAAAAAGGCCCATGAATAGAAAGAACATGAAGTATAACGATTCTTCTAACAAACCATCTGGGACACCTAGCAAGTATCTGAGTAGACAGAAGGCCTGGCCAGCTGATGGTGGCAGCCTCTATTTTAGACCTCCTCAGTGAAGAGTCAGGCTGCTGGTAGAAGTGAGGACTCTGTGTACATCTATTATCGTGATCTTCCTTACTTACAATGCTCTTTCACGTACATCTAAGGCAGAGTGTCCTATCCCGTAGCAACAGAGACCAAACATGTATACCTGGTGGGACAGGATTCCTAGATGTACAAATCGTAAGTGGAAAGTCATCACATGCAGCCCTTTCTGATTGGTATTATCAAAATTAGACTATGCGAGTTTGTCTTTGGAGGAATGGAAGGAGAAACACTCTCTGAGAGTGTTACAAGATCCCATATGGGATCTTATAAAACATTTCCTTAGACCAAGGGATCTACCTCAAAGCAAAGGATCTCTGGCAGTAGCCACAGGAGTGTGGGTCCGTGGATCCTTTGGGCCCAGGAGATCACAGTGGGGAGCTAGAAGTCCTTTCTTCTCTACAACTTCAGAGTATGGCTCAGAAGGGCCTGTTTCTTCTATCAGGATCAGGGATAGAAGCCTATTAAAGAAAAGGTCTTGTCTGCCATTGTTTGTGACTCCATGCTGAAGCAAAGAGAAAGGCATCAGCCCAATAGAATGGATTATCTGACCTTGATAATATAGAGGAGGCAAAGCTACTATAAAGAGGCAGAGAAGAATAACTTTGGTAATCTAGTAAGCATATATATTTGGCTTTGTGTTGGTCAGTTTTTATTTTTGGTTAGCTATCAATGGTGAGGCTTGAACTCAAGGCCTGGGTACTATCCCTGAGCTCTTTTGCTTAAGGCTAGAGCTCTACCATTTTAAGCCACATCTCCACTTCCGGTTTTTAAGTGGTTACTTGAAGATAAGTGTCTCACAGGGACTTATTTGCCCAGGTTGGCTTCCAACTGCAATCCTCATATGTTTGCCTCCTGATTGGCTAGGATTACAGGTGTGAGCTACGCACTGGGCTGTGTGCTGGTCACTTTTAATGATAAATTAGCCAACTAAGCAGCCATACATGAGAATTACATACTGATCACACTCTCCCACTCCTCAGGGAGGAGGCTCTATGTCACTCTAAGAGCAACGGCACCTTGAACAAGGGAGCAAGCAGAATGGGAGAATAATCTAGGCTGGGAAGTGGAGGAGAAAGGAAGAATAACAGACAAGCCTCGAAGATGAACTGTAGAAATAGGAATTGTAATGCACCCCTCACCTTCCACTGTCCTTGGAAGGTCCATAGTGAATGAATGAAAGGCTGTTTTCAAGGAAAGTGAACGCATCCTATGAAGCAAGTACTTTCACTCTGCACAGGACGCAGGTTCCATTGGGGTGCCTTCATGATGTTCTTCCTTGGTACTGAAATATTCATTGGCCAGGGACTCAAGAATATTAGCTCCAGTGGCTTACACATGGATCTGTCCAGAAGCAATACTTTCTTAGCCTACAGCCTTGGCCTTGCCAAAGGTTAAGGCATCTTGCAGGGTGAAAACAGTGTGGTTTGACTTGTGTGCATGTAAGAATACAAAGGCCCCAAGACCTTTGTGTTTCCATCATTACCTTATTACTGAGTCACCTTCTCAGTCTTTCATATTCATATACACCTTCATTAATAATGTGTCTGCAGAGAGCTAACTGAAGATACAGAGCAAGGCAAGTGTACGTCCCACACTCCTAAAACTAGGCAGGAGCACCTGACTAGCTTAGGCCAATCAAAATGAAGTGAGCTGTGTGTAGTGTGTCTCTTCCTGATTGAAGGCTCTACCAAAGCCATGAGAGCAATATTTGATCCTTCCAGAGTTGGCATCAATTTTGTCCTAGATACAAAGAACTTCTTTACAATTCCCTAGCTGTTAACATTTGTTGAAATGGATTTCTCTGTGGGCATGAGTAAGCAATAAAATTACATGCCTTGCATTCTGTTCTCCAATAGGAGATAATTTGTGTAGAAGACATTGGTGTATGTATCTTCTCTGCACTGTTGTTTCTTGGATTTATATTAGAAAAGACTATCTGTTGAATAGATATCAATAGTTGTCTACTGTCCAGACTCCTTGGATTCACGTGTCCTAGCCAGTATATTTTTGTGTCTCTGGGACAATACTGTACAGTCCTGAATAAATAATGAAAACACTTAGTCCCACAGAAGCTTGGTTTTACTTCAACCAACTACAGAAACGTAATGCCTTTCTCTATTCTACTACATGGAGGTCACCACTGTGAGATTTATTTGATTTTGCAGACTGGCTAATTAATTTGTTCATTCAGTGCACTCAGCATCAGCTGTTTTTTGGAGCGGTGCTACCAAAGCAATAGATTAATTTACATGGTACAATGCATCTAGAATAATCATTACCCCATAGAATTGTTATTGCCTGAATTCTAAAGAGAGAAGATGTTTCCCCACCGAGATTAAAAAGTTTCTGCCGCCACTTTGTATTCTAAAAAAGAAAAAGAAAAGAAAATTGAAATGCCAATTTTTTTTGGACAGCAGAATTTTATAGAACTTTTAATTTAATTACACTAAATTCTATTCCTTTACTTTGCTGATGATTCTAGACAAATTGTTTTGAGTTCGTTAAAGGGCTAGAATCCTACTGAAAGTTATTTTACATGAGAACCTTATCAAGGGCAGTAAGTTCAGAAACTTCACTAGAAAAAAGTTACCATATCTACATGTTTCAGTTTCTCAGTGCTCACCATTGACCATCTTTTCTTGCATGTCATTAATTTTCCTTCGCTCTCTGTGACATTTTTGTCTGTATGTGAATCAGATTTTACTTTCCACCTTCTATTTGGATATAGGTCCACTGAAATTTATGGCAAAATGGCAGCCTAGCTTCCTTAATCTTCAGGGATTTTATTGCAACTACCCATTGTCTTTCACTATCCCAGGTGAACATGACCAAAGATCAGGTAAATAGTACAGCCTCATTTGCTACAGTTAATCAGGAAGTTGGGGTCATGGATTTCAACATGCTATCAGAATCTGTTCATTCAATGGTGAAATGCCATTCGTATGCATGCCTAAATATACCATTAATTGCTGATTCAAAATTTGTCAAGTGTTGGGCGCCAATGGCTCACACCTGTAATCCTAGCTACTCAGGAGGCTGAGATCTGAGGATCGTGGTTCAAAGCCAGCCTAGGCAGGAAAGTCCGTGAGACATTTATCTCCAATAAACCACCAGAAAACCTGAAGTGTTGCTGTGGCTCAAGTGGTAGAATGCTTGCATTGAGCTGAAGAGCTGAGGGACAGTGCCCAGGCCCGGAGTTCAAGGCTCATGACTGACCAAAAAAAAAATTGTCAAGTTTTCTAGGCCCAAGATAAAAGTTTTCTATTATTCAGCTTATAGCTAACGTCAATTACAGTAGCTAATTAAAAATGTATGCCAACTGAAGTTTCATGAGTATGAGTGTAGGCTAAGGAAACACATTTATATCTAAGACAGATTAGGCTATCAAGATCAACTGGTGTATAATAACTGCTGGCTAAATGTTTATAAAATAGTAAAACAAGCTTTCATAATAGCAGACATTTAGCTGCACACAGAAATACTATTTTCAGATTTGTAGCATATATGCACAAGAAGTTTCTTTCTAGGTTTGATTGTTGATTGTTTCATTCTAAATTGCTCTGTAACAAATATAAATTACAAAGACAAATTCAGGATATAGAGCTCAACCCTAGCTACTCAGGGAGGCTGACATCTGAGCACAACAGTTTAAAGCCAGCCTGGGAAGAAATGTTCCCCATGAGACTCTTATTTCTAATTAATCACTCAAAAACTGGAAATGGTATTGTGGCTCAAGTGGTAAAGTGCTAGCCTTGAGCACAAAAAGGCTCAGGCCCTGAGTTCAAATTTCACAACTGCCCCCTCTCAAAATAAAAGTGGATTTTTTAAACCAACTAGCTACTCCGGGCACAAAATATAACTCTGATATGAAAATGTTTGTTTTAGAGAATTTTATATGCTTTAAACTATAAATGCTAACCAGAAAAAGTTGTGTTGAATCTAAAGCAAATTAACTGCTCGTCATCAATGTTATCGAACCATAACTTATTTACTATGCTTATATCAAATGATTAATCATTTATACCAATTGGCACTACATTTCAAATGAGAACAAAAGCTGTGAAGGTATGGAAGGTAAGTCAAAGTTCATAAAACAAATCCTAGTCCAATGGGGCAAAAATCCATAGAGCTTTCCTGAAATTTAACTCTTCCATGATACATAGAGTTGTAAAACTTCAGGAAATACCTTAAAGGGCATTCAGACAAAATTGTTCCATACTTTAGAAACTGAGTCTTCATGGATGAAGATGTATATAATTGTAGGCATTTATATAATGTGTGCAATTCTGATGTACAAAACTGTTAAACAGTAATTTATTATGTCACAGAAATGGTGGCATAAAAGCTGAACAAATACAGCAGTGGTACTCACTAGACGCTATGTTGAAAATGAACCGTACACCTTGTGGGTGGAGATGGGAGGGAAAATCTGGGAGAGAGTGAGATGACACTGTCCAAAAAGAAATGTCCTCTTTTCCTGACTTACGTAATTATCTAACTCCTCTGCAAATCACCTTTACAATAACTATATATATATATATATATATATATATATGTATATATATACATATATACATATATATATATATATATTAATTTGGGGACTGGGAAGATGTCTCAGGGTTAGAGTGCTTGACTCATATTCATGAGGCCCTGGATTCTATTCCTCAGCACCACATAAACAGAAAAAGCTGGAAGTGGTGCTGTGGTTCAAGTAGTAGAGTACTTGCCTTGGGCTGAAGCATCCAGGCCCAGAGTTCAAGCCCCATGATTTACAAAAAGAAAATGGGGAGCCAAAAAATATCAATATGGTTTATTAAAAAATTATGTCAGATTCTCCCAAACTTTAATATTGTGGAAAATTGGTCTGAGCACACATTATCTAGAAGGACTGGTTATGAATTGAAGGCTATTATCTTTTAATGAGAGGGCTTTAATAAGACAATTATTCAATTTAGGACCAAATATCAGTTCCAAATGTTGCCTCTCAGAATTGATAACAACTCCTATGTTCATATGCGTTTATGAAACCTAAGTAAGGAGAGCATTCGGCCTAGCTAAGGGCCTATTCTTGTCCAATCCACAGAATAGACCATTTCATTGGGAATTCTATCCTCTATTCAGAACATTTGCTTAGGGAGTAGCATCTACCTTTACATTAGCCATGTTAAGCTCTCCTCCATACAACTTAAGAACTAGAAATCTGTAATTTCAAATGCACCTATAAAGCTTCAATTAAACATGTTGGGTAGTATGCCAGTGCTTACAAATGAACTTACAGAAGTAGAGTATACTCTGTGAAGAGCTCAAATAGTATAATTGTTCAGAAAGACCTTAGCCTTTCAAAACCCAACAAAATAAGTGTCAGGGGATGGGTGCATGTAAGAGGAGTTAGTGGGGCCAAAAGGAAAGGGGTGAGTGAGGGAAGGAGGGGAGGGGAGGAAAAGGAGTCAAGAATTTATTGTATATACCACAAAATTAAGAAAAAGAATGGAAGGGATGGGTTGGGAAGAATGCGTGAGAATGTTGAAAGAGGTAACATGGATCAAGATGTGCTGTCTTCATAAACTGTTTTGTTCAATGCCACTCCTTTGTACATCTACATAAAGATACTAAAAATATGAACCCCTGTTTTCACTGTATTTGATGTCGGTATAATTTGGGGAGGGGAAGGGAAAAAACAAAATGTTTAATAGGGATACAGACTGACCCATTGCAACAATGAGATGTACAAGACCCTGTTGAACAATGACCTTTACAATTTAGGCTGGGGGAGGGGAGTGTAGTTGTGGAAGTAGGAGGGAAGGGATGGTAGGGGAAAAACAAAGGAGGAGGCAACAATAATTGATAAGAAATGTACTCATTACCTTGCTCATGTAACTGTAACCTCTCTGTACAGTATTTTCACAATAAAAAATCTTATAAAAAATAAAAAATAAACCACGTGACTGGGACATGATGATACGACTAACAATATCTACCATGAACGGCTGTTGTCCTGGAGACAGAAGGATGAAGGGTCCATTACTGTGTCAAAGGCAAAGATCTGATCTAAAGTAGCTGCTCAATAAATGCTATTGTGTTCATTAAAAAAATAAAATAAAATGGAAAGGAAATATAAAGAAACTGAGGTACACTGCCACCTATTGGCACAACTGTGTAGTAAATGGCCGAGTAAAATCTGAACTGAGGTCTGTCTGATTATATGTTCTTTGTTATATCTCACCATGAGATTCTTCCAATCACATTCATACATGTGAAAATAGTTGAATTGGAATAACTGAAAAGACAATGAGGAAATTATGCAAACACAGGTTAATTAAAGAACTGCTTATTTTCATTTTGAAAATCATTCTATTTGAAGTTGTTTTCAAATGTTTTACAAAATAGTACAAAGACCCAAAAGAAGTGATTAAAATGATGAGTATTGTATTTACTATGACTAAAGTAATTCATTAGGGAAAGGATTGTCCTTTGAAAAATGATTCAGAAATAATTGGATAATAACTATTAAAAATATACAATGAACTTCAGACCCTACCTGTTAATGAACATAACTTGAAGTATATCAATGACCAAAATATAAGACATAAAAATCACAAAAACCCACCAACAATGAAGTAAGGTTCCTTTCTGTGCACATCCCCTCCAGCAGCTGTTGTTGTTAGAGTTATTGATTTTTGCTGTTCTAACTGGAGTGAGGTGATATCTCAATGTTGTTTTGATTTGCATTTCTTTCATGGCTAGAGAAGTTGAACATTTCTTCATGTGTCTATTGGCCATCCTTCTTTCTTCTTCAGAGAAGCTTCTCTTTAAGTCTTTCGCCCACTTATTTATTGGGCAGTTGTTTCTTTGAGGATTTGTTGTTGGGTGGTTTAATTTTTTGAGTTCCAAGTATATTTTAGATATGAGACCCTTGTCCATTATATGGCTAGTAAAGATCTTCTCCCAATCGGTGGGCTTTCTATTGATCTTGCTAGCTATGTCATTTGCCCTGCAGAAGCTCTGCAACCTTATGCAATCCCATTTGTCCAACCTTTCTTTGATTTTTTGTGTTTCCGGGTCTCTATTCAGAAAATTTCAGCCTAAGCCAAGGAGACCTAGGGTTTCTCCTATTCCATCCTGTAATGTTTTCAGAGTGTCTGCTTTGAGTTCAAGGTCTTTGATCCATTTGGAGTTGATTCTGGTGCAGGGTGCTCCTGGAGGGGATGTGGACAGAAAGGAACCTTACTTCATTGTTGGTGGGAATGTAAACTTGTTCAACCACTTTGGAAAGCAGTATGGAGGTTCCTCAAAAGACTTCACATAGAACTCCCCTATGACCCAGCAATCCCACTTTTGGGCATTTACCCACATGTTTACAAACAAGACCACACTAAAGCTACCAGCACAACTATGTTTATTGCAGCATTATTTACCATAGCTAAGATATGGAACCAACCCAGATGCCCCTCAGTAGATGAATGGATCAAGAAAATGTGGTATATATACACAATGGAATTCTATGCCTCCATCAGAAAGAATGACATTTCCCCATTTGTTAGGAAATGGAAAGGCTTGGAAAAAATTATATTAAGTGAAGTAAGCCAGGCCCAAAGAAACATAGGTCCCATGGTTTCCCTTATTTGCAATATCTAGTATAGGTATGAGTCAAGCGGAAAAGGTCAGATAATGTGATGTTAGGAAAACGAACCCTTAAATATGTATTTTAATGTTTTCGTTTCTTTCATGCATGTGTTTCTAACGCATTTATATGATTATCTCTTTGTTGCTTTGTATGTCCCTCCCCCACAGTGTAACCCCCGCTTTCACTATATTTGATGTCAATATAACATGTGGAGGAGATGGGGACAAACAAGTCGTTTAAGGATTCAGGTGGACCTGTTGCAACAATGAGAAGTACAAAATGTCATGTCAAAACCAGCTTTACAATGTCTGTGTGAGTATTAGTGATAGAGAATTAATTATTCAATAATATTAAGGTAACCTTTAAAAATAGCATAGTTATGGGCTGGGAAGGTGCCTCAGTGGTAGAGTGCTTGCCTTGCATGCATGAGGCCCTGGGTTCGATTCCTCAGCACCACATAAGCAGAAAAAAAAGCCGGAAGTAGCGCTATGTTTCAAGTGGTAGAGGGCTAGCCTTGAGCTGAAGAGCTGAGGGACAGCACCCAGGCCCAGAGTTCAGGCCCCACGACCAGACCAAAAAAAAAAAAAATAGCATAGTTATGAAAGTACTATTTAAGTGCTCTCTATGAACTAATCTAAGCCAATTGTGTGATGCATTACTGATATTGTTGTTATTTCAATAATAGAAAAATGAAGTGCAAGAATATTAAACAATTTTCCCAAGGTCTCACATGAAACTTTATGAATAATTCAAAGAATAAATTAGAAAAATGTTGCAATGTCAGTATATAACACATTATTTTTCTTAACTAGGACCAGGAGCTATAAAAATTATCGATAAAGTCAAATATGAAAATAACAGAATTGTATACCCAAGCAGTACTATGTACCAACTTGGAAGGCAAATGATAAATTGGAGAAGATATTTCTTTAGAAAGCATAATCATTTAGAACATAAACTAGCTTCATCTATAAGGATTTACTACATATCAAAAATAAACTCTTCAATAAAATTGATAAAGAGCCAGGCACTGGTGGCTCACGTCTGTTATCCTACTACTCAGGAAGCTGAGATCTGAGGATCACAGTTCAAAGTCAGCCCAGGCAGGAAAGTCCCCATGAGACCCTTATCTCTAATTAACCACCAGAAAACCTGAAGTGGTGCTGTGGTTCAAGTGGTAGAGTGCTCACCTTGAGCTGAAGAGCTCAGGGACAGCACCCAGGCCCATATTTCAAACTCTATGACTGAACAATAAATAAATAAATTAATTAATTAAATTAAATGGATAAAGAACATTGACTTTATTCTGGAAGAAATACAAAACTTTCTTAAAGATCAAAAAGGGAAAAATTATGGGGCTGGGAAGGTGGCTCAGTGGTAGAGTGCTTTTCTTGTGCATGAGGCTCTGGGTTCGATTCCTCAGCACTACATAAGCAGAAAAAGTTGGAAGTGGCGCTGTGGCTCAAGTGGTAGAGCGCTAGCCTTGAGCTGAAGAGCTGAGGGACAGCACCCAGGCCCAGAGTTCAGGCCCTATGACTGGCAAAAAAAAAAGGAAAATTTTCATTTATAATTAGATAAAAGAAAATGAAGCAAGGCAGATGTGCAAAATGGAAAAAAATTAGAAAATAGTGGTACAAGTCTATTTTTATACTGACCTGTATATTTAAATGTTGACAGAAGAAAACAGAGAATGAGGAGTCCATGGAAGAAAACTTGTACTATCCATCAATATTTGTGATGCACGTGGCCTGTCTAAAAGCAAAACTTCCCAAGTTTGCTTTAAATTCACAGCCAGTTTTATATATAATATGTATTTCTAATGGCGTTCACAATGTACTGTTTTGCATAACAAAATCTAACAAAAATAAGCAAAAATCAGTCAAAGGTTACCAAGCAAAATTATGAATAGCTTGAGGCTCTTTGTTTTTATTCTATAAGTTGTTTTAATACCTCTCTGCACAGAAGAGAAAAATCAACCAGAGTGGCCTCAGGTTGGCTTTGCCTTGCCCCACAAACCCATTCTACTCTTTTTTGTGTGAGTTTACCACTTCATTCAATTCAAATACTTACCAGGTGCGTTCTATGGCATTATATCTTGGGTTGGTTTGCGGGGGGGGGGGTTGTTTTATATATGTTTTTTGAGCTTCAAAAAGATGCACAAGGGAGTCACATCCCAACACATCAAAAGGGAAGGGAGGGATGATATTGCTCCAAAAAGAAATATATTCATTACCTAACTTATGAATTGAGAACCTCCCCATACAACACCTTCATACTAACTGTAAACTGCTACTTTAAAGAAATAAAAAAAATAGAGGTTTATCATGCCCAATTTAAGTGTCTAATGCTTCTTGATCAGAATCGCCCCTTCCATCCTTCTTCCCCAGATCCATCTTACACAGTCCACTTTCCTTGATCACATAGGTTAACAGGAGTCGAAAAGAAACAAAACAAAACCAGGACGATGGAGGAAGCAAAGGCAAAGGCTCTGGCTGTCAGCCAAGCCTTCTTCTGAGACGGATGTCTGTCTATCCTGGAGCAAGCTGGCTCTTTCACATCCTTTCTCAGCCTCGCATGTCAACAGGGCCAGGGTTGCACAATTCCCAGTTTAGTATCTGGGTCTCGGCTTGGAGGTTGATCTTTTCATGAAAACCAGTCTTTCCCTCTCACTCTGAAAAGACAAATTGACAACCTTGGAAGAAAAGCCCACTCAACTCTTGAAGACAAGAGGACACATGCTATACAAAGATAAGCAAAAATGTCTGAACATAAGTATTGCATTTGGGTAAGATGTCATTTCTCTGTAAGTACAGCTGATAGACAAATCTAATACATAAAATATTCAGAGGGGGGAAACAAACCCTACTGGACAACAGCTCCAATCAAGTAAGATAAAACAAAATTAAAACTTAACAAAAAAGACATATTGACACCAGTTTGCAATTTGAAATGACACCAAAGTTTTCTGAGAAGTGTCTTGACAGAATACAATGTAAGCGCAATAAATATGCATAATGTAGAATTAACATTACATTTCAATAAAATTGATAAGACTAAGACTGGAATTAGGATGAAGAGAAATCAGGAATAAGATAGTACATTTTTTTTTATATTTCAAAGAGAACAAATAAAGCATAAAATAGGAAAATAAATAAAAGCACTTTCCTACCCTTTACAAGAAATTATTAATACCATTATTTCAAGATGTTTAACATTGATAATTGATAATTTAACATGAAATTGTCCCTTTTTTCTACTTATGCTCATATGGATGAGTCTAAATTTCTAAAAATATTTTATAGATATTAAGATAAATAAAATTTTGTATTATATAAAGTTTAATATAACTAAAATTTTGCACCATAGATGGTGTATTTTTGTTAACCAGTGAGTTCAGTTTTTATTGGTTGAGATGGGGATCTAACAAACTTTTTACCAAGGAATCAAACATGATCCTTCTAATATCAGCCTCCTGAGCAGCTAAGATTACAGGCATTAGCCACTATACAGATATACAGAATATAGCAAAATTTATATACATCTATGTTTTCAACAAGACTTGTAGGCTAATCGTAAGGATGCAGCTTAGTTACTCAAAAGGCAAAATAAGAATGATCTTAAATCCAAGATCAAAAGATAAAGGGAGATGTAAACAAATACAAATGTAAACAAATACGCGCGCACACACACACACACACACACACACACACACACACACAAATGTGAAGCATTTGGTATAGATTAGGTGGTTAAAACATAAAACAAAAATCAGCAACAAAAACAGGTCTAGCATGGCACCTGTGGCCCATGTCGGTCATCCTAGCTACTCAGGAAGCTGAGACCTGAGGTTTGAGGTTCCAAGGCAGCCCAGGAAGGAATGTCCATGGGACTCTGATCTTCAAATAACCAGCCATACAGCTAGGAGTGGAGCTGTGGCTCAAGTGGTAGAGCATCACCCTTGAGCAAAAAAAAATCTCAGGGATAGCAATCAGGCTCTGAATTCAAGCCACAGGACTGGCTCACACACAAAAGTGAAAACCAAGAACAGGACTTTCTGTTCTAGAAATAAATATGTATATAACATATATATATGTTTATGTGTGTATGTATATATATGCATGCATGTGTACATGTATGTATGCATGTATGTATGTGTAGCACTCATACTATGTTACTGCAGCACAAACAGTCTTTCAATGTCCTTAAGGATCATCTCAACATGGCTGTGAAATGTTAGTACATGAAGAGGAATATGAAATTGGAAGAATTTTACTCTCAGTTATAGAAGGTTGTTTGAGAGATGTTCTCAGGCAATAGGCTCACCAAACAGGTGATGCCCAGAAGTAGAGCATGTCAGCACAGTGCTTTATTGGGAGCATGGGAGGAATACCCATGCAGGGCCATGGATGGCCTAGCTGCTGGGGTCCCAGCTCACCCTCTGTGTGCAGGCTGCTTACTCTGGGGGATGTGGAGACATGAGGAGAACATGAAGTTTCAGATTCACAATGCGATGTACATGAGTGTGTGTCTCTCTGTGTGTAACTTAGATAAATGTTCCATTTCTACCTTTCCTGTTTCTATCTGCACCACACATTAAAGTATAGTTCAATAGTGAATAGACAGATGGATAAACTCTGAAGACATAAGGACAATGATTACAGTCCTTTTGTCTAATACCTCATCAGCCTCAGTCATCTTGTGAGGCAGTATAAACACACATTATTCTATGAAATTGGTTTATTAGGCTTACCACTGCTTTAGTAAGTTTGCCTATCTCCCACTGTTAATGTGAGAATTTACAGTAATATAAAGTTCCCTGCAAAGAGCCTGGCATAGGGTGCATGCAGAAAGAATGATTGCAATTTGAAGGCATTGTGTTGTCCTACAGATTCTCGAAAGAAAGAAGAGAGGGAGAAACTCTTTGCCACAAGATGTGCATTAAAATCTTGAGTTGAAAAGCTAAGAAAAAAACATCTTGAACATGATGTTTGTATCAAACGTGCTGTTTGATAAACCTTGGAGTTAATGCTTATTCTTCCTTTTGTCCCTCCACTTGAGAATTACTGTGACAATTCTTCACCAAAGGTTGGAATAGAACTGATGATTTGTAATCCACTTTATAAACTCACTGAGAAAGAAGCTTTTTGTTTATCTATCTTTTATTCTTCTGTCTATCTTGGCTCCGCACAGCAATACATAAAATAGAAGTGACAGGAAATAACATTTGTTCACAAAACATTACTTTCTTGCTATCGTGGTGTATTTCAAAATCATTTTTTCCCAAATAACCTTTCTTCCTATTCATTCAATTCCAATTCCTGAGAAATTTCTAATTAGCTACCTGGGAAACAGCCCTCTCTCACCCCAATTTTTTGGCCACCTTATTAATCTTCTGGATTTGTCTCAATGAAGTATTTATTCACAGTCTTTTCTGGCCTACACTTGGTATTTCAAGAGCTGGCATTTCCCTTGCTTGTCTCTGGACACTAATATTTAATCATATAATCATAGGAATTGGAGATGGATGAGACCAAACGGTTCATTCTCCATCTGCCTGCCAAAGCTGCTGTTGTTTTCTTACCATTTGGCATTGATTTTTCAAGAAGCTAGTGATTTATCCAGCAATATAATTTCAAATGCCATATTTTTGCACATTTATCAGTAGTACCTGCTACACAAAGTTTTCTGTTTATTACATAGCTCTTCCTTTTAGATGATGTCACTAAAATTTATGCATATATGTCTTTCCATATGGTGGCTGGAAGCTACCATATAAATATTTAGATGATTTAAAAATTGACATGCAGCTAATGTGTACATAATTGTATATATAGTCATATGTATATATATAAGCATACAAAACTTTATACAATATAGATCACTATCCAGTCTATCATTACGCACACTTGCACACACACACATGAACACTCACACACTTAGTACAAATGCCCAAATCACATGTGATTTTTCTTAGCTTAGTGCACCTGCTATTTAAGTGAACAAAATAAAAGTCAATCAAAGAGCCGAGACTGAGATGAATAGCCTCTTAATTTAAAATTTCAGATCCAGTCTGAAATTACTACTACTCTCTGCTTTGTTTTCACCATCAAATAATTTCTCCAGATTTAAAATCACATTATAAATTTCTGGTAGTTTTCTAATTTTTTAAGCAATAAGTTCTCTTCTGTTAAAATTTCTGTCATGTTTTAGAGAGACTAGCTTAGTTGAGTTTATTAAATTTCAAATACAAAGTGACAAATGGATTTAAAACATCAAAACCAATAAATACTACATTCATCTCCAAACATTTTTCCATCCATGAGACTTACATCCTCCTTTTTGAGAATTTATTGTACTTCTTAGATTTAGTCCACTAAGAAATGTCAGTATGTCAGAACACTAATATTTGGAAAAAGTACTTTAAAATATAGATTAATGAGATTATTCTGATAGTAGGATTTGATTTATATGTGATTCTTCATGTATTGCTAACATTTTTCTAGGATTTCAGATGTAGGTTAACATACACTTTCTTCTCTGTCCCAATAGCTTTTGTTCTGATTTAAAAGTCAGATAATGATGAATTCATATGTGCTAAGTCAGCTTTTGATTATCTATAAAAGATGCCTGCAATAATCAGCTCCTTACAAGTTTATTTCTGCATATAACTTTGGAGGCTTCATTCCTGGACCAGTTGGCCCTGTGATTTTCAGTTCTGTGGTAATGCAGCATATCAGTGCAGAAGGTATGGTGGTAGAAACCTAGTCCCCTCATGGCTGAGGTGTTGAAAAGACAGGTAAATAAAGAGATCAGAGGCCTATAATCCTCTATGAGGGAATAGCTATCAACGACCTAAACTAGTCCAGCCTGTTATAAATTCCATTATACCTCCCAACAGTGTCAAGGTGGAAATGAAGACATTCACACATAGCCCTAGAGGACATTTAAGTTACACAGAGTACTAATCCCATACATCTCTGCTATTGCTACTTCACACACACACACACACACACACACACACACACACACACACACACACACACACACACTTTATTGAAATTCACCTTGAATTCATTTAATCTCTTGCATAAGAAGATCCATTTTCTCCCCTACCCACCCTCTGGGTGGTAAACCATTCACCAGCCATCACTAGTACGTCATCATCCTCTGTATTTTACATTGCTTGAGCTTTTCAAAACCACATGAAACTATAGTAGCTAAATGACAAATTTAGCTCTGGCTCTGTAGGAATTTGAAGAAATAGTAAGATTTGCTCTCAACAGTGAAGCAGTAAGCGAAACAGGGTGTAACTGCCGAGGGATTATTGTTGGTTGGGAAGCGCTGGGGATCTGAAGCTATCGAAGGTGAAAGGCACAGCTGCTGTTAGACATCCCTGTGACCTGACAAGATTCCCAGGTCACCTCATTGCTGTCAGATGACAAGTTCCACATTAGGTGTACAGTTCCTACTCCCCCAAACTTGCCACGTGCATTGATAGGAAGAACAGCCAACACATTGCTTGACCTGATGTGCCACAAGAACACATCTTTGAGGAGTAATAGTATGATCCTATAACAGAGCAACACACTTAATTTGCCTAGCCTTGATATCAAAAGTTTGCTTGAGCTTTTGAGTATGAACTAGGAGACAGTGCCCCAACTCTTCTTATTTTATTTTATTTCATTGTAAAGATGTCAGTTCAGCTCTCTGTACCTTGTGTCATGATACTAATACTCCATATTGCCTACCAGGCAGGATGGCTATAAGCATTAGATAATATATGCAAAGCATTTATTATAATGCCTGAAATAGAGTAACTACACAGTAAAGGGTAGCTACAATCACTCATGTCAACACAAGACATTCTAAGGTTTGGAACTTTTAATCACATTTTCTTCTGAATACTTCTTCCTACTTCCTAAATAATTGTTGTGAGGATGAACAATGTTGTGATGATTGAAACACCTCATACATATGTATTAAAATAGAATCCATTAAAACTGGTTTAAAGAGGGATGAGAGGATAGAATGGGGATAATAGAAGGGTTGAATTTGATCAAAGTACATTGTATGCATGTTTGAAAATATCTCATTGAAAAACCCTTTTATATAATACACACTAATATAAAAGAGAGAAAGATGCTTGTTTTATGTCTGTTAGATTAAAATAAGGAACACACATTACTTATTAGAAAGAAGCTTATTGGAGAACATAGTCTAATACCTTTAGAGTGTATTGAGCTAAGTATCATCTATAAAATTGATTTGTAAAAATAAGCAAGAAAGTAATCACAAGCAATGACCATGCCATTAGTTATTTTATCTGAGGAGAAATCAGTACCTTTCAAGGTACTTAGAACAAATTTAAGCATTACTGCAACAAAGGGACTTTAGTAAGTTACAATTACAGAAGTAAAACCAAGTTTTAAGATACCTTTATGTAAAGTTTAATAAATGGTTCATTTTGTATACATGTGCCATTCTGAATATTTAGCTCTAAAGATAACTTGATGTATAAAACCTTATGGGCAAGATAAATGCAATGAATTTAATATCATAGAACACAGAATGCAACACTTTTACAAAAGCAATACCCTACAAAAGACTTTTGAAACCTAATAGCTATGTCTTTTTAGGAGGGTAAATATAAAGTGTTAGTGCCTATGTCTCTTTATTCTGAACAGCCATGGACAAACACAAAGGAATAGAAAATATTAAAACAAATGTAGGAGTGATTTGTGGTCAGCAACATTTACATGGTGTAACAATAAGAGAGAAAAGGCAATGTCTTATCTTGAAATAAAATAAAATCTTTTAATTCTTTAAATCATTTTTACAAGCCCTCTAGCCTTTTTGCTCTAATCTATTTAAAGCTGTAATGCAGTTGTTATTGATAGATTCTGCATTTACTCTGCAAGGACATGACTTAACTTTGTCACCTGGTAAATCCTCTAAAAATTTTATTAAGAAAAAGAATCATCTTTCTGGGGTTTCTTTCGATAATTTAAAAATTTGTTTCTGTTCTAGTCCACTCCTAAAATAGACTTAGGAAGCATAGATAGAACCATTGTTAATTTCTAAAGGCTAATACAAGTTCCAATACCAGTGAACACATATAATATTTATGTACTCTGCTTTGTAAACATGTGATATAAAGCATACATATATACTAATTGGTGTAAACAGCATAACTGTAATCTCATTACATTGTCACTAATCATCATTACCCACCAGCTGTGTAATCAATTAATTAATGTTGTAGAAGTTTTTTCTGTTCATTTGGAATGTATTTGCTGGCCTCTTGTGTCAACTACTATTTCCAGTATTGAGGGAAACCAGTGACTAAGTTGAATGAATCCCGCTCTCACAAAGACCTGTGTTCTGATCATTGTAGATAGACAGTGGATAAGTAAACCAGGAAGAATGAAATATCAAAGGAAAATGTGATGTTGAATACATTTCAGGTTAATCTGAGATGAGAGAGAGAGAAAGGACATTTCATTAAAGAACAACATACTTACAGAAATAATAAGTATATATGCAGAGTGTACATTTTTTATTTAAAAAATTGAAGTTTAACTGGACATCAATGGCTCATGCTTGTAATCTTCGGTACTCAGAAGGCTGAGATCTGAGGATCATGGTTTGAAACCAGCTTATGCAGGAAATTTTGTGAGACTCTTCTCTCAAAGTAACCATCAAAATGGAACTATGAATCAAGTGGGAAAGCACTAACCTTGCACACAATAAAAGCTGAGGAACTGCCCAGGCCCTGAGTTCCAGACTCAGGAATTGCATAATAAGAAGAAGGAAACTCTACCAAACATTGTTGATGAGCTTACTTTTTTGATATGCCTTTGAGAAACTGTTTCCTGTTACTAAACTACAGTTTTACTTGGTATGCACTACTTCTGTTTTACAAAGAGTTCTGCCTAGACACATACAAGCTGACATATGTAAATATGTCTGTGTGCTACATATAAGGAAATGGAATTTCACAGTCACAAATGATGCTTAATTAAAGGTTATCTTTCAAATAAAAATGTTTTTGATTCCTTAGAAAATGTAATGTTACACTTTATGCTCATTTAGTATCTTGAATACTTATATTTTTTTCATTTTTCACATATTTAGTGAGGTTAACTCTTGTTTTCATTTGGGGGATGATGGATGACAAAAGAAGTAGGAGTAAGAAGAGGAGGAGGAAGAGAATGAAGAAGAAGAGGAAGAAGAGAAAGAGGAGAAGAAGGAAGAGGAAGAAGAGGAGGAAGAGGAAGAGAAGAAGGAAATAGGAAGACGGGAGGAGGAAGTAGCAGTCACACTAAGAACTGAAGGCAGTACCTCAGCTTGCTAGGTAAGCATGTAACCATTTGAGCCATTATCTCAGACCTTTCATGCTTTTAGTTTGTTTTTCCAAAAAGGCTCCTTCACTTTGGCTCAGAATAGCCTAAAACGATGATCCTTATATCTCAGCTCCCTGAGTAGCTGGAATGAAAGTCATGTGACATCATGACAAGACTCCGCCTTTCTGATTGCTTGAGTTGTCTTTTCAGAGCCTTTGTTCCTATACTTGTGCATTTTTATAGAGCTCTTATGACTTGTGTGTGCATGTATATATACACAACAGAATGAATATCATACATAAATGGTAAACCTATACTGCACATACAGAGATATGTATTATATATGTGTACATATAATCATGCATGAATATGTATACAAATATGTATAATCACATGTGTAATTATAATTCAATCTCTGCAACTGTGGGTGATTGAATCTAGGACTCCCATAAATACCAAAATCTTTAGACATCTGCTTAGAACTTACTCACATCTTACTGTATCCTTTAACCTCTACCAAATAAATTATAACCAATAGAATACAAATACAAATATTAGTGAATGGTGGCTACCCTTGGTTGTTTTCAGACTGACAAAAACATCTACATATATTTAGAGGAAACAAGATTTCTTTTTCAATATATTTTACCTGGAGTTGGCTAAAATCTATAAATGTATAAATCAATGGACACAAACCTTGAGAAATCTGTAGATTCAAAGGCAGATTCTATATTACTAAATTACTTTCTCCTCTAGGAATGTTACCTTTACAATATTTTAGTGTTTTCACTATAGAATGACACAAATGTCATGTTGTTGATCAGGCATGTCCTTTAATCTCCTCATTGCCTTTATTCTCACAAATTCAGAATACAAATCTTTCCTGTACTGAAAGGTGTATAAGTTCATTGCTGATCTGTGACCCTCCTTTATTTTCACATTCCTAGAACATTTTCTTAATTATTCTCTTCTCCTCATAGGTTTTGAGGTATGGGAGATAAATCCTTCTTCCTCATTTATCTTACCTCCTCTTCAAAATTAAATTTTAAGAAACGTTCTGAGTTTCATTAATAACAAAAATAAGATTTTTAGTGTATTGTGGTTTATTTATAGATTAATTTAGGGGAGTATTATTATCTTGACAATATTAAGCCATTCAGAATATGGCTTCATTCGCTATTTATTTATGTCTTTTTTATGTCCTTTAGTAAAATTTTATAGTTTTCTTAATGTAGGCTTTCTGCTTATTTTTATGAGAATGATCTTTATGCATTTTATAGTTTGTGGCTATTGGAAAGCAGATCTTATCATCTATCATACATTCTATCATTTCTAGCATATGAAAAAGACAGAGAAAATGTAATCTTTAGTTTCCTGAAAATAATAGCATTTTTTCCCTTCCCAATATTTATACAATTCATTTCTCATAACTTCTTTCTAAAATTTGTACATCTATTTTGTGGCTCTCTAAATATTGCTTGGTTTACAGTTCACTTGCAAATACAAGAACATCCATTTCTATTTCTAACATGGTAAGAGTTGTACTTATTAAATTTAAACCAGTATTTGGGGAAACATTTTATAAAGCCTTTTATAAGTATAATCTCATTTTTCCCATCCTTTAATCATTTAGAGCAATAAATTGTATGGATTTTCTAATCCCACATAAGCCTTGTATTTTTTTTGACAAGACATCCTTAGTGATCACATTCTGCTTGGCTTTGCTGGAATTTACTTACTGATATTTTAATTAGGATATTTTTATTTGAGATTGTTCTGTCTGTTTGTTTTGATGTCTTTGCTCTGTGTTATCTTCAGGTGGATTTTTTAAAAAAAATTGTATTCCTAGCTGGGCGCTGGTGGCTCATACTTGTAATCCTAGCTACTAAGGAGGCTGAGATCTGAGGATTGTAGTTCAAAGCCAGCCTGGCAGGAAAGTCCATGAAACTCTTATCTCCAATAAACCAACAGAAAACTAGATGTGGCACTGTAGTTCAAGTGGTAGCATGCTAGCCTTGAGCTGAAGAGCTGAGGGACAACGCTCAGGCCCAGAGTTCAAGCCCCACGACCAACAACAACAACAACAAAAAATTGTATTTCTGTAAAGTGAATTGTCCAGCATTACATCTTCATGCAATAGTCATTCAGTTTAACCTGGGGATTTCCATCAGTTTATTGTCCTTAAAGAAACCCTAGTTAATTTTAGACTCCTTTCAGAAGTCATTTTTTTCTATGTCCTTTCATCTTTTTGTTCTTGATCAATTTATGTTACCTCTTTGGATCGCTGATGGGAACTATGTAGAAAAGTCATGGCTATCCATGGCAGCGAGAGAGAACAAATAGGGAAGGAGAAAAAAGGGAACTTTGCTTTTATTCTACTTGCCTCTCCTAAGGCCTAGACTTCTAACTAGCATGACAGCTATAAAAGCCATGTTCCTTAACACTAATATTCTATATGAGTAATACCCAGAAAGGATATTCTAAATCTACAACTGAATATAAAAGAGTATCACCAAAGAGAAATTATTTATGAGGGAGATGCCAAGGGACACAAGAGACACAAGGGACACACACCATAATTTATTTTTATATTGTGATCTTGGTTCAGAACACTGCAGACTCCTCTTCAGAGTGAGTACATCAATTATGAGCAAGAAAGGAAAGGGAAAGTTTAACACTAGAATATATATCTTCCATACATAGTATATGCTTATGCATACACACCGATAATAGATACTTTGTTGGTTTGAATCATTACAAGCTGTGAACCATGAAGAGAAATGAGTTATAAATAAAGTCTCAGGATCTTTTAATAAATGTCCCCACGTCACAGCCCACAGAATATTATCTATTCACAATGAACTCATTCATACTCCACCTAATTCTGCAAATATAAATGCTATGTTATCTCTCTCTCTCTCTCTCTCTCTCTCTCTCTCTCTCTCTCTCTCTCTCTCTCTCTCTCTCCCCTCTCTCTCTCTCTCTCTCCCTCCCTCTCTCCTTGTGTGTCTTTATCTGTGTGTACTCGGGCCTTTGCTCAGGGGCTCGGCACTGCTACTTAGCTTTTACACTCAAGGATAGTGCTCATCAACCACAGCCCTACTTCAGAACCTTGTGGACAAGGTTCTGCAATAGAAATGCCTGGACTTGCTTTTCACTGTTATCCTCAGATCTTAGCCTCTTGATTCATTAGGATTACAGATATGTGCCAAGGGCACCAGGCTATATATGACTTCATTACATTAACTTTCAGAATACTTTATTAAAGTACCATACATAGATATCAAACATTGAAAGAGAAGAATAAGGTTGGTTTTGAATGAGCAGTTATTTAGGCTCTATTCACCAGAGGAAAGTATGTAACAACTATCACCAAATACACTAATGAACTACTGATGTTATAAATCTGTATCAGTCTGAAAAGCTTCCTGAACCAAACAACCACAAACCAAGGGACTTAAAGCAATCGGCATTTGTGGCTTCAAATGACTGGAGATCAGAAATCTGAAGTCAAGGTGTCTACAAAGCCATGACCTCCATGAAAGCTGTACAGCTATCCATTGCTGCTCCTACCTGCTTAGGTTTTGCCAGAAAACCTGAGCTAACCTAACCTGGCAGCTTTGTAATTCCATTCTCTTTCAGCAGAATCACACAGTATCTGCTCTGCCTGGAACTGTGTTAGGAGTTGGTGTTGTTCTATTTCAAGTTCATCCAGCTTTGCTGTCTTCTTCATGAATCTCATCCACAGGAACTTATTCCCAAATCATCTGACATTCTGAGGGACAGGGTGGTAGGACTGCAACATATCATACACTTAGAGGGCAGGACATCATTCAAACAACAGTAGTAACTTTGTAGTCAAAATCTAGCATAGAGCTTATTACCAAGTGAAAGATAGTGTCACTGTGCTCAAATTTTCTTCAATATCAATCACAATTTTGTTTTAATTTCAGGGAAGAAGAAAAAAGTTTTCAGAATTTATAAATGCACACAGACAAGGTAGGGGTATGTGTGTATGCCGGAAGACAAGTGATTTCTGGGTCTAGAGAGACAACACAGAAAACTGAAGGCCAAAGGAGCAAGATTCAAGCACAGCCCTTGGGATTCCCTTGTGACATCATCAAGCAGAGACAAGTCAGCCTAGCTCACGCCTTAATCGTAACTACTCAGAAGGCTAAGATCTGATAATCAAGGTTCAAAGCCAGCCTAAGCAGGACAGTCTGGAGACTCTTACCTCCAATTAACTACCAAAAAGGCCGAAAAGGAACACTGGCTTAAGTGAGAGAGCACTAGCTAGCCTTGAGCATAAAAGTTCAGAGACAGCATCCAGGCCCTGAGTGAAAGTCTCAGGACTGGCTTGTACACACATTAAAAAAAGAAAAGATAACTCAAGATCTTTTCCATAAATAACAAAATAAATAACAAAAAAGCCTCCTGCTTCGCTTTACAATAATTTCCAGCCAACTATTTGATACAATATTTGTCAATCATGACTACAAACGATATTAGAAAAAAATTATTTATCCTTGGATTTGCCAGAGACATTAAGTGTTTTTCTCTGCCTCACAACATTTCCAGGAAAATCTCACAGTAAAGGACTATTTTGCACTTCTTTGCAAAGAGTAATTTTGTCATTGTGCCGAAGAGCAAAATGTTTGATCACAGATCTCAGATTCTCTTACAAATCAATGTCACACTTCAGTTAAAAGATCTTCATTGTAGAAGAGACACAACCCTAAAAATACCAGTGCTCATTCTTGTTCCATAATGATTGGTTGTAATGATTCTAATTTGCCATTTAACCCAAGATTGAGAGGCAAATCACATCACCGTCATGTCTATAAATTAACAATAAGCTGTGTGAACATGCCACTCTACAGTCAGAAAGAGGTAAGAGAACAGAACCAGCTACAACAAAGGCAGGATTTTGTTTTAGTAACTAAATCTGATTTTGATCAGATGGCTTCGAGCTCTTCACAAAGATACATCCGTCAATGTTTTATAACCCAAGAAACAATATTAAACTTGATTTGTAAGCTAAATTTAAGTCCTGTGATATTTGAAAAGCTTTCATCTACTTTAATAGCTCAAAATCGATACTTTCATGAGAAATAAATACTACTTAAAAATCAGCTAGCAAGTGGAATGAGTTTATTAAGATGTAAAATGTTTTTGTGTGCTGCTGACTTTTAAAGGTACAGACTCACAAAGTTTCTGACAGAAAAAGAGAATCCTGGCTAAAGATAATATATAATACTATACTAAAAATGAAACTTTTTTCTCTACTATCTAGGAAACAAACTGGTGACAAATAGGTAAATAGAATGGTAGACAACATTTTTTAGTATAATGCTTACTTTTTCATTTCTGCTTTAAAAAGAAACTTGTTTAGAAACTTTTAATTTAAATAAATTCCCCTGCATGCCTCTAAATAATACTTTAGGGAACAGTATAATAGAAAATGTGAAAAATATCATTTAATATTTGATCCTTGGAGACCATATTTGTCATTGTTTGCTATAGTTTCCAGTATTAGGTATTCACATGTGACTATGGGTAACATACTGTGTGTTTTTTAGTATCATTTCTGTATCTATTGCCTCAGATTTAAGTAATAGAATTCTGTTTGAAATCTCATTTTGCTAGTTCACATACATCCTGGCTCTCTTTCCATACAGAATATGAGAGGAGTTTTACAACATTGTCTTCCACAGAAGATATTGTACAGTATTCAGAATACAATTAAATTAATCTGCACTACACATACAGAGAGAGAGAGAGAGAGAGAGAGAGAGAGAGAGAGAGAGAGAGAGAGAGAGAGAGAGAGAGAGAGAGAGAGAGAGAGAGAGAGAAGAGATACACTGAGATAGAGAAACAGACACACAGAGGGAGAGATTATCCCTTCTGGTAAAAATTCTAGCTAAGCAGTTCAACAGAATAAAATTTCTGACCTCTACTATTGGGTAAATGCAATTCATTCCTCAGGAGTTTCAAAACTCCTCAGTATGAGTTCACAACAATTTCCCTGGATTGCAGTAAGGAGAACATAATCTTCCTTTAGCTTTTCCTCAGGTGTTATGTATTTATTTTCTTTGGAATCATTGATAATTCTTTGGGATATGGTGTCTAGAAGTGTTGCTAATATTAATTGTAACTTATGATTGCTATATTTTAATTTCTGTATTTTCAGGTCTACAAAAAGAGGGTTTATCAAGGTTTTCTTACAATATGACTGGATAATAATTCATTTTATGGCTACTGAGTATGTTGAAGCACATGTACAGCTTGTAGATATTTCATTTATTTCAATGTCTCATCATTTAACTAATTCTCAATAAACTCTATAGACATTACATGGGCTCAATCTTTGAAGTGAAATTTACAAACAAAATGATCAAAAGTATATTTTTAAGTTCTCAGTGAATCACAGATCATATTTTGAAGAGAAAGCCATTTAGGCCATCTGTTGTTTTTTGTGTGTGAGTGTGCACTTTTGTTATTATTAACTTGCTAATGCAAGGTCCCATCACTCTTAAGATATCTGATAATGAAAAACAATATAAATATAGGTGCTAGGTTCCAGGGAATTCTAGAAATTGTGGAAGATGAAGCAGAAATGAATCTGGATAGCAAGACATTTTCAAGGATTTTCAGACCCTGCAGAAATTGTAGCTCATGAAGAAATAAAAGGAAAAATAATACATCTCTCAGGGAAGGTAATAGAATAAACTACTGGAGATGAGACCCGGGGTTGAGGTCAAGCCACAAGGAGAAAGGAAAGAAAATTAACAGCATATTTTCAATCACTAACTCATCCAGCACACTCAGTGCCTAATGATTAAATGAATTTACGTACCAGTAAGTGGAGGAGTCTGCAGGAGCTACCTGAATTTGGAATGGTTCAGGCAAAGAAGCTTAGGTAAGTATAAACTGAAGGAAAATATTTTAACTTTTGATCCAAGGGAAACATGGTTTTGTTTAAGGAAACAATTGATAATAGACATTAGTTATTATCTCTTTATTCACTCTTTTAATATTAGTTCTTGGCAGATTATTTTCTTATTTAAACTTAAGACTAATAACAACAGATGCTGGAGGGGATGTGGCCAGAAGGGAACCCGAATGGACTACATTGTTGGTGGGAGTGTAAACTTGTTCAACCACTTTGGAAAGCAGTATGAAGGTTCCTCAAAAGACTCCACATAGAGCTCCCCGATGACCCAGCAATCCCACTTTGGGGCATTTACCCAGATGATTGCAAACAAGGCCACACTAAAGCTACCAGCACAACTATGTGCAGTATTATTTACCATAGCTAAGATATGGAACCAACCCAGATGTCCTTCAGTAGATGAATGGATCAAGAAAATGTGGTATATAATACACAATGGAATTATATGCCTCTATCAGAAAAAATGGCATTGCCCCATTTGTTAGGAAATGGAAAGACTTGGAAAAAATTATATTAAGTGATGTAAGCCAGGCCCAAAGAAACATAGGTCCCATGGTTTCCCTTATTTGCAATAACAAGTATATGTCTGAGAAAAGCAGAAAAGTTCAGATATGTGATGTTAGGTGAAATGAACCCCAAGATAAGGACTCAAATGGTTGATCTTTCTTGCCTTTGTTTCTAACATATTTATTAAGTGATTGTTTTGTTGCTTTGTATGTCCCTCCCCCATGGTATAACCCCTGTTTACACTGTATTTGATGTTGGTATAATTTGTGGAGGGGAAGGGAAAAAACAAATTGTTTAAATAGGGATACAGGTGGACTCTTTGCAACCATGAGATGTACAAGATGTTATGTTGAAAACAAACTTTACAACTTGGGGGGGGGAGGATAGGAAGAGATGGGAAGGGGAAACAAAGGAGGAGGCAACAATGCTTGATAAGAAATGTACTCATTACCTTGCTCATGTAATTGTAACCCCTCTGTATGGAATTTTCACAATAAACAAAGAAGCACTGTGGTACTCACTTGAGCAGGTTTTGAATCTCTTTGGAAGACATTTCTTATTTCTTATTTCTTATTTCTCATGGTTTAAGAGACCTCAACATGACCAACTGTTCCTCCATTATACTTAAAGTCCTTAGGCAATTGTTAGCCTATTACAGTGGACTGGAAAACAACAACAACAACAACAACAACAAAACATCTCTTATACTTTTGAAATTTGTCTTCAGAACCAAAGATTGCCATTGCTATTTTAACACTTTATTTTTCCTATTCCTTAGTGGGAAAATGATGTGACAATCGTAATTAAGAAGTGAGATTTCTTTGTACAAATTCAATATAACATCCATGTTCCCCTCTGAGGAACTAAGAATCTTGCTTTGTTTCCTAGATGTTCGTGTAATTGTTGCAGGAACACTCTTGAAATTTGTTTTATCCCTGTACAAATTAAACAGAAACTAAATAAGCTCTGTCAAGTACGACATATCTTCAGAAATGTAAACACTTTCTGTGGGAATATTAAAAGATTTCCTCCTTTTTCCCCCCTTCAATGCAGCATTACTTTATATTACAATAAAAAAGTAAATGAGAAATGGGATTTCCTCCTTGCATTCAACTCTCCAAAGAATGAGAGAGGAGAGAAAATGAACAATTTGAAAGGCCAACTCCTATGTTCGCTCTTCTCCCTTTGTTTTCTTTACCTATGCTGGCTTTGGGAGAACTTGATATCCAGGATAATTCAGAGCTCCTCTTAGCCAGAGGAATTCTGAAGGAATAAATAAATAAATAGGGAATTGGGAATTCTTCTTGGGAAGGATTTCACAATCACAGCAGGAATGTGTCCAGAAAGTTCATGTGCCTGAAACAGAATCCAGCAGGCACGTGAGCGAGGAGGTGTGGTCTAATAAGAGCTGAATCCTGAAGTGTTTGCTTTCTTGGATGAATTTTTATTGTTATGTCAGAAGTAGGCTAAGGATCACAAGTAGTGTATGGGGTCAGAGTTCAGCCCCTTCTTGTTCTTGCTCTTCTCTCTACTTCTTCCAGGAGGGTGAGCTGAGAGATGGGCCCTATTAGGAAGAGATTAGGCCACTAGCGTTCTGCCTTTATGAACAGATATGGGAAAGGGCTTAGTTATCCTACAGGTGGCTTGTTACAAAAAAGACTTTAGTATCTTCTTTTTCTCTTGATGTTTTATGTGTTTATTTTATCTTGGCCTCTTCTAAATTGCCCTAGGATGATCGAGTGTGAAGTGTTTTTCCAGGTGACTATATTAGGCTCTGAGAATACTTAGTCTCCAGATCGATAAGCCAAACGAATGTCTATTCATTATGTTACCCAGTCTCAGGTATTCTGTTGCAGCCTAAAAACACAGATCAAGACAGATGTATTATCTCATCAAATAGATGCTTCAGAGCAGAATGGGATTGCTCCAAGATAAAGATTATGCCCTTCTTTTTTTTTCTTTCTTTTTGTTGTCAAGTCCCTGCCAGTCCCTTGAACTCAGGGCCTGAGTTCTGTCCTTGAGCCTCTTTGTGTTCAAGATTAGCACTTTTACCACTTGAGCCACAGGGCCACTTCTGGCTTTAACTGAGCAGTTTATTGGAGGTGAGAGTCTCATGGACTTTCCTACTCCAGCTAGGTTTAAAGCACAATCCTCAGATCTCAGCCTCCTGAAAGATAGAACTATAGGAATGAGCCACCAGTGCCTGGCTTTGTGGCCTTCTTTCTATTGATTCATGATCCTTTTTGCCTTTGTTAAGGTTACCTTCACCCACCGGCTTCATCCAAGAAGGAGAAGCTGTTGACTCAGTGTAGAAATAGCTGACTGACTCCTGTTTGTGAAGCTGTCTTTTAGGAAGTGTTTACATTAGCACAGAATCAGCTTCTCCAATAATGAATGTAAAGTACTTCCTGTAGCATGATAGAAAGATGTTTATCATGCTACAGGAAGTACTTTACATTGATCTTCTTTATCATTGATCTATCATTATTTCTTGCAGCCATTTTTTCTTTTGGGTCAAAGGAATGAAACATCTTTAGGGACAATATTGTTGGGTCCTGGAAAGCTAGCCAGGAAGAAAATCACAGTATGCAAACTGTGTGATTTGTATCCCATCCATGTTGATGCTAACAAGAAATGCATGCTATTATCAAGTGTTATTTCTCAGTATCTAAAAGCTTTGTATCACTGTTATTTTATAGGGAAGTTTTCCTTTTAACCACTGATGTCAAGCAGGAAGTTGGTTTTCAGAGTGGATGTTTCCAACTTCAATCTCCCTTACCTCAGATCATCTAGTTTGAGTGCAATCAATATCAGTAACTGGAGAGTGTTGGAAAATCTGTCCTCTTACCACAGTTGCAATTTCACCAGATCTAGCTGTTGTAACTGCGAGGTTTGTTTTCATCTTCGAACCTCATTATGAACTATTTCCAATGAGCGAGATGGTGGATATTTTTGTTGTAAAAAAAAATTAAAAGAAGACTTGATAAGAGACGGACTCATTACCTTGCTCATGCAATTATAATCCCTCTGTATGATATTGCCGCAATTAAAAAATTAAAAGAAGAATATTGGGATCTGAATAAATTGGATCAACTGCTGGGATAACCCTTGTGAGCTTGGTGGTTTAGAAAACATTTAAATGCATTCCTAGCCTTCGAAGAAATTCTCTCTGTAAGGTTTGTGTGTTCAGGTCTTAAATTTCCCGAGTCTATGAGATTGGACGTGTTGGATCTGCTGTGCTGAGGGAATCTACTTTCTTGAACCTGGTACTTAAATGTTGTCTTATTTCACGAGGAAGAACTAAGATATGAACAAATCCTCTCTGTACTAAAGCTGCGCTGGACATATATGAACTAAGCAACCCAAAGACAGCGATGGGAGGGAGGAATGAGAGGGAAAGAGGGAACAGATTACACTAAGCAAAGGGAAAGAAATGTAAACATCACCTGATGGGGAAGAAGTAATTTATATTGTCAAAGCTCATAGAATTCACAAACTTTATAGACCGTGATAATGACAATTTGCCTTGTGAAGGTTATAGTGTGTGACTTTAAGTATCACTTCCACAATACTGTGAAATATGAGAAATTTATGTAGTCACCTTATCTCAATTTAAAAGAAAAGTGAGAGAAGGGATGGGTTAGAAGCAATGGGTGATAATGTTGTCAAACACCTTGTATTCATATACTGTTTTGTAGAATGGGAAGTTCTTTGTATAACTACTTAATAATAATAATAATAATAATAATAATAATAATAATAATAAATGTTTAAAAAATAACATTGCCAAGTAGAAACAAAATCATAAATCCCATAAACCAAGTAATATAATTACTTCTCAAAGTTGTTTGTTTAGCAACCTATTGAATAACCCACTTGACTAACAGTAGGAATTATCTTTGTTTTAAAATCCATTAGCAGGCCAGCTGCCCCTGGCTTATGTCTGATATCCTGGCTACTCAGGAGGCTGAGATCTGAGGCTCACACTTCAAGGCCAGCCCGGGCAGGAAAGTCCATGAGACTCTGATCTCCAATAAACCAGAAAACCAGAAGTGGCGCTGTTGCTCAAGTGGTAGAGCACTCACCTTGAGCTGAAGAGCTTAGGGACAGCCCCCAGGCCCAGAGTTCAAGCCCCATGACCGACTCCCCCCCCCAAAAAAAAAGTTGATAAAATACATTGGCAGAAGACTTCTTTTTCTATTCAATCAAGTTAATAAAAGTGTCACACATACAAAACAAAATTAACTAATTAAAAGTGATAGTAGCCAGGCACTGTTGGCTCACAACTATAATCCTAGCCACTAAGGAGGCTGAGATCTGAGGATCATGGTTCAAAGCTAGCCCAGGCAGGAAAGTCCATTACACTCTATCTCCAATAAACCACCAGAACACTGGAAGTAGTGCTGTGGCTCAAGTGGTAAAGTGCTCACCTTGAGCTGAAGAGCTGAGGGACAGAACCCAGGCCACAGGTCAAGCCCCATTACTGACCAATAAATAAATAAATAAAAAGTAAAAAGCAATGGTAATTATAAACTGCCTCTTTTGTTCCAAAGGAATGGGGTAACTTTTCAGTACATGTATTGAGGAATGTACAATGTGCTACTAAATAAAGTAATTAGAAATCACAACCTTATCATGTCTAGCATATTGAACTTTAGGTTATGGGAGATTTCTCCTTCTTTTCACCAAAATTACCTTCAATGACATTAGGATATATTTTAAAATTATGCTATATACATATGAGTTAGTAACATTTTGGCTATTTTGATGAATATGAATATCATTCATCTTCAAATTTTTGCATCAAATTATAATAAAGATTATGACTTCAAATATTATTTCAGCCCTAAAAGGCTAGATAATAGGGCAATTTATAACCCAGATTCCATAATGAACATAACTGACAGATTAGATTATAAAACTGTAAAATGTTCCAACGTGGCAATCATTTTTAATGTTAAGAATTTCATCCATCAATTTTAAAGGACAGTGAAGTCAAAACTAATACTTTTTGTGATGCTATTGTATAAAGCACATCAACAAAATGTAAGCATTTCAGAGTTTGGACTGAAAAAATATACTAACAAAATCAATAAAAAGGAAATATTTATTAGTAGTCACTAAGAAAATATATGAGTGGAACAAGGAATGTTTGTCAAACAGCTTTTTACTTATTGGTGATAAAACTATCAGACTATATGCATAAGACAAAGGAATAAGTTGCCATATGCTAAAATATTTAGAAAGGGAATCAGCATTGGCACCAGCTGTTTACTGTCATGTTATATTCAGATTTAACTCTTGAAATTTCCTAGTTCCAAAGGTACTGAAAACTATAGTATGAAAACTGAAAAACTCTGAAAATTATCCACGAGTTTGAGTCAAGTATGTATTTGAGTAAAGTATGTATTGGTGGAGAGTATTACACGTATTTGGGAAGTAAAAAAGTATATATACACATTTATATGTAAAATACATACAAGTGTACTTATGAATGTAAGCTAAGTTATTCTTCAAAATATATACATTCTATATTGCATATTTATTTCATATATATGTCAACATGTATGGAAAGGCATAGTTTATATATATGCATAGATATATATAGCAATTGTTTAATCATTGTACAACAATATTGACATATTTACCACTATTACTACCTGTACTTTAACTCAGTGATATACATAGTCTTTACCTACAACAGTAGGGAGTCTCAAGAAGATAGCACTAAAGGATACTGAAAAATTAATTCAGCAATATAATTTCTCGAATATAAAGCTCATAGACCTTTTCTTCATTTGTTCTCTTCAAATTCCTGTTTCAAAATGTAAAAGGAGACGCCACCCAAAGACCATTTTCATGAATAGTAAATAGAAATCAGCAAACGATAGTGTAGCTTATTAAATTTGCAGTGTCTTTTATGAACCTATCTGTTCACTGTCTGTCTTCAAGAGCTTTGCATTTCCTGTAGAAGATGATAAATATAGCAATAGGTTCCTTTTAAATGTTTAAGTTCTAGAGACCAGTAAATAGCTTCATCTGTTTCCTACTGGAAATTATGATAGTAATCATGATGCAGATATAAAAATGTCTCCATTCATTCCTCTGGATAGGTTCTACTAGATCATGGGCAGGGAAGTGGAAGAAGCGATCACAACACAAGTATTAAAAGACTGTGTTTCAGCTCAGTTCCAGGTTTGAGAAAATAATCTCAAAATCCAGCATGCTGGAAAGTTTAATTCACCTCACAAAGAATCCATATGCATTTCAGGGAATAATAACTATGATCATTACTTTGGGGATAAATCTCAAAGAAGATTCCCTCAATAGGACAAAGAGTTTGGGCAAGAATTCAAAGCCTCTGTACATCATTTATTAGTCACCCACAAATGGACTCTAAATGAGATTTCAAGGTAGTGTTTCACAAAGCAGGGAGCGAGTGAAACTACAAGACCATTCCTGGCGAATCTTTCTATTTCCCTTTTTAAAAAATTATCTTTAAGTGGATGTACAAAGGAGCTGGCATTTAACAAAACAGTGTTTGAATATAATATTTGATCAATGTCACGCTTTCAACATTATCACCCATCCTTCCCCTACTCACCTATTCCCTCATTCTTCTTACTTTTGTAGGACATACATTGCAATTTTGACTGCATTCTCCCCCTCTTCTGTACGTCATTTGTCCACTCCTTTCCCCTTGATACCACCCACCCTTTTCTAGTACCCTCTTCCTGGTGTTTAATTTTGGTGAACTTTGTTTTGCCTTTCTGAGAAATTATACTATTTGAGTTCCCTCTTGAAGCTACCATTAATATATTTGTCCAGAGTCACATACCACCCAATGTATTTACTTATAATTTTTAAGCTAAATCTACCTTCCCAGTGGGTCTTAATTGATTTGTAAACCAATTGTAAGCAAAGAATGCATGGGTTCACACAGACTCAGGATGAAAATAGAACACTGTAGGAGCAGAAAGGCTGCCATAATTATGATTACTGGCACCAAAAACACTATACCTGTGACCATGGAAGAGGTATTTACTTTATCCTTACCTACTTACAACCTGCTTGGATTATTTCTACTCTAAAAATAAAAAGTATTATTAGGTACCTTCCACTGGGAGCACTGAACTGGTAGCAGACATGACTATATTTCTCTGAGGCTATAACACATCCCTATGGAAACATTTAATAGAGGAAACCATGTTAATTTTAAAAGTTGTGGCAAGTTAACAGGGTTATACTACTGATGAAGTCCCTGTGGAAATATCTGAAAATACTTTTTCTTCTAAGTTAGAAGTGCTACACTGATATGAAGCTTTTTGACAATAGAGCTTGGTTTTGTGACAAACATCATTTTGAGTTCAATTTCCTCTTTTTCAGGGAAGGAACAAAACTGCAAATAGTGACCACTATTGTCTCAACCCATTCAAAAACTACTTCCTAGAGCAACCAAGTGAGATGGTGGTGATTGATTTTAGGCCAGGCTAGGACTCTTTGACCTGACTTTCAAAACTCCTAATGCTTTTATATTTTAATATTTATGAAATCTAAACTTGGCTTTGTTTAATTCACAAGTTAAACAAATGATGATCATGCCTTCATTCTCGCTTTGTAACATTTGTCAGGAATATTTTAGTTGAAGTAGAGAGACATTAGAATAGAGCTTAATAATCACACAGTGCCAGATTTTCAAGAAGAGCCAATAATATTCTGTTAGATAGGTATATGGACACATCAATAAAGGATATAAGGCAGAAAGAGTCTTTTTTAATTAATTAAAGTATCCAAGATCATAGGTTTAGTCTTCTTTGTTAAATATCACTGTAAAATTTCCCTTATTTACCACCATGTATTCTTGGGGAAAAATAAAATAAACCATTATTAAACATTAATCTCTTACTTTAATTTTACAGATTAATTAGTCACAAAGTAATATCCTAGCTATAAAATAAATGTGGCCTAAAGGAACGTTTCAGGTTACAAATTTCCTCCTTTTGGGCTGGCCTTCCTTCTTTAGTAGTTTGCTATGATATAGGAGAAATACATTTATTTGTTTTAAAGAAAATAGTACAGAGGACATTAATTTCTGATTACTTTTTAACAAAAAAGATGAAAACAAAGATTATTGACATAGGAAATATTCCAGTGTCATTTTGTCTGAGTCCCAGAAAATGGTAGAGTTACTAGGTAGGTGTTTGTATGAGGTAAAGGAAATAGCGGTCATCTTTGTGGTCCATTCTCAGTTCTTATATACTGGACTTAACAGAAAGACTAGGCAGAGTTTATGAGTCCTTTTCTTTTGTTGGTTTCCTGGTTACTGTTCTTTTATGTCTCCTCTTATGTAATCCCTTGCTGGCAGACAGTCTCATTTCTGTTCTCTCCTCCTAAATGTGTACTGGAAGTCCAGGTCTCTCCTCTAAAGAGCTTTCTAATATATTCAAATACCCCTACAAGATATATGTGTGGATATCTATAATCATCTTAAGTAAAAGTCTTTTAAAAGTAAACAAATGTAAAGGCTCTAAAGTAGAAAAATGCTCACTTCACTCAAGTATTAGTAAGGAAGCTAGCTCTATTAGAGCAAAGTAAATCAAGAGAGAGAAGGAAAGTCTTAGAACTCTTCAGAGCTATGGAGTTTTATATTCTCTTCCATGCCTAAATATTTTTAATGATTACATAGAAATGTTTCCACTCCTTCTTTGTAGTCTCTATAACAATAAGCTCAACCAAACACAGATTTAAAATATTCCAGAGAAAATATTGTATGTGTACTGAATATGTGCAGACATTTTTCTTGTTATTCTTAGTTTGACAGTATAACATAACAACTATTTGCATATTATTTATCTTGAATTAAGTACCATAAATAATCTAGAGATGATTTAAAGTTCGCAAGAGAATGGGCATTGGCAGTATGAAAAGGACTATGTCATTTTATAAAAGGTATTTAACTATCTACAAACTTGAGTAACTGCAGGAATTTCTGAAACCAGTATCTCCATGGATATGGAGAGAATTTGCATTTCCAGACTCAAAAAATGGTATATATCGAGTTTCAATAGATCAGGGCAAATATTCTGAAATATCTTTGAATCCTTAATTTCTCTCTGACCTTCATTCCTACACCTCAAAACTATAAGCAACATGCAACCACTTCTAACCACTCTTACTATCGTGATCCAAGCCACAATTATCCCTCTCACTTCAATGACTACAGTAGTTTTTTAATTGGTTCTTAAGCTTCTACTCCATCTTGGTCTCCATATTATTCCACCTGAGTGGGAGAAATTCACACAGAAAGAGACTGTGTCACAAAACCCTGTGGTGATTTCACACAAAAAACAACAATCCCAACTTGTAATCATGGACTAAAATTGTGTGTGCTATTCTTTCTAATATTAATTCTGTTCCTTCTAACATCTCATTCCTTTCCTTTTGCTGGCCTATAACCTTTAAGCATTGCAAGTCATGGTTCCTTGTCTTACTGCCTTGTCTCCAGTTATGTTTTGGTTTGTCCCCTCTGTCCATCTAGTTTCCCATTTTGTATGCCACAGCACTCAGAAAATTTTACATTAAAGGGCATTTCCCCCAGGCCCTTATTCTACTTTGTTTCCCGTAGCACAATTGCCACCAGATATACAATTATGGTTATTTGCTGGCTACTGTCTTGAGTCCAATAATCTAGAGACATCTATTAAGCTCATAAGATCCTTGAAGACAGGATTCTTTTCTTCTATGTTACATTTAAGCTTTGCATCTTGCCAGCAAATGCTAGTTACTTGGAAGCATTTCCTGGATGAATCTTTTCTTATGGGGATAGAGATCCATGAAAGTATGTGAGCAATGCAGTAAGTATGAGAGGAAAGGCATGGGTATTCACAAGAGTGTAGGTAGAACTGAGGTTGGGCACTACTAGTGTAGTGAGAGTAGAAAGACATAGAGGTAAAATTATAATACATTTTAAAAGCATGCGTCATTTTCTAATGCTAGCATTAGCTCTTTAAAAAACCCTTCTGAGCAGTCTACAGGTATATGAAAAGTTAGCATGCTGCACCCATTTTCTGTATTTAATTTCTGCTTGCTAAAATTATACCTTTACACTTCTCTGGAAGATTATGAATTGGAATGCTTCCTAAACGTGATTTTCATCCTCAGGAACGTAGCTGAACATTTACAATTGGCTTGCTATAAAATGAATGGGGGAGATTTATTATAAAGACCCTTTTCTCTATATTATGTGAGGCAGGTTATGATGGCTTTAAGGTCTTTGAAAAATTTACTCTAAGCACCTCTTATTTTCTTACGGCTCACTTATTTATACTACATCTTGTTGATGCTAGAAAGAATCTGGTTTTCTTTTTTGGCACCTGCTGACTTTCTCACAATTAGCTTCTCTACGTTATCATTTCCTACCCTGGGCCCCATCTCTCTGGTAGTGATTCTGACATTCTTCCAAAATGCCCATAACAAAATTATGATGTAATCTACATAATTGGATAGTTAATGTCAGAGAGTTCTACTAATTTGTTTTCTCTCATCTCCAGATTGACACCATTGGTTCTCAATTGTAAGCATGGGATGTTGCTTTGAAAAAGGGATAGTTTTGCTTTTGCCAGTTTTTATAATATCCAAACACTTTTGGCCAAATTGAAGCTGAGAAGGAGAAGAAGGAGAGGAAGAAGAAGGAGAAGGAGAAAGAAAAGGAAAAGGCAAAGGAAAGGGAGAGGAAAGTAGAGGGAAAGGAAGGGAAGGAAGAGGAGGAAGAAGAGGGGAAAAGGAAGAGGATGAGAGAAGAGGAAGAGGAAAAAGAGAAAGAGGTAGTGGAGGAGGAGGAAGAGGAGGAGGAGGAGGAGGAGGAGGAGGAGGAGGAGGAGGAGGAGGAGGAGGAGGAGGAGGAGGAGGAGGAGGAGGAAAACTATTACAGCACAAGAAGATGGTCCCCCTGAAGATCACACAGGTTCCTGAGTAAAGTGAGAATAATAATTCAGACCACTCTTTTCTTTTGAGAGACAAGAGAAGATGCTAAGGCATGAAGTAACTTGCCCTAGGGCTTCAGTAATAGAAACTAGGAGATGGAAAAGTTTTACTGAGTAAAACACAATAACAAATGTGAAATCTTTCAGTCATCTAAGTTGCTTCTAACAGTAAGAACAACAACAAAAACAACCCAGTTACCTAAGAAATATTATGCAGCACATGCCTTTTTGTCTATAAAATTAAAGTGCTTCCAAATTTTGTTATCATGCACTGAGATAAAAAGCAATGATATTGGTGTATATTTTAAGAAATCGTTTATTAGACAATCTCAAAGACATTTATTTAGTCTTTTCAGTTCATTCTGCCTCTTGGAGTTGAGTCTGGTTCACTCTGCCTGTGTTAAAAGTGTATTCAGAGTCTGTCCTGAGAGAGGCTCCCTAGGTAAAAATCTGTCTCAATGTATTGACATCTGTGGTCCAGCATTCATAAAAGGGAATAGATTTTCTTGGTGTTTCCCTAGCCTTTTTACAGCTACTGGATCTAGTGTGAAAGATGTCATTTAAATGTTCATTCACTTTTCATTTATGAACTCATTTCATATTAAATTATTACCAACTCGTGATTTGTAGTACGTATAATCTATATGTACTATATTTGCAAATGTACTGCTAGTTTCTGCATCTCAACATAAGAATGATGAAATTTAGTGGGCTGATTTCATATCAAATTTTTGATGGCTTTTTGTTCAAAGATTGAGGGATACAAAAAATGCTCTCTAATTTCTCAAATAACATGATGCCCTTATTTCTAGGTATAAACAAGTGTGTAGATGTGTTAACCATGCCAAAAATAGAAAAAATAAACAAAATAGCAGAGATGGGCTTTGTTGATCTCAAAAAATGTATGAAGGAAAGTATATACTACATGTTTATTAAAGGCATTGTTTTATGCAAACTATATTCTATAAACATTAAAGTTTACAAATTTTTGTGAAAAACAGATTTTGGAAGGCTTTGAGCAAGAGTTTCTAAAATTAAAATTAAACACTAGATTTACTTTATAAGCTTATATGTAAATGCATTGGGTAATATGTAAGTTACACAAATGAATTAACTGAATGAGGTAGATTCAAGGAAGAATACAAACATATATAATGTGTGTATAGTTCCTTAGTAAGACAAAGTCAAAGTTCAGCAAAATAAAACACCAGAAAGAAGATACTTGAAAGGGGTGTGGTGGGGTCAAAGGGAAAGCAGTAGAGGAGCCAAGACGAAAAGACAGGGAGAATGTACTCAATAATTCACTGTGTATCCTACAAAGTTAAAAAGAATGAGGGAAGTATGAGGTTGGGAGGGATGGATGAAAATGTTGAAAAGGGTGACATTGATCAAGAAACAGTGCATTCATAGAATGCTTGGTTAAGTGCCAACTCCTTTGTACAACTACCTAAAGATAATTTTAAAAAGCAAAAAAACATGTGCTGTACAAATAATTCTATATTATTTTTAAGCTGGGCACCAGTGGCTCACGCCTGTCATCCTAGCTACTCAGGAGGTTGAGATCTGAGGATCGTGGTTCAAACGCAGCCCAGGCAGGAAAGACTGTGAGACTCTTATCTCCAAATAAACACCAGAAAACTGGAAGTGGTGCTGTGGCCCAAAGTTCAAGCCCCACAACTGACAAAAAATAATTATTTACAGTCCATACCTCCTTGAATCCTGTCTTTCTTCTACATAACATACTACCTTAGTTTCATATAAATTCTAGTCAGCTTCCCACATTTTTACACCTCTCTACCCCCTAGAATTTGTGCTACAAAACAGCAGAATATCTGCAGGGGTAAAATATAATTGGATAAAGGTAGAGAGAGGCTATGACGTGGGGTTAAGTGATAGGGAAAGGCACTTTCCGATTACTAAGTCCTATTCTGTCAAGTAGATTTGAAAATCTTTGAATAATGACATAAAGGAGTGTTGATCATGTTTGATCATTGTGTTGTGCCATGTGATATTGCCTGTAACTTGTATTGCTGGCAATTTGTTCTACAATAGCACATACTTTATTTGCAAGAATCAAACTCCATAAAAGATTCATTGATCAAACAAAATAGTGAAAAAATAACAAATCACTACAAAGTTTTGAGCATCACATATGTAATTAGAGCACAAAAATGTTTCAGTAAATATAAATTAAATAAATAAGGAGTAATAATGTCTTTTTATTGGCAAATAGCCTCTACGATTTTTTTTTGGGGGGGCTGGTCGTGGGCCTGAACTCTGGGCCTGGGCGCTGTCCCTCAACTCTTCAGCTCAAAGTTAGTGCTCTACCACTTGAGCCACAGTGCCACTTCCGGCTTTTTTCATTTTTGCTTATGTGGTGCTGGGGAATTGAACCCAGGGCCTCATGCATGCAAGGCAAGCGCTCTACCACTGAGCCACCTTCCCAGCCCTAGCCTCTATGATTGAACGTGAGGCATGATGGGATGATCCACTTTGAGCGATTCAGATGTTGTATGCCCTTCTATAAAGCATCTTCAAATTCAGTAGACAGGGACTAAAAGACTAAATTTATAAGAAAGTGTTGTACACTAGGACACATGTCATAGAAAATAGAACACCAAGTGGAGAAGAAATAAGACAGGTGATTTAAAAAAACATCAAAATGGAAGTAAATTCAAATTCATTTCATATTAATTCTATGATACATAGTAAGAATCTATTTAATTAGAGCAAAGCAGAGCATGGACCAAAGAACTTCTTTGCTAATTCTCAGACATCCTTAAAAGGACACACGAACATTGGAGACTGTAGAGTGCCTACATACTTAGGATATTTGGTGAGACTAAAACAAAGCAATGTTGAACGGAGGATAATTTTTCAGTTATAAGAGCTATTCCAGGGGCTGGGAAGGTGGCTCAGTGGTAGAGCACTTGCCTTGCATGCATGAGGCCCTGGGTTCAATTCCTCAGCACCACATAAGCAACAAGAAAAAAGCCGGAAGTGGCGCTGTGGCTCAAGTGGTAGAGCGCTAGCCTTGAGCTGAAAAGTTGAGGGACAGCGCCCAGGCCCAGAGTTCAGGCCCCATGACTGGATCCCCCCTGCCAAAAAAAAGAGCTATGCCATTCTTGGGAATTTGAGGTTGGAGAAGCAAAGCTTAGATAAATGGAATAATGTTGTCTGTTCTTAATAGAATTTGTTTTCCAGTATATCTGCATTTTCCAATGATTTCCAGACTTCTATCTATGTATATTATGCCATAAGCATCTAAATACTTCCTACCAAAACAATAACTACAAAATCCTACTAACATAATTTACTATACACTAAGTATTCAATAAATACAGATTAGACACTAATTCTTTCCATACATGTCCTTCTTTTCACTACAACAACTTGTTGCGTGGTTTGGATAGGATTTATGAATTTGATAAAATAATAGGTAAATATCAGAGTTAGACTATCAACTCAGATTTATCCAAAGTAATCACAAAACCCAACTGTCACACTGATAGTATTTTTATTCTGGTTCTATAATGTTCAGCTAAATGAAACATGGCTAAATGGAGCGTGGAAAATAATATGATAATGAAAAAAGAAAACTTAGTTACATTGCTCTGACATCCCCAGGTACAGACCTGTAATTCATACATTTTCAAAGAGCATTCAGTAATAATTTGGAGATTTCCTTTTAAATAAGCTTCCTGAGTAAAGCAAGTGGGTGTTTTGTGATATAACAGTCAATTCCTATGATATTACCTTCTAAGCTTAATGCTATCCATGCGCACAGGAAAAATCAGGAATAATTCATCACAATTCTCGAATGCAGTGAATTATTCCATTATAATTCATAAATATAGAAAGGTTTCTACATCTTATAGACAAAACTGATTGTTTCTGAGCATACCAGAGCATGGAACTGACCATGCAGTAAAAATGTCTTCATGAAACTCTATAAAACAAGAAGCTAAGTGAGATTGCTACAGGTTTTTGTTTTTATCATTTTTCCTTTCTTAAAGTTCCTTTTGAAACTTTCAATAAGGAATAAGGGACAGTGGTGGTATCAAAGTAGTTTTTAGTTCCTTTGAATCAAAAATCTAACAAGAAGATTAACAATGGAAATGATAATACCATGTAGATCAAACTTAATGAAAGCTAGTGCACTTTAATTTTTCCAATGTCCAGAAAAGAATCAGCAATCTCAAATCTCAATCCCAGAAAAGAATCAGCAATCTCAAATCTCAATCTCTTCATCAAGGATATAGTTTTAAAAATAAAAGGAGAAATGTGTTGCAGAAAAATATGAGCTCAATATCTATGCAAAGAATCTTACTCTAGTTCAAGGAAACCTAGCAGGCCTTTGTAGACTCTTATAAAGCCCAGTTATGTGACGTACTAATTCTTAAAAATTTTCAAGTCAGGAAATGATTGTAATAGTTAAACCAATAGTCTAAAACAATGATATACACACACACACACACACACACACACACATATTAGGTCAAATTATTTCAAGGTACACTTGGGAATAATATGTTTTGGAAGTAAAACATATGCATTGCAAAATGTGTTGCCTTTATGGCCCAGCTGCCAATAGAAGAGTTAATCTCAAATCAGGAGTTTGAGTTTTGTCCATCCTTTGGCTGGAAAAGAAGGTGCTATTTCAATCTCTCAGGTAATTTGTTGATTCTGAGAATTTTTCCTGACAGATACACAAATAAATAGCCAGAAAAGAGTCTCCTACATTTAAGTTAACCCTCTATAGCCAGGGACAGGAAAAAGAAGCTAACTCATGCCAAAGAAATAGATCACAAAAATGAGTTTGCTGTAAGAAGGTACAGATAATTTGTACAAATAAAAAAATGAAATATGAAAGTCGACATAGAATATCAAGGCATAGCCCAAAGAAATATCCTGGTACCATGATATGTGATTTGAACCAAAACATTCATTAAGTGAAGACGCTAAAAATTAGAAAAAATAAGGGCAAGAATAATACAAAAGAAATATTCTAAATATTAAAGATTGATATGGATAAATATTAGATGGATAAATATTAAACATTAAAGATGAAGATGGATAAAGCACTGATAAAATATTATTAAAATACTGAAAGTCCAAAGAGATGTCATGTAGCTCCATTTGCTCATCTGCAAATAAAAACAATTTTCATTTTGTTGATATCATAAATGGAGCAGATTAGAGGATAATATTGATAATAAGCTCAAAGTGCTTTATAAATTAGAAACTTTCTGAAATAAAAATGATTATATAGGCATATATTTGTGCATCTATGTACACTTAGGTATACACACCAATTCAGGCATATGTATATGCATTTGTATAGAAATATATATATACATATACACATACATATATATGTGTTTAATTGGAGATAAGAGTCTCACAGACTTTTCCGCCGGGTTGGCTTTGAACTGAAATAATCAGATCTCAGCCTCCTGAGTGGCTAGGATTATGATGTTATACATTAGTGCCTGGCTGGTGATACTTTTATTGAACTATGACCACAGATGGGCAGTAATCACCATAAAACTAAACACTTCCTAGGATGTTGAAATCTATTATTGGTATAAATAGAATTTTTAATCTACTTAACAACCATAAATACCAAGTACATTTTTATTTGAAGAAAAGTCCCTTACAAAGCACACAGCAATAAATCTTTTACAGTTAATCCTCCTAAATTGAATTGCAATGTTGATCTAATGAGGACCAGATGTCCAAATAAAATTTCTTGTTTTTTTAAAATCTATCCTGAGAAAATATTATTTCAGTAAGTGAAATATGAATGAAATTTTTGGAGAAAAATAAAAATACTTGAAGCATGGCTTAGAAGTTGTAAACCCTGGAAGACAGAGCAAAATCCACCATTTGACATTTGAACTGTGCTGGATGTGGCTTCTGGTTTGATTCTCGACAAATGGAAAGGGGAAACAAGATCAGTCCCTGTGCCTTCGCCTTCAGTTGCAATTGAATTTATTAGTGACTATGAGCACTGGAAAGAGATTTTCTCTGTGCTTTAATGAACTGAGCTGTGCAGGTGCATGAGAATATGTTCATAAAAGAGAGGATGTTGAGGTGCCCAGATTCCTCCCAGATTTCCTCCAATATTTCCTGTTTCTCTTCATGATGACTAAGTAACGACGGTAAAACTAATGATGCCATTACCCCGTAATTGGGAATTGAGGCTGTTTAGTAATGATAAAGCATGTGCTGAGCAGAGTCAATGGGCCAACCAGGCAAGTCCCCCTGGGTAGCAGCCCACAGAGCAGGAAGACAGAACAGTTACTAAGGTAGGCTGCTGTTCATAAGAGGCAGAGAGAGAGCCAGGAAATGGATCTCACCAACTACTGTCTGCTGCTCTGCCAGTCTAGGGACAGTTAAGAGAATTCACACACGGATTTAAAAGGATTCCTGATGGAAAAATACGAGAAAAGTCATCTTTTCTTCATGATCCCATCTGTGAGAAACATCTCACTGATCTTATTTTCAATTAAAGAATCCATTGCTTTCGTCCTACCACGCTCAACACACTGTCATTTTAATGGGGGAAATACACTGTAGATTTTGGAGTTTGTGAGCATATGCTTTTATTTTGAATGAATATGCCACTGTTGAGAATTATATATTAGCATGGCTATTCTATTATTTAATTAGCCTTTTCAAAAATTAAAAATTAGTATTTGCATTCATGAAAAACTACATATGATTTAGGTCAATTTAGTGGGAGTATGTTGAAAATTGTATAATTTTTTTTTGCATTATAACCACATTTATCCTAGACTAGTCAGACTAAAATGAGAACAGAAATCTAGGAGTCCATAAATTAAGAAGAAGTATTAAATAATGGCTTATGGCTCTAATCCTAGCTACTTGGAAGGCTGAGGATGGGGAAAATTGTGATTTATAGTAAACCCAGGAAAATGGTTTGTGAGAATCCATTTCAATGAATAGAAATCCATGAGGTAGTGCATACCTGTTATCCTAGATACACACTCAGGATAAACAGGGTGATGTCATTCCAGGCTAGCCAGAGCAAAAAATAAAATAAAATAATATATATGTAATATACATTATATATATATATATATATATATATATATATATATATATATATATATATATATCCCAACAGCAAAAACAAAAAGATAACCAGAGCAAAAAGAGATCAGAGAATGGCTCAAGTAATTGAGTGTCTGCTTGCTTATCAAGTGCAAGTTCAAACACCAGGATTGTCTCTCTACCTCCCCACCCCCCGCCTCCCCCATTGCAAAAGGAAGAAATAAAGGAAGCAGAAGAGAAAGAAGAGGAACAGGAGCCGGGAGCCAGTGTCTCACACCTGTAATGCTAGTTACTCAGGAGGCTGAGATCTGAAGATCACGGTTCAAAGCCAGCCCAGCAGGAAAGTCCTTGAAAATGGTATCTGATATATCACCAGAAAACCGAAGTTGGAGTATAGCTGACGTGGTAGAGCACTTCCTTGAGCTGAATAACTCAGGGACAGTGCCCAGACCCAGAGTTCGGCCCCACAAACCACCAAAAACAATAAGAAATGTACTCATTACCTTGCCCATGTAATTGTAACCCCTCTGTACGATATTTTCACAATAATGAAGAAAACACAAGAATAGGAACAGGAGGAGGAGGACCTTCAGAACCATGCATGAAAAAGGCAGTTCTGTCTCAAGACTTGGTTATGGTAGCAGCAGGAAGCATTTTCCCAAGAGTTCTTTTATCTTTTCCTTTTTTTGAAATTTTTATATCTACTTTTACCCAGATCAGAAATGAAATAACAGTACTGTAAATGAAATAATCCTTTCTATTAGGAATAACCAAAATAGTGATTATCTATTATTTTAGCCAGCTTGTCTGTTAAACACTTTAGCTAAGTTTTATTGTATGTAAGCTTCACATGCATCTATAAGGTATACTTGACTAGAATCTGAGTTTAGAAGCATGAGATTTATGGAGGCAAAGCAATGTGTCTTGAATTATACTCTTGGTAAGTGATACAAAGTGATTAAAAGAACACTGGTTGGCAGGGCACTGGTGGCTCACGCCTGTAATCCTAGTTACTCAGGAGACTGAGATCTAAGGATCATGGTTCAAAGCCAGCCCAGCTAAGAAAGCCCTTGAAACTAGTATCTCCTATGAACTACCAGAAAACTGGAAGTGGAGCTATGGCTCAAGTGGTAGAGTGCTAGCCTTGAGCACAGAAATGATCATGGGCAGGGTCCCTGAGTTCAAGCCCTGGGACTAGCAAAAACAAAAACAAGAACACCTGGAACAAAACACTGGTTCAATTCCATGGTCCTTAACATGAGCCCACAAAGCCAGGTCTTGATCTGTGTTTTCTCTCTGAAAGCAGTATATCAACTTGTGCCCTGAATAACGTATCTCCTAGACAACCCTCAGGCCAAACTTTCAGGCTGAACGGGTTAGACAAAGTTAATCAATGTTATCTTGGTGGAACATGAAAGACTCTTCCCTCAGCTATTGGTGTTCCTTTCTTTTCTACATTATTCTTTCCTTCCAACAAGAGATGATGCATCCCATACCCCAGGCTACCTCCTTCATCACTCTCAATTTCTTCTGCTAAGTCCTTTTCCTACTCTTCCAGTCTCATGCATTTGAATCTAGATATTCAATTTTCCAGGTCATCTTAAGGTGGATCTGTTATCTCAGCTTTTCAATTCACAGAATGCTAAAGGACATTTTGCTGCCCACTAGTCCCCACCAGGCTGGTTGCTCTTCACCCTTCCAATCCCTGGGATTGCTGTGTGACCTGGGCCTTAGACATGAGCAGCAGCAGATATGAGTTCAGTATCATTCACGCCAAATGCTACTGTCATTCTAATAAGCACACCAAAGCCCTTGCCATGAGAATAGATAGTCACAGTATTGTACATGTTCTGGGGCTCTCTGGGCATCCGTTTGCTTTTTGCAGGTATCAGAAGGCTGAAGTGGTTTTCAAAATTAAAATATTAGGTGATACACTCTTCTAGGAACAGTTCTGCTGGCCAAATGATACATATCCCACAAGACACTTTCCAGTAAACATCCTTCTATCTAGGGTGAAAAATCACCTGCATATCCCCTCCTGGGTTTTTCCTGGGTTTCAAGGCATCTTGGTCACTATTTTAGATGGACATGCATTGACAGATTCTGGGAATAGGAAGAAGAGCTAGTGACAGCTTAATCAAGTGCTGCCGCATGCATGTGCTTTAGAGTGGGGTATACAGATGCCACACATGGGGACTTAATGTATGATGCCCTTGATACGGGATATTTACAGATAGAAGCCAGTGTGACATTCCATGGAAGGAATACAGATAAAACACAATGATAAAACCGTTTCTCGGGTCTAGGATGGCAAACATAATTCAAGATAAAAGAAAAGAAAAGCTGGAAAATGATGCAAAGAAACTGCATGGCTTCTTCATTTCTTCCCACAGATGCCCTTCTTTCTTTGCCTTTACGACATCTATGGATTCAGATATTTCTATCTCCTTTCCTTTGCATGGATGAAAATGGTTGCTTTTGGGTTTCCCCCTTATTTGATTTCTGTTCACTATGTCTGAGGACACTTCTTAGAGAGGTAAGTAGGTCACTCACTAAAATAGCAAGGTTACTTTTGTTTTGAGTATCATTGAGATGTAGTTCCATCTATTCAATAATGATGGACAAACAATCATTCCTGGTAATTGACAACTATCATTCTGGCAATTTGCCATATTATGACTATTTGTAGCCATATGTATGGAAGGAATCAATCCCTTTTTTATCCCAGAAAGACTCAAATTACTGTGTTAAAATAAATCATTCATTACTTCTTCCCTGATATCAAGTAATGTGTTTCTCAACAGAAGAAGGAAAATATTGAGTCTGTGACCTCATTACAAAGGAATAGACTTAAGAAATACTAAGGTAAAAAGAATACTGCCATTATGAAGTTCAGTAGAAGGTAGATTTTATACTCTGGGTCTTGGTGATCTCTTATCATATGCTCTAGCAAAAGCACCATGTGGCTTAAAGGTTACTCCTGGTTATTTATAATTACAATACCACTGAGCATCAAAACAATTTTGTAATAGGGTTATTAAGGCAGTTGAGAAGAACAATCTCCTATCCTCACATCCTCTTTCTCTCTGTACCATCTACAACTCCCTGCTCAGCTTTTACATCTTTTATTATAGATTGTTTTTTTTTTCACCATGAGATATTACTCTTTTCCACCTATTCCAAACCGTCTTTCCAGCAAATACCTCCTGTCTATAATCATCACAGTTATTGCTTTCTCTACTGGCTTGTGCTCCTGAGTATACAAATGGTTTATTATTTTTATTATTTATATTTTTCTGCTACTCTGTTCTAATTATTGCAATGCTGGTTCTATTCTCTGTGCTCAACGAAGCATTCAGACGTAGCACCCAAAATGGGCCACTTGCGGTAGCTGTGAGTTTCACATCATTAAACCCAAAATTTACCTTTGGTCCTCTTACTGGTGCTGAAGCATGTGCTATTGCAGACAGCATTCTTTCTACAAATACTTGATTCTTTTGGCACAATGGGTGGCTTTTTTCAGCTCCTCCTCCTCCTCCTATCTGGTTGGCATCTCTTTCTAAATCTGTCTGGCCCTACACCTTGACTTTTAATTGATTCCAAAATTATTGTTGGACTTCTCTCTTCACTTTATGATTTCTTTTTTTCTAATGGCATTAAACATGATGCACAGATCAGTTCTTTACATATTGATAGTGATAGCTTGGATTTATTAGCACATTTTAGATTTCTTCACTCCACGGCCTACTTGCTACCACTTACCTTAGCCTTAAATGTATAACTCAAGGCAATCACACATCCAAATGGAAATTTCTCCAACATATATTCCAAATGAATCACTACTAACAGGAAGTCCATCCTTGCAGAATTCCCCAAATTTTCGAGTCAGTTTTGGCATTTTGACATTTCTTCTCTCACATGTTGTAGTCAATTAAAAGGCTTTTTTTTTTTTTTTTTTGCCAGTCATGGGGCTTGCACTCTGGGCCTGGACCCTGTCCCTGAGCTCTTCACTTGGGCCATAGCTCCACTTCCGGTTATCTGTTGGTTAATTGGAGATAAGAGTATCACAGCTTTTGCTGCCTGGGCTGGCTTTGAATGGAGATCCTCAGATCTCAGCCTCCTGAGTAGTTAGGATTACAGGCGTGAGGCACAGGTGCCTGGCTTCAATTACAACATTGTGCATGCTCTATTTTAAAATTACCTCTATACTGGATATTGGTGATTGACGCTTTAATCCTAGATATACTCAGGAGGCTGAGATCTGAGGACCGTGGTTCAAAGCCAGCCTAGGGAAGAACTAATTAATGAGACTATTTCTTATTAACAACAACAAAATAAAAGCTGAAAGTAGAGCTGTGGCTCAAATGGTTGAGCACTAACCTTGAATATAAAAGCTTGACGACACCCAGGCTCTAGGACCAGTACCTAAAAAAATCATCCAAACTAAGAAAACAAACCAAAAACAACGACAACAACAACAAGAAACAAAACAGCCAACATCTACAGTCTCTTCTGGATCACTCACATGCTACTAGATTATCATAAGGCTTCCTAACCATTTTGCTGCTTCTATCCTTGCTTCTCTCATTTCTTTGCAGTTCCTTTCAAAACTGTCGTCCACTCACATTTTGAAGCCCTACTAATGGCTACCTTCTTCTGTCCCAGTAAGTTTAAAGCCCAGGTTCTTGAAGTGGAAAGCAATATCTTGACCCTCTAATCTTGTGTATCCTCCTTCACTTCGGATATCAAGTTCCCCGACATTCACTCTGCACCCTCCTCGCTGATCTCAGCCTTGGCTGAATCTTCACCCTGGACTGGTTTGCTATGTTTTGGTAGCACAAATAATTTGCTTCCACCCTTCTTCTCTCTCTCCTTCTTTTAAATAAAATTTATATTTGAGAAACATTTAAAGTTATTTGTAATAACTAGTATATGTCTGGGACAAGCAGAAATGGTCAGATAAGTTGATGTTAGGTGAAATGAACCCCAAGATAAGGACCAAATGTTTTTTTTTCTTTCTTGCTATTGTTTATAACATATGTATAAGATGATTTTTTTTGTTGCTTTGTATGTCCCTCCCCCACAGTATAACCCCTGTTTCCACTGTATTAGATATTGGTATAATTTGTGGAGGGGAAGGGGAAAAACAAATCGTTTAAATAGGGATACAGGTGGACCCAATGCAACAATGAGAAGTACAAGTCTTTATGTTGAAAACAAACTTTACAACTTTGGTGGGGAGGGGCGGGGAGGATTTGGTGGGGGGTCAGGGGCAGGATGGGAAGGGATGGGAAGGGGAAACAAAGGAGGAGGCTACAATGCTTGATAAGAAATGTACTCACTATCTTGCCCATGTAATTGTAACCCTTCTGTATGGTATTTTCACAATTAAAAAAAAAACATGTAATAAAAAAAGAAAAAAAAGCTTGTAAAAGAAACTCTGTTAATCATATAGAGTACAAAAGTCACAGAAATCAAGGGGAAAGGGGTAAAAAGAGCAGCACTGGGGACTCACGGGACACTGATGAAAGTGAACTATACAACTTGTGAATGAAGAAAGGAGAGAGAGACTGGGAGAGTATGAGGAACAGAAGACACTGGATGAAAGGAAATGTACTCATTGCCTGACTCGTACTTGCAATCCCTCTGTACATCACCTTTATAATAACAACAAAGTAAATAAAAATATTAGTGTGTTCTAATATATCACACATTCATCTTCTCCTTTTAATATCAAACACTAGTATGACATATGTCATAATTAAGGAGTCAACATTGATACAGTACAAATAATGTAAGCCTATATGTTAGGCAGATTTCTATAGTTTTAATGAACAGTATTTAAAACGGTTATCATCCTATACATGGCTCTAAACTCTATAAGGATAAGTATGTTTCTCCTCTCTTATCATTGCTTCTAGTAGTGGCTGGTACATGGGAAGCAGTCATCATGTTGAAGATAGAGAAGCTAAAAAGTGACACATCTAAAAGTGAGAAATGTTGAAGAACGTGCCTCATCTTATAACCCACACCCCAGATTCCTAGTATAGGCCTTCACTTCCTAAATGGTAATAGTAATGGAATCCCTACTGCTCAATGCAAAATTCCTTAAACAGTTCAGAAGCAAAAATGGAGGGCAGAATGAGGAGGAATGCCAAGCCATGCATTGATCTCTACTTTAGCAATTTGCACTAGCGGCTAGAAGGGCTTTCTTAACATGAGCAATTCAATGGAACAACCTCCTAAGTCAAAGAAAGTAACTTGCAGAAAAGGCAGGGTGTAGCTTTGCATAAGTAATCAGTTGATCTAAATTAATTTTATTGTTATAAGTCGAAATCCACTGAACAGGTAGCCGGATGGGAGTTTTTAGCATTCAGAGTTTTCATAATGCTATTAATCCTGCATTTAACAAGAGAGACAAAAGAATAATTTCTTTTTAATCTGTCTGCTACAAATTTTACATTTTCAAATTTACATAAATAAAATGAAAAAAAGAATTACAAGTAAAATGATTAAAAATTATCACTAATAAAATGACTCATTCAAATATACAATTCTTCTAAGCTTGCAGGAAGTGAAAATGTAATACTTTCACATCACCTTTGAGTTGAGATAAATATTTATTGTAGTAGCAATTATTTTAAAAATGATTTTATGATTGAATTCAATTTATCAAATATAAAATGTATACTAGTCAATCTGGTATTCTTAACAGCTGTGAAATATAAATCTTTAAAACATTTAAAAGAGAAGATATTGAGGTTTCATTAAGAACTCAATGTACACTTTAACTGATTCTTCATATATTTGAAAATGAATTGAGCCTTGGGAGTTAGAGAAGTGAAAAATCTATCATAAATTATCTATGTATGTGGTGGCAAAGGAAAGGAAGTTTCAGTCTTCACTTATTTTTAGAATAAACTATTTTATAGTCTTACTTCCAGTCATTGGAGAATTAAAACCACGGGAAGTTTCTAAAATACATATACATAGATTTTTTTAAGTAGACTTTTTAAAGATCACATCGCTACTTTGAATCTGGGAAAACTCATCTGGACATAAAAGTTAATTTCATTTCCTTTAACTTCATTCTTCATTTCTTTCACTTGTGTCCAAACAAGGAGATGTCCAGGCTTTTGCTAAACACTGTGATCTTGTTGGATCACAAAAGTAAAGTGCATTTAGCAAGTTGAGTTCATGGCTGAATATATTTTCTAAACCCCATTAATGTTTGCTCTAAGTAAAGCATGTATGCATGACAGACTTACCACTGGCCGATATTTCCCAATCTTATTTTACAGCATGGACATTGAACCCAATGCAGGAGTCATTCTCTCTTTCCCATCAAGCTAGACTCTCAATCTAGATATACACCTTCCGGTTTGGCATTGATGTTATGGACATGACTTATGGTTCAGCTACATGTCTATGTGTACTTACTGTGTCTCTTTTTCTAAACCGAAATCAATGAATAAAGGAACAAACCATCACTGTCAAAAGAAAAGCCAAAAATAAAATGCTTTTTCCCCTACTGTGAAGATTCATGACAGTAAATAATTTGTACATCTCCACTCTAGGCAGTTGAATCAGCAACATAACAAGTGCTACATTCAAGCACTTGATTGCTGTTAAAGTGTCAATTAGAGTTTCTACTATCTATGGATATTAACCAAGCTAACCAAGAATGTGGTACTGCATGAACTGAGTGATGGCTAATTGTGTAGTGTCATTTTCTGGTTATTATTGCTTACAATCTCCTTTCCCTATTTTATTCATCACCCTCCACATATTGCAAGTGTATTATGTCATCTCAAATTCAGAACTTTTCAATTCTCTTTAGCTTTTGGCACTGGGTGATGACACCCTTGTTTATAGTTAATTCAGTTCCAATCTATTTCAAACCTCAAACATGAAAAGACGACATTTTTTACACATCACAATAAACAGCACATCCTTTCTATCACTTCAGGGAATATGCTAGTCGAGTGCTATAATTTTTGCATTTTGCTGTTTATAATATTAATAGCTGTGCAATAAGTAGTGTACTGTTGGACTGTCAGGAATGATTTGTTACCAGCTGTTAGCATAATTTGCCAGCTGTCAACATTTTTGGTAATTTTTTATTTGTGTAAAATGTGACACCTAACTTTCATGGTAAATCAAGACATATAGAGCAACTTATTTGATATTACTGAAGCTGAGAGAAATCATGGGTGTGGCTTGACAGTTTGAACAATGTGAAGTGAGCACAGAGTTTGCACATAGAATTTGGAATGTAACTTTTGTGATAGATTGGAAACTATGTGCTTTATGATTTTTATATATTGAGCTTTGGGCAGAGATGGACAACTTATAGCTCTTCAGCACTTACATGCTGGATGAAGTGATGAAAAGCTACTTAATAAAATGTCAGTTGCATACCAGTTCATTTTCTATTGCTCCTATCTTTTTAATATTTCAAGAGGCTAAAAAAATCCAAGAAAAAATTCCTTTAAAACAAGCAAGTGATTGTAACCCCTCTGTACAGTTTTTTCACAATAAAAAAAAACAAGCAAGTGGATGGTAGGGGAAAAACAAAGGAGGGGGTAACAATACTTGTTAGGACTCATTAGGACTCATTGTATGGCCACATTACCTTAATCATGTAACTGTAACCCCTCTGTACAGTATCTTTACAAAAATATATTTAAAAAACAAGCAAGTGTATGTGTGCTTAGTGTTAACTAACTTGCATTATTATTCATTATACATAAAGTTTTTTAAATATAAGTTTATCCCATCCGTAATTTCCAAGGTTCTGTGAAGAAGCCATGCCACTGGAGTTATTACTAGGTGTACACTACAAATAGGTGTAGAGATATTTGATTGGTGTAGGGGTATTTTGTTTTTTTCCCACTTCATATAATGTTATGGGAAAGCTAAAAATTCAACAACAAATTTCTAGTAAATTCACAGTTAACAAAATCTTTGTGAGTGTTTTAATAATGTTGAATTTTATGGGAGATAAAGATAGAAGCAGTAGAAGCAGCAGAAGTAGAACAAGGAGAAGGTGAAGAAGGAGAAGAAGAATTAGATTATTTCAATTTTTAGCTACAACTACCCAAATCAATTGCAGTCAATAAATTATCTTCTTGCCTGAGAGTTCTGATTTTTTACTCAGAAATATGGCTAAGGCTAAAATAATGATTATGGGTAAGCTATGATTTTACAGAAATTGCTTTATGACATTAGGATGTCTTTTCTCAATATTTTTATAACTTATAGAATACACACAGACAATATTCTAAAAACGGGAAGACTTTCAAAGTTAATTTTGTAAAAGAAATGTCTATAATTTTATATGCAATATTTATATTCTTTTCCAGAACTTTGAATTTTCTGAGATCTGAGATGAATAAACAAATGGTTCAATATTCACCTAATACTAACTTGTGCAAAAATAGTGTTCTGGGTATTTTGATTGTATATTTGACCTTGTATAAGATAATCTCCAAAATTGAGAACCCCCAAAATCCTTGTTTTATATGATCTCCAACTCATATACTCCAAAGTAGTCTTTTTGTCCCAATCTCCATTAAATAGATGAAATACAAATGACAAATATTTCTCAATGCATGATAAAATAATGAAATTTTCTAGAGCCCTTCACAAGTATTTGGCCTCCTAGATTATTATATTATGGTAGCTTTACAATGATTCCTATGGGCACTTCATTCTTTATCTTTTTTTTTCTTTCCAAGTTGTTGTAAACAATTTGCTTGTTGCCACATTTATTGCTACTTTAAAAGCTGCAATGCCATTTAGTCTTCTTTTATAAATACCATAGAAATAACTGTTGAATCCCGAGTCAGGTGAAGTAAGAAAAGCTCTATAAATACTGGCTTCTAGAGAAGTACCATTTGACTAGTTCAAGGACATATCAAACATGAAGGGTAATATGTGCTTGCTTGAAAACTGCTTTAATGGCTATGATGATTTCCAGTCTGTCCGTTTATGAGGGAACTAAGGAACTGAGCGTGTAGTGGACAAGAACAAGCCAAGATGAAAATCACCATACTCCTTGTTATTACAATGATTTATCCATTTTCTTGAACACAAGTTCCTCAAATCATTATGAGCCTTTGGTTACTATTCAAAATGGATTTTGGCCTTCTTTTTCTGGTTCTCACTGGGTTTTCCAAGATAACCTTTCTAAAGTGTTGGCTTTTCAGCTGGTTGCCAATGGTCACAGGTATTTCATCAGAGCTACTCAGGAGGCTGATATCTGAGGATCATGGTTCTAAGCTACCCAGGGCAGGAAAGTCAAGTCTATGAGACTCTTATATCCAATTAACCACCAGAAAACTGGAAGTGGAGCTGTGGCTCATAGTGGTAGAGCACTAGCCTTGAGCAGAAAAACTCAGGGACAGTGCCCAGGCCCTGACTTCAAGCCCCATGCCTGACAACAACAACAAAAGTTTGCTCTGAATCCACGCAGTTTTATTTACAGTGATTAGGCCTGTAATACGCTTTTCCTAACTTGATTTCTGTACTAGTTGTTATGGTACTTGAACCTATCATGATGCTTCCATTTCTCTCTTAACATACTTTTCTTAAATTCCATCACCCCTCCATTTGACTTGGGCTTACAGCATGGTTGAAGAAAAATACTTTATACATAACCATATCCTTTTTTACAAGTCAGTTTTGGGTCCTATTGAATAAAATATCAGTTTTACCATAACCTATTGATAAAAGAGTTAACAGTGTAATGCAGACTGAAGAGATTACAGCTATAAATGGAAGAAGTACTGAAGAATTTGTGGTACACTACAAATTTGCCACACTAGCTACTTCATCTTCGCAAAACTTTATGGATTATTCATTATTATGCTTGTTTTCCTAATGTTAAAACTGATGTCAGATGACTTACAAAATATAAAAAGCATAATGAGATGGTATGAATCTGTCTTAAAATATTAGAGCTCTAAACTTGTAACCTTTGGTGATTACAGAGTGGTTAAGAGTTTTGTGAAATCTTGTTATTTCACAGAGTCATAGTAGTCTGAAATTTTTACCCAAAGCCTTTGGATAATGACATATTTAAAAAAATAAATTTAGAAATTATATATCTGAACCCTTAATTTGGACATTAGCAATAAATATTGTCATATAAAACCTCCAACCCACCAGAACATAGCTGTAAAAAATTTATTTCTGTAAAATGTTCAGGAATGTATTCTGGAAAAGATGTAGTAAATTGTTACTACTTTGATTTACTGAGTTAAGAAGGAATATCCTTGTTTAAGTAGAAATTAGTGATTGTGGAAATTGGTTGTGCTGTATGGGAAACATAGAACACAGCACCTAGTAATAATGCACTGACAAGACCCTTACCGTAACATTTTATGCTCAGACCCTCTTCTTACTAAAATATAACATTGCATTGAAAAATTATTTGCACACTGGGGCTCTGATTTCCCAGATGTGATATGAGTCTAAAACGAATACCCACTCTTAGGACTCTTTAAGGTGAAATGATAAAATGCCTAGTAAAATTCTTGGCACATTCTGTGTAGTCACTAAATGCATCTGATAGTGGCAATAAGAAATTTGGTCTTCTAAAGTTGAATGGTAGTCTATTGTATTTATGACTTCATCATCCTGATTCAAGCAAAAATTTACTAGTAGTATATTTTTTTTTCTGGTGGTACTAGGGATTGAACTTAGAATCTCACAAATTTTTGGCAGGTCATTCTACTGTTGGGTTATAGCTCCAATTATGCATCAATTACTTTTTATTGTTGTAAAATACAATAATTATTGCCTGGGAATATACTTGGACCACAAACCACCTATTTTGGTTTGCCTTCATAACTGAGATAACATAAATGTCACTTCTCCTGGGTGTTTCTACTGAGATATAGTCTCAAAGAGTTTTCCACCCAGGCAGGCTGGGAATCACTATCCTACTAATCCCAGATTCACATACAGCTGGGATTGTAGGTATGGGAACTGCACTTAGGTTTTGCTTGAGAATACATCTCACGTACTTTCCTATCTGAGCTAGCCCCAAACAATATCACCCTTTTCAGTCTCTTAGTATGAAATCAGTGTAATTTACTGACAGGCCTCAAGACATAAGCAGTGAAAGGCAGATTAAGTTCTCCTGAATCTTCACATATATGAAGATACTCCATAGACCAAGAGTTGCTTCCTGTCTTTATGTACAAGAACAAATTACAGAGATTGAATTTCTTCATGCCTAATATAACCTCCTGAATAAAAATGGACTAGTTGCAAAATACTACATATATGACATTATTTGTAATATATAATATAATCCATAAGGAATAAAAATATATAACATAACCTATAAGGAGTAAAAATCTAGAAAAATGTAAAAAGGACTTTTAAAGCTCATTGTAGGGGTGGACTTTTATTTCTACCCTAAACAATTAATAAAATAAATAATAAATAATTTAGTGAATCGCATAGGGAACTTGTTGTTCTTTGAGTAAGCAGTTAATACAAAGTTCTCTCTGTGAGAAACCATAATAGAGTGCTTTTAAATAAAGATTAATTGAGAAACTGGCAAAAAATAATGTTTACTAATTTTTAAATTAAGGAACTATTATATTTGCATATTTCCTGCACATGAATGGTTGAGGAATAATGGAAATAAAAGAGAACTACTTAAAACAATCAGTTGAGTTCTATCAGGTTTATTTGCAAACAATGTTTTCTTCTAAAGATTAAAAGGCTGTATGAATTCAACAATTTAGTAATTTTGCTTCAGTGAAATGAGCTTGCAGATTTGCATGTCATTTTAATTCATGTCAGAAATACCCATGATAATAAGAGCTTAAAAAATCTAGCAGTAAAATAGTATCAAGACCATCAAACACATTTATTGCTTGCCATAAAAATATGACACAATATAAAATGCAGTGAATGCATTAAAAAGGCATCTTATTTATTATAACAATTAAAACAGCAAAGCTTAATAACTAATAAACCCTCAGAGAACTTTGTATTATAATAAATTTTGTGATAAAGAATAATTTTGACAAGAATGTCTCTCATGAAATACCTATAACTCTGGCATCTATTTGTTGTACTTAGTAAATGCTAAAAAACAAAATACATTTCCTTGTATCCAAGCAGCTTAAATATGCATTCTGCAATCTTCTTGGGAAATTTTAGCCAAGTCTAATTAAATGCCTCTAATTAAAATTGTGTAGATAGGAAGGAAATTAATGGTTTTGTTTGAACTATTTGTTTATTTCATCAAGTGTACTGGATGTAATTGCAATGCCAAAAAGAAATCGTCAAAATTATTCTTTACCCTGTTGATTTCCTGTTATATCAATTCATTCAGAACCTTCATAATTTTTTGCAGCTTTAAAGGAAAAAAATCTGAAGGAGCTAAATATAAGACTTTGACTTAGAGAAATTTTTCTCCACTCTATTAGTTAGCAACAACATATCTTACAAAAAAAAACAAAGGTTGAACTTCAATTAAGCGTTCTAAATATATTTAGTGAGATATTGAAAAATGTATAATGCAACCACCTACACAATTCATCAAAAGATTTGAATAAGGCAAATTATAACAGATGCCAAAAGAGTGCTTAGCTGCTAGATGTGTCATGTAGCTCTCCATGATAAATTTGGACTTCCTCCACATTGTATACAGTTGTTTTTATGAAGCAAAAACATGTATCCTACAAAGGAATAAATAAAACTTTGCACATTGCAAAATATCTGTGGAGATAATGGAATTTCAAGTTTCAAACTTACAGAGGTATTTTCTCTTTTCCAGATTCAAATTCTCTAGGAGGATCTTGAAACTATTAGTATCAAGGTCACAGACTCACCACACTGAAATCCTTCATTACAGTGAAGACATCAGTCATTTATTTCCTTCAAAAATGAGAAACCCTTCTAGCTTCCAGAACAAAACAGAAGAAAAACTCAGCAGTGAAATAAAGATTGAGAAAGATATTTTTCCATGGAAATGGTAGAGATCATTCTTTCTTGGAGCTTCCCTACTTCTGAGAAATATTCATGACATTGGCCTCAGCACAAGTTTTCTGATTCCTAGCTGTGAGCTGTCTTGGCATGTATACTTTTATTTTTGACAACAAAACTCCCTTTGTGGTCTAAAACAGGTGTTGGGAACTTGGTTGCCATTCTGAACACAAAGCCAAGTCTTCTTTATCATAATAGAACACAAGGCTGTCAAGCACAAGGCTGTGGGTCCATCCTGAGTAAGTCCAAAAATATATTTACTTCATATGACATCAAACACAATGTGATTGCTAGAGGAAAGCCTAGAAAAATAGCTAAGTGTCTTGAGTTTGGCAAAGATATCTTCAATATGTCACAAATAAAATGATATATGAAATGAGTACAGAAATATGTTTGACTTCATTAAAATCACAAACTTTGGGTTTTCAAAACATGCTGTTGCAAAAATAAAAAAGGCAAGCCTCCCAGTAAGAAACAAATGTTTGCAAACACACATCTAGCAACAGACTCCTAAGTATACCATGGTGAGAAACGATATAAACCAATCATGAAAAGGTAGCAATGCAAAACGGATGAAATGAGTAGAGACTTCACGAAAGAAGATAGTTAGTTGGAAAGTTAGGAATATAAAAGATTTTCCAACATTCTTAATCATTGGAGCAACACTCATTAATACATGAGATATTGTACATTTTTCTAAATGGCTAATTGAGAAGACTGAGCATCTTAAGTGTTGGCAGTGATGTGAAAGACATAGAGCTCTCATACAAATCCAACCAAAATATAAAATGCTGCAACTCCTTTGGAGTCATATGTTCTAAAAACATACATGCAGCCTAGTCATTTTCTTGCTTCATTTGATTGATATTGATTGAATGATTGCTGTACTGATGTTGGAACTCAGGTCCTCACAATTGCTAGGCAAGCACTCTTCCATTAAGCCACACCTTCTCACTAGTTATTTTTGATAGGGTCCTGCTTCCTTTCTAGACATATGTCTCGATGGCTGTCCACCTTAGGCTTCCCATGATGGTGGGGATGACAGGTATAAATAGCCATGTCCATATTCTCTCCATTGAGAAGGAACTCTTGGGAACTTTGCTGCCCATTCTGACCCAGACCTACTATTCTCCTAATCTCAGACTCTATAGAGCAATTGTCACTGCTCCCAGCAATGGCTTGAGACATTATCCGTGAGACATTATCTGAGGCATCTGTCTGTGTTGGCCTTGAACCATTCAATATCCCAAGCAACTAAGTTACCGGTTTGAGACATCAGTGCTCAGCTTCTGTTAGATATTTAATAAGAGTATATAAATAAGAGTAATTTAATAAGAGTATATTAATATAAAGCACTGTAGATGAATGTTTATAGAGTTCTCTCTTAATAGAAGTCCAACTTGGAGAGCAAATATTCATCAGTAAGTGAAGGGATACATTTAGATATATTTGTATATTACGAGTCAGTGACCATGGATACACTATTGTCACATGAAACACAATGAGGAAGTTTAAGAATAATTATGCTTAGTGTAACAAATCAAATTAATGAAAAAAAACAACTACGCACTCTTAGTTCCATTTTCAGGAAATAAGATAAATGTCTAGTCCCAGAAAATGCATTTTGTGTGCCTAGAAAACACATGTGGAAAGCAGAGGAGAAAGCAGAGACCAAATGGTGGAGGGTTTGATTTTTTTTAGGTTCTTTATCTTGATATTGGTGATTCTGTCTCCACACATATCTCCACAATTGTAACATACATATTTTATGTATGAAACTGCTTGCCAATTTTAATAATACTTCAATAACTGTGAAGACAAATTAACAGATATGTAATCAACTTCAGGATTTCCTCCTTATTTCTATCACCCATCTCAGCTTCATACCTTGTCAATAATTCAGAATCATTATAAGGAAATATCTTATTCATCCATTCCATAAGTATCGATTGGGTTCCTTCCATGTGCCAGTCATAATTTAGATGTCAGGGGAAAAAATGGAAATAAGATGTCAAGGTCCCTAGCCCCGTGAAAATGTATTTTTAGAAATGACAAACCATCAAGTAAAACTCTAACAATGACTGACCTGCACAGTACTGTGATAGAGACTAAAAGTAAAACCTGTATTGGAGCAACTAAAGGAACTTCTCTGAGAGAGAACATTTGAGCCTCTGTCCTTCATATTGGAGAAAGAACTCAAATAGCTGGCATCAGTCTAGAAATTACAAAGGCTTACCAACAATAATAAAGGCAGACATGCTACAGAAATCGAAATATCACAGTGGCTACTCTCTTCAGTGACCCATATCTCATACTGCTTGTGACAATAATGACTTCATGTTAATTGTACATTCTGAGGGCTTCCTCTCAGAGCTGTGCTAAAGTATTTTTACCAAACTTTTCTAATTCCTTCTGAAGTCTACAATGCAAGATCAAGAAATCATTGTGAAAAAATAAAATTGAAGAATACCCTAGGTCTTTTAGAGTACTGGGGAAGCTATATATATTAGAAAGAGGAATTCTTAATTTAATCAATGCTCACTGCACTTAATCTAACCAAGAACAACTTATGTTTTCTCTGTGTGCTCAACTGACACTTGACACATGCCCTTTAGCTCTCCTTCAGCTTTTTTTTTTTTTTTTGATCAATACTAGTGCTCTGCAACTTGAACCAGATCACTACTTGTAGATTTTTGCTGGGAAATTGGAAATAGGAGTCTCACAGATTAATCTGTAAAAGCTGCCTTTGAACCACAATGTTCATATCTCCTTTTTCCAGAGGTAGTATTATAGTTGTGAGCCACTGGAAACTGGCAATAATGATTTTTAATTGAACCAAGCTCCCATGAAATAAATGTCACATGTTGATATCAGGAAAGAAATAGATCCAATATCAGAAAGAAAAAAGAGAGACCAAGTATATAAGGAAGATAACAAGGAGAAGGAATACCAGCTATATAATTAAAGAAATAAATTTACAGTGAAATATAGTTGTCAATATTTCTGATGATAGAGCTCACCTCAATTGCTTTTCAAGAATCACTAAAATATAACTGTGAAAACAGTTCTCTCTCTCTCTCTCTCTCTCTCTTTCTTTCTCTCTCTCCTTCCCTTTGTCTCTGTATGTGTCTCTCTCTTTCTACCCTGCACATACAAAGAAGCATCAGGAGCACTGAAAATGCAAATACTCATATTTTTACCCAATATTCACTCCTATTTTCACTCATATTATCATATTTTTATCATCTGTTCTTCATTTGTGAATGTGTTATATGAGGGGGAGGGCCTTTTCCTGTAACACAAAAGCTAATTCAAGTTTCCCAGGTGAATATTAACTAAAGCCCAACAACCAAAAAGGCCAAAGGTTGCCTTAAAAGAATGGAAGTTATGATTATAAATATGTGTCCTGTCTGCCAGAAATCAGGATCTGCAATGCCAGTATGTTTGGCTTCAAAAGAAACAAAAACATTGACAAAACAGAAACTTTCCTGTAGACTAATGAAACTATGATATGGGCACTTCAGAAAATAAATTAAAAAAAATAAATCTGAGTCATATTTTCCTTTGGAAAAAACTCAGTCTTGCATATGGTCAGATTTAAAGCTATGAACTGTATTGAAAAAGCAATTAACAAGGACAGAAATCTCTAAAATAGACTCATTTTCTTGTTTTGAAGTATCTCTTAGGGATTAGTGCCATAAGAACCCTTCGCTCACATTAGCTCAGCAGACAACACTGGTTTGGAATTACCAATTAACTTGGGTTGACCCATTGGCCAATAGTCCAATGGTCCCAGAAAAAGGTGGTTGGAGGATGCGTGGTGGATTGTATTAATCAAAGGACTCCTAATACAAGTAAAAGTAGAAACACAGTGTATGTCACAGGAGGAAACAAAAAAAAAAAGAAAGAAAAAGAAAGTAGCAGCTGGAGTTTCCATAGGTGCCAAAACACTGAATTATAAAAACTGATAAGGCAATAAAAAGCTAAATGGGGGCCAGATAGCCATTGGTCCAGCACTGGACGTCAAACAATTCACATAAAATCATACATATTAGTGCTATCTCTCACGTGGAATCACATTTTCCTAAGTCTCCAGGAGAGTGTGAGGACTGAGTAAGATAGATGATATTAAAACACATCTGAAATTGTACAATCCACACAGATGTTAGCCGTGAATATGGTGATACAGCCAGGATGGTGCCTTGTGATGTTTGCCATTATATTAGTATGAGAAAAAAAGATTTTTGGCTCAGAATGATTTTGGAGGGAAAATAGTTGAAGTCAACTGGTACAATGGTAGAAAAACAACAGCTGGTTGTCTATATTAGTCTCTTTCACTTTTTTCTTCAGCACTGGGCTTCCATCACAGATAATATACCCCCTAATTATCAAACAGCATGTAGCTTGGATGGGCTCAGTGGCTTGTGAAATAAAAACCTACCCAAAGACTTACTGTGGCCATAGCTCACATGGATGGAGAGGGCTTGTCAAAGAGCGATGCATGCCTTAATAACTATGTAATTTGCTTTTTCTTGGAAATAACTAGATTCTTGTGTCTTGTGGAGCAAATAAGACTCTGAACATAATTATGGCCATAAACAAAACATAGAATAAAAAATGCATATGAAAAGATCAGGCAAAGTTGTCTTCCAGAAAGACCTAGAAGGGGTTAACATGGGAGTAAACAAAAGAACAACAATGACAAAAACTTAGACCCTAAGGTTATTGACTCAAAGACATTTTGGTGGGAAAGATTATGCTTTTCTGTTTCTGTTAAAATGCTTATACTGCAATACTGCAAGAGATACCTTTTGTAAGTATAATTCTTATACTTTTTAGAGATATTAGGGAGAATTAATAGCATGAAAACCCAGTGTCTACTATTTGTTCTTGCATATTCTTTTGGGGATACATATATTACTAAACATGGATCTTAATGCAGGAAAGGTTGAGTGACTTAGTTTAGTCTATCTCCTTCACTGACTCATATAGAATATCATCTGTGTCTCAAATGCTCCTACATCTCTGCACCATTCTGGGATGACAAGGGCATGAATAAAATGTAATTCAGGGATTGAATATTATTGAATTACATTCTATGCATGTATGGGAATTGTACTATGTACAATTAGTATGAACTAATAAAGGATGCTGGTTCTTAAGTGGTTTTCTCTAACAAGAGTTAAGATATCACAGTGAGCTTGAGAGGAAGAAAGAGCTGATTCCAACATAGCTCCTCAAACTTTTTTGTTTTTAAATCTTGGACTTACAGAGAATTAACATAGAGACAGAGGATGAGTCTGACATGCTGATTCGGTTACATACTAAATTCTACTATGGACTAACTATGACTGAGAAGTTATATGGCTTCTCATGTCTTCTGAAGAAGGCTACCAACTGTCTTGATGTACGCATAGGATCTCCTCCACAGAAGGCCAGTGCTAGGTTCATGAAGATCAACAGCACCCACCAACATTGGTAATTTTGTTGTTGTTGTTTTCTGGTTAAACAAGACTCTGTGAAAGAGACCTGTGAAAATATTGCATTCCTTAAAATAACAGCCATTTGACTAATTACCCACGAGAAGTCATACTTTAAGGATAAGTCAAACGGTAAACATGAGCATAAAGTCAGTCTTTCCTTGTGCCAGATATCTTCAGTTAGAACTCTGCTTCTACTTTTAATTTAATGTTGTTACCTAACATCTTAGTTGTCCATGATGTATAATTTCAATGTAAGTCATAAGTAAATGACTTTAATACAAATTACAGAAAACTAAACATACAAAGGTGTGCATGATGTTTTGTGGAAGTCCCACATCCATTTCCCACGGTTGTGTGTGATCGCTAATAACCCAGATGAAAGTGTCTTTGAGGCAGGGATTCAATTTGCTACATAGCAAAGACTCTCCAGGCAGGTGGAGCGCAAACCGATCAAAGCACTTCAAAATGGAGCTTCCAAGGTTGTGAATTGGCTTCTCTGAGAGGGTCCTGACCTTTGAGTAGTCAGGTAGAAAGTCACAGGCAGGAAATACACACATCACTGTTCTATAGTTAAGGAAGAAGGAAGAAGAGCACAGTGCCAGTGGCGCCTGCCTATAATCTTAGCTACTTACAAGGCTGAGATCTGAGGACTGCAGTTGGAAGCCAGCCTGGGCAAGAAAACCTGTGTGACTATCATCTCCAAGAAATTACTCAGAAAAGACTGGAAGTGGTGCTGTGGCTCAAGTGATAGATCAGATTGCTAGCTGTGAACAGAAGCAGCTCAAGGGACAGCGCCCAGGCCCCGAGTTCAAGCCCCAGGACTGGCAAAAACGTAATTAAAAAAAAAGGAAGAAGAAAGAGCTTTCTTTGTGGTATTTAATTGTATCATAGAGGAAAATCCTTTCCTAGCAGATTTCTCCCCATAGACGACTTGTCAGGATAGAATCACTTAGCAGTATATTCTAGTGGTAACTAAGGTAAAGTAAATATGTATCTGAAATACACAGTTTCTTATAATAAGTCCTACTTTAATAAAGAAAGGAGAGCAGTGGCTAGGGAGAGCCCATCACCGCTCAGAGACAGGAGGAAGGGAATCTAGGTTCATTGACCTGGAGAGACTATGACACAGGAAGGAACTCTGGGAGAAGGAATTCGTGCTGGGATGCATGAAGAGCAAATACTTTCACGTGTGTGTGTGTGTGTGTGTGTGTGTGTGTGTGTGTGTGTGTGTGTGAGAGAGAGAGAGAGAGAGAGAGAGAGAGAGAGAGAGAGAGAGAGAGAGAGAGAGAGAGAGAGAGAGAGAGACATTTGAAAAGAAAGTGGGTAATAAGACTTTGTTTTTTCCTTCCTAGATACTGAATTCTCTTTATACATACAAAACCTGCAGATAGATCATATGATCATGAATGACAACTAATATGGAGTTTAAAAGCTGATATGATTATTTACTAGTTACTAAAATCAGGATCTGAGAATTCTAAAAACTAGTTATTATTAGCATCAACTGGGGTAGTAGTTTTTCAGGTTCTACAGACTGAGAAATCTAAATGCAAATTGACTGATGCCAGGAAGTCTAGAGTGATTGATCAGTTACAGTTCAATGATGAGAGATTAAAAAGAAAAAGATAAAGAAAAATATGACATGGAGCCTAGTGCATATATATATGGATGTATTATTTTTCTCCAAGGAGCTAAAATTCCTTATGCTTTTTCAGTTTGCTGCCAGACCGGACATGACTAGGCATGGGGTACACATTGAGCAAACGTGTGATACTATACCTTATGTTGTATTTCTCCCTTGGCTACTCAGATTTCCATGGGGACCAAACTGTACCTGTGGCTGCAGCCAGATATTTTGCATATTCATGAGCTGTGTCTCATGCTACACTTAGCTAAAGAGATGCATTTGTACAAGTTTATCTATACAGCCAGAAAAATTTTAAAGGTGTTGGCTATAGAGTTTTCAGAGCAGGAACTTAATGGAATCAGAGTCTAGTTGTCAGGGCCACAGCTATTTTTCTAGAACCTAGAACATAAACTATGAAAAATAGGCAGCTGTGTGCTAAACAATCATTGTCTTAGTAAGAGATGAATTTACTTACTAGTTACTAAAATCTTTTTATTTTATTTTTTTTGGTCAGTCATGGAATTTGAACTCTGGGCTTGGGTGCTGTCCCTGCGCTCTTCAGCTCAAGGCAAGCGCTCTACCACTTGAGCCACAGCGCCACTTCCAGTTTTCTAGTGGTTTATTGAGATAAGAGTCTCACGGATTTTCTTGCCCGGGCTGGCTTTGAACCGCAATCCTCATATCTCAGCCTCCTGAGTAGCTAGGATTCCAGGCGTGAGCCACTGGCTCTTGGCTACTAATTACTAAAATCTAACTGTGTTGATTTTGGGGAGAGAGAGCCACACTGAATACTTATCTTTTAAATGAACCATTGGCTAAGAATTTGGAGCTAAGTTTTCTTGCTTCAAATGTAAACTCCTTATGAGCCTTGTGACCCACACTTCATTTTACCAGGATTCAATATTGTCATCAAAAAGAGAAGAGGATACAACCAAAGGATTTCTTTCTTTTTTGTAAAAGATGCAACCAAAGATTTAATTATGTTTATGTATATCAAACATAAAATTCATAAGGATGGAGAATTCCCACTGCACTCAAAGGCAGCATTGGAAAAGGGCATCTGAAAGAAATGAACATGAAGTAAGGAAGGTTGCAAGCAGTTTCTCCCTGTTCACTTGATGCTAGTTTCTCTTATATTTCTACCTACCTTGTCAAATCTCCACTGCATAAGCCAGAAAACCTTGCCACCTTGGATCTTGTAATAAGATCCAAGTTCCTGAAGAGATAGGTTCATTCACTGAGTCCAGATTGCTTAGAGGGAGAGATTATAGCCATCTGATTTGAAGCAGTCTTCCATCTATGGACCAAAAATGAGGTCAGGAAAGATGGTGGATATATTGGGTAGGCAGTGTGGGTTCCAGGTGTGCATTAGGGATGGACTGTAATTAAGAGGCAGGAATTACGGAGGGCCTCAGGGACAGCACAAGTTGTTAAGATTTCAGACTAGAATTCCATTTAGCACTTCAGCCTCTACAGCAGGCACTGTTGTATTGTGTTACACACCTCATGAATATGAAAGGGAAATCACCTGGCTGGTGATTAAGGATGTATAATCTAAAGTCATAGGCAGTATAAGCACAGGAATCACTATACACCTAGTTATCAAGGAAATGAGCCAACGTCTTAAATAATCTAAAATATCTGATCATGTAAAGACAATGCCTAGTTTTTTCTTTGCAACTGCAAAGAAACCGAGTTAGCCTTTTAGGTTTTGTTCAGGCCTGAGGATTAATCTTCATTTTTGCAGCAACTATCAATCGCTGCAAGAGAGGGTGAGATCAGTTGTGGGTTTGGATGTATACTTCTTCAGAAATCATCCTGAGATTAAAGCAGCTCTGAATAATTCATATATGAATAATTGAGAGATGACTGACAAGTGGCAATTGACTGACAACTAACCTTTACAGGTATTTATAAAACTTCCTTTATGAGCACCAAGCATTTCTAGAACAGTGGAGCTTCTGATAATGCTTTCTCTGCAAAGCAAGCAAAGCCCTGACCTTCTAACACCAAGAGAAGCAGAGCTGGAGGTCAGAAATAGAAAGGAATTAGACAGACTTTAAATCCTTAATGTCTTCATTTTAAAAGCTTTCCCCAGGATTATGAATTTATTGCAGGTGATGAGTTAGTTTACTGAACTTGCTATATCAAAAATCTGTGAACGAGGTGGCGTAAGGAAAAAAAATGTATTGCTTCAAAATTCTGGAGGCTATATACCAAAACTCAGAGTGTTGAATGGATTACTTCCTTCATAGGACTGTAAGGAAAATCTGTTCTTTGGCTTTCTTCCTATAGATGGCCAACTCCTTCCTGTATCTTCATATTATCTTCCTTCCCTGAGTTTCTATCTCTAGCAACACTTCTTACTCTAATGGCATTGCTCATGTTACAGTAAGGCCCACCCTAGTCATTATATTTTAATTTGATTGCATCTTTAAAGATCCTATATTCAAATAGGATTACATTCGGAGATATTAAGAGAAATCTAACATATCTCAATGGGAAACACAAAATTCAGTCTAGAACGGAAGAGTTTATTTAGAAACAATAAGGCAAATGTCTGCACAAAGTTTGCTGTTTAATAAAAAGTTACCCCCTTCTATGTTTTTCCCCTATTATCCCTTCCCTCCCTACCTCCCCAACTCCTCCTTCCCCCCCACCCCGAAATTGTAAAGTTTGTTTTCAACATAGTGTAGGAAACGGACTCATTACCTTACTCATATAATTGTAACCCCTCTGTACAGTATCTTTACAATAAAAAGTAAAATAAATAAAATAAAAAGTTACTATTAAGTAATGACTTTCTATAGGAAGTGAACAATGTGATTATATCAAAATCCTGCCCTCAACAACCATCCTTGTATGTGAAAAATAAATTTGAAGGGTTTAATGTACAGGTTTTAGACAATCAAAGGGATTTTTTTTTAATGTAGCAGGGATCGGATGTTCAGCTGAATAGAAATAACTGCCTATTCACAAAAGAGCCTTGGTCAGGCCCCAAGTACACAAGAGAAAAGAAAGAAGCGAAAAGAAAATAAAAAAGAAGAGACAACAAAACAGAAAAGAAAAAGGAATGAAGGGAGAGGAAAAGAAAGAAAGGAAAAATGAAAGAAGGAAAGAAGAAAGGAAAAAGAAGGATGGAAGGAAAGGAGGGAAGGAAGGAAGGAAGGAAGGAAGGAAGGAAGGAAGGAAGGAAGGAAGGAAAGGAAGGAAGGAAGGAAGGAAGGAAGGAAGGAAGGAAGGAAGGAAGGAAGGAAGGAAGGAAAGGAAAGGAAAGGAAGGAAGGAAGGAAGGAAGGGAGGGAGGAAGGGAGGAAGGAAAAAAAAAATAACAGGGAAGCTCATTCAAACTGACTAATTAAAGAGACAGTTCTATTGTGGCTGCCAGAACTCAGAAAATGAGAATGAGTCGAGAGTTAGCATATTCACCCTTTCGAGTATAAGTTTTGACAACCTGTAGCTAAAATAAAAAGCCAAAATTCATCTGGTTATAAACTAATTTTTCCCTCTGATACAATGACCTGCTTCAGCGCCCCCCTCAATGCCTCACACATAATATAGTAACTCTGTCCTCCTGTCTACATCAAGTAATATGCTGTTCTCTACCATCTCATTTCTTTCCTTCTCCTCTCGCTTCCTCAAATTCAACCTATTCTCTACTTTTCTTTTTGTGCTAGTGCTGGTTCTGTAATCTTCTTTTGTTCCAGTACTGAGGTTGGAATTGAGGGTCATCTTTTCCTCATTTGGCTTTTTCACTGCAGACTGGTAGTCTATCACTTGAGCCACACCTCTAAGTTTTGGCTGGTTAATTGTAGATAAAGAGTTCACAGACTCTTCTTTCTTGACTAATGTAGAGCCACTCTACTCAGATCTCAGCCTCCTGAGTAGCTAGAAGGCATGAGTCATTAAAGCCTGCCTCTATACTCTAAACTTCAAAGTATAAATCCCCACCTATCTTAAAGTATCTCATAGTATGATGTGAATTACTTTAGAATTAAGAATCATGCTTAATTGGTGACTTCAAAATCAAATTTCTTATTTGTCGAATGAATAAAATATTCAAAATGTAATTTCAAGATTATTTTCAAATAATCCTCATAAGCAAAGTTCATTCAATTCAAAATTATGCATTTTTTTGCTTCAGTGTCAAATACCAGGCCTAGAATGATCTACATATTGGCTAGAAAACTCACAATTTCAGCCATTTGGGGCATGAGAGACCTCATGCAGACAATACTTAAAGACATAGTCCCACTTCTATTCAGATGCATAGCAAGGTGTGTATATTCTGCAGTGGAAAAATGATAAAATATTCTATTTTACAAAAATTTTATGTTCACTTTTAGGACTTAAAAGTTTTTTTATTAATTTTCTCAGTGAGAACCTTAAACTGTTAATCAAATCAGACATGTAATTTGAATGTAATGAGATAAGAATCATGAAGATGAAAACTTTGCCAATTAAATCATGTTATACATAAATACTTGGGCTTCACTAATTCAGAGATAATAATAACAAACCTTTAAAAGCCATAAGATAGTAGGAAAAAAAGTTTGAATTTCACAAACATTATTTGCAAGCACTTGATTCTAAGAAAATTGCAACTTTAAGAAATACTATTCAATTATGAAATTTGAAGACACCCATATCTTTTATCTACCTATGAATAGCCTATGTAAGCAATGTAAGAAGCTAATTAAAATGATGGCTGATTTGGATACATTATGGAAATCTACCGATTGAGCTTTTCCCTGTGTTTTGCAAAAACAAGATAAAGTTCTCAGTGGGAACAATGAGCAAAATGCTCTGAATCCCACAAAGATGAGACAATTTTTTCTAATAGGCAAGTGGCAAGATTTTTTAAGAGTATTATCCTTTAACATTAGCAACTGGTTTGTTGGTAAAAATAGTTCAATATATTCTACTTTCATTGTCTATATTGATTATGACTTTTTGATTTGTTAAAATTATATAATGTTTTCCTCTCTGTATTTAATGACACAAATCAGTTTCTTCAAATTGTGGGTTTGAGGACAAGAGTGCTTGTCATGTGGAGAATTCAGAGAAAGGAGAATGTTTACAATTTAATACGGCAAATATCCCTAATGAAGATAAATGTCATAGAAAAACATGTGCCTTCATGTCTACAATGATTTTTTTAAACTCAAGAATTTGGCTCATGCTAAAATATTTATAGATAAAGACTAACAGAGAGGCCAAATCACCTGTCATCAATCAAATCTATAGATACTTAGCATTTGGCTGGCATCGTGTTAGATTGCTTAATTTGCGCAAAAAGCTATCTTCTCTTGAATTATTTGCCATAGTAGAAAACAGAGTAAATATCTGCTGAAAGCTCATTTAATTGGAAAATATTTCTTGAGACACCAGGAAATAACATCCTTTGGAACTCTTAATTATATTCATATTTACAGATGCTGCAGAGGTAATGATGGTTTTTTCTATGTCAATTTATGTAGTCAGACATAGCAAATTCAAAATTATTATATCATTTTAGCAATACAATAAAATTATTCATCAATACTTTATTAACTGTTTATGCACTACCAAGTTATGCTTCTTCCACTGCTATTTCAGGTTTTTTTTTATTGTGAACATACTGTACAGAGGGGTTACAATTACATGGGCAAGATAATGAGTACATTTCTTATCAAGCATTGTAGCCTCCTCTTTTGTTTACCCTTCACATCCCTTCCCAGCCTTCCCCCCCCCCACCACCAAAGTTGTAAAGTTCGTTTTCGACATGACAACTTGTACATCTCATTGTTGTAACGGGTCCACCTGTATCCTTATTTAAACGACTTGTTTTTCCCCTTTCCCTCCACAAATTATACCGACATCAAATACAGTGAAAGCAGGGGTTATACTGTGGGGGAGGGACATACAAAGCAACAAAGAAATAATCTTATAAGTGCATTAGAAACAAATGCATGAAAGAAAAAAAAACATTTAAATACATATCTTAGGGTTCATTTTCCTAACATCACCTTATCTGACCTTTTCTGCTTGACTCATACATATACCATTGCTATTTCAGTTTTTAAAGGACCACTTCTAGGTAAGCCTAGACCCATACTAAACTTGAGAGTACATACAGAAATCACAAGAACAAATCCTCACAGCTTCTAAAGCAGTTAGAATAGCAACCTGATAGAGATATGCAGATACCCAGAAGGCAGCGGGATAATAAAATCAGCAGCGCATGCAACCGAGTCACAGCCTGCAACAATACAGCGATCAAAATAAGTGGCTTGAAAAGAGTCATAGCAAGCTCAAATAACTTCCATCAAAGCTCGCCCAATTCCAGAACAAGTAAGTATGCAACGGCTTTAACCAATTAGACTTGGACAAGCGATGGACCGCTTTTGCCTTGTCTGTTTGTAAAATGAAGAGTCCAGTGAGTAAGAATCCTGAGCTCACAGCAGAAAGACTCCCTAGGGAGCACAGGGCTCAACTTCCAGCTAACATAGAGAACCCAGCGCGCTCACCCAACAAGGCCCTGCTGAAGAGGAGACCCATCAGATGGCCAGATGCCACATTCTATTACTAGATAGCTTGAAGAGGACATGAAGGACTGGCACCTTTGGACAGAGCATTCCCATTTAGAAGAAGCTCTCATTAACATTATTCAGGATAATGACATAATTGTAGAGGGGACATTTGTATTAACAATCCTGATTGTGGACATCGGGAAAATTCAGAGAGGATAAATGGTCCAGCTGCTATCTCATAGCCAGTGGAGCAAACCGAGGTGTTTGGATTTCAAATACAGTGCACTTCTTACAAGGTTCCACTGACTCATATAATGTCCACCCAGATGGCAGTAAAAATCTACTTGTTGCCTATCTGTTTTTTGTAAATAAGTTTTTTATTGTGAAAATACTGTGCAGAGGGGTTACAGTTACATGAGCAAGCTAATGAGTACATTTCTTATCCAGCATTGTTGCCTCCTCCTTTGTTTTCACCCTACCATCCCCTCCCTCCCACCTCCACAACTGCCCCTCCCCTCCCCTTCCAATTGTAAAGTTCTTTTTTCGACATAACGACTTGTACATCTCATTGTTGCCATGGGTCCACCTGTATCCCTATTTAAACAATTTGTTTTTTCCCTTCCCCTCCACAGATTATACCAACATCAAATGCAGTGAAAACAGGGGTTATACAGTGGGGGAGGGACATACAAAGCAACAAAAAAATAATCACATGGTACCTTATCTCTAACTGTGGATGCCAACATTATCTTGGGGATGAAGGACTATCAGATATAACAAATATTTCAAAACTGGCCCTTCTGTACTAGAATATTTTTGGAAGCCAATTTTCCTATGATACAAAAGGGTCTGTTGATAGGCTCATAGATATATTTGATGGAGACACTGTGGTAGAGGAAGGAATGAAAAGCTAGCTAAAATATCTTAAGGGTCATTCAAGAAGAGTCATTATTAATTATATATCAATCAGAAGTTTCAAAGTCAAATATGAGCCAACACTACAAGAGTTAATAGAAACCACAAAGGTTAGTTGTAATCTCAGCTACTACATGGACTATTACGCTCATTCTCCATTCTTCACCAGTCTCCCTCTCCTACTGTTATAATATTGATTACTAGAACAGTCTTGTAATATGCTCATTATCAGAGAAGCTCGAAAGATTCAGAAAACAACCCTTAATTGTGTGAGCATTTAAGGTTAATTTGGTCTTCATTACTCTCTTTTAAATTAGGCTTCATTTTCATATGAAAATTATTCATACCTTGATTTTTGAAACACAATCCATTCAACTCCCTAAAAAAGCAGAGTGTAGTTATTACTTGGAGCAATTTTTAAGTGTAAGATCTATCAAAAGATTACAAGACTGGAGCAAACGCTGTTTAACACCTTATTGGCCATCTGTCATTCTGCGAATTGTAGTCAATAATGATTTGTCAAACAATTAACAGAGTTAATAAATAGTTGCAGGGTAACCTAATCTGTTTGCCTCCAGTAGATTCTACTTGGGATTTCATGTACTGAGAATAGTGTACACTGCAACTGATACCCAACTAGATGGAGGAAAAAATGACTGAAGAAATGATGATTTATGATAAAGATGACATAATTTACTATTCATATATATGTGTGTATATAGCACATATCAGAGACAAATTTAAGGAGAACTAGCTACAAAATATTTCAAGTTTTTGCAGAAATGCTAATGCATATATTTAAAGAACTAAGTTCTAAATTATTTGAGCATAGCCATTCTCCACTTGAGTTGTCCCATGATAGGGAAAATTACAATCTGTGTTATTACCAAAATTAAAATGCTAATACTTATCCAAGTCACCAGGGGTGCTGAGCATTCATGTTTACAAAACCAAGACTGTTTATGAAAACAAATAATCGAAAGAGAAACATCTGAGAATAGGAGAAGAAAGGATAAAATGAAAGAATCAGTCAAACAAGCTTTTTCTTTATATCTTAGAAATCAGAAGGAAAAAAACAATTTCTAGATAATTTAATCCAATTAGTTCCTAACAAAGAAATTTCTCTAATAGCATATGAGAAACACATAAACATATACATATGCGAATACATTCACACACACGTGTGCACACATACACAATATTTCCCATTATTCAGGAAAACGTGTCTTGACCAGAGCTGTCTCATTCAAAATTCTTCCCCTTCTGTTACCTTGAAAATTTTTTGTTTAGTGTTTTCTGTTCTACAGCACTGAGTATACATATGTGCATTGATAAGATTATGGATCATATGGAAAGTATTCAGTTTGTACCAGTAGTATCAAAATTCAGTGTGAAGATTTGCATGGAAGAGAATGCCCATCTGCACGAGGAAGCTAATTCATCACTGAAAAACCGATTGCCACATACCTTTTTCTCAGGCATTGTCTAATATGCTTCCTATGTTATGTATCTACTTTTTTCTTTATACTTATTCTTGGATATGGTGATTCCCAAGGTGTGATTTCAGATCACAGGCACTGTTAGCTGGATACCTGTTATAGAATCAGTGCTCAGGCCCTCTCCTAAATGTCTATACCCCTCATGGCTCAAGCAGAAAATTGTTTGTGTAGGTGTGTATATGTGTGTGAAAGAGATACTAGATCAAAGGACAGTGCTCTCCCATGGCTAGAATGGGACAAACTCTGTAGTTTTCAGGGGCTTTGGTCAAGTGCTTGACCTGGTATTATCCATTGACTTGGTACTTTGACCTGGTACTAGCCATTGTTGATTCTCCTAAGCATTGTCATTTAGCTCTCTAATTTAAAGTGCGCTAATTAATCAGGATTTTACGTGCTCAAAATGCTTTTACAGCATCACCTAAATTACTGGGAAGGGATTTTTGTCTTGTTTTGTATTGTGTTTGCAAGACACACCATGACAACTTCCTCCATCCCCCCCTCCTTTCGTGGCATACCTGATCAGGACATACAAAAGAAAGAGAATTATGGGGAATGTAGTTTAGTGTCACCAAATTGATGCACCAATTAAATCAGGAACTTTGGGAGTGAGCCTTAGCTACCTGTGCTTTAACAGGTTTCTAGAAATTCTGAGGTACATTTAAATTTGAAAATGACTGCCTTAAAATAGCATAGGCGGATTCAATATTTCTTTCTTATGGCAAGCACCATATCCTTGAATATGATTAGTATATGGCTATTAGAATATATGCTGTGACATTTTGTAGATAAAACTTGTGAGCTGGTAAAAAAAAAAGGAGTGCTTCTTTTAATGATATTGCTTCAAAGCATAGATCATCTTTTAAACTATGGTATTCTTTTGCATGTTCTTCTTGCTGATTCACTCTGTACTTTGCAAATTGCATACTAGAACTGCATCTAATAGTTCATGTAATGACTTTATTATTTTATAATAAGCACATTCACTTAATTGAATCCCATTCATTTGTCTCTAATCCATGTTCCATTAATCATGCATCATTTGACTATCAATCCCAAGGTAAAGGTAATCTATATGTATATATTCACATACTCAGCAAGTGAACCTGAGGGTCTCCATGAGGGGCCCACCTATAAATTTAATGCTGAGTGATTTAGGAATGAATCACATGGATGCTATTAAAGAAAGTGTATGATAGCTCACTATCAACATATAAATATGTGAGAATGAATTAGTGGGATGTGTCTCCGCGCTGAATTCATACCATGGATGCCTTTTGTGTGGTTTCTGTAACCTTTGTGAACATTTCTCTGGTTACAGGTTATCATACCAGTGCCCTGTCTGCAGCCACATTATTTACAGTTGCTGATGTTGAGACCCTTGTCCTTATCAAAGTTAAATTTCTGGATGAAACACGTGTCATTGAAATGTGATACGTCACAATAGAACGTGGCTAAAATCCAGGGAAGTGGAAAGTGGAATATATCACAACATTGTTATAAAGTCAAGGTAAATATATGCCAAAAAAGCATGTTCATGGGTACCAAAGGCTAAAAAGGGTGGATATTTCAGCATCACTTGTGCAATCTTAACTTAGACTTCACTTGGCTACGTCTCCTATATCCTGGATCCTATGCAGTCTGGTGAGGAAGACTTCCTCCCTCCCACTTTTCCTTCCTCCCTCCCTTCTTCTTTCTCTCCTTCCCATAGGAGATCTTTCTACTTTTCTCCATGTCTCATTTGATTGGAATTGGCGAGTGTTGATTCCGGTAACTCTTCCATTCTTGCCTATTGAAATACGAATTTTTATTTTGTTATGATTTTAAAAAACAGATAGTAAAGCTTCTTTCAGGGATTCCTCAACAATTGAGAAGGTATTTGTGGAGTGAATAACTATTCAGCTTCCTGGGGTAGGTAAATCATTGGAGGATTTTATTCAGCTCACATCTTGGTCTCACTCCTAGATGGTTTTTATCCAATACAAGTTCCATTCATTTAGCCTACTTTCACTATCACATAATATCTCAATTGAATTGACTAAATCCTATAGAAATCCCATTATATAATAGTATATATAATTGCAAGCAATCCATACATTTTTATCAATAAAATTATACTTTATTTCCAATTATTTCTAATGGATTTTTCTTGTTTTTCATTTTGAATTTCCCAGTGCATGTCCCTTTATTCAACAACAGTTTCCCACATACTTTCAAGCTGACAATGTTAAAAATATATTTTTAACAATAATATGGTGGTTTCCCTCTTAAGGAAGCAAATCTGTTTTAATAACAAGCTTAGTTACTTGCTGAAATTGACCGATATATTTTTATTCAATAAGAAGCAGATATAATATTTCTGCTTTAATAAATAAATCAGTAACTAACAAATTAAGAAATGTTTCAAATAATTAGCAATACAAAATCTGTACAGATAATTATGTCACAGTAACTTTCTGCAAAATTCAACTCACAGAAGAATAGCAAAGCACTCTGAAAGTCTGCAGGGGAAAAAAAAGAAAACAATGTATTTCATTAGTAAAAGGTTATAAATTTTCAAGAGATGATAAATCACACAATGAAAATTGCTGATTTAGGAGTGATGAAGGAACTGAGGCATACATTAGTTGTTTTTAATAATTTTTGCTCTTGTTAAAGTAGAGTTTCCTGAATAATCAAAAGCTAATAAGCAGGCAAAGTGCTCTATTGGTTAAAAACCACATGTTATCTAAAGAAAGTAGAAGATTTAAATCTGTCTGTGAAATTTTTCAGTATGTTTTATGGACTTTATCTAAGTTGTCTTTATTGTCTCCTACTTTTTGTGAAGATGTAGTCTCCTATTAGGTTATAATTGAAAAAAACAAACTGGATTTATAACTGTGAACACAATAATAACACCAATGTTAACAGGAAACAAGCAATTGTGTGGCAAGCTTGGTTTGGTGAGAGGTACCCTAGACTTTTGGAGGCAGAAGAAGAAAGTTATGGATTAAGCAGAAGCGCTTTGGTGCTTAGCTATCAAAGGATGAATTTGATAGCTTTCCTCAGGCTTAGTTCCTTGGAGTTACATTAGAGGATTGACAATAGGATGAATACTTGACCATAATATACTCTCTCTTAGATTGGATGGAACAAAAGGAGAAAACAAAGTAGTCCAGGCGCCAGTGGTTCATGCCTGTAATCCTAGCTACTAAGGAGGCTGAGATGTGAGGATCATAGTTTCAAACCAGCCAGAGCAGGAAAGTCCTTCAGACTCTTATCTCCAATTAACCACCAGAAAACCAGAAGTGGCATTGTGGTCAAGTGGTAGAGTACTCGCCTTGAGCAAAGTAAGAGCCCAGGGACAACTCCCAGGCCCAGAGTTTAAGCTCCATGACTGACCTAAAAAATAAAAATAAAATAGTCCAGAGCATAAGCATTCTCTCCCTCTCCCTTCCCCTTTTTCCTACCTCCTTTTTCCTCCTCTCCCTCTCCTCCTCCTCTCCCCTTTCCTTTTTTCTCCCACTCTCCTCCTGCTCTTCTACTTTTCCCTCGCTACGTTTCCTTCTCTCTGTTTCTTGGCTGCCGTCAGGTGAGCTTGCTCTGTTCCACCATGCCCTCCCTACCACCGTGTACTGAAATCATGAGGCAAAATAAGTATTTCTTCCTTCAAAATAAAAAAGACCATTAGACAAATATGGCCTTTAGTTTTAGTGAGTTTATCTACTGACTGAGTTGTGTTCATTGGCAAACTTGGGAGATCTTGAAGGGAACAGGAAAATTCCATCCATAGATATAAAGACGAAGGGAGTGAGGATTGATGGATTTCTCTTCTTAGAGAAGATGACTTCAAAAAAATTTGTGAAAGGAAAAAAGTTTTTCATGCTTACAGAATCACCATTAAGACATTCCATAGGGCTTTAGATTTACTGGCCATACAAAGAAGTACTTTATATATGTTAATAATACGTATTAAAAAATCTATACAAGCAAAACTGGTGGCTTAGAAATAAATATCCCTTGCATAACTGCACAAGCACATAAACTAAATAAAATGCCTATTGGTCATAGGTATTTATTACTAAGAAAGGAAAAACAGTTTGAAGGTATAACAGTCTGTATGTTGTGTTTTGAAAAATCACATGTGAAAATTTAATACGATAATGGTTTGGAAACTTTTATATTAAATTACAAGAGAAAGACATGAAAGAAAATGTTTGACGTGTATAAGTAAATTCTAACACAGCCATTGAGTTCTATCCAAATGCAGATCTGAAAGTGTCCAGATGGTGGATTAGCAAATTCTATAATGGTTAAAGAGTAAAAAAAGTCATAATATAAAAATGTTTAAATGTCATTCAATGGACACTCTTGATTGGGCAGAAGTGTTTTAAAGGAGAGAAACTGAGACATTAAAATCAATTTCTTAACTGTATGAGAGTTTAAGCCACCAAATAAAGTTTTAAAATTATGATTATGAAATACAATGACAGAAGAGTTTTATTTATGGAGTGACCACATGGTAATAATATTGCTGACTCCATTTTGAAATATATTAGTAAGGACAGTATAATTTAGTATTTTATGGTTTAATAGCAAAACTTTGATGTGTGTTTGCAATACACCACCGAAAACTAGAGAATTAGAACTGATGATCCTATTTGTGAAAGAGAATATATAAGTGGGCTGGGAATGTGACTTAGTGGTAGAGTACTTGCCTAACATGCATAAATCTCAGTGCCACATAAAGCCTGAAGTAGTGCTGTGGATCAAGTGGTAGAGTGTTAGCCTTGAGTAAAAGAAGCTCAGGATCAGTGCCCAGGCCCTGAATTCAAGACCCAGGACTGACAAAAAAAAAGGAGAAAGAGAATATAAGTGATTCTGAGCTTTGATTCCATGAATTCCCCTATAACATTTTGCTTTACATAAAAGAAATATGAGTAACTGTCTTGGAGGAACTCAGATTCTAAGATAGCTGCCTATGCATATACACATCAATTAATATAACAAATCAGTGTGCACTATGACAAATACTGAAAATAGCATTATGATTTTAGGTTGTATAACTCTTGCTCAATATGAAAAAAACTAGGATTTATAACTTGGATTTTTAAGATTTGAATAATGGTCATTCACTTCCATTTGAGAGAACGATTAATACTGACTTGGTATATGAAAGACAGACTATGGTTTTAATAGAGGTATATGAATGAAATCCAGGAAATGATCATCACTAGTGATTACTGTTATTATCAGTTATTGTTGGAAATCTAATAGCAAATGAATGAGGTAATAACATAAATTAATTTTAATGAACTATAGCAATGGTGGTAACATTTCAAACTATGTCAAATTCCTGTCTCCTCCATTCAAGCCAGGAATCTATACATGCTTGGTTGGGTTGAGATGTACATGCAGGTTAATAAATAATTTCATAGTTAAATAAAACAAATACCAGTAAACTGGAACTTGAAAGTGATAGGGTAGAAAGAGGGATCGGGTCAAGAGGTTGGGAGGGGAATAGAAAAATGAAGAGAAATGGGAAGAATGCAGGTAAAAATTTAATGTATGCCCAACAAAATTAAGAAAAGCAATAGAAGGGGTAGGTTGGGAGGACAGATGGATGAGAATTTTGCAAAGTGTGACATTGATCAACATGCATTGGATTTATAAACTGCTTTGTTAAATAGAAACTCCTTTGTATAACTACCCAAAGATAATAAAACAGATAACAAAGAACAAAGCAGAAAATTTCTATCAATGTCTTAGAATAGTAGCTTCTGAATCAGCATTTTTAACCTAACAACATTTTAAACTGGACTGTGTTTCTTTTCTTTTCTTTTGCCGTGGTTTTGCCCATTTATAACAAAATGATTGAGGCATACTTGAAAAATTAAATCCTTTGAATTCAACAAATTCAGTTCCATGGGAAAGCTTTCAGTAAACCGTCTGTGGCACAAAATTCTCTTTCCCTCAGGAATGGATTTAGAAATTCCATTGCTGAAAACATTAGCTTCTGTATGTTCCACATTTGATGTAACTTTTGTTTTGTCAGTAACAGGGAATGAACTCAAGACCTTGCTTTTGCTCCCGCTAAGCAGGCCTCTGCTGCTAATACAGGATGACAGTCTTTTGTATCCCATTGAGTTATGAAATTGTTTCCTGTCCTATGCCTGCGATCCCCATACTTCAGGACTTCCATCATAGCTGGGATGACAGGCCCATGGTAGCATGTCCTGATTCTTTCCATTGAGATAGAGTCCAGCAAACATTTCTGCCCAGACTGCCTATAGCAACCCTATCTTCCCAGACTCAGCTTCTCAGGCAGCTAAGATTACAAATGTGAGCTTGGGTGCCTGGCTTTATTTGACTTCCTGATGAGAAGCATACCCTCCATCAAATGATCCACAATAATCAGGGATTTATGAATGCTGGATATTGTGAGACTACATCTCACATTCAAAGCAGCACCACACAGTGGCACAATCGCACAAGTCATGCCCATATTGGATGGGTTCTACAGGAGTATAGTTTCTGTGAAGCACAGAAAATACGTTCTTCACGCAATCACAAAACTTAAACATTGGTATAATTGTGCCATGTGTATGACTGTCATGTACATGTACCAGATGTGAAGAAATCCTAATTCTCAAAGTGTCTGTGCATGAGAATAAGTTCTATTACTTCAGTATTACACTAGATATAATCTTCTAGAGATTATTGGGTATTTCTGTGAGTGATGTTTATATGTCTAGCTAGGTGAGTTACACATTTTGCCATTATCTTTCTAAGGGAGAATGAATATTTATTTATTGATTTATTTATTTTTATTGGTCATGGGGTTTGTATTGCCTGAGCTCTTTTTTTTTTTTTTTTTTTTTTGCTCAAGGCTAACTAGTACTCTACCACTTGAGCTACAGCACTACTTCCAGTTTTCTGGTGTTAATTGGAGATCAGAGTCTCACAGACTCTCCAGCCCAGTCTGGCTTTGAGCCCAGATCCTCAGATTTCAGTCTCCTGAGTTGCAAGGATTATAGGTTTGAAACACCAGCTGACTGAGCTTTTATGTTTTTATACTATACATCATATACTCTGAAGTGGAATTGCTTAATTTCTTACATTTGAAAAAAGATTTACATGATAAGTGAAACCAAATATAGTGTGTGTATATATATGTAAACTCTATATATACTCTGTGAACTCTAAACTCATACACATACAAGCTTATATAATCTGTAAGACAAAACGTAGTGTATATGTGTGTATTTATTTCATAAAACCCAGTCTGCTTGGTAAAATCTCCTGCAACATTCAGGTGGTTCCTGTTAGAAGAAGTTACTATCAGAAAACATTGACTTCTAAAAATGATTTGAATACCTGACTCAATGTTATGTAGAACAGCAATAGGGGAAAAAATGTAAGCGAATCTTATTTGATCAAAAATGCATAAACTCTTTCATATGTTAGTACCAAATAGACTCCTTGCAAAGTATGTTGTCAAATGCAGTAATGAAACATAGGAGTGACTGAGTTTGGTATAAATTAACAAAGGACTATTGCCATGAGCTATTGATTGAATAGGATTTATCCTTTTGTAAAGAATAGAAATGTAACTCAACTTCCCTATGCACATTTTAATGTTAAACTCCACTTGAATTAAAAAAGATGTCATGTAGCTTATTTTGTGGGCAGGCAAAATTTCCAACTTATCTGTTGTGAGGTGGGATAAATATAAAATTCATACTTGAGATGCTTTGAAATGAAGGCAACAGCCACCACTGAGATATAAAACAGTGACTCAGACTCAAATAGTATTTGAGATAAAGTATTTGGAAGCAGATTCTTAAAAATAAATATTACCTTCCACTTTAATTAAAATTGTCCAGAAAGAAACATTTTAAAAAATATGCTTCTAATGTCCTAATCAATAGGTGTCATTGATCACTTCATTTTATTCCTATTTTTTAAGAAGGGGATTTTTTTTTCAGAATCTGATATGATAGAAATATATACTTGGCTCAAATGAAAGCTGCAAAGTCACAGGAGTGTTCAGACATAAATGTCTAATTTCATCAACAGAAATAGTATTTTAGTTAAAAAGCTAGGAGGGGCATCGGCACTATAATTTCTGAGGGAATTAAAAAAATACAGAAATCAAGATAAATAATCTCTGAACAGACCAAAAGAGGACAGAAGCAAATGATATCAGATGACTTCTGAGAGCATGGGAGGTAAAAGAAATTGCCTTGCATTATATGATCATTGCTAATGTACACAAGCGAGAGGGAGAGGATTGTTCAGGTCAAAGACGCCTCAATGAAGAAGGATGATTTGCACTAACACAGGTGAATTGAATTGGAAAGAATGGAACCAAACTATGTCATAGATCCACTACTTAATAAATGAGAAGTAGATGAAGAAAAGCAGTGACAGAAGATAACTGCTGAGCAAATGCGAATCAAACCAAGATAAATAATGTTCGAGGGTTGTTACTGAGACTTACAGGATGAACTAAAATAGATGTTATAAAACAGCTGACCTGAAAGGGAACAAGTGACAAAATAAGGTCAATGTATCCAAATTTAAAAATATAGAAGTATTCAGCACAAGCCTTTCCAGAGCTAAAACAAAAGCTTTATCTGGTAGCCACCACCATTGGCTTGAAAGACATACCTGGTATCATCATCCATCATTACGGTATGTGAACTCAGTTCTGTTGGTTTATCCATTACTACTCGCTCTTGACCAAATTAATATTTGAATGCAGTCATAATATGTAGTAAAATTAGTATTGCTTACCCATACAGAAGAGAAATAATTGTAGCATTCGTAGAAAAAAAATGAGAAAAGTATTACCTAAAATTTGTTTCAATAGGTCTTACCTGGCTCCTACAGGATATATGCAACAATGCAGACAGACAACTTAAATTACAAACAACAGCCTTTGGACAAAAGCAATCACAACTAGGGCCATTTGGCAGGCAGAAGCCATCATTGATCCCTGAACTAAGCTATTCTGAAGTTTTCTCAAGTTTTTGAAATCCTTAACCTTTAAGACAGTCTGAGGAAGTGGCGCTGTAGCTCAAGTGGTAGAGAGAGCGCTAGCCTTGAGCTGAAGAGCTGAGGGACAGCACCCAGGCCCAGAGTTCAAGCCCCACGACCGACAAAAAAAAAAAAAAAAGACAGTCTGAGTTTGTTATTTTTGTCAGCAATTATGGTAGAAATAATCCTAAATGATAAAACTTCCTCCTAAAGTAAAAATATCCAGCCTCCAACACACACATACACACACGCACGTGCACACACACACACACACACACTTCTGCCAGCAGGAAATAAACATATCAATCTATTTTAGGCTACCTCTTCTGAGGACCATACTCACATTTCCAACAAGCTAAACATTGACATGGAAGAAAACTCCCTGAGCTTCATTTTCCGAAGGTGAATTGACAACTTTACAAAGTTGAATGAGGTATTAAGTAGAACTTGTGTAAATGTTATCTGAGAAAGGCAAAGTTTGCTTTCTATCTAGGCTGATTACTATGAAATACTTTCTTGATGCCACACAGCCTGTCTCCCAGATTTTAACGCAGGTGGAGCTCTTAAGAAGCACATGTTGAAGTGGGGTTGAGATGTAAGATGATTTTATTTTATTTTATTTTAATGGATCAACACTTGTGAATGGAATGAAGAGGAAGCAGGGTGGAACAGAAGGTAAATGGGTATCTGACACAACTTTAGCCAAACGGACAGTGAGGGATGCAATACCAGAACCAGTAACAGCTTTTAGAAATTTCCCTGGTTTGGCTCATATGACACTGTGTGTACTCAGAATTCTGGGATGTGAGCTGGACCACATTTCAGTAACAGTACCTGCTGACAGCTAGAAACTGTGGGATCTGGAAGCTAGAAGATGCCAACTCACCACACTTCCTTGATGGGAGACTCACACAGACACATTTCCCAGGTTAACAAACTCATTGCATACGAATATATGGTTTCGCTATTGCTATGGATTGCCTAATTGCCTTGATTTAGGACTCTGCTCTAACTCTGATTCTGATTGTGTTTGTGGAAGTGTCTTATTCCATTGGTTTGAAATTTTCATACAGATGTTTCAATCTGGGTCTAAACCTTTTCCTAGATTCTACTTCCATCATAGTGCTATCATAATCTCCAAGAAAACAAAGAACATCTATTTTTATGATTCCCTTTCAAAGATGTCTTTCTTTCTACTTATCTCTATTACCTAAATATCTTCTGAGTGTCAAAGAAAACAACTCAAACATCTTCCCTTTGATCAATTATCTGTTGCCAGTGGCTTTCAAAACACTATCACTGCATATATGATCTGGCTCTTATTATTAAACTCTCCCCATACATTTTAAAAATAATTTGATATTTACCATCTCACTTTAAAGCTCTACATTTTAAAGATATTCATTACTTTTGCTACTGACTTGACAACAATAAGTGATATGTTGGTTCTGAGATCAGACTCACAGTTTTACAAATTCTAAAATAAAACCAGAATGGAAATATGAATTATATACCATATAAGGCATTGGTGCTATATAATTTTTAGAAAGTGTTAGTATGCATTCATGAAGCTCAGTGGGTAGATGAAGTAACAAATAAACAGATAAATCAATGTGATCTTTCTTTGTGTTTGAGAATGGCATGCTTTCCATTTCCTGATTCTACATCAAGAGAAAAAATGTGAAATACCAGAGTTCCAAAGAAAGCTTATTTTAGTAGCTGAAATCTATCTCGCCAACAGGAAGGAATCAAGCAAGAATAGGAGGAAAAGAAATCATGTGCAGAGAAAAACTCAGATGAAAGATTATAAAGGGACATTACTCGCATTGGGAGAAACTGACAAGAGGTTGGACTAGAAGTAGAAAAAAAAAAACAAGAGAAGTAGGAGATTAAGTGATTCGACAGAGATAGGTAGAAGCAAGAGCAATGAAAGCTGTGATGATGACGGAGGTTTTTTATTTCAATCAACAACCAAGGATACTGAGGAAAATGAAACAGAGGTATAATAGATTTTCCAGAGAATAAAATAAGTCAAAATTCCATTTCCTAGATCATTTTTGACTCTGATGTAGGAACTCAATGGATGGGGTAGACATGTGCATAGTATTTATGAAACTATTCCTTTGATAAGTTGAGAAGCCAGTGTTACATCTAAATGTGCTAGGAAGTGAGGGATATGTGTGGAGTGATGCTTTTATCAGAATATAAACCATCAGTGTGTGGCGTTAACTTTGGATTTCAGGAGATGAATTAAAGATCAATTAACAAAACAAGAAATGTCTGATGTCTGGTTTGCCTAACTGAATATAATGTTCTAGGGGTATAAGAAACCACTGAAGAAGGACCATACTTACAAAATGGAGAGATAACATGCTTGTGTGTAGGAAGTGGCTACTACCACAAAAAGCTTTAAATACATGGTGACATGTATCAGTCTGGAGCTCAGAAAAGAGATATAGCCTGGAGATCTAAATGTAAGAGTCAATATATGCTAATATATATGTTCAAAACTCCACACATTACGGCTGTGGAACTAGAGAAAAATGTGGTAAACTAATGTGTTCTCTGAGTCCATTCCCCCTTAATCCAGCTCATCTAGTCATGAGGCAAGTGGTTATAGTACATCTACCCTCTCATAGCTAGGAGTGGCTTCATAGCACGTGGTGCCCATTCTGTCCTCTTCAATGGAATGTGATAAAATGGATGTAGTGAATTTCTAGGTTACCTTTGTGGAAAATGCTTACCATCAATTCATTTTTTTCTCCCCTAAATTGAGTCAAACTAGAAAAAAAGTTTAAATCACCTGCCCAAATTCCTAGATTACTTTCTGGAGTAGAGTTGTGAATAGTTACTTTACACAAATAAACTTGTATTATAGTGGAGTCATTCTATGTTTGAGTTTTTGTTTGCAGCAATTGAGGTTTTGCTTAATTATAAAAAAAATAAGCTCAGGTATATTGAGTGTATGTATTTGGAAAACTTCTAGGCTAAAGACAAAATTTGCAGTGTATTATTTTAGCTGGTGATGCTATGCAACTGTTTAGATTCATATTCATCTTACAAGTTAAATTCCTTTTACTTCCTGTTATCAGAATAGGAAAGTAAAGCTTAATATCTTTCAATAAATGGCCTAAGCCATTAAGTTGTTGGATAATCCAGGATTTAAATAAATGTCATCATGAAGGACCATATTTTTCTTATAATTTGTGTGTGTACCTCTAATACTTCAGTTCCTTGAGTAGCAGTAAGATGGTCTTGCACTTTTTGATTTACCAGAGTATCTAACATGAGGCCTCCAACATGGTTGGAGCTCATTAAATATTCATTTGTTTCATCAGAATGGAGGCTTTTACAGTCCAACTGGAGAATTCACTTCCTTCCATAAAATTCAGTTGTGAGAATGAGCCCAAAGAGAGTTAATTTCATTTCAGAGAATCTATATCTGATACCTTATCCCCAATATATTATAGCATGGACTCGGTGAAATGGAAGCTCTATTTAGATTTGAGCCCTTCTTTTAATTTTTTTTTCAATTTTGCTCGCACATGTAAATCAGCCTGCCAACAAACAAGAGAACTGCCACAACCCACATAGTTGTGCCGTGTGATTATTTGTTTTGTTTTCACTCAAACAACTCTGCCTCATTCCCAAGGAACACATAAGCACTGAAATTGGCACTTCTGCACAACACTCACTCGGTAGAAATAACTAAATAAATGCTCTGCATCTTTGAAGAATAGCTATTTTCAAGAGTATATCATTTACATATTTATTATTAATATCCAACTACTTGTTTACCGTATTATTACAATTCCATGTGGAACTCCTGGAAACTTCTCAATATTACATTCAGCATGTCTACTCATCAACTTATTCCCCCTGCTTTCATTAGCATTCATGCTGCCTTTCTGGTGAGGAATAAGCTAATGAAAACTTAACCTGCACAGACCTGTGCGCACACAGGCAGGCCTGGATGGGAAGTTCATTTTGGCTGTGAATCCACAAGCTCTCTGATTTGCTTGCTTATTAATGTTTTCCTTGTAATCATTAATATACTTTTATCGCATCCTGGGAACAATGTGGGAGCTAAATACGGTCATTAAATAAATTGAGGCATGTGGTTCAGCTTCCCCGCTACTCTGCAGATGGCAAAGAAAAAGACACAGAAATAGCTGTATAAATCACACGTGTGCAGCCGTACCTGCATCTTTATGCCAATATCATGACTTATCAACAGCTCACAGTTGGATATTGAGAAGACTTCCTGCCATAATACATAGTGAATTAGCATATCCTTTGCTCCCAATTACTAAAAACACTCACACACACAAAAAAGGTGTCCAGTAAACAACACACACAGAGGAGGAAACAAACGACTGCTCATTATGTCTGAACTCCAAAGGAAGCCGCTGCTCAGAATCATTCACTTGCTTTTCCATTCATAAAAATGGGCTAACTTTCTCAACTTCCCCAAAGATAGCCAAGTTCTGCTTGACCATGAACATGACTGGTATAAATGAAATAAAACATGTGAAAGTTTAAAAGAATGATCATCAGCAGCTGATATCTAAATTTAACTTGCAGCCTGTCACTGGATCTGTGGACTCTAAACAGGTACTTACTGTTATCATCTTCTTAGAACAAAGAAGTGCTCAAAATCACACTCTATAACACTGTATAATAACTTCAGTAAAAGCAGCTACCAAATGTTGAGACCCAGCTCATTTTAGTAATGAGGTCACAGTCAATCTCATGAGAAGATCTTAGAAGGAATCTGATTATATATATTTAATTCTAACAGATCATATCTATTTACTTGGGAAAAGGATATTTGAGACCACATAAATCCAAGGAAAGCCATCAGATATTAACACCAAATAACTGTAATCTATATTGCATATATGTATTATGATGATATCACTTATGGTATAAATATTTGTATCATTACAAATAAGATGTTATTCATAATCATCATATAATACTTATGACATCATCGATATCACCATTTATCATTATTGCGATCAAATAGCTAACAATCAACAATTTAAGTCACATATTCTTCTACATTTTGGACAGACAAATTAACTCATTTAGTCCTCAGTATGACTCAAGATACAGGTACTATTAGTGCCTTCATTTTTCAGTGGGTGAAATTGAAATACAGAATGCACTGCTTAGAGCTGGTGAATGTTAGTTTCATGAACCTAAATAGTGGGAGAACCAGGTCTTTGTTCTTACTTTACTCTCACACTCACCTTCAGTGTAATGTGCATTTTACTAGTCAATTCACTGATGTTCACCATCTCCAAATATGACAAATACCATAAGCCAGTATTTTCTCATAATCTGTGGTCAAACGTGTGAAGATAATCATTTAGAGCCTGAGCAGGCTGTACAAAACAGAGATGTTGTGTGAGAGGTAGAATCACATGAGAGATGCATTTTTTCAGTATTCACAAGATTAACTGAACGCAGACAGGAACTACTGAGTTGATAGAGTGATGGTCAAAGAGGGAAATTTTGGGTTAATTATGTTTGGGAAGTTAGAAATATCAACCACAGGATAAGGTCTCCGCTTTGCCATGAGGAGAACAATGCTGTAAGATAATCCAAAGAGGAACTAAAAAGCAGCAGCATCACATAGTACTTCCCAAAATGTATTTCTCTCCTTTCAAAAAAAAATAATGAAGCAAAAGAGAATGAAATGTAATCAGATTACAGAATAGGAAAACAAAACCTAGTCATTGGATGTTTAAGAACATACCTTATGGGGGCGGGGAGGGAAAATGAGAGAAAAATGAAGGAAGAGGTAGCAAACTTGACAAGAAATGTACTTATTACCTTACTTATGTAACTGTAACCCCTCTGCACATCACCTTGACAATGAAAAAGTGCATGCCTCATTGTAATAGTTTAAAACAGAGCATTAGCCAAATAGAATTTAATGGTACCCTCAAGGGACCACACACACAGATTTTAGAGAAATGTATTTGTATAATTTACTTTCCATTATCCTGCCACACATTTGATTAGATCACTCACATATTTGCTGGGGGAATGGCCCTGTTCTAAAATACTGGATCCTGGTATGTTTCCCTCCTTTGCTGTCATTTCAATATTTGAGAAATAAGCATAAACATTTAAAGTCTTTTAAAAAGTGGGTGGTTATGATTTCAGATATGAGTGATACATTCAATGTATATTAATAGAGGCACGTATTGAATTTGGCTCATGTACACATAGATAAATGCATAATTTGGCTCTATGTGTATATGTAGTAAAAAGAGCTCGCTTTTGCTCTCATTTACTTTTGCCCTGTTATTGCCTGCCTCATCAGATCAGGAAGGTGGAAGGAAAATTAAATGAGGAATAGTGAAAAAAAATATTTTTTTAAAAAAACAACTGTCTGGAAAGAATATGTGTGGCATTTGTCAATTCTCTTTGGAGACGCAATTTCCCATTCTAAGGTTGGAAAACCTCTTGTTGACCTGCCATCTGTGTTTCATGACCCTTCCTATCATGATTCTCATCAATATGGGTATTTCTAGGAAGCATAAAATGTTACCTGGGCAGTTTCAATTTGTCTGGGCATGGCAGATGTAACAGGAAGAGTTGTATATAATGGGTAGAACACTGAATTTAGAATCAAGACCATCTGGAATTTTGAGCAATTTACTAGGTACATCATTCTTGCATGTTATTAAAAATGTCTCCACTCCAAATTCTATTATGTTACATGGAACAGCTGTCTATAGCCCACTACTATCGTTAGAATGAATGCACATAAATTATGGGAAAGAAAAGAAACATTAAAAGGTGTTTCATAGGAATTCACTGACTAAATACAAACTGAACAAAATTTGTAGTCTGTTTTGGTTGGACTGGGTGTAATGATGCATGCCTGTAATTTCAGCTACATGGTAAGTGGAGATCAGAAAAAAATGTATTCAAATCAAGCCTGCACAGACTTGGAGACCTCACCTCAAACCATAGCTAGACACAGCAGTGTGTATCAGTCATCTTAGCTACATAGGCATGTTGTGGCCCAGATTAATCCAGGACATACATGGAGACACTTTTCAAAAATAATAAAGGAAAGGAAAGGAATAGAGTGGTGGAGCTTGTGGTAGAGTATCTGCCCGGCAAGCCCAAAGCCCTAAATTCAACTCTCAGCACCAGATCCTTCCTGTACGACTTCCTCCACACATTGATGTCATGTTGGAAATATGGCTTCTCTCATGCAATTCTATTCTCATGTCTATGTAGTTTATAACACAGGAATTTTGGTGGTGGTTTGCTTTTTTTTTTCTTTGCCAGTTCACCTGGTTGACAAATTACTTCTAACTTTCACTTTTTATTAAAAAGCTTAAATCAGACATAACAATTCCCTGTTGGTATCTGCCTGTCTTCCAGCGGGACTACTCTCCAAGTTCTAAATGAAGATTGAGCAGTTAAACAAACATTATTGAGAACATCTCATTTAAAGCCACCCCTAGCTCACGGAGGAAGAGATGCTTTCGAAACAGTGTATCAAGCAACAAAAGAAAAATGTCAGAACAAATGGATAAAAAGGAAAGTTTGAGGCTAAAATTCTCCAACATATGAAACTAGGTAGATATAAAAGTGAAAGAGAATAGTGACTGAACAAATTTTTTTAAATAAGGAAACAGAAATAAAAGAAAAATTTAAACTTGTTACGAGCAAATGGCTTTTCAGAAATGGTCCTCTCTTTGGCTATATTTACGTGCCCAACTTCAAAAGCTCAGCACACTGTTTTGTGCTTTTGAAGTTAGATCAGTGTTCAGGAATGGGTATAGTGTGCCCAGAAGCAAAACTGCCACTTTGTTGTTATTAAAAAAAAAAAAAAAGGGCACACAAAGGAACATTCCATTAAAGTAGAGTTGTTGTTTATTTTCAAATGAAGAATTTTATAGGGTCCTGGAGATTCCACTCCATGGAAGCAAATCATAAGCAATTAAATTTGACATCTTGTACTGTACTCAGAAAGGCCAAGAACACAATTTTAAATTATTAAACAAACACATGTAGATGAAAATTACACTTGACTAGCTGTCTTCATGGACCTTCTTCCTGTTACCACTAACGTAACTTTGAAACATCCACAAAATGTGAGCACCTTCAAATAACCCCTGAAATGCAACTGGCTTTTCAGAAAGAATTCCAAGAGAGAACCCAAACCTATAGAATTGAGCTGAACACATACAGAAGAGCCCATTGGAATCTCAATCCACAGGAAGGAAACAGATCATTGGAAAGAGAAGAGGAAGATGGCGGCATTTGGTCCACTGGCACACCACAGCTCGTGAGGTGACCCTATGAAAGGCACTGTTCTAACACCTGGATGAAGACGCTCATCATCTCCTTGGGCTTGAACTCTCATGAAAAGTGGGAAGAAGCCAGGCACTGGTGGCTCATGCCTGTAATCCTAGCTACTCAGGAGGCTGAGATCTGAGGATAGAGGTTCAAAGCCAGCCTGGGCAGGATAAGTCTATGAGACTCTTACCTCCAATAAACCATCAGAAAACTGGAAGTGATGTTGTGTCTCAAGTGGTAGAGTGCTCACCTTGAGTTGAAGAGCTGAGGGACAGCGCTCAGACCGAGTTCAAGCCCCACGACCAAAAAAAAAAAAAAAAAAAAGAGTGAGAAGAATAAAAACACAGATGCTCTATTGGCGCCCGGAAGGAACACAAAGCAAGATGACTGTGACAGTTGGCCCTGAAAGAGCCATTTGCCATAATTCCTAACTGCTGTCTTAGCACTGTGCTCCTTGGTCACTGGAAATGGGCACAGGCTTTGACAACTTCTGGAGAACAACATTTATAAAGTGGTGGAAGTAAATGAAAAAGAAAAATCAAGCCAAATACCAAACAAAAGGCATGCAGGCTTAACAATCAGGGCCGCTCATGGCTTCTGTGTACTTCTGGTGCCGTCTCCTTAATACTCTTCTCACATTTCCCAGCCTCATCACAGATGTACAGAAAGAGTCAAAAATTAAAATGGATCAGTGATTGAATGTGAAACAGACATGTGATATGAGTATAAAAATGGTATGGAAACAAGGAAATACGTGTTTGCTGTGATTCTTTCATAAGTTGAGATTTGATATCTTTCTCTTAAAACTCTAGGTGAGATCCTACCAAATCAGTAATGTCAGATAGAGGACACTTATAACCTAACAACAATGCTAAAGACAACCAAGGAAATATAAATAACAGAATTTAAGCTGAGGATAAAATGAATGACACAATTAGTCTTTTAAATCTGGGCGGGGAGGAGACTCTTCACTTCCAAAAATGGGGTCTTACTTCAGAAAAACCTTCTCAAATGCATAAGTGAAATGCTGTTGTGTATATAATTTTCTTTGAAAGAAGCCAGCGAAGGATAAGGAGAGAATGGAAGTACCAGATAAAGAATTCACTGCACATATTTAACTAGTGAAGCTAGATAAGGGTACCTAGGTGTTTGATATACTGTTCTTTCATTTTCATGTTTATTTGAAAGTTTCCATAATAAAAATTTAAATAGGTCACTGGGTTCATCTTTAACTCATAACATAAAAACATTTTCCCTCTTTGGATGCATCACAACTTCAATCTCAGTGTTGTATCTTAAGGTTTAGCTTTGCATACAGCCTCAAACATAGCAGGTGTTTAACTAATATAAGTTCACACACTAAATAAGACACATCAAGAATAATATAGTAATACAAAAGTAGGATTCCTAATAAGTCTCCCTTGACCTTTTTATTATTCTTTCATTAAGTAGCTGTGCTAAGATTGTCTATTTAAACTGCACAGAATGATATGTGAATATAAACATGAAAACAATTAAAGCAGGTTCTTGGCTTCTAGATCGCTGCTTCCTCCAATCACTCTCAATTTCTATCACTCTATGAACTCTCATAATGTAGCCTTAGCAAGAATCAGTTAAGCAGTTTTCTGAAATTGTCTTCATGCTAAGTGGATATGTATTTCTGAAAGGCATTGAAAGAAGCTAACACTTTAAGAACTTCAGGCTCCTCTCTCTGACAGCTACATAAGAACACTAATCTGTTATCTGGATCTCACAAAGCTGGCCAGAATCTTCAGGAGGAAGTTTGATCATGACTCAGAACTTTGGTATCTCGATCCACAGTTGCTGCTATACACATACAGATATTGTGTTCTTGTGAAAGCATTTGACTCTAGGCTCATGGAGATTTTGCACACTTTCCACCCAGTACAATCGAAAATTAGGAACATCATAAAGTATCCCTGGGGTAGCAGACATGAAACAAATTACTCCTATGCCACCTATAACTCAATTGAATATGCAGATTTTGTTACTGAACCCTAAACTACTTGGTCGTTCAGTCAATTGACAGAGTGCTGAGTATACTTTCACCACCACAGGCGGTGCAAAGTCAATCTTCAAAGATGTTTGTTCAGGGCAATTTTAATATTAGGTGCGGGAGAATGAAGGTGTTTAAATCCTTTGTGTACTAAATAACATTTCAAGATATAGTGTTTCCTGAAGACTACAAAGCTTCTCATTTAATTTCATGTGCCATCATTAGCAACAAATGTGAAATTTGCTGAGACAGATAACTTCAGTCCTTCAAAGTAAATCAGGAATTAACTTCACAGTATGGCAAACTAAGAAATTATCGAAGCAGGTGATTAATGAGGAGCTGGAAGTAAAGGTCAACACTAAATCTTTGTGACCTTCTTTACATTCAGATGAATGATTCTGAAATGGGTCATCCTCTAAAGCCATCCATGATTCTCAAGTGAGCGAACAAACAAACACTGAGATTTAAAACTTGATTGCTGCTGAGATTTAGAGACCTGTGGAACAAAATGTGTTATTTTCACACCTGATCATTTACCTTCTCTTTCCTTCTTCCCCTCATCTAATAAAATGACCAAAAAATATTGAGTGATGTATTAAATTATTACTAGGATCAAAAGTATTTTCTGTCCTTAAAGAGATACATCTTCTACCTGTATCTTAAAAAAATATTTAAACCCAAAAAAGACAAGTAACTATACACTCATAGTTTCCTAATTCTACAACTGGTTTTGTTCATGTACATATCCTCCCAAATTTAAAAGCACAACCTACATATAATCCAGATTTTATCAGTTGATAAAAGAGAGAATGTGAAGCTGGGCACAGGTGGCTCATGCCTGTAATCCTAGCTACTCAGGAGGCTGTGATCTGAGGATCGCGGTTCAAAGCCAGCCCAGGAAGGAAATTCCGTGAGACTCTTATCTCCAATAAACCACCAGAAAACTGGAAGTGGTGCTGTGGCTCTGAGGGCTCGCCTTGAGGTGAAAAGTGCAGGGACAGCGCCCAAGCCCAGAGTTCAAGCCCCACAACTGACAAAAAAGAAAGAAAGGAAGAAAGAAAGAAAGAAAGAAAAAGAAAGAAAGAAAGAAAGAAAGAAAGAAAGAAAGAAAGAAAGAAAGAAAGAAAGAAAGAAAGAAAGAAAGAAAGAAAAAGAAAGAAAGAAAGAAAGAAAGAAAGAAAAAGAAAGAAAGAAAGAAAGAAAGAAAGAAAGAAAGAAAGAAAGAAAGAAAGAAAGAAAGAAAGAAAGAAAAGAGAATGTGAAATAATTCATTGAATTTTATTCATAGTCAAAGTTTGAGATCCTACAAAGGCAACAAATATGTGATTCTTTTCCTAGTAAGATAAATGGTATGTAGGCATAAATATATAGAACAAATGCATTCTTAAATGATACTTTTTCTTTTCTTTTTTTTTTTTTGTCGGTCGTGGGGCCTGAACTCTGGGCCTGGGCGCTGTCTCTCAGCTCTTCAGCTCAAGGCTAGCGCTCTACCACTTGAGCCACAGCACCACTTCCTGTTTTTTTTTTCTGCTTATGTGGTGCTGAGGAATCGAACCCATGGCCTCATGCATGCAAGGCAAGCATTCTACCACTGAGCCACCTTCCCAGCCCTTAAATGATACTTTTTCTATATGAGCAGGCCATATTTAGTTTAATAAAAAATAACTTAAAATGAAAACTTTCATTATGGAAGCAAGAAATTTTGTCATTCAATACATTCTGGAGGAGAAGACACTGATTTTCATACCAAGTGTCACAAGTTTAAAGATAAAACAAGGCCCCAGGAATCACAGCTTTTAAAGCTATATAAATCCATATGGATGATTACCATCTCTAAAGAAGTCTTCACTTCTGAACCTTGTTGTGACCTCAGATTGAGTAAATTTCGACCTTATTTAAGGAGAGTTCAGAGGTGTAAGTCCAGTTTGTGCCTTTCCTGTCACAAGTTGAGCTAAAGATTCAATTTTACTCTGAAGTTAGAAAAGGCAGTGAGATTAGATCACACCTACCAAAAAGCAAATTTGTACTAGAAAGCAAGGCACAATGGCATTACGCAAGATGAGATTATGGCATTATTTTCTAAAGTTCCATTTTAACATAAACTTATGTGCATATAAAACCCAAACACATAGATGTTGTTATTTATCTGAAAGCTGCCTATATGCACAGGCAATTCTACACATCAAACTATGTAATTTCTGTATATAATTATGTTGACACAGACATTGGTAAGTTAGGGACAGCTACTCAATAAAAATTTCAATGCCAAAGAAAGTAATCTATTGACCATTTAAACTAGTAATTATCTCAATTTGGATCTAAACAGAATTATTTTTTAATGAAGGGAATGTTATCAAACCTAATCTTTCTGAGAGAGAAAGGGAGAGAGACAGAGACAGAGAGAGACAGAGAGAAAGAGAGATGAGACAGACAGACAGACACAGACAGACAAAACCTAATCTTACTGAGACAGAAAAGGAGGAGGTAGAAAGGCAGAGAGAGACAGAGACAGAGAGAGACGGAGAGACAGAGAGAGATGGAGAGACAGAGACAGAGAGACAGAAAGATAGATTGACCTAATCTTTCTAAGAGAAAGGTAGCTGAGGAGAGAATCAGAGAGACAGAGAGGGACATTGGGGGGGGGGGGGAGGGAGGGAGAGAAAGACAGAGAAAGCCAAAGAGAAAGAATATAAGAAAGAAGTATCGGAGGTTTGAAGGTGAGGGTGTTTCATCATTTGAGAATTGATCTCATGCAATGCCTTTCTATCTCCAAAGGACCCTGAGTTTCTGAATTCTGATGACACCATTAAACAGCTGTGAAGCACTCATTCTGAAACAAAAACACTCAAGCAGGAACACTGGAATTAACTGTAGAGAATACAAATTAGCTAACAGATTTATTCCTTACCCTGACATAATAAACAAATATTGATGGATTCCTGTGGTGTAATACATCCTTATTCACTGCTTCACAATGCACTCAGACCTTCTTCATTTTCCCTTCAATGCGTCTAATGGGGTGATTCATCCTACACTTCTCGAAATATTAGTCTGTTTACAGTCTTCAGATAGCTAACAGATTGTGTATCATTAAAGCAGTTCCATGATGACTTTCCCTGCAGATCATTGTCACATTTCATTTTTTTAACTTTTGGAAAAATAAATGGAATATCTTTAGTTATCAAGATTTTTATTATTTACAATAATATTACCATTGTGATAGCTTTCCGTTTCTTTTAGTATCTTGCATGACTCAACAAAGAAGAACTAAGAACCGTACAATGTAAAAAATGAACCAAAAATATCTCTTCTTTCTTTTTTTCTAGTTCCTTCCGAACTATACAGTTAATCAGAATGGAAATCACTACAAGATCTCTGTCCATCTTGCTCTATAGAGCCACAATGGGATTAAGAAATTGCTGTCATTTCCATAAAGACTCTTGCATATTGGGATTCAAGTTGTCATATTACTCCATGATGAAGGATCAGCAGTGGAAACACTGCATACTTATTCCAGGCTATGTATTTCATTTAGTCAGAACTGCTCCTTTGAAAATCAGTTGGCAAACCACTCATGACACTATAAAGGATAAATAATACATTCTCACTATCAAATAGATCACATTAACACATGTCCAGAACATGAACACAGGATTTCGAATGTATAAATATAGTCTGATAGCACATGCTGTCTATAATAAAGAGTACTAGACACAGGAATCCACATGGCCTTTCTCACATGCTTGCTGGTTGAACATGGCTCCCTACCAGTGTTGATTATTAAATATGTATGTTTTCTGGAATTCACACTAGGACCTAAAAACATCTTTTAACAATACTGCACATTTTATATAAATACTTCCACCCGCAATGAAAGTCATCACATGCCATCATGCTATTGGCCAAAGTCTCACAAAATATACTTGGTTTTGGAAAAGACAATTAGGGCACATGCAATAAAGTTATATCAGTCATAGTTTGGTTCTTATCAATATAGGAATAAGATCTTTACAAAGCATTGTATGTGAATGTGATCCAATATTCTCCTCACATTGATGCTATGATGTTTGATGAAGCAAGAACAGCTGACTGAACTCAAGAAAAGTAGATGTCACTTTGGAAAGATATACATTATTAATTGAGATATAGAATTAACTACTCATTGATAAGATGCAGGAAATTATCAATGATAATCTACTCAGAAAAGCATGATCAACATTCTGAACACACATGTCTATCTTCACCAGGTCATTTATAGCCTGAAATAACAAGAAACAAACAATTGATGAGATGTGTGTATTTTGTAGGCCATGGTTTTCAAACAAACTCAATATGTCACTAAAAACTGATGTCATGTCATACACCCAAACCAACATAAGAGGAAGGTTATCCTCTGAGGATCACAGGAAAGATACAGTGGAAGGAACTTGATTTTTGACACAGAAAACTGTGTGACATCCTTTAATGTTAACCTTTGGGGAAGACATATAACCTTTTTTTGAGCTCAGTAATTTCAACAGGTATAAAATGTGATATGGAACAGTTTCACCGTATAATGAAATATACACCTAGGAAATTCATATCATACATGGAATCCATAAAACATACATACTGGAACCATAGCATAGATAGACCTATGCTTTAGTCCAGTTGTCATGTTCCCCATCATTATGTATTTCCTTCTGACCCTAAAATCCACCTCCCTTCTTATGTCTATAAGACTCTCATTTATAGCCAGACCAGAGAATAATGAGAAACAAGGATGAAATGTCAACATCATATCTAACATCTCCTAATGCCTAGAGACATGACAAAGTGATTATGTTATCATTTTTGTGTGTGGTGGTACTGGCATTTGAACTCAAGGACTCACGCTCTCAACCAATATTTGTATTCAAAGCTGGAGTTCTACCATCTGAGCCACACTTGCAGTTCTAGCCTTGTTCTGGTTAATTAGGGATAAGAATCTTACTTACTTTTCTGTCTGGGCTGTCTTCTCACCTACACACTCAGATCTTACACTCCTGAGTAGTTAGGATTAAAGGTATGAACCACCTGCATCCAACTTTATCAACACTATCTTATTTGACATATTAGCTCTCTTCTCTAGGTATGAATTTCCTTATATAAAACATGAATCATAAAAATTCATGATTGTTGAATAGAATAGAAAATTACTATGATAAGTTATTTGCTCTCTAATGAGGAGTTATCCTAACTCTGTGCCCCATCCTTGCTGACAACGAGACCCTGCCAAAATGCATTGATAATCTGGTGTTGGGCCTTCCTTTACATGATAAAACCACTGCCTAGCAGCCGGAATCATTATCTTTTTATACAGTTTCATTCTTTGAACTGTACTTCTTTTCACATCAATTAAAGCAATTAAGGCTGTGATCAAATATAAATTGTGCTTGTAATCATATCTTCATCTCCTAGAGTCTAGACATCTCATTGGACAGATACTAGACAATGTAATTACATACACAAAGCAATAAGGTTGATCTCAGAATACTGACATGTCATATTGATACACTGGGGATTATTGAAATAATATTCCCTAAAACACAGACACACAGACACACACGCATACACACACATACACCAAAAACATGCACATATTTTGAGAAGGCAAAATATGGCAGTATTTTTGGATTGCTTTCACAACCATAATGCAGTTATTTTTTTAAAAATCCATTTTATAGGTAAAGAAGCCAATTCAAAGAGGTACTAAGCAGCATAATAAAGTCATGTTACTATTGAGTAACAACTTAAAAGTTTAGGAACCAAATCACTCTTTACTTATATTACAATACTAGAAATTGCACATTTTTGTAATTCACATGTGCCATATTTGCCGACAAATACTGAAAATCCTAAGGGACAGTAGTAGCCATACCCACTGTGTGAAAGTGATACTAGGGTTTCAATGAAATAGGGCTTTTCACTTACTAGGCTCATGCTCTACCACTTTTGCCACGCCTCCAGCCTTGTAATTCATTGGAATTTTTTTGGACATAGAATCTAGACAACTGCCCAAACTGGCCCTGAAGTACAATCTTTTGGATTTTATCCTCATAAGTAGCTAGGTTTATGATAGTGGGCCACTAGCCCCTAATTTATTCCCCTTGATTACATCTTGTAACTAAGATTATAGGTATGAGGTATGGTTCCCTGCATACATTTTGGATATGGTCAAAATACATCATCTGCAACTATAAAAATTTTTGAATGTAATAACTTAAACGAGAATGACTACCAAAGCCATTCTGATACACAGTCACTCACCATCTCTGCTACATTAGTACGTATAATTCATCAAGAATGAACATCAAATTTTAAATTCTCATCTACTTCTTAAATTAAAAGAAATGCGTATATGACTACTGAACTACTGCTCCTTACAAAACCAATTTGTTCAACATTTCAAGTCATACAATTTTGCCCCTGGCAACCTAATCTAGAATCTTCCTACCTGTCTATGCCTCTTGTATGGCAAGGATGAAAGGTCCACAGCACTCTTTCTGGCTTACTGGTTGAGATGCGGTCTCACTAACCCTGTTATTGGGGCTTGCTTTGAGCATCAATCCTCCCAATCCCTTCGATCTAGGATTACAGCTCTGAGCTATGTCCTCTAGCTCATTTTACCTCTTCAAGTGAATAGTTAAGATTTGATGATCTGGGATGTGTCAGTATCTTCCTCATGCCCCATGTTTTAGGCATAACAGAAAACCCAAACATTAGATTATTCTGTTGGTGAGGAATACTTCTGTCCATTTTCTGGAGTGTGTCATTTTCCTTCTGTATTCATGGAAGACATGGCTTTCTTACAGATCTCACAGAGTCACACACACACAAAAAGAAGAAGACAGTAATCCATTTACTGGATCACACAGTCACAAGATATTTCTTCTTCTTCAAAAAAGTTATTTATGTTTCCCTGTCCGGATTCTTACCTTTCTTTAAATTAGTGACTATTTCTCCATTCGCTAATAATGCTTACTCTCTTTATGATAACCTTTTAAAAAGTCTGGCTTGCGTATTGGGTATTGCATGGCGTTTTCTGCAACACTCTATTAGTAAAGACTCCTCTTTAGTGGCTGGTGGAATGAGCTGTGACAGTTCATTATCCACACGATCAGCATTTCCACGGCTTCCCTCCTCCTTCATGCCATTAGCCCTCCCTCTCAGTTATCTTAAGAGACTCCTAACTCTATTCCTCGGCATGTGATTGCTCTGTTGGTATTTTTGTTTTGTTTTCTTTGTTTTACCTGTTTTGCTGTTTTCATTTTCTTTTTGTTTTCTTTATATGTCTTTGGGAGGGTAAAAGGAAGCACAGAAAACCAGATACTATGTTGAAAATGAACTATGCAACTTGTGAGTGGGGATGGGGGGAAAATGGAGAGAGTGCGAGAGAGGGGGTGACACTATCTAAAAAGGAATGTACTCTTTACTTGACCCATGTCACTGTAACCCTATCACCTTTATATAATAACAATAAAATAATAATAATAGTTTTTTAAATTTTATTTTGTTGTAAAGATGCTGTACAGAGGGGTTTCAGTGACATGAGTCAGGTAATGAGTCCATTTCTTGTCAAGCATTGTTTCCCTCTCCCTTTGTTTTCCTCCCACTATCCCTTCCTTCCCCCACCTCCCTCACTCTCCCCCCACACAACCCACCCAACGTTGTAAAGTTCATTTCCAACATAGTATCTTGTGAGTATCACTTCTGCAATGGATCATCCTATGTCCTTGTTTCAACATTTTGTTATTCTCCTTCCTCTCCCCAAATTAGGTAAATGTATGTACAAGATGCAGGGTGCCAAATCAAGTATAGTGGCAACAGGGGATGTACTATAGGGGGAAGAACATACAAAAAGTCACATAGTACATTAAAAGCAAAGGAAAACCTCTTGAACCCCGTATCCTGGGGTTCATTTCACTTAACAACATCTTATATGGTCATATGTACATAGCTTTTAATCTTTTCTGCTCTTCTGATAAGATTATCCTAGACATATATTAATTATTACAAATCAGGGAAACCGTGGGACCTGTATTTCTTTAGGTCTGGCTTACTTCACTTAATATATTTTTTTCCAAGTCTTTCCATTTCCTAACAAATGGGGTGGTGTCATTCTTTCTGATGGAAGCAAAGAATTCTATTGTATTTATATATACCACATTTTCCTTGACACTGGCTGTAATTTTCTTAATAAAGACCCAGAACCACAACAAATAAAAGGTTGAACAAATGGGATTGCATGAAATTTCAGAGCTTCTGCATGGCAAAGGACATAGATAGCAAGATCAATAGAAAGCCCACGGATTGGGAGAAGATCTTCACTAGCCATGCAACGCACAAGGTTCTCATATCTAAAATATACTTGGAACTCAGAAAATTAAATCCCCCAACAACAAATCTTCAAAGAAACAATTGCCCCATTAATAAGTGGGCTAAGGACTTAGAGACTTCTCTGAAGAGGAAATAAAAATAGTCAATAGACACATGAAGAAATGCTCAACTTCTCTGGCCATTAAAGAAATGCAAAACAAAACAACATTGAGATTCCACCTCACCCTAGTTAGAATGGCTATAATCAAGAAATCTAATAATGAGAGATCCTGGAGGGGATGTGGCCAGAAGGGAACCCTATTGCATTGTTGATGGGAGTGTAAACTTGTTCTACCACTTTGGAAAGTAGTATGGAGGTTCCTCACAAAACTCCACATAGAGCTCCCTATGACCCAGCAATCCCACTTTTGGGCATTTACCCAAATGATCACAAACAAGACCATACTAAAGCTACCAACATGACTATGTTTATTGCAGCATTATTTACCATAGCTAAGATATGGAATCAACCCAGATGCCCCTCAGTAGGTGGAGGGCTCTGTTTGGTTTTAATCGCAGCAGTTGGAACAATATCCTCCAGTTAGAAGGGGGTCATGTGGCTCCTCTGCTGGAAAATTTCCACTGTATTCTTATCACTCTTGGGGCAATAACCAAACCATTCGCAGAGTACTCCAGGGCTCAAATTAGAACTGCACTCCTATCTAACACCGGCCATGTGCTCCACTCCATCACATATATTAATCACGTGGTCTCATATCCCCCTGGACACACACCACCCAGCATTTCCATTTAATTCTCGCTACTGACATCTGCTTGCAAGGCTCTTCCTTAGACACTAATGTGGCTCAACCTTTCACCTTCTATTCAACTTTACTCAAAGTCTCTCAAAGTATACTTTGGACACTCTAAAATTTTACCCTATGCTTTTTACCCCTTCCTTACATTTTTTTTACTAATCATCTACAGGAATCCTGCTATATAGTTTTTTCACCTTCATCTCCCTCCATTGCTTGTTTAATATTCTCCTCTGTGTGTGTGTGTGTGTGTGTGTGTGTGTGTGTGTGTGTGTGTGTGTATGTGTGTGTGTGTGTGTGTGTTACTCTGCCTATGCCTGATAGGTGAGCCTTTTTCAATGGAACCATACATAAATTCCTCTTGACTTAACTTTTTGGGTAGGGACTCATACTGCCTGGACTCCAGATTGTGGCTTTTGCATATCTGGAATCACTGACAAGTGGATACCAGGACACTAGCTTGTTTAGTTGGGATGTAGTATCACTCACAGTTTTCTTCCTGGTGTTTAAATGATGATCCCCCTGATTGCTGCGTACCTTGTAACTGAGATTATAGGCATGAGGTACAGTTCCCCACACATTATACATACTTCTGTCTCTAAAATTCCCAAACAAGACTTGATACATAGTATGTACTCAATAATTGTTTGCTGAATAAATCTTTGAGGGACAAGACATTCTGGAAAACAAACACATTTAAGGTAACATAAATTGAATACCAAGAGAGTAATATATACCTAAGAATTACTCTAAACCTGAATGATCTGAAGGATGCTAAGTAGATGAATATAATTCTTTTAATTGTTAAGATCTACAAGAGGGCTTTCAGCTATTTAGTACATTTCTTTTTGAACAGGGTCGCCCCCTCCCTCATTTTCTCCCATTTTTTTTCTCCTAATCCCCCTTCCCACAAGCTGTATAGTTTATTTCTGGTGAGCATCATTGCTGAATTAGTTCTCTCTTTGTCCCACCCTTTCTGTACTTCCCCTTCCCCTCCCCAAATCAGATAAACTTAACAGATAAGACAAAAAGTAATGAAATCAAAAACAGCAACCAAAGGGGGGGAAATAGAAAAAAACGCTGCACAAAGTAAAATTAAAAGTCTCTTGTTTCCACTTCTCTGAGTTCGACAAAGATCAACTCATATGATCCAGTGCACATAGCCACTGAGCCTAATCATCAGCCTTATCTAACTCTTCTGCACTCTGAGCAAACACACATTCCAACAGCTGCAGTGCAGATTTCTGACAGGGAATTCTCTAAGCCTCTCAGCTATTTGTTGGGCAGCTCTCTTGTTCCATTCGTTAGATCCTGTGATTGAGAATCCTGCTCCAGTGGTGATGTTTTCTGGACTCATGAGTCTTGTTGTCTCTGAGTGATGCTTACAATGCCAGGACATGACTCAAATAGGATCTGAATTTGCCTCGTCAAAGCAGTTTGTGATGAGGCTTTTTTTTCTTGTCATTTCGATCTTCCTGTTTATCTACAGAGAAACCTGTGGAATACAAGCTTTCAAGCAATTTCTCTTAACACAGGAAGCATCATTTTGTGTGTGGGGGTAGGTGTGTGTCTCCCCTCAAAAATCAAAGGTTGTCACTAAAGTCGGATGAATTATAGATAATGTAGCTCTTGTGTTCCCCCTGAGCATTGGTTCAATCATTGTAGCTCTTCTTTGAATGTCTAGGGTCAGTTCCAAATGCCCAGCCACAGACAATATGCCTGCCTCCTCCACTTCGCTGGACACCCTGGAAGCCCTTACTCACAATTGGCAGCCTGCACGTTCCTGCCAGGTCTGGCCTTGCTGTCTGCACATAGCTGCTCTATTAAATGGATTTTTTTCTACCTTTATCAGCTCTTTCTCTCAAAAAAAAAAAAAGATGATTGTCCCTTTTTCTGGGCTATGCATGAAAAAAGCATGCCTGTCGGCTCCTGTACATCACCCCAGAGATTCTGCCTGGAGATTGCTATTGCAACTCATAGGATTCTAGCCAAAAAAATCTGTTCCCTAGGCTGAGAGGCACACATCACATTCTGAGCATGCCTTAGAAATCTGCCTCCTGGCTTGTGGGTCACTTTCTGGTTTTAGACCAGACACAGGACAGCTTGTTTCTCTATTAAATTGAAGTGGTCCTCATCAAAGCATAGACCCTCTGCTGCGACTGAAATTAACAGCATATCTGATGCATGGCTGGCACTTGGGTAATAGGGATTGCTGACCACACAGCAGAGTGAATGTGACTTCAATGAGGGTAAAGTAAAGGCTCCACACATGTTCCAATCTTACAATCAGACAGGATCAACACTCAGCCTAGGCAAAACATGGGAGATGGTGATGAGCATTGTGCTTATATTGACATGTGATTATTTTCTCTTCCCAGTAATCATTGATATGTTTATTAAGTGCTAACTTGATACCTAAAATAACGCCAAGCTGTATTCTTAGCACTGTGTTAATCTGCAAAGACTTTTGACTTTCCTGTGAGCTACATAATAAACAAAAAGGGAGAACTCATAGAAAGCAACACAACTGTAATCAAGGAGACAATGTATATTAGTTAATGAGGGCTGTTACTTTGGATACCTCACCATGAGTTAGGATAATGGGAAACAATAGTAATCATGGAGATTGTGTACTGATTTTTGACTGGCTAAAAGTACAGAGCACTTGTACAAAGAGTTTTTATTCTTTTCAAATCAAATTTGTAATCTCTGGTCTGACCACAATTTAGTATATTCTCTACTGATACATTTCATTTGTCCAACATCACCTCTCCATTCAGCTATTGCTTTTTGCAAAGGCTTTGCCATTTTCTCTCTGTTCACAATAGACTGTTAACTCCTATAAGCTTTACCCCTGAAGTCCTTGATCAAACACCAAATTTTCATGTAGCATTTCTAGACCATTTGCAAAAGAATATGTTTCCTTTCCTTTCTATGCTCATAACATTTGGTAAACAATCCTTTATCACTGTGTGTAGTCTTCTTAGCAGTACAGACACATTATATGTGCATGTGTTTGTCACTGTTTTCCTCTAAGCAGATAATAAAGTGTGATTGTGTGCTCTAGTTGACATTTAAATGGGAGATAGAACATTTCACATATGCCTGTAAAAGCAGTCTAAATGCAAAAATATATGAATAGGATCTCTTTATATAATTGATAGACACTATTGCTTTTATTTTTGTAGTGGCTATTTTCACTGTCTAGATTCCACCACCACCCCCCCCCCCCGAGCATTAAATTCACTATTCTCTTTCTACCTACTTCCTCCAAGTTGGGGAAGAAGGCCAAGGGAGAGTGAAAGCAAAGTCAATACTTCGGTTAGGATTAAGGCCAGAAATCAACCATTGGCTCCTCAAATTCACTCACAGGCTACTAGAATCTAAATATTGGAGGTATTCGACAGATAGATTCCACTCTCCCAAGCACTAAAGCGAGCAGAATTTGCTCTAGAAAATTAGTAATTCTGTTGGGACCCTCAAAGTATAGTCAAGAAAAAAACTCAAGGGTGAAACATCTCATTATTGTACCCTAGCTTGCTCAGTCTCTTTAAATAACAAGAGTATGTGTAATCCTCAGGAATATGGTAATGCTTGGAGAGACAAAAAGTGAAGGACTCAACAATTCAAGGCCAGCATGGGCTAAAACAGTTAGGGGACCACATCTCAACAGAAGCTGACTGCAATGCTTTACCTTTTTAATGCTAGCTAAATAGGAGGTTAAGTAGGAGGATCACAGGTCAAGAATGGACTGGGATAAAAATAAATGTAAGCCCTATCTAGAAGATAATTAAAGCAAAAAAATGGCTGGAGTAGTGGCCTAAGTGGTAGAGTACTTGCTTAGCAGAGACAAGGCCCTGAATTTAAACCTTGATAAAAATCAAAAAAGAAAGACAAAGATTGGGAATCCTCAGTCCTAAGTAAGATTATTGAGCTATGGAAGCAATACAGATATCAGTTGAAAGAGGACCTTAACATTCGAAGAACCTTAAAATAAGCTAGATGTTGGTGGGTCGCACCTGTAATCCTAGGAGGTTGAGATCTGAGGCAAGTTCAAAGCCAGCCTGGGCAGGAAAGTCCATGAATCTCTGATCTCCAGTTAATCCTTCTACCCTCCTCCCTGCAAAAAAAAAAAAAATCCAGAAGTGGAGCTGTGGCTCAAGTAGTACAGCACTAGCCTTGAGCAAAAAAGCTCAAGGATAGCATTCAAGCCTTGAGTTCAACCCCAATACCATGACCAAAAACAACAACAACAAAAGTATCCTAAAGTAATTTTCACAGGAGTTGAAAGTAGAATAAAAGACAGGAAATACACAGGTACAAAAACTGAAACACTCACATACTGCCACCTGCCAGCTCTGGCTTCATCTTCATATTTCTCATTTATCCCCTACTGAGCTGACAATAAGTAGGACAGTTCTGGATTGGATTCTGGGACATCCATCCTCGTTTGTGCCTTGCAGAGGCTGCCTGGCAGGTGATATACTTTTTCTTGCTCTTCTCTCTCTGTAGATTTTCCAAAAGGCTCCCAAGGCTCGGTAATGCTTTCATTTATGTTTGAAGAATGTTGCTGCAGGCTGCACAGAAGTCTGTAGGCCTCCATGAGGTCAGAGCCCGAAAGCTTCCACAGCCTTATTTATAGAAAAGAAGCTAGAGCTCCAGAGCAGGGAGCTGCCCAAGGGCGTCCAATATGTCCCTGACAATGTGTGCCTACACTTTCCAACTCAAAGCATGGAATTAGTCAACCATTACTATCACAACATTTCTGGAAATTCAAGGCAGCTGAATTGCCTTAAGTGTTCATCTCCAATCCTTCTCGGGAGCCTAGTGGAGTTTCACTTTATACTGACAAATGTTATATGTCCATATGTACAGATGTCCATATATCCTCTTCTAAAATATCTATGTTGGAATCCATTCCTTCAGGAGGTTAAGAGATGACTACTTCCTCATCTGGTATGCAGGGCCACTCCATAGCTCAACAGGATGTTAAGGACAATGTGCTACATCTTCTCAAGAGGAAGGAAGGAAGAGAGGGAGGGAAGAAGGAAGGAAGGAAGGAAGGAAGGAAGGAAGGAAGGAAGGAAGGAAGGAAGGAAGGAAGGAAGGAAGGAAAGAAGGAAGGAAGGAAGGGAGAGAGAGAGGGAGGGAGGGAGGAAGGAAGAAAGCAGAAAAGAAAGAAGGAAAGGAAGGAAGGAAAGAAGGAAGGAAGGAAGGGAGAGAGAGAGGGAGGGAGGGAGGAAGGAAGAAAGCAGAAAAGAAAGAAGGAAAGGAAGGAAGGAAGGAAGAAAAGAAAGAAAGGAAAGAAAGAGAAAGAAAGAAAGGAAGAAAGAAAGGAAGAAAGAAAGGAAGGAAGGAAGCAAGCAAGCAAGCAAGCAAGCAAGCAAGCAAGCAAGAAAGAAAGAAAGAAAGAAAGAAAGAAGGAAGGAAGGAAGGAAGGAAGAAAGAAAGAAAGAGAGAGGGGGAGAGAGGGAGGAAGGAAGGAAGGAAGGAAGGAGGAAGGAAGGAAGGGAGGCCCTGTTTCCATTTCTTCATTTTGATAAATATTATTTTGTATGCTCAGGTGCATAGGCATTGTGACTTTGTTTTCCTCTAAGAGTATCCTCCTTTGGTCTTACTGTGTATGAATGCCTAGAATCCGGTAGAATTTATTATTTCCTGTAGTAGTTTAGATCTAGCCTCTGCATATGAGATAAAACATGTTCCTTTTGTCTCTCTGAGCTTGCTTACCTCACTTAACATCGTTCATGCTAGGTGCATCTAGTTCCCTGCAAATGACATCATATTATTCTTTCTAATGGCTGTGTAAAATTTCACTGTGCCTAGCTACCACCTTTTTGGATCCACTCATCTACTGTAGGACATCTGGGCTGTTTCCACAATTTTCCTATTGTGTATAGTGCAGTAATGAACATGGATATGCAAGTGTCTTTATAGTATCCTGGCTTGTAATGTTCTGTGCAGACAAATGGTCAGATTTTAGTCTACATCCAGGGTGAGGAAAATGTGCCTTAATTACATTTCACATTTTGTTGATGTAAGAGTCTCAAATTTTTATTCCCTTTGTTTTCTACTTCCTTTACACGCTATCACCACAGCATAACTAATGATTCTCCTACATGTTAAAGTGCAGAGATGAAGTAGCAAGTAAGTATGATTCTTGTAGTAGCTTCTACTATAGTTGTGGTATTATTAAGCAATGGGATGGAAGTATGAATGATGAAAATGTAGTCAGGATCATTATACAGTCTGGAGGAAAAGCCATGACCAAACTCTTAAACCTGGAGCCAAGAGTGCAATTCTCCACTTTGGGAAAATACATGAGACAGTAATCCAAGGGATTAATTTTTTTAACCCCATATCCAGATACACTCATGTGACAGGTCCTTCTGTGCAAACCAATAATCATCCTATTCATGCTTTATGTTATAAACAAAGTGGAAATCTTTTTTTCCCTACAGGCATTTTCAGATACTCCCCTGCAGTGTATTTTCTGAGTTTCTACTATTAACTAAAAATGAAAATTAAAAAAATGGAAATGGGTTTTATTTCTGATTCTCATTCTGTATCCCATCCCTTTCTCCCAGCTGATGCTAACAATCTTGACTTATTTGAAAATTGCTTCAGGTGAGATAGCACTGGATACATTCATGCATAGTATTATTTTATGCTAAAGAGCTCGTGAAGGAAACTTATTTGGAACTTTTTCAGTCTACATTTGACAACTTACATTTTTTTCAAATATTACTTTCAAAAGTGACATTTTGTTTTTGCATTTGTCAGTGATAGATGATAAATCCCCTTGGGCATTCTATACGTTGTTGCTTGTGACTTCCATAAGAGGTCCTATTTTTATACCTGAATTTTAGATTCTCTTGAGGGGAAGTAAGACATATCAGAATATGAATTGCTTCTAGGACACCAAATAGATCACAACTTGGAGAAAACCAGCACATATATTCCACAACTTATTTCAGTTTTGTTTTTTTTTGCCTGTGATCCATATGATTTTTTTCTTCTCTCTTTTTTTTTTCTCAGCCTCTACTGGGCCTTGAGTTCCCACCTTCCTTTGCTTCATAATTATCCATTCTCTCTTGATATTAACCTTTACTGAAAGATACTTTGAAGTCAGGCTTGTGATAAAGAGGCAGAAGCATAAAAGAGCACTGAATGCCACAAGCCTGGCCATATCACTTTGACTGTCACAATTCTATGTTGTCAGCAATTTAGCCCAAAACTCATCACAAATGGCCTATTATAAAACTTTGCTAATGATACTGGCAGGCAAGCTAGAAACCTGGAACACTTATTTTGTATGCTAGAGTCTTCCAGATTTCAACTAGAGAACAGTTTTCTCTCCTTTTGGGGAATTAAACAAGAATTTGGATGACTTTTTCAGCTCTCCATCATTCCAATAGAATGGAATGGTTGAGTGAATGGCCTTACTCTGTATTAATTTTTACACATAGTTATAATCCAAGCCTTGCTAGCTACCATTTCCAAGCCGTCAGAGAGCATGCTGAAATTTATTTTCAAATTACTAACCAATCCTCATGATTTTACCCCTATTGACTTTGATGGTTTCAACATACTTCTTTTGGTAGTACAGGGGAAGTAAATATTCTCCAAGAAACTGCACGTATAAGTCCTCATACAAGATTTATCTGGTAATCATGTAAAATGAGATGGAAAGGAATGGAACACATATCATTATTCCCCTTCACCAGTGTCCTCTCCTGGATCACTTCTATCCTCTGCACACATCTTACAAGAAGTAATTCCTGAGAAGCCCAAGCCAGCTGTCTTAAACTTGAGTATTGGCTTCAGACTATAATATTCTAAATGAATACCTTTCTCTCCAAAACAAAGTATAAGCACAAGATTTCATTTATTCACTTCTAAATGAATGGTTGAATTAAATTCAATATCCACTTCTCACATGAAGTTGGTATTATGAATTCTGTTTTCAGTGACCCAACTGACTCTGTATATACGGTTGGTAATCACAAAAGTAAAATATAGACCTAGGACAATTTGACTCCCAAGTCTATATTTTACCTACTACACAGGTTGGCAACAATGAAGATCAGAGGATAATATTACCTTGAGGCACCTCTTCTCTGGTCTATATATGTGACAAAAAATTAACATCTAAGCATGGCCCTGACAGCTCAAACTGTAATCCTAGCTATGAATGAAGCTGAGATCTGAGGATCACAGATCCAAGCCAGCTCTGTCAGTAAAATCTTGTTTCCAATTAATCTCCAAAAATCCAGATGTAGGGTTGTGGCTCAAGTGGTAGAGTTCTAGCCTTGAGCACAAAAAGCTTACGGTCTGAGTTCAAGCCCAGGGGCAGCACCAAAATAAAAATAAAAAAAATATGATCTAACATTTTTGACCCCTAGCAAAAATGAGCAAAAGCTTTGAACATACATTTTACCAAAAACTACATAAGAAAAAAGTAATGTGTATGAAAATATTGTTTATAATTAAAAATAAAACAATACAACACTGAGATACCATTTCACCCACTATAATGGTTAAAGAAAAAGACTGATACTTAACATAAATAGGCTTTGTGCCTAGAGTACTTTTTAATTATTACTATGTTTGTACAAAGGAGTTGTCATTTAACAAAGCAATTTATGAGTGCAAGGCATCTTGGTCAATTTCATTGATAAAATGGACTTTCAGCGGGATTTTTGTTAAGAGAATTTCAGAATAGATTTTTCTTGGTGACTTCAGTCATTAGTTAGAATCAAACTCTCTCTTTTTCAGGAAGGCTTCCAGAACAATCTTTCATGTGACCACTACAATACCAGGTATTCTTCATCTACAGTTATGATATATGAGACACATTCAAACAACTGATGTGTGTGGCCAAACCGAGAACAAATCAAACTGAAAAACACCACTAAAAATGTAAATTTGCTCAATATTTTTTACCAAATAAAAACCAAGGGGCAGGTACTTTACAAATCACCAGAGAAGGAAACCATTTATGGTCCCTCAAAGTTCTTCTTGTGATTTTCAAGGAGTAGAGAAGAGGGGAATTATTTAATGTTTAATATCAGTTAGCATCAGTGTAAGAAATTGTTTAAATGAAAAATATCTAAATACAAAGCAGGATTTGGGCAGTGAACATCAAGAGAACATCAGAGAGAGAGCCACGCTCCAGAAACACAGGAGGTAATTCTAGTCCTGCTTTTTGCTGGTCTTGAGGCCTCCTGTCCCACTGTGTTGAATTTAGAAATAAGATCATCACCAAGCTGACAGGGAAGTCATTGAGGAATAAAGACTATGATAATGATGTATTTGTAGCCGAGTACTGAAAACCTGCTGCGTGCCAGCTGCATATCTGGCTCAATGTGTTCACATGGAGCAGGTGATGATGCAGAATAGTGCCTTTAGATAGTACTAAGCTTTCATCATTTGGTTCAAATGCTGACATTGAATCCAACTCAAAATGAGGAACATGGTATAATAGGAAACTGACATGAAATGGCAGCTGAGAGCCCTGTTTTCTCATCTCCTCATCACAACAATGTGTGTAATTATCTCCAGTAATAAGGACCAAAAACACCCAGAACAATAAAACTAGCGGAAGAAAATTGGAAATACTCTAGGTCAATGAAAGGACTAAGGATTTGTTAATCTAGACCAAATAAAAAATAAAGCTTGTACATAGCCAAGGAAATAATCACCAGAGTTAAAGAGATCATCTACAGAATGGGAGAACATATTTCCTAACTCTACCTATGACAAGAGATTAGCGTCCTTTTGAGGAACCTCTTACTGCTTTCCAAAGTGGTTGAACAAGTTTACACTCCCACCAACAATGCAGTAGAGTTCCCTTCTGGCCACATCCCCTCCAGCATCTGTTGTTATAGAGTTTTTGATTATAGCCATTCTAACTGGTATGAGATGGAATCTCAATGTTGTTTTGATTTGCATTTCTTTTATGGCTAGAGAGCTTAGGCGTTTCTTCATATGTCTATTGGCCATTCTTATTTCCTCTTCAGAGAAGTTTCCAGAATTGCAATAATTCTGAGTTCAACAACCAAAATTCAAACAATACAATGTATAAATAGGTGACAGTCCTCAACAGACATTTCTCAAAAGAAAACAGGTATGTGATAAAAACTTTATAGCTAAAAAAATAGGGAAATACCAATCCAAACCACAAGAGGGCTTAGTGGTATGGAACCCATCTTCACCCAAACCCCATGATCACAGCTGCAGCCCAGCCCAGTCAAATAAATAAATACATAAATAAAATAATAATAATAATGTGATCTCACTTAACAAATAAACTCTGTGTAGGAGTTCGTGCCTACAATTCCAGAAAATGGCATGAGTGGGAAGATTCCCACTTGAGGCCAGCCCTGAGTGAAAATGCTAGACCTAAACCCACTAAAGCAAAGGACAGCTGAGTGGTATAGCTTAAGTGGTAAAGTTCTCATCAAACACACATGTGGTTCTGAGTGCAAACCCCCAATATCCCTGACTCAAGAAATCATCTTACTCCAGTAAGAATGATTGTTTAAGTATTCAGATGATTTTTTGTTTTTTTTTTCTTTCATGCAATTGTTTCTAACATATTTATAAGATGAATTCTATGTTGCTTTGTATGTCCCTCCCCCATGGTATAACCCATGCTTTCACTGTATTTGATGTTGGTATAATTTGTGGAGGGGAAGGGGAAAAACAAATCATTTAACTAGGAATACAGGTGGACCCATTGCAACAATGAGATGTACAGTCATTATTTCGAAAAATGAACTTTACAACTTTGGTGGGGGGGGGGGAGGATCAGGTGGGGGGAGGGGGTATTATGGGAAGGGATGGGAAGGGGAAACAAAGAGGAGGCAACAATGTTTGATAAGAAATGTACTCATTATCTTGCCCATGTAATTGTAACTCCTTTGTTCGGTATTCTCACAATAAAATAAAAATAAAAATAAAAAAACACTACAGATAGCAAATGTTGACAAGAACATGGAGAGAGGAGGCCCTTGCTAACTGATGGTGAATGAATGAATTAGTCCAGCCATTCCCATAAACAATCGGCAGCTTCCTCAAAAACTTAAGTACATAGTTTCTCTATGATATTGCAATCCTGCATCTGTGTATATACACAAAGGAAACTAAATCAACACAGGGACAGATGCCTGTACCCCATATCTATTAAAGCACCGTGCACAATAACCAAGGAATGGAAATGAACTCCTTATGCCTCAAGAAATGAGTGGGGGAAAATAATGTAGGACCAAAATGCAATTGAATACTATTTAGCCATTAAGAAAAGGTAATTGACCAGACAACAGCGGCTCACACTTGTGATCCTAGCTACTCAGGAGGCTGAGATCTAGGCATCATGGTTCAAAGTCAGCCCTGCCTGGCAGGAAAGTTAATGAGACTCTTATCTTCAATTAACTACCAGAAGTGGACCTGTGACTCAAGTAGTAGAGCAAAACCTTGGCAAAAAAAAAAAAAAAAAAAAAAAAAGCTCAGGGACAATGGCCAGACCCTGAGCTTACACCCCAGGACTGGCATTAATAATGCTATCAGGCATCTATGATAATATGGGAGTAAGGAAGGGTATACACACACACACACACACACACACACACACACACACACACACACACACACATGTATGATACATTATGATGCATATATATGATACATATGTACATATATAATGTGACTACAAATGGATATTTAAAAACACATGTACATTTATATACATACACCCATTTGTGTACATGTTTGTGTGCATGCATGTGAGTGTGTGTGTGTATAGCAAAATAAGCCAGTTTCAGGAATTAAAACAGAACCAGGAACTCCAATAGCTCATGCCTGTAATCCCAGCTACTCAAGAGCTGAACTCTAGATTGCAGTTCAAAGCAAGCCCAGGCAGATAATTCTGAGTTCAAGTACCTTTAACAGCACACATGCATATACACATAAACATGCATGCTCACACGCACACAGATTCACACATGTATACACACACTTGTAATTCTTCCTCTGAAACAGTGCAACAAACAAAAAACAAACAAACAAACAACAACAACCAAAAACCACCAGAAAGCCAGCATTGAAAATCTCCAGAAGAAATCATAAAATGCTGTAAAACAATGTGGTTGCTTATTGTTTGGGGACTAGTGAAATCTGCACTGGAACACACAAGAGGCCAGAATCTAAGCACAGGGACAAACATCAACCAGCTGGGAGAAATTCCATGTAGCACAATATAAAACCACTACCTGTCTGTGTGTATTTCTGTAAAGTAACGGTGCTGTGCATAGCAACTTACCAGGCACTAGGGAGGTCTAAATATTTCATGGTCTACGACCAGCACAGAACTGGTTAGGAGATGCAGATCAAGGATTAGGCCTAAAATTTTCCTGTACTGCAGGATTAACCTGTTCATGGCTGGACAGCTAGCTGGTTTTGCTTCCTGCTGTGCTCAAAGTTTCGTCTCTCACACTGTGAGCAAGTTAGTGAGGGAACGCTGCAGTCAGATCGCTGCCTTTTCTGATATGACTTAAATTTTAACTCACTCTTTGCCACCCAAGTTTCATTTCATTTCTATATTCTACCCCAGCCAAACATCAACATCTGAGGAGAAAGGAAAAAGAATTGTCTGATAATAATAATGATTACTTATTTCTAGGAATAATAATCTCTCTTAATAATCTTTTTTCCCTCCCTCCTTCCCTTCCCCCCTTCTCTCTCCGTTTCTCCCCGCCTTCTTCTCCTTTGGGGTTCAAACCTCAGACTTATGCTTGCTAGGAAAGTGCTCTACCACAGCTTTCTGTTACTTGCAAAAGTATCTCTAACAAATAGTTTTATGACTTTAGTTTGTGACTTTAACTGAGCATCACTATCCCACAATACTGTGAAATTCAAAAAATTATGTAATCACTTAATCACAATAAAGAATTTGAAAAAAATTATATAAAATATCAACTGTAGTTACTATGGTGATATTGTACACCATTGCTTCTCCAGACCTATTTTGAAATGTATGCTCAATGTGATGATGAAAAACTTTCATGTTCCTCTGATTTAATTAGCTGAATGCTTTGTAAACATCATTTATACAAAGTTAGATCTAAGTCAACAGACATTTCATATCACAAGGAAAGCTTAAATACATGGACAACTGTTTTGATTTAAAGGGCTATCACATTTTGTTTCCTTGAACTTCCATAACCCTCAATAACTTTCCCAGAAACTCAGCAACACATTGGCTTGGCAAGGTTTTCCTCTATTTGCATTTCCACAGAGGGAAGAATTGGAGGAATAGTTTGGCATTTGTGAAATGGAAGGTTCACCAGAGAAAGAAAATCTCTTCTTTTTTTTTTTACTATAATTTAGAGCTAAATGTCTCTCTATGGGCATTTATCTGTGCATTCAAATCTTGGCCCACAAATAGCTCTTTCCAGGGTTAGTGGAAACTTTAAGAGGTGAGCTTTAGGTCTGCAGGTCATTAGAGGCTGTCCAAGAAAGAGCCTGTGGGGCCTCCTCTCTTCCTCCTTGCTCTCTTGTTCAGAAGATCCATGAGCTCCCATCATGAATGGCTGCCTTGCTTCAGGCCAATGGAATAGGGTCAACTCGTCATAAACTAAAGTCTACAAAACTATAGTCACAATAAACCTTTCTTCCTTGTGCATTTACTGCCCTAAATATTTCATTATAGCAATAAAACTGTGACTAAGCACACTTTTAATAAGACTTTTATTAATAAGTTCTTTTTTAATTGTGAAAATACCATACAGAGGGGTTACAATTACATGAACAAGGTAATAAGTCCATTTCTTATCAAGCATTGTTGTCTCCTCCTTTGTTTTTCCCCTACCATCCCTGCCTTCCCATCTCCACTACATTACCCTCCCTGCCCCCGCCAAAGTTGTAAAGTTCGTTTTTCAACATAGCATTTTGTACATCTCATTGTTGCAATGGGTCCACCTGTATCCCTACTTAAACAATTTGTTTTTTCCCTTCCCCTCCACAAATTATACCAATGTCAGATACAGTGAAAACAGATGTTATACCATGGAGGAGGGACATACAAAGCAACAAAACAATCACCTTTTAAATATGTTAGAAATAATAGCAAGATAGAAAAAAAACACTTGTGTCCTTATCTTGGGGTTCATTTCACCTAACATCATCTTATCTGATCTTTTCTGCTTGTCTCAGACATATACTAGTTATTGCAAATAAGGGAAACCATGGGACCTATGTTTCTTTGGGCCTGGCTTACTTCACTTAATATAATTTTTTCCAAGTCTTTCCATTTCCTAACAAATGAGGCAATGTCATTCTTTCTGATGGAGGCATAGAATTCCATTGTGTATATATACCACATTTTCTTGATCCATTTATCTACTGAGAGGCATCTGGGTTGGTTCCATATCTTAGCTATGGTAAATAATGCTGCAATAAACATAGTTGTGCTGGTAGCTTTAGTGTGGTCTTGTTTGTGATCATTTAGGTAAATGCCCAAAAGTGAGATTGCTGGGTCATAGGGGAGCTCTATGTGGAGTCTTGTGAGGAACCTCCATACTGCTTTCCAAAGTGGTTGAACAAATTTACAGGCCCACCAACAATGCAGTATGGTTCCCTTCTGACCACATCCCCTCCAGCATCTGTTGTTATAAGAGTTCTTGATTATAGCCATTCTAACTGGGGTGAGGTGGTATCTCAATGTTGTTTTGATTTCTTTTATAGCTGGAGAGGTTGAGCATTTCTTTGTGTGTCTATTGGCCATCCTTCTTTCCTGTTCAGGGAAGTTTCTCTGTAAGTCTTTAGCCCACTTATTTATTGGGCAGTTTTTTTTTGAGGATTTGTTGTTTGGGGATTTAAGTTTTTGAGTTCCAGGTAAGACTTTTAATGCTACCTTATGAATAGTAAGTCCTTTATTTATAGTGTCACTATCCTCTATTCTCTTAGCTAAGAATACTAATTAGGTGTAAAAGTAGCAGAAGTAAGTGGCTATCATTCCTCACATAGATATTCTGTCTCTGAATTCAAGTTTGCAGGTATCTTGCTTACATATGTTTTCTCCACTTGTAAGACACGCTGGAAATGGACGATGTTCCTTGTTCACTATTGTAGATTTGAATACATTTATCTGCAGAGCTTGCTTTTGGTAAACATTATAATATTAAATTCAGTATTAGAATCTAGTATAGGTTTTGATAGATGGTCAGTACTCAGTTAATAGATAGGAGCCAACAATTATTGGGAGCCTGTGTCCTCAATGAATAAAAAAAAAAGTTATGGCCTTTAAATACCTTCTTCTCAGTTTCAAAGAAAGACCTGACTTTCTGCTAGCCCAATAATATATGGAGAACTAAATTACCTCCCATTTTCATCGAGTAACACAGGAAAAGAAAAATGAGTACCATCAAGGCAAAGAAGAACTATCTGATTAGGGAAAAAGTATTGCCATAAGTTACTGAAGTGAGAAACTTTCTTTTTAACAAGGTTGTTCAGTCAATCATTAAATGTAATTCTGTGTCAGCCTAGAAACTTGGACCTTGTCTCTCCTTATCTTCACTATTCTTTGATTCTATTACGACCTGATACCTTAAATGTACAGATCTCTCTCTGGCTTGCTAGCAGTGAGGAACACTGACATTTCCCATGACGGGAAGCATGGATTGCCTCATTGCAGTGTAATCATTTGCAATTATGCAAAAAAAATTGAAAACCAAGATCTGCACTCAAATGTACTGTACAAATTCCATTTAACATGTAATTGCTTATATTGGCAATCTCTCTGTATTGACTTTTCCCAAGCAGGGCTCAAATTAAATTGGTCTGTCTTTCTTATACAAAAAAAGAGAAAGAGATCATTCCATTCATTTTGAGCAGTTTCGTAATCAACATACATTTGTATGATATTCATGATAACCACCTCATTACAGCACAATGCTGGATTTTTGTCTGTTAGCAATTACTACACTATCTGGCATTACATTACAAAAAGTCAACGTGCTGTTAAAAAACATAAAACACAACTCTGCTCAACCACAAGTGGAATAACAAATACATTTGTCAAAATTCTTAGCTAACTTAGATTCAGTTCAGCTTACCTCATGTGACATTTTTGATAAATGTTCCTAAATCTCTTCTCCTCTAAGGTCTTTAACAAGGTAAAGGGACAAGAATTGGCGTAACATTTTTCTGCAGAGGATTCTTTAATTAGAAGAACAACTGTCCTCTCCCCTAAAAGAAAATAAACTTAACTGGGGAAAATGCATTTAGTAATATCATTTAAAGAACAATCTGTTAATATGTTTGTTCTTTGACACTTAGAAGTGTAATACAACTTCTAACAATGCTCAAGTAAATGTTTATATTACTTTGCAAGACTTTATGCAGTATACTATATATTTTTCTCAAAAATATTTTTTGCTCAAAAAATATCCAGTCAAGTTAGTCCTTTCTAAAAGCATATGGACCTATGTGCTTCAGTGCCTTAAAATGGTCCTTGCTGTCTCTGCCTCCTGCCCTTGTTGAACGCATCCTTATATTATGTGTAGTGAACACTGGTTTTGTTCATTGCAGTCATAATCAAAGCCCTCCACCACTGGCCACGAGTGGTTCATACCTATCATCTCAGCTAGCTAGGAAGCTGAGATCTGAGGATTATTATTTGAAAACAGGGTATACAAATCCAAGAAACTCTATTGCCCAGTAACCGGCAAAAAGCCAGGTTGCAGGCATAGCTCAGATGGTAGATAGAGCAGTAGGCACAAGTAAAAAATCTGAGCAAATATTTGAGGCCTAGTAGAATCATAACTAACGAACCAATTAACTAAAAACTCAATCATTAATAATACACAGAAGTCCTCACTCAATTAATATCTGAAAAATCTCGTTATGCTTGATAGATTATATTATTGAGTCATTACTTTCCCATTTCCAAGTTGAATACATATTTAATAAACTTCTGCTTAGAAAAATATGCATCCATGTCTTGTCCTCTCTGGTGGGTCTCTTGCCTTCCAGGGGATATTCAAACAGATTTAATGACTTTTCACATCTCATAATGTGGGTGAAGTTTCTCCTGGCTTCTAGTAAATTCTGCTCCAATCATTTTATATGTGTATAAGTCTCATGTTTTCCTTTTGGCAGCCTCTAACACTTTTGAAATCATAACCTAAGAATTTGACATTTTGTTCCTTAGATTAAAAGGGATGTAACTTTTGAGACAGAATCAATGTGGAAGAATGTACAATGAGAAAGGTGAATCTGAAATAAAGATAATATTCATACATTCACTTAACTATTAACATAATCATAAAAACATGATGTATCCTAAGTCTCTTTACAAAATGGAATAAATGAATTTATTGTTAACCACTAAATGAAATGCTGTGAAAGCATTAGAATTAAAACCTTGAGGTCAATTGCCAGCATCTTATGCTTGTAATCCTACATACTTGGGAGGCTGAGGGCAGGCCTAGTCTGCTTTGGCTTGTTGGTATTGGCTTAGATACAGCAATAGCTGTTAGGATTATCTACAAAGTTGGCCTATCTTTCTAAATCACTTGAACTACATTGAGTTCCCAGGTCCAAATGTGGATCAGAATCTGTATGGGAGGTTATTTTCTTCAGGAAAATTGAAGGAATATTTGTTCCAATATCAAAATCACTGGGGAGGAACTAAGACTTTCCTCTTTGATGTAACTAGTTAAAATCCCAGGGTCTTTTGTGTCTTCAAAAGGTGCTAATAATTGGGGGATTTTGAGGGAATTAGTAGACAGAATGCACATATGAAAGAGGCTGGAACAAACGATTTTCAGTCTTTGCAAGCTTTGCTATCATTAGCATTACTGCCATCCATGGCTAGAGAATGGGCAATATACCCTCTCTCTTCCTCAGAATCTGTCAAGAAGAAAGTTTGCTACAGTGAACTAGCAATTGAAGTTGTGGCCTCCACTCCTTTCATTAAAGTTACCCCATCGAATCTGCCCAAGTATTTGATAGTCCACCACAAATTAACACTTTTACGTTTGTGTACCTCAAAGTTTCTGAATTTAATGCTTTATGGTTCTCGGTCCTTAAATTATAGCTTGAGACATCTTTATTGTATCTCAGCTTCATCTGCAGAATCATTTAAAATTCACAAAGGCTTGCATTATCACACATCAAATGTCACAGTCTGGCAGTTAATCTTATTGAAAGGTTAGTTATGTGGCACACCTGCAAAGGTGTCTGAACTGAAGATTCCCTGGATTTGATACTAAAAAGGGGGAGGAAGGGAGAATTAAGTCAGAGATTGGAAAGCAGCTGTGGAGTAATTTGAGTGCTTTTTCATCTCAAGTTCTCAAAACTTCCAGACTGTTTTTCATTCACTTCCCATGATGATGATGATGATGACAGCCTATATACACACAAACGTGCATACACACATGTACACATGCATGTACACAGAAATGCACATGACAACATAGAAATATACATTCATACATACACGCATTCAATCATAAATGGCCACCAATCATTCATTCATACATGAATGCAGGCATACAGAACCACCTGCAAACTTATATGGATGTATGCATGCTATACACATACACACGAGCATGTGTGCATGTATGCATATAAGGTGATGATGTGGAGTGTAAGATTAAAAATTCTTTTTTTAGCCGGGCGCTGGTGGCTCACGCCTGTAATCCTAGCTACTCAGGAGGCTGAGATCTGAGGATCGCGGTTCAAAGCCAGCCCGGGCAGGAGAGACCGTGAGACTCCTATCTCCAATAAACCACCAGAAAACCGGAAGTGGCGCTGTAGCTCAAGTGGTAGAGCGCTCGCCTTGAGCTGAAGAGCTGAGGGACAGCGCCCAGGCCCCTCTAGCTCAAGTGGTAGAGCGCTCGCCTTGAGCTGAAGAGCTGTCCCTCAGCTCTTCAGCTCAAGGCGAGCGCTCTACCACTTGAGTGTCAGCCCCACTTCCAGCTTTTTCTGCTTATGTGGTGCTGAGGAATTGAACCCAGGGCCTCATGCATGCAAGTCAAGCACGCTACCACTGAGCCACCTTCCCAGCCCCAAGATTAAAAATTCTTTAAAAAGCTGCTGGTAGTTCACATCTGTAGTCCTAACTACTCTGGAGGTTGATATCTGAGGATTATGGTTTGAAGCAGCCTCAGAAGAAAAGTCCATGAGACTCTTATCTCCAATAAACTAAACCCCAGAAATCCAGAAGTAGAGCTGTGGCTCAAATGGTAGCATGTTAGTCTTGAGCAAAAGAAGCTCAGAGACAGCATCCAAGGCCTGAGTTCAAGCCCCAGAACAGACAGACAGACAGACAGACAGACACACACACACACACACACACACACACACACACACACACACACCTACACACACACACATATACATACACATACACAAAAATATTTGTTTATAAAGTATTTGTTTTTACTCATCCACTAAATGAAGGAGTTTTTAGAATGTCAAATGCTGTGGATACTTAATTAGATATGTGTACATTAACTTTGGTGTGCAGAAAAGTGGAAATGTTAGTCTAGTCCCACTATGGAGAATGCCCTTGATCTGTATAAACGTGTGCACTGGAAATGTAATCATTAATATTTAACTCATTCCAAATATAATTAGGAAGGACAAACTACAGGGGGAAAGGAAAAAAAGGCAAGTTCCCTTTTGGGATCTATACTTTTTTTAGTACCTAAGAAACAGAAACAGCTAGGAGAGAAGATTGATAAGAAAATTGATGGTCATGGGTAAGTTCCAGCATGGCTTTCTGACTCTACTGCTGGCTTACCCCTGACAGTCAGCTACAGACAATGTGAAGCTGTGTTGCTGCTGTTCCTTGTGGTGACTCATTCATTAAGAGCCCACCATGGTGTCCAAATGAAAGCTCACCCAAGACTGAATGTGGATCTGACTCCATTCCTTGATTACTTCTGATTGAGGCGTGTGTGGGTTTGCCATTGCTTGGATTCAGTGCAAAATATACTAGGTCTTTAGGAAACTGTTGGTTTATCAGTTCTCTTGTAGGACAGTATTCTTATGAGCTATGTGCCAGAAAAGAAGGGAATTTTATTGCTTTACAACAATGTTGCTTCACTGTTTGTGTAACTAAGTGGTCAATATCATCCATATGTGATATAAAATAGGAAAAAAATAACTCATGACTTATAAGACACTCATTTTAAACACATTTTGAATTAATAAGTTATACAGGACTCTGGACCTTTACACATAGCTATGTGCATATGATCATATAAAATGATGTTTATTGGAATGAACTCCAAGAAATGGAAACAAGAGGATTTTTTAAAATTATTTTGCTGTTTTTTCTCCTTTGTTTCTGTTTTGTTTTCTGCACCTTGCATCTCGTTTATAAGTTTATCTGTTTGGGGGAAGGTAAGGAGGAGCACATAAATGGTGGGACACAGGGTGAATACTGCAGCAGTGATACTCACTAGACACTATGTTGAAAATGAACTATACAACTTGTAGAGGATGGGGAAGGAACAACTGGGAGAAAGCAAGGGAAGAGGTGACACTGTTCAAAAAGAATAATACCCATTACTTGACTTACATAACTGTGACTTTTCTGAACATTGCTTTAATGATAGCAATTCAAAAGAATTAAAAATAATTTAAAAATAAAAACACTCATCACTTGAAAATCAGAGACATAGAGTGGAAATCTCTGGGTGTTTCTGTTCCATTCCATTTGGGATAAAAGGTTGACCAGGTGGGAAGATGGGAGATACATGATTTCATTTGCTCAGATCCTCCTGTACCCATCAAAGCAGCGTCTCCTCCACTTCATGTGTCTGTTTCTAATATTGTGGCATTGAGAGAGGCAGCAGAGTTAGTGCAAGGGGAAAATACTTCTAACAGCTGTTGTAAGGATTTCTTACCCCAAACGCAAGTAGCTCTTCTCTCTGTTCATCAATATATAGAATCCACCATGAAGACTGATAGCCCAATAGCCTCTTCTCTCATAGCTTAGCATGCTACTTTTCTATGCAAACACTAGGCCCATTTTGTAAAGGTAGTAAATAATAATCCTCCACCACCCCCCCTTACCTTGAGATGGCTCTCCTTTGGGACAGCTATAATTATTTAAGGCAGCGAGATCCCCTAAACCTTGCAGGTTATACAGGGTCACCTGAGACAATAGCCAGCAATTCTGTCTTGTGAAAAGGGGTCTTGGTTTCCCTTTGCTGTCAATAAACTTGCTGTTGTTATTGTTCTTAGTACCTGGATGTCTGTGTGGTTTTCTGGCAAAGTCTAATTCAGTCTAATCAAGATGAAACTGAGTTTTGTTGAACATGTAGTCCTTGTTGTCACCCAAGAACTAAGCTGTGAAAGCAATTACTCCCCAAAGCACGACTCAGATTATGTGAACTCAGCTTCTCCATGGTATCATCCAAGTGGTTCTGTAAGCTTGCTTTTGGGTTTCCCCTCTAAGCTTATCTAGCAAGAAATGTATCTTCTCTGTTTCTCTGTTGTTGTTTTTTTTCCTTGTCCTGGGGCTTGAACTCTGTGCCTGGGTCTGGTCCCTGAGCTTCTTTTGCTCAAGGCTAGCAATTTACCACTGGAGCCACAGTGCCACTTTAGGCTCTTTTGAGTAGTTTATCTGAGAGAAGTGTCTTACAGACTTTCCTGCTCTGGCTGGCTTCGAACTAAAATCCTCAGATGTCAGCCTCATGAGCAGCTAGGAATAGAGACATGAGCCAGGATTTCTTTGTTCTCTGTAATTGAAGACTTCTGTGCCTTTCCTTTCCTGCTAAGGACTTTAATTTCAAAATTAGATGTGTGTGTGTGTGTGTGTGTGTGTGTGTGTGTGTGTGTGTGTGTGTGTGTGTGTGTGTGTGTGTGTGTGTGTGTGTGTGTGTGTGTGTGTGTGTGTGTGTGTGTGTGTGTGTGTGTGTGTGTGTGTGTGTATGAGAGAGGGGGGGAGGGTCTTATGGTTGAGGAAACCACAAGGAGTAATTACTCTGATCTTTTCCAAGAACCCTGCTCTGGGAAGGTAGCTGAGATCCTCAAGCTGTTCCCCGCAGAAAATATTCAAATCCATTCATCCCCAACTGCTTCCAGCCAAGAATGGGAGAATGTAAGGGCATTCCTAACAGCTCGCCCTCCTCTGCCCTCCCGCCCAAACCTGGTGAGGAATTCCTAAAGGCAATTTGTTTAAAGACATCTTATTGACCTGGGAGAGAAGTTTTCAGGCCTAATCTGTCATCTGAGGCTCTCCATTCACAATTACTCCTCCAATCTATCCTTCCTGGTTTGTGACTCCTTCCCTCTGCCCTTCCCAGTGATTACACCTGCCTTATGGACTAAGCCACAATCTCCTCCATCCACATCACTGCCTTTTCTGCTTCACAAGAATGTTCTCTAACATACCTGTTGCACAAACACATGTTCACTTCCATGGATACAGTATGTGTGCAGTTGTTTTATTATGCTTAAAGGTATGTTTACCCCAGTAAAAATTCCATCCTATATGATTGTCATAGAGCAGGGAAATACAATAATATATTGAAATTGCATTAGCATATATTTAATTTTTTTCAGCTCTTTAGAATTTTGAAGCCTTTTAAGACATGTTTTTCCCAACACTAAAAGACAAAGCCTTTCTTGAAAGTAGAAAACCTACATAAGTGCATTTCATTTGTATCAATGATAGCTTCAGGCACCATGAAACATTTTCCTCTCAAAACACACAGTATTTAAAGGCATTCCACAGAAAAAGGGAAGAATATTTGCAGGTCATGCATGGACCTACATGATCACTTGATAAGTTCAAACACAAATGAACACTCAAGGTTTGTTGTTTTAAGCAAATAATAAGAGGAAAAGATATGCTTCAATCTGAAAGTGAAAATGTAGTTTATCAAATATTTTTCACTACATCTTCATAGATGCAAACTATTCTACCTTTAAAAGTTATGCAATGAATTTTCCCACTACCAATAGCAAAGCCTATAAATCTGTTGTGGTTTGCAAAGCAAAATGTCATATATACATTTCTAGGTCCTGAAATACATAATCCTTACTTGGAGAGAAAAGTAAAGTAGTGCATCATAACGTTTGCCCTATTTGAAAGCTGAAAAGAGAGATTAGGACATAGAATAGGAAATGTGGAACTTGAGCAATACAAGGAAGTCTTTCCTGATAAGAAAAACTGTAAAATATTACAATATTTAAAAGGATTACAAAGATATGAAATCAAGAATCAATCTTCCAAGTATTGTACCCTAGGTTAAAGAGAAGAAAGAAAATGACCAGACCTAACAATTCACTCACATGCAATTATTTTTTTGTTAGTGATGGGGCTTGAACTCTGGGTCTGGGAGCTGTCCCTGAGCTCTTTAGTTCAAGGCAAGCACTTTACCACTTGAGCCACAGCACCACTTCTGGTTTCCTGGTGGTTAATTGGAGATAAGAGTCTCATGGAGTTTCTTGCCTGGGCTGGCTTTGGATCGCCTCAGCTTTCAGCTTCCTGAGGAGCTAGGATTACAGACGTGAGCCACTGGCACTTGGCCATGTACTACTTTTTGTATGACATTGCCTAATGATTTATATGACCTGTGTTATCCTGTTACCTTCATGAATTGTTTCATGGTTATTACCTTTTTTATATTAACATTTTTAAGAAATAGAAGAAAGCCAGGTGCTGGTGGCTCACGCCTGTAATCCTAGCTACTCAGGAGGCTGAGATCAAAGCCAGCCCGAGCAGGAAAGTCCGTGAAACTCTTACCTCCAATAAACCACTCAGTGAAAAACTGGAAGTGGTGCTGTAGCTCAAGAAGTAGAGTGCTTGCCTTGAGCTGAAGAGCTGAGGGACAGAGCCCAGGCCCAGAGTTCAAGCCTCATGACTGACAAAAAGAAAAGAAAAAAGAAAAAAAATCATCGCCACTTATTCTCTACTGGTGGACAGAAAACATGGACAGAAAACGTCAGCTTTTCAATGAAGAGCCCAGTTTTAATTTTAGACTCATTAAGTATTTCTAATATACAGCCAGTCACGTTATAGAACTGATATATAAGGGCTATGCTGATATTTAAAGCTTAACTGCATGTAATTGTTCTAAAATACATACTTGAAATACCCATCAAGAATAAGACAAGCAGGGCACCGTAGTTCATACCTATAATCTCATCAAGCAAGAGGCTATGATCAGGAAGCTCATAATTTGAGATCAACCTGGGCAAAAAGTTTGGGAGACACCCTCCCACCCCACCCCAACCACGACTTCAACCTATAAAAATGGTAGTGGCACATATCTTGCATTCCAGCCACATAGGAAGAATTATATAGGATTATGATCCAAGCTGACAAGGGATCCTATGGAGATCCTATATGAAGAATAATGAATGCAAAAAAGGGCTAGGAACTAGAGTGTCTGCCTAACAAAGGTCTGGGATTGGACCCCAGTATTGCCAAAAACAAAATCAGAAAAGCAAAAAATCAAGCAAACAAAAAGCAGGATCAACTGTTTTAATCTCCACATGCAGAGTTAAAGGGACTTCAAGTCCACCGAGTACTTTTTTAAGTTGCATAGTTATCGCCTAGCTTCCTTATTAGAAATGGTAGGTTTTAAATCAACAAAAAGTAAATGTAAGTCATTGGGATGCTTGCTAATAAACAGTTCCTAACAAAATGTTAGGAACAGGTGGGTGCCAGTGGTTCACACCTGCCAGCTTAGCTACTTGGGAGCCTGAGATCTGAGGCTCAAGGTTTGAAGCCAGTCCTGGCAGGAAAGTCCATGAAACACATATCCCCAAGTAGTGACAAAAATGCCAAAAAGTGGAGGTGTGGCTCAAGTGGTAGAACATTAATGTTAAGCAAAAAGACTGAGGGACAGTGCCCAGGCCTTGAGTTCAAGTTCCAGAATTGGTACCAAAGTCAAGAACAGATGTTGTAAAAAGTAATGTGGGTTAGCCCTCTAGTGGATTTTGAATTGTTACTAGGTATGGAAAAGTATTACATTGCTGTATGAAATGAGTGAGTTCAACCATTGTTTTCAAGAATTCACTGAATACATTGTGGATGTCTGATGCTACAAGAATTTTCAAGCCCAATGCAGGGGTGAGGTAAGGACTGCGAGTAGTTTGTCAACTCCTGGGGGTTGCCAGTACCAAACACAATCTAAACCCTTTCCTTCACTCTCTTTACAGGTGATAATTCACTGTGGCCTCTAGAAGATGGCTTAGGGCTTATAAATAACTTACATAAACATTTATCTCCTGAATAATTTGAAGACTATTTGGAATGGAAATAACTCCCAAGACATACTTTGACACAAATATTTATATTGCAGGGAAAAGGATTTCCCCATTGAATATCCACAAAGGAAGAAAAGTCAAAATGTACATTTTTTAAATCATAAATTTTCTTATCAACTTTACTGTAATTACAGACAGAATGCATCTACCTTGTCTTTGGTCTTGGTTATGAGGCATATTCTCTACCAGATGGTTCAGTGATATTCCCTCTCTGTCTTCAACTTCAAATGACATTTGAAGGATGGACAGTTGCAAGTAGGTAGGCTGCTTCTTCCTACTTTAATATTAGTTTAAAAACTGCCCGGATCTGGCTGATTAAATATTAAATCCTTATTCCATTATTAATATGTTATCAACTTTTTTCTGATTATTAAACCTGGATGGAGAAAGCCCTGGTCCCCACATGCAATTCAGCATTACTAGTTCACAATCTTGGGATGTCACATATGTCAAATGGTTGCTTTACTGTCTTGGGCATCAAAACCTGGCTCAACCATGCCAAATTTGAATGGAAATGCAATTAAAAACTACTCCTCAAAGTTTCTAGTGAGCACATGGATCATTTCCAAGAAGGATGTTGAGATTATTGCTCAAGGCAAAAAGACTAGATTATCATTTCACCATTGATCTAACAGGAAAGAATTGCCAGCTAATGAACTTCAGGAAAGAGATTCATTAAGGAATAAAAGATAGCTCCTACCTCTTCTCTCTATCAAATGTGTGTCTAACAATAAGATGTGAAACTCATTAAAATGAGACAGTAACTACGGGAAATTAAATGTTATAAATAACTGAAATTCTTGATAAGTAGCAGCCTTCTATAAATACTTACTCAATTAACACATGAAGTTCAAGATTTTATCATCTTCATGTTGCCATATTTTCTGTGCTGTTTAACTCCTTTTTCTTAATTTTTATTTTCTTTAAGTAGTTGTTCTAAAGAGTAACCATGCAACCACCTCCACACCACCCTTCCCTCACTTTTCTGGATTTTTAGGTTAAATAGTGAATTTTTTTCACCCTTTAAGCAACATACTGGGTGATCTTCAAGCAGCTGTAAGTGAATTAACTGAAGCATAATAGACTCTGGAGAGTAGAAATAGTACAATTCTTTAGAAAGACTAAGTCAGAGCCATATACATATTTTTAATTCCAGGAAATTAATTAATGAAATGAGCAATAACAAATATCTCATGTCATTTACTGGCTTAAATGATTTTAGAACTCCCCTGTACTCCTGAATATTATTTTTTTTTGCTAAGTTCTTACAAAAATGGGAAAGAGACATATAGAATTAATTTTGAAATAAAAGCACCTCGATATATCTTCTGAGCACCCAGGATTTTCCACATCTTAGAGTAGTAACCTACCTTTCTTTCTATAGCTAAATTAGTATAGATGAACATTCTTAAATTTGGACATGTGTAAAAACATCCAAGAACTACCAGATCACATGGTTCCTGATAGATATTGTCTACAAGACATGCATAAAGGTATCAACATGAAAAATGACACATCAAACCCAGAAGACTGGTAGCTATATGTTCTGGGATGGGAGCTCTGCTGACCTGCTCCGGCCATCTGTTACCGCCACTCTCAGGTTATATGACTTTGGAAGACCCATAGCATGTCATTGAGAAAAAAAAAATAAGGGGCTGAACAAAGTGCTCTTTCTTCTCACCCTATCGTTTTATAATATGTACGTTAATAAAGGGAAATGTGGCTGAAATAATGTTGGGAAATAAAAAAGTCATTAACATTTAACCTTGGGATGTAATGGTTTTCTTATGGAAAATTGCTTTCATATTTATATTCTTGGGTTAGTGTTACAACTAGTTTCCATTTCTAGGTCATGTCAGATGACAAAGAAGTCAGATGACTCTGATTTATAGTTGGATAAAAGGCAAAGAATATGCTTTACAACCAGTTAAGACTTAAGGATGCATTTGATGTGTAAATGAACATGATCTCCCATGTGCATAGCAAAGAATAAGACATGATTTACCAAGCAAACATTTACCATGTCACTGCTGTGATTGAATCTGTGCGGCCCCAAATAGGATGAAAACATATAGACTAAACTAAGTTGACAGAACTCCAAATGCAAAAGCCCACATCATTTAAACCACTAACTATAGTTGATCAATACTTACATTGATATGCTGAAAAGTAAATTCAAATGTCGTAATAAACATGTAAGGACAAGTAAACAAAAGAATACAGAGATAACTTATCATTACCCAAAAGGGAGCATCTTATGATAAAAAAAATAACCAATTAACTGGAAATCTAATGAAACTTGAGAAATGGTTATAGATATTCAGTTACCAGAATCCCTTTGGAGACAGAACACAAGTACCTGATTTAATTTCAATTTGCTTCTTCATATCCTGTGAGACTGATATTCACTTATTACAAATAGACAGTTCTATATGATATACATTATAGTAGAAATAGAAACATAAATTTTAAAATATAAATAGCTCTTCACCTTTATGACAGAACTCACTCATTACTTTAGTTAACACATAATGGATTTTAGTTTTCCCCCTGCATTGGGTAGAACAGAGCAATATTTGCTTCAGCACCCAAACTCTAAACCTGAATTGGTCCAGTTCCATTATTGCTAATATCCACTCACTCTGGGATGCAGGCAAGGAGAGAGCCTCACTCTGCAATCCTGTCTCACGTCGTGGTCCAGGAGAGACCCTGAGCACCCTAGTGCTGCCTAAGAGATGGGCATTTGCTACAGCAATCACACAAAATAGATGACCTGGAGAAAGTCAGGTTCAGTGAAATTAAGTCAGGCCCAAAGAAAGAAAGGGTGCATGTATTCTCTCACAGGTGCAAGTTAGCTCTAATTGATAAATAAGTAAGTTCACCTATATAGAGTCATACCCATACTCACATGTGACTCTCGAGAAAAAGAGTGAGTTTTCTATGTTGTTGGTACGATTTCAAGTATGGAAATACGTTCTTATGGTTAATTAAACTGAACTTGGCTACATGATCTAGGGAAGAGGATTCATCCTCCTTAGGAAAATGAGCTTTGGAATTCCACACACCTGAGCCTGAAGGAAAATTTTGCCATTGGCTAGGGTATGGCATTCCAAAATCCTGAACCTCCATGTCCTTCACACGAAGACACTTTATACATTTGGGTATTTTCAGGATTTTCTGAGATAATTATGGTGCACAATAACTAACACAGGTCTGGGTGCCAATGGATGGTTCACACCTGTAATCCTAGCTACTCAGGATGCTGAGATCCGAGGATTGTAGTTTGAGAACAGCTTGGGCAGGAAAGTCCCTGAGACTCTTTATCTCCAATAAACTATTCAGAAAAATACAGAAGTGGGAAGTGGTGCTGTGGTTCAAGTGGTAGACCACTCGCCTTGAGCAAAAGGAGCAGAGGACAGTGCTCAGGCCTTGACAAATCAAAAACCAAAACAAAAAGAAAAACAATCTGACATAAATTGGATTTCCAATTTTTTTTTTTTTTGCTGCCGGGTGCTGGGTGGCTCACGCTTGTAATCCTAGCTACTCAGGAGGCTGAGATCTGAGGATCACTGTTCAAAGCCAGCCCGAGCAGGAAAGTCCATGAGACTCTTATCTCCAATAAACCACTAGAAAACCAGAAATGGAGCTGTGGCTCAAGTGGTAGAGTGCTCGCCTTGAGCTGAAGAGCTGAGGGACAGCGCCCAGGCCCAGAGTTCAAGCCCCACCACCAACAAAAAATAAAATAAATAAAAAATACATTTTTGCTAACATTCAATTTTTATTAATATTAGTATTGATATGGTTAATAATTGTGGGTATCTTCTATTGTGCATAGAAATCCTTTTTAAATTTTAAAATTGTCAAGGAACTCTACAGAAAAATAAAAGACCATGTACTAGAATCTGATAACAGAGTAAAGGCTTCCTGCTTTCCAGACCTCTACAGTCAAAAAAAAAAAAAAATCAACTCTCTGGATATATAATGAGCATGCCACAGAAAATCAGAAAGTAAATAAGTGTCAAGAAAGTTTAAAGACAAAGTAACTTAAATCACCTCTATTTTGCAATCTATCAGAAGTTTGTGAAGTGTCATTACATTCATTGCTTGACAGTTGAAATTAGAAGCAGAGGGAGATTGATTTAATGGGTCAGCTTGTCCAACTGCATGGCTATTTCAGGTAAAGCAGTATGAGAGTAAAATTAAACTCTGTTACAAAATGAATACCATAATTACACTGGCACACCCGACCTGTACAGAACCTGAAGTGAAATATATATATATATATATATATAAAACACATATAATATATATACACACATATATATATATATATGGATAAAGCACTTGCATTGTCTATGTAAAGAGGGAGGCCTTCCCTTTGTTTAGTTGACACTTGCATTTATATGGGAAATTCAGTGCAAAGGTTCGATCTATTCATGTTCTGTCACCTTTTGATTCATCTCTTGTAAAAGTCAATATGTCACTATTCTGCGTGTGTCGGTGGAGACTGATTGGAGCGCTAACTTTAAAGACAGGTCAGAAAGTCATTGCAAGAAAAAGGCAACAACCTTTCATGGGACAGAATGATGCTAAATGTCAAAGAACAAAAGATTTTAGATGTGGCGTGAAGAGTGACATGCAAAATGTTCTTACTGAGAGTATTAGGTTCCTGACAGTGCAGTGGACATTGATCCACACTTAAGTTCAGCCATTGAAAATCTCTCAGTTTTTCTTAGGGGTCAAAGCAAGGATGGATAATTATGTATCTTTTTTGGGGGGGAAAATGTCCACGTATCCTAAGCCAGGTGGGAAATGTAAATACAAAATGAAAAGTGTGATTCCAAGTTAAAAATCAAAGGTTTGCATTTCCTTACCATTTTGTGAAGGAAAGATATCTTTAGAGGAGAAGGTCCAGGTTGTTTTTGTTTTCAATTATAAACTGGACCCATCAAAATTTGAAATGAAGAAATATCGGTATTGTGAGTATCTGACCAGTCAGGATGATCTTTTATGAAACTCTTTTTTTTTTAAGTACTGGAAAAGAAGATCAACCTTAAATGAACCCTGAACTTCTCTGCATTCACAGGCTCGCTTGTGTTGTGTAGGTGAGGAGATGAAGAATCAACTCCATAAGACAATGAAGTATGATGTTAAGAGTTTAATTGAAGTTATCTATGGGGTAGAGAATTTTAGCACATGGCTAGGTTATCTATTGTTTGTCAGAAGAGTTAAAACCGAGGTTATTGAAGAAGTGAACACAGCAGGCTCTTCCACCTTGCATGTTTTTTTTTTTTTATATTTCTCAGCAATGATCAGAGTACTTCTCTGTGACACACATTTGGTTCAGTGATGACAGAACATGAATAATACAACTCTCAACGCCCAAGTTGACCCCCACACATGCAGCCAGTCATACCCCAGGTTGTCTTACCACCATAGGCTAAGGTACATGAAGGCATGGGTATTTTGAAGGTACTTAGTGAGACCATCACTGACAGAGTTAGCTTCCTGGGGAATGTAACATGTTATCTGAATCAAAGAGAATGGGCATTGGAAAGGTTCTGTAGAAGCACTGCTTAATACGTGACCACGAGGCTCATGGAACAATCAAGCATCACACATAGCTAGGCAAAGCTAAAGACCTAAATCTGAATGGCCAGATGTGGAAAAGTTGGGGAAGCAAAATTCCAGATGTGCGTGTTATTGGTGCACAGCGGAAATGGCCCTTGAATACAATTCTGAGAACAGTGTAAGGTCTGTGTTCATTTCAAGGTGGCATAGCTGAAATTAGGTTCTAACTCAGTGGTGCTGACTACAACATTGCTGGTAAATTGCTTCAAAGGGTAAGGCATGGCTGAGCCAGAGACTGAGTCTGATATCAGTTATTATCCAAGGCAGAGAAAGGACAATAAGGAGAAGAGACTGACTTTTCTAAGCATTTTTTAAGAGTATAGGACTTGGTGAGAAAGAGTGAGAGAGCATTGAAAGATTTGGGATTGGGTGACCAGGTTTAACTGGGGACAGCAGTTATCAGGCTGCAGTGGATAAGAGGAGAAACGGACGTTCATAGCAGTGACTCTTCCAAGGAGAAGACGACCTCCAACACTGCCTGCAATGGAACCTCCAGACAAAGACTTAAGCATTCTGAAATCCTGCCAAACTGGCATGCACCCTTTCCCCACACCTAGCAACTCTGCCTTCCTTCAGTCAGAATAGTATTTGACATAGAAGGATGCCTTTCCCCAATTCCATGAGATGGTTCTGAGAAGCCATACGGGAAGCAATGTCATGGGAGACCTCAATAACATTTTAATTGGCACCTAGATCTGGTGATACATAAATTATAACACTAGATGTTACTGGAATTTCCAATTGCATAACTGGTCATTTCCTTTCCATTGTGGTCATCATTAAATAATTTGAATTGAGTCTGTGAACATCATCAACGAAAGGATCTTGTCTTCACACCAATCAGGACAAGACCAGTTGACAGGGGCGGTCTGGCCACCCCACTCCATCACTGTGAGGGAATGATGGGATACACAGTACCGCCAAGGGATCATCTGATATCACCCCTGCTTCCCTTTGCACTCTGCCATTTTAGGGGCAAGTAGAGAGAGCACTACTGGTGAGCAGCATCGGATGTTCATGTTCATCTCATCAAGAATTCTCCAGGCATCTCCCAAGAACTCAGTTTCTAAGGCAGCAGTTACAACTGGCACCCCAGTAACTCTCCAGAGTAATGAAGCTCCAGTTTCTCTGTCATACGAAAGTAGAGAGGAACCAAAATGAAATATCCTTCAATTTCCCCTATGGCTAAAGAAGTCTCATGGGATTACTGTACAAGGACTTTTTCAAATATGAATGTTATGAAAGAATGAATGTTATATATCAATAAATATACACTTTTAAAAAACAGTTACTGGTATCGTGTTCATAGAAAAAGGTTGTGTGTTTTTTAAGTCAACAAGTGTTCAAAATTGCTGAATAAATATATTTTTTAATTATGTTGACAGTTTCAAAGAATATCACAGTAGCTGAGGGGATTAGATCTGCATGGCCCTTAGGCCCAGGCTTTACTAGGTGACCTTGAGTTTATTATTTCATCAATCTGTGTCCTCTATATTAAATGAGTTACTATACAAGTTTTGAATACTCTTTGACAAAAAATAAAATGTTTTAGTTGTGTGTGTGCCTGTGTGTGTGTGAGAGAGAGAGAATGAGAAAGAGAAATAAAAAGAGAAGGGTGTGCTAGTACTGAGGCTTGAACTCAGAATGTAATGTTCTTCCTTGGCATCTTCTGTTCAAGGCTGTTGCTCTACCATTTGAGTCATACCTCCACTCTTCTTTTAATGCTGGTTAATTGGAGGTAAGAATCTCAGAGACTTTTGTGCCTAAACTGGTACAAACTGTTATCTTCAGATTTCAGCCTCCTGAGTAGCTTGGATTAGAGTTGTAAGCTGCTGGTTCTAGTCTTTGAACTAAGTATATTAAGGTCAGATCAGCTAAATAAGAATTTTTATAACCAGTCAAATAGAGCTATATGAATATCTTCATTTGGACTATTCTGGTTAATAGCAGGTACAGACCAGATCACCTGTGTTTAAATGTTCCAATATCATACTAATTAGGTTTAAAAAATAAAGGAAAAAAATCTTATTCTCATCTTAAGGCAAAAAATGCTAAAGGGATTTTTAAAAGCCAAGAGCTATGCAGTAATTAATTTTGTAAAATCAATGTTTGAATTCTAGTTAAAAGTCTAAGGAAAGAGTAAGGTAGAGGATGTTTTAGTACACCAGCTGATGAGATGGATAAGGCTAGGGTTTGCAGGCTAGTGATCAACTCACAGCTGGTTTACTTTTTATTTTTCTTCTCTTTTTGTCCAGAAGCATTATTATCTGCTGATCCGTGTGAGATGACTTGCTGGTAATCTCAGTGAAACGTGTTTGCTGGCTTACTCCTGGTTTTAATTGATTGATGTTTCTGTTATAGAATCACGGGTGCTCCAGGAGCTAAGTGATGTACTGCTGGCAGGGTTTGTACAGAGGCCAGGGAATGAATGGGCCATGGAGAGATAGCCTTTTAGACTAGGCGTTGATCTGTACAACCTGAGCAGGGAGCAGACTCACAGGTGAAGAAGCAAAGAAAACATCTGGCGGCTGCAGCTGCCTTTGATATTTATTTTGTAGTTGGCAAATTTCAAATAGAGTGAAAGATTAAATTGCTTGCGAGTGTCTCTTCTCTGTGGCTACATAGCAGGACCCAGGGTATTCCCAATGTGTCTTATTCACATGTCACACACAGAAAATATCCATGTTCCCCATCACTTACAAGGAGTTTATTATCATGTTGCATCAAAAGAATTGGACTCAGCGTGGGGATGGCTTGAAAGTTGGCTCACTAATCTGAACACAATGATTATAATGTTTAATTTCCTTGAACATCAACTACCTCATTTGTAAATTAGATTATAATTTCAATATCTACCTTATTAAGTTGGTAGAACCAACTTACATGTGGAAGGCAATAATGATAATGATAAGAATGAATATAATTTTGTGTAATAATTGTAAATGTTCTGCTTTGGCAAGGGCTTTTATTTTCTTGGTTGCATCACACTTTATGGGCAGGCTCTCTACCAATTAGCTGTACCTCCAGCCCTTTTCTGTACTCATTATTTTGGTGATAGGATCTCACTTCCTTCCTGCTAGCCTGCTGACACAGTGTTCTGCCCATTTTGAGCTTCACATCATAGCTAAAATGATAAGACTATTCCACCATGATCAGCTATCCATTGAAAAGAGGTCTCATGAGCCTTTCTTCCCAAGTGGACCTCAAGCCATAATCCTCCTTATCTCAGCCTCTACACTGGGCTCCAAGTATGAGCTGATGGTACTTGTCTAGGCAAGATATTTAGCATATCGATTTCTTCACAGTAAGATTCAAGGCTTGTCATGGTTTTTGTATCATCTCCTGGGTAGAGTGAAATAAAAATTAAATTCTCACAAAGAAAGACCACCCAGTTAATTCTCCCTAAAAACATCATGCAGCCACTAAGCACCCATCTGCCTTGCGAGTGTTTCAGTCTTTTCTAATGTGTCCTGGAATTCAAAGCTTCATTTTATTTCAAGGAAGAGCCAAGCCACGCCAACTTAACAAAGTCATTGACAAAATTTCCTATGCCAGTAGAGCTGAAGATGGAAGGGAAGGAAGCAAGCACACCTTCGTGCAATGTAGAGGATTTCCTGGGCTAAACCAAACTCAGACACATGAGCTGCTGTGAGACCACCACTAGAACAAGAAGTTCCTGGTATGGAGGGGGTAAGGGATGACGTGGGCTAGGGTTACTTATGCACATACATAGGACTGTATTTATTTCTCTCTGAGGGCAATAAGTGAACAATAGAGAGCAAATTGTAACTGCTGCCAAGAAGGTGAGTGGCCAGTCAGTTTGACTTTCCATACTGCCACTGCTCACTTCAAGTGGTTTGATCTTTCCAGTTCTGATACAATTACAAGTACTGTTTTTGCCTTCCTGTTTTCTGAATTAGATGAAGATTTTCATGTATCTGTCTTTGTATTTTATCTCCCAGCTCTGAACTAGCATCTATTCTTAGCTATTCATCTATCTCTCTGACTATCTATCTATCTAGACACATACCCTCAATGGTTATATTTTCTTTCTAAACAACTATTAGTTGGGAAAATAAAAGAAGAAGCCAAGACACTATATGTAATAAACCTTTTGCATTAACATGCATAAATGCTGCTCATCTTCTAGTCCTCATGTAAACCCTCAAGTTATCCATACGCAACTGCACGGGAAGATCCCTAAAATAATTACTCTCTCAGATCAAAAGCCCATTGTATGTCTCTGATGCCTCACTTAATGTATTTCCTCCTGCATTATATTCCTGTTTACCCTAACACAGATCCACATTTTACACCCCCTCCCTCTGCCCTTTGGCAACGATGTGCTTACTTAAGGGGTGTACATATTTTTTTAGTATGTTGAAGTATTATCTTTTTAAGTGTTATCACTCACGAAATTTCTTCTGGATGAAAATTCATCCAATTTCTAACACCAGAAAAGAACAAGGATGACTTATATTTCATCATTTATGTAATTGGTTTAGTATCCTTCTGGCAGTTCTGTGACATTATTCTGGGCCAGCAAATGCTCCTTTTAGATGTGGCTCATGAGTGGCACAAAAGGCCCTGTGCGTTCACAGGCATATATCTTTTTTCTTCACTGACAACTTCAAAAGGCCATATTTTAGCTCAGTCACACACACACACACACACACACACACACACACACACACACACACACACACACACACACACACACACACACACACACACACACACACACACACACACACACACACACACACACACACACACACACACACACACACACACACACACACACACACACACACACAGAGCACCAGGTAGCTGAGGTCAGGTTCCTTGGTATCCTTAGGATTAACATAAGATTTGTTATACAAATGATCATTGATTATATAAACTGATAAAAGTGCTCCACTTTCATCATCCCACATCTTTTAAGAGTAGCTTCTTCTACTCACTTCAAATCTCTATCTTCATCACCAAGAGAAGTATACCAACCGTCAGTACATGCTCTTTGAGGGGACAAATGTGTGAGTGTATTACAGCTGCAACGTAATCAATGTAAGTCCATGAAGAGGAATTCCAAAGCCCAGAGAGGTGGTACATGCCTGGAATCCCAGCACTCAAGAAGCTGAGACAGGAGATTCTCAGACCAACCTGGGCTACACAAAGACTTTGTCTCATATAATCAATGGTTGTGCATACAACTTAGTAGGAGAAGATTTATCTAGCATGCTAGATCTAGGCATGGGAATTGAACTCCAGTGTCACTGCAAAATATAAAAAATAAAACAGGGATTTCAAACATAGCTTAATAGAAGCTTATTCTATTTTAAATTAAGTTTTTTTATTGTGAAAATACTGTATAAAGGGGTTACAGTTACATGAGCAGGGTAATGAGTACATTTCTTATCCAGCATTGTTGCCTCCTCCTTTGTTTTTCCCCTCCCATCCCTTCCTTCCCACCTCCTCAGCTACACCATCCCCACCCCCATCTAAATTGTAAAGTTCGTTTTTCGACATAGCATACATCTCATTGTTGCTGTGGGTCAATCTGTATCCCTATTTGTTTTTTCCCTTCCCCTCCCCAAAGTATACCAACATCAAATACAGTGAAAACAGGTGATACCATGGGGGAGGGACATACAGAGCAACAACAACAAAAAAATCACATGGTACCTTATAAGTACATTAGAAACTATAGCAAGAAAGAAAAAAAACCACTTGTGTCCTTATCTTGGCGTTCATTATTTACCATGGCTAAGATATGGCACCAACCCAGATGCCCCTCAGTAGATGAATGGATCAAAAAATATTATATATATATATATATATATATATATAATGGAATTCTATGCCTCCATCAGAAAGAATGACATTGCCCTTTTTGTTAGGAAATGGAAAGACTTCAAAATCTTACATTAAGTGAAGTAAGCCAGGCCCAAAGAAACATAAGTCCCATGGTTTCCCTAATTTGCAATAACTAGCTTATTCTATTAAAGAACATAATGAAGATATCTACACAATCCAGAAAAGACACTTGAAGCCATGAATGTTTCTTCACCATTTTTCCTTTCCCAACCTTTCCTTGTCTTCGATGTTCCATGTTAGCTACATTTACAGTACAGTGCCCACGACACCACTGCAGAACCCCTGGGCCTTCTAGTCTAGTCCTCTGGCAGTTCTTCATCCAAGGACTGCTCTTACCCTCCAGGATCCCTTAAGCAATACCTGCAGCGCTCTTGCCCACAGCAGCATTAACAGCATTATTTTCATATCAGCTCTGAAACACAGAGACAATAGCTTGCTGATGCATAGAGACAGATGATGGACTGAGCCTAAACCACAGCCACTTTGCATGCAAAGCACGATCCTCCTGTGATAGTCTGATTGGTTGGTCCTGTGACCTTAATTCTCATCGATTTTTTTTTCTCTTGCTTTTACAAATACCTGAAAGGACTTCAAGTTGTCTTAAGATAAGGAGCGTGATCTGGACATAATACTTTCTTTTTCCCTTTTTTTTAAGTTATCTTCCTCCCCTGCCCTCCCCAAGGCTTAGCTAAATATCTTGTTTTACAATTAAGTGGACCAGAGCTGATTGTCCCTGTCCTTAGTGCTGCAAAATACAACTGAAATCTGAACTGCCAAATAATGTCCCTGCTAATTCCCTTCAAACAAGTGGATGATAAAAAAATTGGATTGTAATCATCAGGACTCATAAGCCAGTTGGGTTTTGGCCTCAGTCTGCTCATCTGTACAATGGAGTGTTTGTGTTACATTGCTCCTTTCTGATTTAGTATAGCAGCCTTCAATATTTATTTGCTGCTTGGGATATACTATGCATGAGCAGTCTTAATCTTACTCATAAGGATGTAATGAGATTGGTGGTGTTTTCCCTGCTTTACCCATAGGAACTAGAGTAGCCAAGTAACTTGCCCAAGGTAACACACTATGTGAAGTTTGAGATCCACATGATCTTTTTGTTTTGCCCTCACTTTAAACCACTTTGTTATAATTTTTTAAGGCGTCTGCTCCCTTTTCTGTATTGCATCAGTTCAAGTCCATTTGACCTGAGAAGTTGTGTTTACATAACATTTTCTGAAGTAACCTGGAATGACAACTTTGCACTTTTATGACTTCAAAGGGTCATGGAAACAGACTCTGTATCAATATTAATGGGATGTGGAAAGGCCAATAAATCTGTCTCCTGTGCATGCACCTCACAGGAAGAACCAGCATGCAATGACAATCTCATAAAAACATTATTAGAAGATAAAACAGCACAAGTGGGATTAATGGATCAGAGTAATACTGATAGCACTCCAATTCGGAACATTTGGATTTAATCTTATCTAGAATGTGTGTACATAGACCCAGGGTCCTTCGGATAAATTATAGTGATCATCGATGTGGTGGATTCTTCAACTGTGTATGAGAGGGACAACCAGAATATACTATGGGATAGCTGTTGCAGAGTTTCTGTTTTGTTTGTTTGTTTGTTATGGGAAAGACAGACCAGAAAAAATTGCTTGCTCCATCTTTAGGCCAGAGACCAGGTTAATTATAGCTACTCTATATAATTGTCATGGTTTTCATACAGAAAGACTTGTCTAGCTAGAGATGGAGTATCTTAAAGTCTTGTTTAATTTTCTCCTTTACCTTCTCAGCCCAAGAGAAATAGGTCATTCATGGAGTGGTTTGGTGAAGTTAGTCAGTGTGTAATGAGATACACCGCAGGAAGTTTAGCACTGTTTTCTAAGATCTCAAATCTATACAATCAAGACAAGAATAGTTTACCAAGAATAGATTTAGAAATCCTTGGGTTGGGCTGGGAAGTTGGCTCAGTGGTAGAGCACTTGCCTTGCATGCCTGAGGCCCTGGGTTGGATTCCTCAGCACCATATAAGCAAAAAGAAAAAACAAGCTGGAAGTGGGGCTGTGGTTCAAGTGGTAGAGTGCTAGCCTTGAGCTGAAGAGCTGAGGGACAGCGCTCAGGCCCAGAGTTCAGGCCCCACAACCGGACCAAAAAAAAAAAAAGAAATCCTTGGGTTATACTTTTGGAGTCCCAAATCACATGGGCTTCTTTCTCAGAATCTTGTGTTTTTAAGACACTAAAGAACTCTGCAATACATTAAGATTATCATTATTTTTTAATCCTTCTGTTTCCATATGTGACCCACGTGAAATAATATCATCCCACTTCAAAGGCAAATATAAACACATTAAAAATAATTAAAAATAATTTCAGGAAAATAAATTGGTAAACTATAAACCATTTATTTATAATAAATTAGAAATACATAATACTTTATCATTTTAATTGTAAGTATCTCAAAGCCCAGGTGTCTGGCATCTTTAGAATTAAATGTGCTTTTATGTAACAACTCCTGAGTAAATATATTGAAATTTCTTTAAGAAGAGGCATTTCGTAAAAAAATTAGTTTCACAATTCAGGGTTTGTTTAAATACTCATATTAAGAAATTGAACCAAAAAAATTGCCCTACAGTTTATATCTTCATCTCTTCACTGGGATAAAACCCTATAGGTAAAATTGGCATACATTTTAATTCATTGGGGTATACAAAATGTGAAGCAATAAGGGAAAATTTTTATATACTTCTTCTGACTCCTTCCGGCTATAGGGGCTGGCCAAGTATATCAGCATTGAACAAGGGTTATAGCATTTTTAGTCTAATTAGACACTATCAATTTCCTTCGACTATGAAATGATCTTGAAACACACAAAGTATCTAATGTTTGCTTGACAAATGCTTTCTTGTAAAATTTCAAACTCTTTTTTCCCTCTCAGACCTAGGCATCTTTCAGCCAGGGATGGCTCGAGTGTTCTTCAAAATGAGCATACCATAAATAAACATGTCTGGCCTTCTTCTTTTAACAAATTAGAAATCCTAAGAAAATGTCATCTTTAGAGTGTGAACATCGGAAATATTTGAGAGGGAGGTAGGAAATCATTATTTTGCCTGCCCTGTTGGGTCAAATTGGTAATCTCTTCAAAGTGGAATCAGACAAGTCAGGAAATAGTTCCTCAGAATGGCACATGGCTGAGATAGAATCTGACCTTAACAGAGAATCTAAAGTCTAAGCTCCATTTATTACAGATTCTTCATAAGTAATTTTAATCTTGGAAAGAACACATTTATGTATTCAAAAATATTTCACGGTGCTTTATTGCTAGGAAGACATAAATTTAAATTCTCTGAGGCTGTAAATGCCAAATGCCCACTTGTCTCCAAAGGAAATGCAGGATTTATTATTTCCAAGGAAGAAAATTGAAGGAAACACTCTAAAGTCTACTTCTCTTTCTGTAACACATAACTATGTTTTGTCCCTTTGTAAGAAGAAATAATAAAATAGGCCTAAAATCTGCTGAATTCATTCATACAAAACATAAAGTTATTATTTATTGTCTTCTCACAACATAGTTGGTTGAAAAGTCATTTCTATGAATTCTGTGAATTTCTATGACAATATAGAGGTCTAACATATCATTTTTCCCCAAAGAAGGAGCATCTTGCTTCCTGTCTTTCAAGAAGGGACAATGGCATCTTGTTGGTCCCCACTAGTTTTATGCTATGAGGAGGACCCAGAGAGGCTGTGCTGTGTTCACTGGAGAGAATCACTAACACACAGTTGTTTGTGCAATGTGAGCTGAGTGCCAGAATGGTGGGAAAACATAAGGCAGGAGAGTTGGTTTCTATTGCAACTGGAAACTTCTCCAAGGCAGGAAGGGCAATAGAGTGACTTATACCAACAGGAAGTATGAAGACACCATCTGCCTGCTAATAGAATCTGACACACACTAAATGTTGCTGGCCTTGGGGTGGTTTGCTTCAAATAATTGTAATTCAGTGGCTAATTAAATTTTGGTGATTTCATGAAGGGTCGGTGAGTGGCGAGACAAAAGCACGATTCTGATCAAATGTTGTCCTCCACGTTCTACACACCCAGAAGGGAAGATACACAGTACTATTTATGAGGCTGCAGACACACAAAGCTACCACATTACAATGTTCTGTTAAATGCATTGAACCTGAAGAAGCTGAGCACTGTCACCTACACACACACACACACACACACACACACACACACACACACACACACACACACACACACACACACACACACACACACACACACACACACACACACCTATAAAAGCCATCAGTTTACATGCAAATAAAAAAGCTCAGTACCACCTATTCAGGTGCAGTTCCCATGTCCACTCCTCGCTCTTGTGATTGACTCATATTTATTGACCATGTCATCAAACTCACGATGCTCTGTGTTTTCAAGTGATACTCCTCTATTTAAGAAAGCAAGCCTATCAGCCTAAATTTTCCTGCCTCCTAATGATTACAACACAACAAGACTTAACTGGATGTTTTGGAAATTAATTTGGCTTACCTTTTTCCTGTCTCATGTGACAAGCGTTTGGGTTATGACTTAATAGTGACTTTCAAAAACAACCTTGTGACACCTCTGGGATCAATGATGCAATGGACCAGTTGAAAAAGGATTGTTTTTAAAGGATGAAAGCACAAATTGGGATTATCTCAGATAGCAGTACTTGGTACAATCTGCACATGAGACTCACACAAACATGTAATTAAATTGATTTTACCCCTCCCATTTTTACCAGCATCCATTGCTTGTATGGGGAGATTCCACTGTGATATGTACCTATATGCATGCGATATACTTTGGTCAAACACCACCCCCCCCATAACTCTTCCTTAATCCTCCTTTCTCAAACCAATCTCAACAAACATCATCGCTTCAGTTATGCACATCTTCATGAAGTATTTGGACTCAATCCACCCTTGTTGACCCTCTCCATTTGTACTAGGATACACCCATAGACAGGACCTGTTTTAAAACGCCGGCATTTGCAATTTGCCTTGTGAAGGTTATATTTGTGACTTTAAGTATCACTATTCCACAATACCATGAAAGATGTGAAATTGATGTAATCACCTAATAGAAATTAAAAAGAAGAAGAAAAGTGAGAGAAGGGGTGGGTTAGGAGTGATGGGTGACAATGTTGTCAGACACTTTGTATTCATACACTGTTTTGTAGAATGGGAAAGTCCTTGTACAACTGCATAAAGATAATTAAAAAAATTTTAAAAATTAAAAAATGCTGTCATTTATTTTTTAAGTCTGGCAATTGTTTAAAAGGGTTTTATTCTTCCGTGTGGAATGAAACTAAACAGTAAACTACAACAAGTAGCTTTGATGTTGATAAAGTCAATCTGGGAGCTGTAGTCAGGAAGCAAGGCTCACGTGGCTATGATGGATATGGGTATCTACCCACCATCCTTTTTCAAATTAATGCTTGATGCACACTCATGTTCCCTAGCATACAAATGGGGAATCGTAATTCTATTCTCCTAGTAAAGCAGACTTCTAGAAATTCTATTTTACAATACGGCCCATAAATTGCAGAGATTTGCTGTTCTCAGGAAGATATTTTGATTCCCAATAAGCAACATCTGAATGAAGGAGGAGTTTTGCATATATTATGAGGGGCCAGGCAACAAGATATAGGGCAAGGTTGAAGGGGAAAGGTGTGCATTCTATTTTTTCTCAACTAGGAATGAGTTAAGCTCTGTGGAGGGCTCATTCTTTGCTCTGATGGAAAATAAATAAGTGGTATTCCTCAGGGCAGAAACTGAGCTCTAACAAGGAGAAGGAAAGGACATGCTCCCAGTTTCTCATCTTTGTAGGCATTCTGATTGACCCCCGGGGAGCTGGCTTCACCTGGGCAACTCTAATTGGCCTCACTTGGAAATTCTTTTCTCCTAAGTTGGAAAAGAAGTCAGATTATACAAGAAGGCAAAAAAGTGAAGGAGAACAAAATAAGGAAAGAAAGAGAATGAATATGGGAGCTAGTGAGAGAGAGAATAACTACCATTTTCTTTAGGAAGTATGTGCTGTCTTTCTCTCCACAAGTACAAAAGACACAAAGATTAGCCCAGAATTTTCAGAAAGACTCAGTTTGACAAAGAGAAAATGTGTGCATGTGTGTGTGTGTGTGTGTGTGTGTGTGTGTGTGTGTGTGTGTGTGTGTGTGTGTCTGTATCTGTTAGAGAGAGAGAATAAGAGAAACAGAGACAGACAGATTTAATCTTCTTAAAGAGCGGGTACTCTATTTTGTATTTTGTTATTTCAGTAAGTATATTAAAAACATATTTTTAAAGAATTCTTTTGATATTCACTATCAAAAAGCTCAAGGTGAAATTAACCATTGCTTGTAAGCTGAAATTACCCAGGCTTATTGGCTTTTCTTTTGTTCTTTTAACTTTAGAAAGCTCAGTCTGAGAAAACCAAACCTAAGAGCAATGATCAAGTAAATTGTCATGCTTAGAATTTTCTGAGATGCAGAGTTTCTAGAGTAATCAAAATAATTGAGGTAATTTATGAAAAAGCTGTTGAAAACAAAGCAATGTTCTTCAACCTTGGCTGCAAAGTAGAAGCACCTGAGATATTATTAAAACTCTTGACCCTCAGCCATACTAAGATTTACTCAGAACTTTAAATGTTGAACCTCAGGCAGGTGTTACTTGTAAAAGCTTCATGGTTGATTTCAATACACAGCCATGGGTAAAGAGAGATACATTTGTACTATCAGTTCACATATACAAAGATGACTTAAGGTATTGTTTTAAGTATTTTATGTGAATTATGTAATCCCGAAAAGAAAACTTCAAGATAAATAGTATCATCTCCATTTTAAGGATTGCAAAACAGGCTGAAAAAGATTTAAAAAAACTTAGCTAAGTTTGCACGATCAGTAAGCTGGTACAAATCACAAACAAACAAAAACCTTTCTGTCAAACCTTTACAAATCCCTTCTGCCCATAATAAAAGACTCCATTAACTTTCAACAGCATTGGAGCATGATCCAAATAGACATGTTGATTCTCTCAGAGTTTCTCTAGTTATGATTCTTTTTCCCTCCCGTTTCAACTGTTACAGTGGTGTTCTGCAATTCTGATTCCATAAAATCTCTTCCCATCCCACCCCTGCAAATGCAATGCATCTTACAAGAAGCCCGCAAACGTCATTATAAAATTCATCATGACCCAGAAATTCTAGGGGAAAAATGAAGTCTGCACCAGTGTGATCTTAAAGCTAGTTCACAACCCTGAGATTTTGGTATCTTTTTCCCAACTCTTGCCTTTTTCTTTGCCTAAAAGTAAGGATGAAGCCAGAAGGCCTGTGTCTTACCTTACGCCTGTAATCCTAGCTACTCAGGAGGCTAAGGTCTGAGGTCAAGTCTGAAGCTAACTGGAGCAAGAAAGTCCGAGAGACTCTTCTTTTCAGTTGACCAGAAAAAAAGCCGGAAGAGGAGGTGTGGCTTAATTGGTAGAATATAAACCTTGAGCAAAATAAGCCAAGGGAGAGATCCTGCCCTTAATTCAAGCCCCAGTACCAGTACCAAAACAAACAAATTTAGTTTAAAAATATAAACTTTAATTGTGCAAAAGTAAAACAATTGCTAGAATTCAGGAATTCTAGAGATGGCAGTTAAACAACAAAATTTGCATACTCAGTGCTAATTGTTCCCCTCATAAATTGACTTCTAGAGAAAATTGGCATTCCTTATCTTGAAATGCTACTTAAAATACCTAGAAAGACATAGTTTCTGTGCAATTTCTGGGATTATTATGTCTTTTTGAAATCATACTATTCTTCCGGGTTGTTAAAAGTTAAATGTCCTCTTCTACAAACCTGCATGTCATTACCTTTTGGCAATATATACTAGCTTAGCCCTCCACTGTTCAGTGTTGTTGTTTTTTTAAAAATAGAGTGTTTTTTAAGCAGTTTGCTCTCCAAGGTTGTGTAGTGATTTCTATTAAAAAAAAAAAACTCACAGCAAATCTCTGCCATCCATGTATGTAAAGACTCAAAAGGATACACATAATGCTAAGAATAGATGCTGTTGTTTAATAAGAAGTATTTGCTATATTTCCCTCAGCTTTCAGGCATCAGCAAAAGTCACTATGGTAGCCAATTGTCTGTTTTAATTCAGGCACCTGTTCATTTACCAAGCCCATTGCATTGTAGGTTGAAGAGATGTGTCCGCAGATTGACTTTTTTTTTCTTTTCTGTTTTTTCCATCCTTGCTGCTGGTACATACGTTGTCAGCATGGATTCTAATCTCTATTCTTTACAGGATAGTTACTTCGTATGTTGCCCTTCACATGACTGAGCATTGGCTCGGTTGTGGAAATTAATGGTCAACATGTGAATCATAATTGCTTCAAAATGATGTGAAAACTGCAACCCAAACATGCTACTACTCAAAACATACTGATATTGAGAATAGGGTTCTTCTGCTGTGCTAGTCATCTTTGGGGCATTATGACAAAATGTCAGCGTGAATCAGAGATTTCATTTGGGCTTGTAGTGTAGTTGGTGGTTGGGTACTCTGATTGTTTTGTGCTCTGTGGTATGGCAGATGTGGAGATGCAAGGTGGCTGGCTGACGTCTATTTACCTGGGGGCATCTGGGAAGCAAACAGAGAGACAGAAAGAGCATGGTTAGCATGGCAATATCCCTTTCATGAAGACTCCTTCCAATAGAGCCTACTATTCAAAGGCCCTCACCTCCCCAGTGTGCTACAGATGGCTTTAACACGTGGTCTTATGGGTGGGCAGCATCTAACATCCAAATAGTAACATAGGTCTAGTAAAATATATCTACATTCCTTGCCATGTGCTGGTAGCTCAAATGTCTCACCCTGAAGTACAAAGATGGCAGTTCAAGGCCAGCGCAGGCAGAAAGGTTCTATATATTCTATTTCCAATATAACCAGCAAAAACATCAACAGATTGGGAGGCATTGCTCGAGTAGCCAAGTGACATCTGAGCAAACAAGCTGAGCAAATATGATGTCAATCAAATATCAAAACTGAACGACCAAACAAACAAACAAACAAAACATATACTTTACAAGGTTGTTGAATATCCTCATACCCAAAGGATTAATTTATTTTGCCAAAAAGTCTCTTTTAACTGCCAATTCCTACCAACTCTCAATCGAGGAGGTCCTCATTGGAAGGTAGGTAGTACTATTACAGAAGAGTGAAAAAGAAAACAGACTGCCCAAACTCAACCATGAGAGAGGATATGATACTTGATTTATTATTATGCCTAAGTCTCAGATGTTATTTGGAGGGGTGGGAGAGAGGGATAGGAAAAAAATTAGGGCAAGGGTCTTGTCTGGCAATAGCAGATGTGACTTTGAGGGCAACAAGAAAGATAATACACAGATTTCACTTTGCTTTTTTGATCATTTTACATTTTTAAAGAAAGTAGAGGTGGTTTCGCTTCTTTGAAAGTGAAGAGTATGCTGTGAGACTCTCTGTTCAGAACGGGGGACCCCTCAAGATGGACTGACACAGTTCATTTTCAGCCCAGGGATCACCATACTTCTGAAATCATCATCTCCAAACTCTGAGCCTTAACAAGTGTACAATAGTAAGAGTGGACTATGTTATGCAATCACTTGCAAAATTGTATGTCATGGCTGCTCTGGGACAAGGGGGATGCTGGAAATGGTTGACGCCAAGGGTTCAGAAACAGGCCGACCTGTCTGTGGCTGCTTCAGCACAGGAAGCTTCTGGGCCTAGTGAAAATGGAAGCAAACATGAAGCCCTCTCAACATCCTGGTGCTGATTGCCCCAGCTGGCTGTCAGTAGCCAATTTTGCTATTCTGTACTGCACAGATCAATGGGAACCAGGAGGCCTTAGTTACCATAGCTCAGAATACAGTGAAGGACAAATGTTATTCCCTGCTGCCCTTTTCAGCCTGAAGAAAAAATTTCCAGTGCCGAAGAACAGCTAAATGCTTCCTTTTGTGCTCCTCTGATTGTGGACAGCAGTGACCGAAGCTGTGAAATCAAGTCAGAGGCAAATCGGCAGACCCACCAAGAGAAGTAACAAAACACTCACAATGGGGGCAAATGGCATGTCACAATTGCCACACTAAATAAACTCCTTACATTTCACCCAAGAGGGAAGCTTTCTCGACACCCTGAAGTGTTCCTTTGCTTACTTCTCTGAGCTGACTTTGGTAACTCAACTGTTGTGGAAAGAGCGCTGCAAACTTCTTGAATTTTCTCGGCTTCTTCTCCTGGAGTGATTAGGGAAAGAGGTTCATTGGATATACTGAAAATGAACTCTGTTATGCTTGTAAGGATTCCTACTATGGAGATAATAGTCATAGAGCCGTACCACTTTAAAAGAGCACTGCTTTAATGTTCAAAACAAAAAGATCTGGGAGTGTGCTATATAATATATAAAAGAGTATCAGGACCTTACATTACAAAGAAACTTTAAAATAATGACACATTTTTACACGAATATGCAAAGAGGTGAGTAATTAAAGCGAACATAGGATTTAGAGATTCCAAGTTTCAAAATGGTATTTTTTCATTAAGATGTTGGTTCTCACCATATAATCAAGGCGTGAATATTTACATGCGTTTGTGTGAGCGGGGGGTGGGTGGATAATTTTTAAATAACTATTTTTCAAACTGGACGGGTGCAAGGTCTTTGTATTCTAAGCCATGGGAACAATTGGGAAAATGAGATGACCAGTTAAAAAGGGCAATATATTTTATCTTTACACAAAACAGAAATTGCTCTTTTCATACTCAGCTTGTAAAATATTTGATTTCCAAACAAATTATCTACAGTTGGCTTTGCTTGAGTTACCAGGGTATTGAGAGACATAAAGCAATCTGGACCTTACTGACATTTGTTAACCCTCTAGACATTAAACTAAAAATATTGTTGTTAGAATCATTTATATCTTGTTTATTTAGTAAATAAAATTAATTTTGCATTGAGAAGGAATTTATTTCATTCCTTCAGTTACTAAACAGTATTTTGATGTGTATTTATCATATATACATGTCTATTTTGGTATTTCACATTATTTATTTTGATTATTTGTGTCCCCATAAATGAATATCACACTGGCTAATTCTTATAGATTCACAGTGAGTTGTGCAGGTAGTTAACATAAGTCCTTCAGCCTCATAGGACTTGAGATTGCTTTAGATAATCTAAAGGTTCTTTGGCTCTTCATATCATCATACAAAAACAGATCCTATTTTAAGAAAAACCTTTTTGGGACTTTTATTGGGTCACATTGGTTCTGTAAATTGACTTGAGGAAAATCGATATGTTATACTGAATCTTTTAACTTATGTCCAGGTCATTTCTGAATACCTTTCATTCTTCTATCCATAAAATTCTGTAGGTTGGAGTGTGTTTTCTCACAAGTGCTCCATTCCACTTATAATCACTACTTTTGTATTTGTATGTTATTATAAATCATGCTTTACATATTTTACTTCTCAATTGTATGCTCTGTTTGTGTGTCACAGTGACTTCATATTTTGCAAATCTTTTAAATTCACTCCTTAGATTTTAATCATTACTTTGAAAATTCTTCTGGTAAATTCTTTTAGATTTATATGTGTACAGCATTATCACAATTATGGTGTCCTTTAGGCTTTAGTGTGTTATCAAATTTATGTCTTATTTATTTTATTATATTAATATTTTATTATATTAACAACCTCAAGGTAGAGAAATTACATGAGACAATATCCTTCCTATTTAGGGAAAAGCATTTCATTTCTCACAAACCATGTAACCTTAGGATTTTTAAAGAGCCTACTTATTGTAGTTGTTCCATTTTTTAAATATTTTGATGATTTTTTTTCTATTTAGCTTTGACTAGGTGCTGCATTTTTGTTGAATGCTTTCCAGTATCTTTTGGAAATTTACAACTTAACTCCCTGTTATTAATGACTGATTATAGTTTACCATTTTTTTTTCTTTTTGTTTTGATGTGGTAGTCCTGGGGCTTGAACACAGGGCCTGGACACTATCACTTGAGCCACAACTCAACTTATGAGGTTTTTGGTAATTAATTGGAGATAAACATCTCAATGACTTTCCTGCCCAGCCTGGCTTCAAAACACAATCTTAAAATCACAGCCTCCCAAATCCTAGGATTATAAGTGTAAGCCACCAGGGCCTGGCAATAGGTTTTTGAACATTAATCTCACTTTGCATTCTGTACTCTACCATAATGTAGTATAAAATATGTTGAAATAAGGATACAGGATGACCCATTGTAACAATGAGATGTGCAAGACACTACATTGAAAATGAACTTTACAACTTTGCCGGGGGGGGTGCGTGCGAGAGGAATTGGGGAGGTGGAGAGGAAAGGGATGGTAGGGGAAAAACAAGGAAGGGCTAAAAATGCTCAATAAGAAATGGACTCATTACCTTGCTCATGTAACTATAAGCCTTCTGTACAGTATCTTTACAATAAAAGATATATGTTTAAAACAAAAAATATATACATTCTGCAGGTTTAATATATACATTTTTGTTCATGAATGATATTTTTCTTATTTTAATTTACATTAGATTTAATTATGACTAGTATTTATATATGTACTTATTTTTATATAATGTATGTAGCAGTAGAAGTATGTTTAACATAGAATTATAATTCTATATAAAATGTATGCTATACATAGATATCCTTTATTGTCTAGTATGATTATCTTATATAAAGTAGTAGAAATTTTTACTTTTCCTGTATTATCTGAATTAAGTTTATGATTGCATTGTCTCTTCTTTCAGTTTATGATAGGATTTACCAACATAGAAGTCTAGGCTCAAAATATAAGAAAAAAAAAACAATCCAGCCACATGAAGAATGAGAACCAAAGCAGTTTAGTGGAGTAAAAATATTTGCTGCAGAAAGTCATGGGGCCTGAAATGTAACTTTGCATTTATGTCACGCTTTTATTCTGTGAAAATCTGCTCAAGTCCCAAGTTCACCTGCTTTACATCATTAGTGTAACGAGAGTACAAGTACTGTTTAACCAGTCATGAGGAAGAAGAGGCAAAGTAGCTGAGATTGTGAATACCAAATAGAACTCCAAAACAAGGAAATGTGGGCACCAAAAGAAAGTATGGTCACAAAGAGAAAGGAAGTAGGTTAAAAAATAAGGTTAAAATAAATAAATAAATAAAGACAGATTGGAAGTGTAAGACTGATTTCTATTATAATTACCCATTAGCCTGGAATTATTCCACAAGGCTTCACTTTTCTGACTTGGTTTCTCTTTTAAATCCAGTTGTTGGAAGACGATTCATTTCCTGATTGTCATACTGCAGGTCAACTAAATCTCAGCCTTTCCCCAAATGCAATTTTTTGAGAAGATACTTTTGATCCTCTGATGGAAATACACAAACAACAGTTATCTTGAGGAAATGCTTTTCTCTTAACCTATGTGTCTCCTGTGTGTCTAAAACCTACAAGCATTCCAGTGGTTCAAGTTACTAGTTAATCTTTCAATCACTTTCTAGTATTTGTTGTGAATAATAATCTCCAGTAATGCAATGATATCAACACTAATCCCTTAATCGACTGCACAGGAAACAAGGAAAGCATAGATATTTATTCAATAGCCAGAGATTTAAAAAAATGTCTTGACAATTTAGAATCTTACATTTAAGGAGAATGTTCATATATCATTTAGGGTACTGAATATTCACACCACATGGATGGATTGTTACATACTACAAAAACCTTGTATATTACATGGAATTTAAATCTCTGAGACTAAGAATTAAGTTATTTACCAAGAAATTATTTGACAGTATTTATTGTATTATGCAATTTGCACTGCAAGTCTTCATTAAGAAATGCAAACTAATAGTCCTTATTGAGTGAATAAAAAACACGGAAGTAATAAAAAACAAAAACAAAAACAGTGAGTTGGTATCATGTCCTGCTAGTTTGAACTAAGTGGTTTTATATTCATATATTCTGTATCACACAATCATGAAACTATATAAATAAAAATGCATCCCAAGCTAAACGTCTTACTTCATTCACGATGAAGTAAGTCTTAAAATTAAACATTTTCTCATTAGCTACTGTATTAAAAACTTAGTATTTGCTGAGCACAATGGCTCCACTATAATACTATTTGGTAGGCAGATATTAGAGGTCCCTACTGGACCCCAGACGTAAATGTTGTTGCAAAACTCCCACAGGTGCACACCTATTATCCTGCCAATGGGAGAATCATGATGGCTGAGTAGAGAGGTGTGACTGTTCTACCCATTCATTCAGGGAAGCAGAAGCACAAAGATCAAAGCCTAGACCTATTTGGGCAGAAAGAGCTCTATCTCAAAACTAACCAATGCAAAAGTGGACAGGAAGCATGGCTCAAGTGGTAGAGTGCCTACCTAGAAAGCAGGAGTCCCTGAGGTCAACCACAGTACAAAAAGAGCCAGAAAGCTGAGAGTTGGTGACTCATGCCTATAATGCTAGCTACTCAGGAGGCAGAGGTCTGAGGTATCTCGGCTCAAAGCCAGCCTGGGCAAGAAAGTCCATGAGATTCTTATCTCCAATTAACTACCAGAAAACCCGGAAGTGGCGCTATGGCTCAAGTGGAAGAGCCCTAGCTTTGAGCAGAAGAACTCAGGGATAGCACCCAGGCCCAGAGTTCAAGCCCCATGAACCACAGCACCACTTCTGATTTTCTGTTGGTTAACTGGAGATAAGAGTCCCACAGACTTTCCTGCCCAGGCTGTCCTCACCACCATCCTCAGATCTCAGCTTCCTGAGTAGTTAGGATTATAGGCATGTGCCACCGGCACCTGGCTTGCACTGTGTATTTGTGTGTGTGTGTGTGTGTGTGTGTGTGTGTGTGTGTGTGTGTGTGTGTGTGTGTGTGTGTGTGTGTGTGTGTGTGTGTGTGTGTGTGTGTGTGTGTGTGTGTGTGTGTGTGTGTGTGCCTGATAGGGCTTCTTCTAGATACTTCACAAATTCAACCCAGAAATCTCACTGAGCAGAAACCATGGGGTGCATTCAAACATCTGCCTTAAACTTCACCTCTGATCCAACACTTAGAAACTTTCCTAGCTATTGTCACAGTTGCTCATTCTCTTGTGGTGGGAGAGACACAAAGCTTCTGAAGCCAGCCCAGCATGCTGAAATTCAGCTGGATAAGAGATAGCACTCCAGAATGTTATCTGAACTTTGGGTTCGAGAAGTCAATATTTAGATAGATTCTCTTTAACAGCCACTTACTCTGGCTTATCTTTTCAAATAGGAGTTCCTCTGAATTTGAAGCTTCCTTCACCTATCAACTGTGAGATCATCTTTTGACAATTAGCACTTGATAGAAGTCAATGACTTACTATGTAGACAAAGGCATATTATCATGGAACCAATAGTGATAAAAGATTTGCCAAGTGAGAAGTACATTAGCTCACCTTTTATCATTTAAAGCACATTTATGCTCTTGGAACACCATGTGGGTATGAATCATTCCTCCTGCAGTGATTTGAGTAGGACCAGTACAATGTCTCTCTTCCACTCGCACCTCCATATTATATTCACTTGCCACCCATTATAGCCAAAAGAATTCTTTGTCTCTTTTCTAAAAACATGTTTTTTCCTGTAAGATATTTACAGAAAATATTCTATGTGCTCTTTAATTCCCAAACTTTAAACACCTAAGACAGAAGAATAGTTGAATAATAAGAGATCTGGTAATAACGATGCTGGTAGCCAAGGAGTCACCATGGAAACACTTAAAACAAAGAATATGATGATGAACACTATTGAGTTAATTTCTTCTCAGGGTTGTGGCATTTTGGTTCATTGACTGGAATGCTGAGATGTCTTTTAGAGGAAGCACTGTCAGAGACAGAAGTTTCTCTCTAACATGACTCATTATGGAACAAAATTCAGAACACATTAGACCAGATGTCTTATGAAAACATTCACACAAAAAAAGAAAAACCAACAAATAAAATATCTCTCAAATGCACAAAGTCCTTACACAAACACAATCATGTGTGACTTGAAACATGGACTATGAGATACACCCCCAAGAAAGTCATTATCATAAGACCACAGTAGATTCTTTCATTTCAGATGTTGTAGCTTAGAATTCCTGTGTGCAATAAGTCATCAACTGAGTGCTCTTCTTACCCTTTAAAGGTTTAGCCATGATGGAGGCAGACTAGAGTATTATGCCTATTTCATATTTGGATTCTATTGGGAGAATGCAGAGTGACATGGAACAGGTGAATTTGACTAGGCTACATTGTATGCCACATATGGAAATGTCACTGTGAATCGCCTTGAATAACCAATATATTCAAATGAAATTTGTTTGAAAGTAAATCAATATCAATGATATTTTTAAGGTTCAACCACAAGCTATATCTTTTAAATTATCTTAAAGTAGTTGTATAAGGGAAGTGTCACCTAACATAGCAGTATATGAATAGAATGCATCTTGCATAATGAGTCCCTTTTTCAAACTAGAAAATTGTCAGAGGGAACTTAATTGAAGGGTAGAAAAATGACTGAACTAAAAGGGACTTAGTACAGCTGAGGCCATCCATAGGCCCTCCAGTACTGAAAGCGCTCGGTCATCCAGGACAGATAGATATCTGCTTTCACCCTAATGTTATCCAGGGAGAAAATGTCAGAAACGTAATTCAATAATCCTTTCCAGGGCCTTTATCACCTTGACCATCTACCTATACATCTTTACATCTCACAGAATCTCTGTTATAGCCCTCCTCTCCATAATGAACACAAAATACATTATTAACGTGTTCTGTGCAGTTCTCAAAACATTGCTCAGGTACCAGTCCATTGCATCATGATAATGTATTATCTTGGGTCCCTTCTGGGTTTTATTTTCCTAAACATTTAGTTTGAAATAAGATATAGCTTTTATAGATCTTAAGTTTCAAAGGAAAATAATGAAAGCTTTGTTTATATTTTTATGGTTATATAAACTAAGCATAGTCATGTGAATTAAGGTACCTGGTTAAACAAAACCTTACTGAAAATATTGTGCTCCTATTGCTTTATCATATTGTAGCCTATATTTTCTATATTTTGCCATAGTGTTTTAATACTGTAAGGTAGTTTGTTATATCATCTGGTAGTTGGGAAAATTAATTGTTTAGGTACTGGGACTTGAAATCAGTGCTTCACATTCTTGTGTGTGTGCGTGTGTGTGTTTTTGTCTGTGTGTGTCTGTGTCTGTGTGTGTCTGTGTGTTGTTTTGTGTTTTTCCTTCCAGGGTTGGTGCTCTTGAGCCATATCCCTGCTTAGTTTTAGTGGCTAATTGAAGATAAGAGTCTCTAGATTTTGTCTGTCCAGGCTAGCTTTGAGTCACAATCCTTAGACCTCAGATATATGAGTATTCAGGAATATAGATGTGAGCCACTGGAACCCAGTAGACATTAAATTTTATTTTATTCATAGTACTAATTTATCCAATGGCAAGTATGTAACAGAGAGATAAGATATACATACATGTCTCTACAATTAAGTGCAGAAGTTTTTCTGTTTTAGATATCTCCTTTTTTCTTGTTATTGTTTCAAAGAATGGAGTTATAAAATACCACAACACTGCAAAATACTATGATGACTACACTAATTAATATTTATGTTTGAATTAATGCTTAGAATAAGATGTATTGCATATTAAGTATTCAATTAATAGTCAGTTATTTTCATTAGGTTTAAATGGACAGTACAGGAATCAAGCAGTTGTCAATTGAGCTGGTTAAGTAATTAAAAGCAACCAAAAATACAATAATCTCTAAGTGTAGTAACTTTTTGCTCCTTTTTATCCATTTTTGCAAACACTGATGCACAGCTGAGGGTTATTCATGAAAAACTTAAAAATGTGGAAGCTAACAATAATAAAAAAGGAGTATTCTGAGATGTGAGGGAAGCTTGATATTTAATAATAATCAAGTGTCTACATTCCTGAGAATACTAGTATCAACAAATAAAATAAATTAATATAGTGGTCAGTAGATCCAAATGTCTACTGCTGGGAAATGTCTAGTATTTCAGAACAAGACATTTGATTTTCTCTGAGAGAGAAGAATAATGAATAATTTATTCATCTCTTGACTATGAACATCATTCTGTAATATTTCTCATTTTAGCCATTTTGCTTTTAAATATACTCAATCCGATGACATAAGAAATTCTTTTTCTTTGCATTAAAAGAATTTCAAATGCATTATTGCTTCTTATTTCCAAAGGGATTGTGCAGCCTTTGTTCCTCATATTAAAGTCTAAGCAGACTGCTTATTCTGCATGCATATGGAAAATGAATCAAGATTTAAGAGTTCTGGACCCTCAGCTTTATTTGATAATCAAGTTATTTTAGTAGCTTTCAAATTACCTGTCAAATCACCAGTACATTCTTCACTGAAAGAATGAAAGAACCCTTTAAAATTAAGGTAATTTGTACATAAGTAATTTGTACATATAAAGCAAGAATCTACTTCACATACTCCAAAATTAAGAAGAGTGAGGGAAGGGATGGGCAAGGCATAGATGGGTGAAAATATTGAAAAGGTTGACATTGATCAAGATATATTGCATTCATAGATTGCTTTGTTAAATGGTAAGTTTTTTACAACTACTCAACATTAATAATGAAAAGTTAAAACTCATCCTTACAGTGTCTTAAGTTTATGTCATTCTGTATAGTTTTAAAACAGGCACAATTAAGTTAACTCATGCTCTATCAATTGAATTATATTGTGCTATATTAGTTTTCCTTCTTCTCTTTCCTTCATTCAGCACCTTTATTGAACATGATTTATTTATTTAACTCAACTCTAGATTTTTTTGGCATGCCCAAAAGTTGAAGCTGCACCAAGATCTAGTTGCTTTCTTATTATTAAATATTACAGAGCTGTTAGGACCCTACTTTCAAGCACACTGGGCTCCCATGGTTCCTACCGATAGTAATTAAAGTATAGAAAAATGTTTATTTTTGTCCAGCAAAGAAGGATGTGAAAATTGATCTCTTTTTAATATGCAGCACTTTGTCTGAAGAACTTTTACTCCATTTTCAAGTTCAGAGTGAACGGTTTCCAACTCTGGGAACCCTGGTTGACATAACCAAGGCTGAGGTGCTCACCTTCTGAATATGTGTTCTCAGTGCTGACTCAAAACCCACGTGCTTGAATACCCACTGCTTCATCGGGATGGTTCAAGTATGCCATCAAAGTTATACAGTTGAAAGTTTATAAACAACTGCTACCGACTCTGACTCCTACTGCCCATCAGCTGCAGTAGGCAGTGGAATTATTTTTGCCTCATTCTCCCTCTTCCAGCAGACAGCTCAGGAGGTGAGAATTGAAATATTTGCCTGTCCATGTTATCTGAATTCTGATTGGGTACCCAGCTACTAAAATAAACCCATCCACTGGGTTTACATGTTTTGTGCTTGACCCATGAGCTCCTAGTATGACAACCAGTGCCAGGGCTGTCCATTTCTGGGTCTCACTTGACTCCACACTGCTGTGGTCTAGGGTGGCTTATTCCTCAAGCATTCGTGAGAGAGAGGCTTTGTTCCCAGAGTAGTAGTGTCAAGAGAATGTATACACATGTATATGTGTATTTGTACATATGTTTATGTACAGAGATATGCTAGAATGATAAAAGAATTTACTATCATTAAAAACTTCTTTTTAGTTCATAGGCCTATGTAGTATACCTCCAAATGCAGCATGGAGAGCACTCTAAAAAGTTATCCCTCAGTAAAGGTGATCTATTTCTCACCCTCATTTCATCTAGGACTTCCTAATTAGAAATGTTGAATAAACAGGAATAGACCTGCAATTGGTTATGGCATTGAATACCTTCATAATCTATATATTTTTTAAGTGTGTTAACTGGCTTCTTTTGAGCCTTCTAACCAACAACAAGGTTAAAGATTCATGATGATCAATGCACATTCACTTAAAGAGATAAATCTTCAGTTCTAATGAATCTAATACCTAGTCCCAGAGCTAATGACAAAATAACAGAATCTGTGGGTATCATTCATTGAGTTTTGTATGTTTCTCCCTGCCATGGACTGTATAGCATACTTAATATTTTCCATGTATTATTTCAATAGAAAGTAACTTGTACTACCTTCACTTTGAACCAAGGGAACTAAGACTCACAGCTGTGAAATATTGTTTCCCAAAGCCTCGAACTGGATCTGAAATAGGATTTAAGCCCAAGCCCCATGTTTCCCTCTGTATCTTTATGGGCAGAGAATGCAGAGAGCTGGGCTCTAGGGCTCTGGAATAGAGTTGTTTGGGATGAGTTCTGCAATCTTCAACTTAGCTGCCTGACTTTAGGGCTATTTTTCTAATTATGTTAATATTTGCAAGATAATGATATGATAATGGATCCAAATCTCAGGGTCTTGGAAGAATTCAGTGCTACAATAAATATAAAACTTTTAGCCATGTGCACATTGCAATCTGAATAATGGTGTTTATAATTATTTCTGTTCACCTTCTCTACTTCTGACTCATTTTTCTTCCTATAGAAAGGTAGTTGCCCATTCCTTAGACTCTTCCACAGTGTAGGAGAAAAAAAAAACCCTGGCATCTTAGTTCATGGTAACATATCAGGGAGCAAAAGGGAGGTTTTTATTCATTATTTTCTCAACACACCCCCAAAGCTCTTCCTTCACCCTAATATTCCTGCAGAACTGACTCCTGACTAAAGCTACCTTCCCCTGAGATGCTTTGCTTCCCTTTCAATAGGAAAGATGTCATCCATGAGAATAATACAAATAGATAAAATGATGGGCCCTGTCTCCAAGGAAAATATTCCTTTTATTATATATAGATTAAAGGAAAGAAAATCAATCTTGCAAGATCATGAAAATCTGGGAGACAGTAAAGTTGATTTATTTAAGATTTATACCCAGTCTACCTCCATAAAGGATTCAAAATGACAGCAGAGTGGGCTAAAATCCTCCTCTTGTTCTGTGTTTCAGACCGGAATGAGAAATTTGCATCCTAGTAGATGAAGTTAAGCTGATTATAGCAAATGAGCTATTGAAAATCAATACCACAAACCCATTCCATTAGTACCTGTACAATCATCTCAGGATTATAAGTCATATTTATATTCCCAAACGTTGACATTTTCAGGAAATGAGATGCAGAACATTGACACCAGACATAGCCACTTTTAGTTGCTTGGCTCTGATGATTAAAACATGTGACTAATGAGGCCAAGGTTATGGGCTTGCTCCCTACATAGACCAATTAGCCCTCTTCTTAACCATCTATGAATGGAGCCAGGTTCTTACAGCAATGCTTTGCTATCTATGCAAGAGGGCAGGGGAGGTGAATGCACATTTTTTGATTCGGGCACATGCATCTCCATAGGAAACAAGTACCCCAAAGTGCATGGAATGATGGCTGTGCCTCTTATATGGAAAGCATTAAACACAGATGCACACACACACACACACACACACACACACACACACACACACACACACACACACACAAACACAAACACTTAATCACCATCACCACCACCTCCATCTCTACCAGTACTACCAGGGGTAAAACAGGACAACATAAGGAAGCATACTCTGAGTAAAATGTTTAGATTGGGGGGGCGGGATCAGAAGAAACAAGGCTATAGTCATAAGTAGGACAGGTATTAGTAGCAAAGCCTTAGGTAGCCAACTTGTCTCTGTATGCAAATTACAGGAAGAAATGGGTGATATATTTACCTTAAAGTAATGGGAGATAATAAATATAATATCTGTAAAGCGTCCTCCTATTGTTGAAGGTTTCTGAATGATTTTATTGTTTTGTTGGTTTTGGTTGGTTGTGAGGCTTGAACTCAGGGCCTGGGCACTGTCCATAAGCTCTTTTGCTGAAGGCTAGAGCATTATCACTTTGAGCCACAGCTCTATTTCCAGTTTTCTGGTGGTTAATTGGAAATAAAAGTCTCACAGAAATAAAGGAGGAGGCAGCAATGCTTGATAAAAAATGTACTCATTACTTTGCTCGTGTAACCCCTCTATATGGTATCTTCACAATAAAAAAAGCCTCACAGACTTTCTTGCTTGTGCAGTCTTTGAACTGTGATCCTCAGATCTCAGCCTCCTGAGTATCTAGGATTATAGGCATGAGCTACTTGGCAGCCAGCTATCAATCATTTTAGAAGTAATATTTTTTTATTGTTAGCAAGAACCACTATTCTAGTAAAGTTTCACACATTTCCACATGCATTATTTTTTCAATTAATTTTTTAAAACACCTTATGAGAGAAGTACTGTTGTATTTTTCTATAGTGAATGAAAGCAAGACTAAGTAATGTAATGTGCCACATATTAAGTATCTGTAACTAAAACACCTTAGAAAAGTAAAGTTAGATCCTTATATATCATCCTGCACCAGAATGAACTCCAAATGGATCAACAACCTCGAGGTAAAAGCAGACATTCTGAAAACATTACAGGGAAGAAAAGAAGAGACTCTAGAGCTCCTTGGCACTGTCCAAATTTTTCTTAATAAAGGCTCAGAAACACAATAATTCAAAGAAAGGTTGGACAAATGGGAATGCATGAAACTGCAGAGCTTCTGCATGACAAAGGACATAGATCAAGAGAAGATCAATAGAAAGCCCACAGATTGGGAGAAGATCTTCACTAGCCATACCACAGATAAGGGTCTCATATCTAAAATATACTTAGAACTCAAAAAATTAAATCCCCCAACTACAAATCCGCAAAGAAACCACCACCCCACTAATACGTGGGCTAAAAAATTAAAGAGAGACCTCTGAGGAGGAAATAAGAATGGCCAATAGACACATGAAGATATGCTCGACTACTCTGGCCATAAAAGAAATGTAAATCAAAACAACATTGAAATTCCACCTCATCCCAGTCAGAATGGGTATAATCAAGAAATCTAATAATAACAGATGCTGGCAGGGATGTGGACAAAAGGTAATGATAGCACACTGTTGGTGGGAATGTAAACTTGTTCAGTCACTCTGGAAAGCAGTATGGAGGTTCCTCAAAAGACTACACATAAGAGATCACCTATGATCCAGCAACCCCATTTCTGGACATTTACCCAAATGACTACAAACAAAGCCATCCTAAAGCTACCAGCACAACTATGTTCATTGCAGCATTATTTACCATAGCTAATATTCAGAACCAACCAAGATGTCCCTCAGTAAATGAATGGATCAAGAAAATGTGATATATATATATATATATATATATATATATATATATATATATATATATATATGAATTCTATGACCCCAAAATCATCGGTCCCATGGTTTCTCTTATTTGTAATAATTAGTATGTGTCTAAGAATCCTAGAAGATGAGCAGAATAGCTCAATAACTATGTATAAATGACCATACAAGATGATGCTAAGCAAAATGAACTCCAAGACAGGGACAATAGAGGTTTTTCTTGTTGTTGTTGTGTTTAATGTACTATGTGATTTCTTGCTTCTTTTGTATTAAAAAAAAGTATTTGTAACTAGGCCAAACCTAAGGCCAACTTACTTTCTGGCCCATGTGTTCATATACTCTGAGTTATCTATGCCTCTTCTCCTGAAAACTAAATAAGCCACTGTTATCATCCAAGTCTCTGCTAACTGGCCTTTCACACTGCAGTGTATACTCTGACACAGAAATATACTTTCATCTCTTCTCTGGTGCCTGCTTCTTCAGCACAACATCCTTTCTCTGGAATCGTTTCGGTCACACCTCAGGAATCTGCTAGAGTTGATTTGGATGGTATGTTCCCTCGGGAACCTAAGTGAACATACATTCCCTCTGTCTCTTTTTCTCTCCCTGGTGGCTCTTTCCAGGAAGCTAAATGTTAAGCACATAAAGAAAAGCAAACAAGGACCACAGGCTACTTTTCCCTTTTGTTGCACATATCTATCTTTTTGCTCCTGGGCTTCTACAAGATGGATTTCCAACGCAGATTTATTGGGAAACTGCACAAACGTCGGGCAATGGCCCATTACAAGCGAGACCCGTGACTTGAAATCTCTCCGACTAAGGGCCAAATACGTTAGATCCATTGGATGGTGTCAAAATATGCTTTTTACTCTTGTGACCCTAATCCCCTATTCTCAGAAAAAGAAATTACAGCTTCAGCAAACCTTTTATGGAATAGAAATCCTGAAATCCCCATGTTGATGCAGCTGGTCCTGAAAGTCTATGGCTGGGGAGCTGTTTAGAACTAAAGTTTTCAATTCCTGACAGAGCTTGATGGCGTAGTAAGAGCATGAATGTTAGAGCAAACAGAAGGTCTAGGTTTGAATTCTGACCTGCCCTGATTGAATAATATATCTGTTCATATATTTTACCTCTCTAAATTCCTTTCTCATTATTGAATGAGGCCAAAAATGAAACCTAATTTTAGCTTTTCATTGGTAGATATTAGAAACAATGTGAGCAACAGGTTTAAAAGCAAAGACATATCATATACAATTATATTATCGCTGATTTGACAAATAAACACTTCTATTTATTCAAGCTTGGGGGCAGGGCCTAGACTAACTGGATCAGATATAATCCAAAGAAGAGTTTGGCTGTGTTTCAGATTATTGTGGGGAGATTTCCAGCCACAGTGTGGATGGCATGCCCCCCAAACTGACAAGGTGAGGGGACGTTTTGCACAAAAGGAATATTCATAAAGGCATATGCCAGTTTGGTTACTATATCACTTACCTACTTACATAGCAAAACTACCACCAAACTTGGTGGTGAAGGCAATGGTTTATTTGCTTAATTTTGGTTCAACTATTTAGGCTGAAATAAACAGAAGTCCCTCTTGCTACTCTACTTAAGGTTACATGTGTAGGTACACGGAGCTGGCAGATTGAATAGGGTTTAGATACCTGTCCTCATTTACACATCTAGGGGTTGGCTCTCATTGGCTGGACCTCTCTCTCTCTTTGTGTCAGGCATCCTCAAGAAGTCCAGCCAGACTCCCTCACATGGAAATCTCTGGATTTCTTCCAAGAAGAAAGAGTTGAAACTGAAAGTCTGAGGCTCTGGTATTTGCATGGGGAAAAAAATGTTATATTAACCCCATGGTGTAGCGATAGCTCAGAGCAATGGTAAGGAAATGATTTCTTCTTCTGTATTAGAGGAGATACAAAATCATTACAACTGTGCATAAGTTTAAGAGGTGAAGGGATAATGGTAGCCATTTCTGCAAGCAACATAACACACAACCCTTGTCTTAAAGAGAAGAGAGAAGAAGGAGTAGCAATACCATAAGGAAGAAAGCATGGAAGTATCTACCCTGAGAAAAACAATGATTGTAGAAAAGAATCAGACAAAAATAAACAACCAAATGATAAAGACATGAATTTCTCAAATCATCTGTCATGGTACAAATTACATACCACTGTACCCTATTGGCCAAATTTAACTGGAAGAGAGAGAATAAAGCATTCACTAACGTAAGATATTCAGCTTAAGAATGGAGTCAGCACAGCCTAGTGACTTAAGAAGATGGATTATGCAAATGTGTAGACTGTATTTGAACTTGTGGTCTATCACATTCTTACAACATAATGATTGGGCAAACCATTTCTTTTCTGTCAGCTTTTGTCTTTGATTTATCCAACCAGCATAAGAAATAGCTTTCTTGAAAAATTCTTATAAGAAATAAAAGAGACTTTATATCTTACGTGTGTGTGTGTGTGTGTGTGTGTGTGTGTGTGTGTGTGTGTGTGTGTGTTCAGAGACAATAAACATAAACATACGAAACATGATTAGCAACAGAAGACTTTCTGTATCAATAGTTTTTTTTTTTAAGGCCATGTGTATTGCTTTGCTCAAATCAACTTCTTATGATTTGGTTGGGTTTTAATTGTCTGGTTAATCACTTTGTTTCTCTTTTGCTCTTTGCTTGGGCAGGCAATTCCTGATGAGGAGACTCTTGGGCCCATTTCAACCCTCCTAAGAGCCTACAGAGCTCCTTCTGCTGCTCCCTGCCTGGGCTCTTGGCCATTGGCTGAGACAGAAGATGATCTTCCTGCAAGGAGGAGAGAAGCTGTTAAGCCAAGGTTTCAGATAATTGTTTGCCCAAAATGTCACAGTTGTCTCATTTACCGACAATAACTCCTCTCAGCCTCCTCCTCCACATGAAGTCAATGTGCAGTCCCCCTGGACGGGGCACACATAAAGCGACAGCTAGCAAGAACTGGTGTGGGCTGAGACAGAGAGAGGAGAAATCTCTGTGTAAATTGGTCCCTGAGAAGCTGCCTCTTCCCTATAGTCCATTCATGAACTCTGGGCCCAGGAATAGTAGAAACTATTCTTCCAGCCACAGACTCTGGCTCTGTGGGAGAGGACACGGCTACAAAGAAAGAATGTTTCATCCCTGTATCTAAACCAAACCCTCCAGGAAGGACTCAGTACTGGAGGACTTGGAATAGAATCCATCAAGCATATGTCCATGCCTTGTAGTTGGGCATGATGGACGATTATGTGAATTTTCACAAAGAATTTTAATATGATTAAATAATATGGGATACATTATATTCGACCAAGGTATTGAGTTTCTAGATTATACAGCTTCTTGAGCGTCATTAGCTCCACAAAGTATCTCGTGAAGCTGCCAGAAAGATTGTGGTAGGTTTCCTTTGAGAAGAGTCTTTCATGGGCTTAGGATTACTCAAACTGCATTTTGCAGAATTTCCTCTGTGGCTCTCTGTCTCTGTATCTGTCTGTCATCTGTCTGTCTGTCTCAGTCTATCTCCCTTTCTCTCTTCACCTCTTTCTGTTAATTACCAACACAGAGTTTCAGAGAAAGAAAACAGTCTCGTGTGATTTCTTAAAATGTAGGGGGTTGTAACAAATTTTGCACTGGACCACCATAAAAAATGAAAAGTCAAAAAGAATTTCTTTTTGAAAGTGCTCATTCCCTTTGTGGACTAAAATCTGCCACATATCTAAATGTAGGACATTCCTTTTCAATTCTTTTCTCACAAGGATAACTTGACTGTGGTCAGTCAGTCACCATCTCTGTGACCTTGTGACCTCTGGGCCCAAAGACATGTGCTTTTCTTTACTTTGACCAACCGGCCATTTTTAGGAGCCAACAGCTACTCTTTTCATGTAATGGAATAAATGGCAGGTCAAATGATGGAACAACCTAACAGTAGTTCATTCTTGCCTGACACTTTTAACTCTACATGGTACTTTTGTAAAGTGCCTGTAGTATTTCTCACACAACTCTGCAAAAGCAACAATGAATGAAGATCTTTAAATAATTAATATTTGTTTTAAAGTTAAAATAATGAGAAAAAACACAGATGAAATTAGATGTTCATATAACCTGAAGTTAGATATTAGGACTTTAACTCTTCTAATATGTTTGTGCTCTAAGAGGTGCTAACATAAAGAAATGTAATTAAATTAACTCAATTCGTTTTAAAAGTGGAATCAAAACTCATTGTATGTTATTTGATAGTAATAAATGTGGAGAAGTAGTATTCTCAAGCATGGAACAATTTGTCAATGGAGAGAGTAGAAGGGAAGAAAGAAAAACATTTATATTGGGCACCTACTCCATCCTACGTGATTTAGAGTACATTGACTCATTTAACAACTACAGTAGCATCACACAGACATTTGTGTGCTTTAAGAAGAGAGAAGCCTAAAGCTCAGAAAGAGGGTGGATATATTTCAATATCATCCTTTTGGAACAGTGACAGATTTTGTTTCTTCCCCTCTAGGAAGTAGCCATTCCCTCCCATCCTCTTAAAAATATCTTCGAGTCAACCAGGCCCTGGGAACTCACACCTGGAATTCTAGCTACTGAGGAGGCTGAGATCACAGTTTGAAACCAGCCTGAGTAGGAACTTCTGTGAGACTCTTCTCCCTAATTAAACACCAAAAAGCTTGAAAAAAGCTAGAACTAAAACTGTGGCTACCCTTGAGCACAAAAGCTCTGAGAAAGCACTCAGGCCTTGGGCTGACAGGCTAGATAGATAGATAGATGGATTGATAGTAGATAGATAGATAGATAGATAGATAGATAGATAGATAGATAGATAGATAGATAGATGAATAGATAGATGTAGATACACACACACACACACACACACACATATACACTTCTCATATTTCCTCCAAGTAACATCAAAGCTAGATTTCTCACAGAGCACTGCCCTACCTCTTCATGGAAATATACACTCAAGCTCATTCTCATGCTTACACACCCTTATCTTACTAACTCACACAAGTCTAAGGACCTGGTATCAGTTCTTATCTATTGCCATTAGTTTGGATTTCAAGAGTTCCTATGTCTAGAGGCTGGGAAGGTGGCTCAGTGGTAGAGTGCTTGCCTTGCATGCATGAGGCTCTGGGTTCAACTCTTCAGCAACATATAAGCAAAAAAGCTGGAAGTGGTCCTGTGGCTCAAGTGGTAGAATGCTAGCCTTGAGCTGAAGAACTGAGCAACAGCACCCAGGTTCACAGTTCAGGCTTCACAACGAATAACAACAACAAAAAAAGAGTTCCTATGTCTAAATCATAAAGAATTTATCAGCAATAATTGGCACAATTATGAACACTGCCCATGTTTAGGAATAGAGATGCATGTGCATGCATCAGAATCTATAAACTATGGTCAATGACTACCTGATAAAAAATACTGTAATTTCTTTTAAGTATTACCTTGTTTGGTTCATGGGTGGATTCTCACAAATAAAGTTTTTAGTATGGCCTTCAGACCCATTATATCTCTATTCTTTCACTAACATGTTATTTTCTAATCATCAAAATCAAAGACGAAGCACAGAATTGGTAGTGACATGAATCTATATAATACACACATGCACCTGGGCATACATATGTAGTTGTATGCTTGTGTATATTTATATATGTATGTGTGCATGAGCACATTTTTTTTCGTTCTTTCTACAAGGACATTAGTAAAATGGACTCCTTCTTACCTGCCAGGATCTGTTCTTTGTGTCTGTCTATGCCCTAGGTGAACTTGTCAAGTTTCTCTCCCCTCCCCCCCACATTTTTACTCCTGTCACTGCTGTGCCACAAAATTACAAAAACACAAAATGGATTTCACCGGGATAAAAATCAAGGTTCTTGGCAGGGTTGCATTTCTTCTGCGGGCTTTAAAGGAAAAATCTCTCTTGTTGCTTTTTCTAGCTGTTGTGGCCCCTTCCTCTGCCTTTGGTGTCCGAAGTGGCTCATCCTGTCTTTGTTCTAACAGCTCACTGTAACCTTGGTCTTATTTTGCCTCCATTATCATATCATCCAAATGATTACATTCGGCTTACTCTGATAATCTAAGATTCTCTCCATCTAGTGAGATCCTTAATCATATCTTCAAAATCTCTTCTATCACAGAAGTTCTCCTAATCCGAAACTCTGGGAATTAAAAAAAAGTGAAGATAACTGAATGATCACTATTATGTCCAGGATATTATTCACTCTGAGATATCCTAGTATTAAAATGATGAAGCCTTCATGCCAGGAATCATCTCTGAGAAATACATATATATTTATCTTACAAGAAAATAAAAGCTAAATGTCTTTTGTGGGATCTTTTCACAAGGCTGTAGAAGGACTTTAAAGCCGTTCCTCAATGTATAGTTGGAATCAAAGCAACATGAATGATTAGAGCAATGTTTGATAAGCATTGTACCCATATTTTACTGACATAATCGTAGCCCCTCTGTATATCACCTTTACAATAAAAAGGCAGAAAAAATAAATATAATTTAAGAAACAAAAAGAAAAGAAGTGCTTTAGTCAATTTTCCATGGCTATACCAAATACTTAGTGAATTGACTTAAAGGAAAAATATCTTTTTTGTTTAATATTACATTTTTGGATGTTTCAGTCCATGCTCGGATGGCTCAGTCGCATCAGTGTGTGTCAGAGGAAAGTGCTCACCCTGTGACACCCAGGAAGTGAGAGAGATGGATGAAAGGGTGAGCCCAGTATCTGCTTTAAGGGTCTGCTGCCAGAGATCTAACTTTCTTGTACTAAGCTTAAAAGTACCAGCACCCCCAAGAAGACCATCAAAGGGACTAAGTATTTCACATACAATCTAAAAGAATCATCTTAAATATCCCAGAAAATAATTCTTATGAAGTCACTGGTCACAATTTCTTAAAATGTTTTAATTTTCTCCATTAGCTTGCCAGGGATGAATAAAAGATTCATGTTGATAACATACTTTTTGATTTTCTTTCTATGCTAAGACACATATTTCTACGTCTTTTTAAAAATATAGGCAAGCTAAGGTATTTAACATTGTAATTTCACAGCTCTGTGTTTTTGATTTTTAATATATGGCTAACAATACAGATTCAGGAAACACAAAATTGTATTCCTTTTCTTCTTACCTACTTTCTTGCATTCCTTGTAGTTTTCACAAAGTCATTATGTTCCCAGAATATTAATCAGTGCTGGAGAATTCATAATCCCTAATTAATTTACCCGCAGAGTAGAGAAGCAGTAGCAAACCACAGTTTCAATACTAGGTGCTATGTAGTGTGATGGAGAAGTTTGTCAAGGTCTCAGAGGATACATGGTTATTCACACTCTGAGAAGGGAGAGATCCTTGCAGGAGTTGGTGACTAAGATGCTGTTCCAGGATAGTCAAAGGAAGGAGAATATTCCATGTGGGAAGAGTATGCATAAGCAAATGTCTGAGTCACAAAAGAAGAACGCCAAGTAACAACAAACCTATTAATTCTTCCAAGTTTAATCATTAGAGTTTAGTAAGTGTGCATGTGTGTGTGTGTGTGTGTGTGTGTGTGTGTGTGAGAGAGAGAGAGAGAGAGAGAGAGAGAGAGAGAGAGAGAGAGAGAGAGAGACAGACAGACAGACAGACAGACAGACAGACAGACAGACAGACAGACAGTTCTAGGGCTTGAACTCAGGACCTTTGTGCAGTTCCCGAGCTTTTTTGTTCCAGGCTAGTGCTCTACTTTTGAGACACAGCTCCACTTGTAGGTTTTTGGTGATTAACTGGAGGTAGGAGTCTCATGGACTTCCCTGCCTAGGCTGGCTTTGAACCATGATCCTTAGATCTTAGCCTCCTGAATAGCTAGGATTACAGGTGTGAAAGTCTTTTCTTTTCTTTCTTTCTTTTTTAAATGAAGACAAAACCAGTTTTGATTTCTTACTTTGGCATTTGGTTAAACCTCAATAGCCTTTCTCTTCTAAAATGATCAACATTCCATCCTAATTGCCTAATATAATCTGGAATGAAGTTTTCTGGTCATTTGATTTTTATTTATCTAATTTTAAGTTTTTGAAATACACATAAAATTAAAATGTCTCCATCTTGTGCAAGGTGATATTGCCAGCTAGTCAGTAAATCTAGCTAACCAGCAGGCATTTGTGGTAAGAATACTCTATTATTAGCCATCCACACTTGGTTGCAAACAGACATCTTGGATTTATACCTATCCATCTTAAAACTTGTTACCCTATTTTCTTACATGAAACAAAAGTTCATGAAAGCTAATATGGAATGTTTATGTTAATGAAGATAAATTAATACACTGTTAAAAAAACAATTGCAATATTAATCAGATCCATGGCATGCAGAAATGCTGTTAAATTAAGAACGGACATAATTAGAATGATCTCAGAAAGGGTCTGACAGCCGCATCTGAAAGTTACTCATACCCTTCATTAAAAAAAAAAAAAAAAGAATGTGAAGAGAGTATGAGACAATTGGAGCCACTTCTTATTTTTGAACTCTTGAATCTATAGACTGTTTTTCCGGACATAATTTTGTGCATTCCTTAAAATTACCTCCCACAAGGTCAATGTCATGGTCAATCATCGGATGAAGAAAGTAAATTTCAGAGCAAATAGGAGTTGTGTTTATGCAATTACTGTTTGCTAGTCCAGTGGTCTTTATGCCTCAGCACATTGTTATGAGATGGATATTACATCGTGTACAACAAGGGTCACAGTTCAAAGGAACTGTGGGAACTAGAAGAGGAGCACAAAGGAGGGAAAGTGCTTCATCTCCAAGAGAAGGTTTATTTACTACTTCACCCCATTGGCCTCATGGAGAAAGGCTGGCCTCAACTCTCCCAGTGCCAACTAGATGCATGCTCAATCTGATCATAACTGGAAACCGTTTCACACTTCACATCAACTGAGCCTGATACGAATTGTCTATGGTTGCAATGCTATTGGTCAAAGAGTTAACAAGTTCTTGTCACTCTTAGAACTATTTTTTTCCTTCATAATTTTCAGTAAGTCCATTGTATACTTTGAGTTAAAGTTCTGGGATTTCAAACTTGTGGTAACTAATTATAGCTCTGTCTTTAGCTATCATCTAGCTTAAAATATTAATTTCAAATGCTGCTTAAAATATAGGAAGCTATGTGCTTGCACTTAGGAATCTCTTTTAGAAGTTTCTGGAGGCTAGACTGCTGGAAGAATTTGGAATTTGAACATGAGAGAGCTCTGTACGTATTTGCAAACCTAAATGCAATGATAATTCAGATGACAACTTGCACTTAGAAAAACATAAAGGAAATAATCTGATTGAGAAGGTTAGTAATATATTCAATTATGCTGTCAACAAAAATATGCTGAATTTAATCTGCTCAAATTTGGCTTGGTAGACTTTGTAACTATCACACTTACAGGAATAAAAGTTGTCTAAAGTTATTATTATTACTATCTGAAGAACTGAAGAATTCTATCTCAAGAATTCAAGATAGTTAGGGGTCTCTATATCTAATGTAGAAGGAACTAATTCAGTTGCTATAACATGTGATTCATAAGCTGAAAATTCAATCAGAATAGATTTAGATGGCTTCATGTTTGAATTGAAATTACTTTGTCTATGCAGGCTATTAAGAATTTGTCTACAATTTCAGTATCTCCAAATTATTACCTTTCAAGCTTCCCAATTACTATTTTCCTCCAGGCATAGTACCTAGGCTCAGTCACTAATGCATGCTTTCTCACAGTGCCATTGCAAAACGTCAATATAGTTCTGGGAAAAAAAGACATCATAATAAGAATTATTAGAATTTATGTAGTACTTTTCATCTTCAAAGTGACTTATAAATATTAATTAGCACTGCCCAAGAGTAGGACCTTATCCAAAACAACATTCAGTTCCAAACTAATGTGTCAACCAGCAAATATTTCAGGCAAGCCCACTTCCTAGTCTTTGATGAGGGTATGGAGAGAAATAGTTTATAGCAGGGTCCTTTCCTCTCTCTTGGAGCTGTGGCTTGCTACCTTTATTCAGAGTTATCAAGTTTTCCATCTCCAGAGATTTCCTCTGAACAAAATAAATACATTCTGAAGTCTAACTAGATTTTAGAGTGTATGTTATGAAAAATAGCAAAAAAATCTAGCATTTCTCTTGTTTCCTAGAAAAATTCTATGTTCCCTAAATTTTACTTGTATTTATTGCATTTGTGCCATGAGTCTATTATTTATCCATCAAGTCTAGATTTTAGGTTAGTTTACTATTGGACTCAGTGATTATTTTCTGAAAAAAAAATTTAAAAAAAGCAAAGAAGTTGTCCCAACAGTGGCCTGTATTAATCACTCAAGAAAGCAAATACATATTGTAAGAATAATTTTCTCTAAGACCCATGTACTATGATCAGGTTGAATATTAAAATCAATAGAAAGCCAGGTGCCAGTATTTTACATGTATAATGTTAAATACTCATAAGGCTGAGAACAGGATTGGAGTTCAAAGCCATGCAGGGAATAAAAGTCAATATGACTCCATTTTCCATTAACAAGCAAAAAGTTGGACTACTGGCCTGGCTCAAATGATACAGTGACAGCCATGGGCAAAGAAGTCCATAGAGTATCAAGTTCTGAGTTCAAGCCTTTGTACTAGGGGAAAACAAAATAAAGAAGATACTCTGATTTCTTTGTTTGAGGTTTTATTTATTTTTTGATTGGACAAATATTTGGCTAAACACAAACAATGAGAGGACAATGAGAGGACTATGGGTGGTAGCTCCTATAATCTATAATCTCAACTCCCTGTGGTATCAGATAAGGAGGATTGTGCTTGTTAGCCAGCTCTGCCTGAAAGTTGATGAAAACCCATCTCAACCAGTAAGACTGATGTGGTGGCTATAATCCCAGGTATGTGGGAGGCTAAATTAATTAGGGGGATAATAGTCCAGATTAGTCTACTCAAAAATATGAGCTGGGTACTGTTGACTCATATGTGTAATCCTATCGACTCAGGAGGCTGAGATCTGAGGATCAAGGTTCAAAAGCATAAGACTCTTATCTCCAATTAACTACCAGAAAACTGGAAGTGGCTCTGTGGCTCACAGTGGTAGAGCACTGGCCTTGAGAAAAAGAGCTCAGAGACAGAGCCCAGGTCCTGAGTTCAAGCCCCATGCCTGACAAACAAAACAAAACAACAAAAACCAAAACAAAACATGATCTCCTGTCTAAAAAATAGCTAGCATAAAAAGTATTATTCAAGTGGTAGAATGCCTTACAAGCATGAGTAACATGCATAACAAGCATGAGTCCCTGGATTCAAACCCAGTACCATCAAAAGGAAAAGAGAGGCAAACCAAAGTCATGGTAAAGCACAGATACACTTAAACACACACACACACACACACACACACACACACACACACACACACACACACACACACACACACAAGACTCATTCTCAATCAATATAAGCTCAGTATGATGGTATACATTTGTCATTCCAGCTACACAGAAAGCATAAAAAGGAGGACTGCTGGATGGATTGTCATGGTATAAACACAAAAGCCTATCTTGAAAAGAACCAAAGCATCAAAGGGTTAAGAACATGGCTTGAGGGGACTTAGAAAGCACAAGGCCCAGAGTTCAAACCTCAGTCCTGCTCCCCTCAAACAGTCAGTGTAGAAATAAATATAGATTTATAACAAGGTAATAAATTACAATATCAGAAGTAGGAAATCTAAAATGACATAGAGATCACCAATGTAGACAGGTATAAAAGTATTGGATTTACCTGCCAGATATAATGATTATTGGATGTGAAATCCACGTGGTTTCCAGGTGATACCTGCTTTGAAAATAGCAGGCATAGTCCTTCCATAAGCCATGCATTATTAGAGGAGAGACACTCATCAGGAAGGATAATAGTGTGGATGACAGATGAGAGAAAATGGAGTTGTGAGAGGTCAACTTTATCAGGGTTGACTTGGAGCTTAGTTACATGGAACCACTTTTCACTTGTTGAACAAGTCTCCCTATCCCAATTCTTGGATTCGTTCCTGGCTGTTTCCAGACATCATCTCATCTTTGCTCTCTCCTGTAAGAAATATGAAAATGAATTATCATGTGGATAATTCTAAGAACAACCCACTCAGTCAATAAAGGGATCTTCCAGACAACCTTGCTGAATGTCAGAGTGGTACTTACTTCATGAAGAAGATTGTCCCGAAGAAACACTGGTAGACAACCACTGATCTCATTGTGTAGGGCCGCTGAGCACCAAGTAGGTAGATAATAGATAATTCCTTTTGCTTCCAGCTATTTTTGGCTTCTGATACAAATAAAGATTGAATTTTCTTTCACAGTATATTAGACAGTTAAGGAAAAGCAGTACCATGTTTCACTGGTGCTGACTTCACACTAGCAGAAGGCAGCCATTCCATGTTAGACAGCTGATAGGATTCCACACACCATTTCAAATACTGTCAATATTAGGTCCTCTAATGCTGAAATGAGTGAAATTGGGGATGTTAAATTACGTGTCTCAGGCCTAAGGGCAAAGATTTCAAACTGAACGACAGGGCATGGGTAAACACTTCTTTAAAGTTTAGGATGGATTGGGGAAAATGTAAATAATAGGATCGTGAATAATGCAGACTCTTAATACTCCAATACTCTACAAACAGATGTAACACTGATAAGACCTGGTTTAGCTTTTGAAGTCATACATAAATGACTGGGTATCTAACTCACTGGATTGGCAGAAATACAGATCTACCAATTTACTTCATTCTCAACCTCTTCCCCTCACTCCCACCATGTCCACTGTGAAAGGAAGACACAGTTTCCTCTCACTGAGTTTAGAACAGACCGATCAAGTGTGGGGATCAGGAATGGTTCCTACCTGAAATCCATCTTTCCAGTGGTTGCAGGGGTTGGTGGGAATGTACGATTTGGGGGAAGAGGAAGGTTTTACACAGTTTTACACAGATACAGATGTGTCTTAGACACACAACTGTTCACTAGCATGTGTCAAACAGGCAGCTCCTGGCAGGATTGAGGACCATGGGCTCATTAATCTGTACTTTGTGCTTGGCAGTGCTCCAGGCCAGGAGCAAGTTGTTCTAACTACAGGAAGGTATTGTGCATGTGCAGCTGATCCTGTGGGGGTATTTTGAAGAGAAAGGAAAATGACAGATTGAACTTTGAAGATTGGGTGACTTGAGGGTTGTCAGGATAGTTGGAATATTTTCAATGCCATTAAAAGTTTGAACCACATTAAGAAGGCAACATGAGTGTGATTCTTTGGTAGGTAGGTCCCCACAACAACAAACACTAAAAAAATTAGAAGTATAGCAGGGCCAAAACCTACCAGGGTTTCATGAAGAAAAAGAGAACTACATAGAATGCAATCTATATTATATTTCCTGAATATGTGAGATAGTTAGGAGGGCTGATAATTGTTCGAAAAGTTTCACCCTAGAGAAAAGTCAATCCACAAAATTTCATTCTAAATCTTAATTAACATAGGATCATGATGATTATGGATTAGTTGGATAAAAATACATTTTAACCAAAATGTAGAACCTGGACAAACTACTCTAGTCCCAAACTGATCTATGGCATAAAAGGAAGTCCACAAATACAGGGTTGCCAATTCATAGTAATTATCTGAAATTCATGCATACAACTTTATCTTAGGATAATATAAAACTCATTTGAAGAGTAAAAATGTATCATAGTAAATTATTTCCTACATATTATCATTGTTAAAGGGTAAATTTTAGGGGTGAATTCATTTTGTTTCATTTATTTCTTTTCCATGAAGCATTTTTTTCTGTCAATATTGTTATGAAAACTTCTAAAAAATGAGTCAAGTAAAACAAACATTTTGTATCTGGACATACATTTCTTATTCCAATCTGATTCAGAGGTTAAAAAATATACCATGCTTTGGAATTATGTCTATTTTTAAACAATCCCTACTACAAACAGATAATCATATTGTATTTCAAATGCATTTGAAATACTGAAATAAATGTTCTGGAGCTTATAAAATGTGCATAGATTTAAACCTACCTCTCATCGTTCATGAGTATTACAGGACATTATTTATATTCCTCATGTAATTAACTTAAACAACAGATCAGTGCCCTGTTCCCAGACTAGTTTAGAACCCTTCCATGCAGGGAGCCATGTGTGGACTTCAAGAATTCCAAAGTGCTTAAAACTTTTTTTTATTAATGTGTCATAGATATTTACAAGATCTTAATAATATACATTTTGTTTTCTTTCCAAACAAGTCAGTATTAAGAATATGTCTTATGAGAGAGGCTGGAGACCACATGGGCAGAATGATTTACTTTCAGAAAACTCCCAAAGATTATGCTTTTATTCATCGTGTAAATGGGTGAATAGCAAAAGAGTAAAAAATCAGAACAATCCACAGGAAATGAGGGCCCGGTCCTAAGACTTGAATTCCTTTGGAACTTAAACCTGCAAAATATGAAAAAAAGGACTTGAGATAAAACAAAATTGCTGAACAGATTGCTTCAAGACACACAATACAAACTGCTATTGCCCTTCTCACGCTCTATTTTATTACATTTCACTTACGTTGTATTTAATTTTAGGAAGTGCTTTTACCCTCTGTCCTCAGGTATCTGTCTTAAAGGTAAAAATGCAAAAGAGAAATGACAGAATGTGTGATACAGATTAATCTGGAAGACAGATTAAAAATGGACCAATATTTGGACAGCTAGCCTTGCACTTGTCAAGAGTTTCATTCTGATGAGTAGTGGCTTCTTCTAGTCAAAATAGAGTAAGTAAATTATTGCTGAGTGGCAAGTGTTGGCCTGCTTAGGGAAGCTCATTGAATTCAATGTAGTAGGGATGCTGCCAGGACCAATGGGTGATGCCCTGCCCTGCATATGGAAATAAGAAGGTGCATGTACTTCATTTACCATTTCCACTCTAAACACACCTTTTAGAATCCATGCAAAAACATCCCATTTTTGTTCCAATCAACTGACTCATGAAATCATGCTGCGGATATCTAGTTGTTTTATGATTCTTCATAAAATTTATTTTTTTAAGTGAGGAAACACGAAGACTATCGATGATAGGCATGTTGGAAATTACTGTCGATGATAGACATGTTCATCACCTCTGGCTCACAATTTAAAAAATGGAAGCATAGCCAATTGCTTTAGTTTTCTTTCTTTTTTTTTTCTCAGCAATTAATCAAGAATCAGAAAATTTCTTAGAGCCTAGATTGCTGGCTGCAGATGCCCGAATTTCAAATCTGCACCAGCATTAGTGACTCAACCTACTTGACATTTTTGGAATCCTAATTTCTTCACTGCTGCTTCCATCTCCCCCATCACTGACTGTTCTTATTTCAATCAAGTAGTCTTCTTCAAACGGAACCAGGAGCTCAGCTGACGTGTTGTTGGTTTCCAAAACATGAGTTTTACTTTGTCTGTTTTGTCGATACAGAATCTAAAGATAAGTATAAATAAAGTTAATAACAGATGTGAGGGTGAGTTGCAGACAACCATGATAGGACACATACAATTTGGGCATATAAATATGTAAGTATTCCTGACATGGAAATATTCTATGGTGTCTTTCTTTAAGCTTATGTGTTCTTAAGGAAAAACTGCTTCTTTGTGAACAGCAGTTCTTGGGAACACCAGTAGATTCATTTCTATTAATTAAATAGTTGGATGTTATCTTCTCTGGTGCATACTGTGACAAGGTATTGTTCAGTTTGGGATTATTTCAACTGTTGACTCTATTCCTTTATCAAGAGTTGATACTCATTACCATGGAAGGAAATGATGTGCTGTGTGTATGCCAAGACGCTCTGGTTAGATTTCCCCTCATACCATTAAAATATCATAGCACCCTGCGGTTGGCATTCTAGAGATGCTACTGGAACATAATCTTTGACTTCTTTCTAAGCTCACAGCTACTATTCAAGTAATATCATAGCAAAGTGTGCCATGTGGAGAAAAGAAATACTGTTCAATGCACACCTTTGCTTTTTGATGTTCCGTGATGAGGCCATACAACCTTTCACTGGAGAATTTGAAGGCAGAAATGGCCTCTGTACAATTAATTTTTTCATCGTTTCACATGGCAATGGTATATCTGATTTCTTGGGAACATGATTTATCTGACTAAAGGGAAAACTACCTACTCACCTTGTAACCCAGCACTTCAGACTCGTTTTCCATGGTTTTCACGTGCTCCCAGTTCAAGCATAACTTTGAGTTTGACAGCTTCCAGGCAATGTTTGCTGGTGGTTGGCTTGGAGCTTTAAGATATAATCGAAGATGCAAATGAGTTGTTATTCAGGGTCCTTGTGCCATGCCTACATCCTTAGGAAAAGCAAACACTGGTGATTCACACAGAATGAGCTAGAATGGTTTTTAATGTTATTTGAAGTATCATCCTAATTCTCATCAGAGTAAGCAAATATGATCAGTTGGGGTGGTCTATTTTCGCAGACTTATGTATTAACAATGGCTTAATGAATGTCCAGGAATAATTTATTAACCATGCCTATTGAGTGTTTTCATTTATCACATGTTCAGAGATGGAAGGTCCTATTATCTAGTGTTTCATTTGGTAATTAATCAATGAGTGTGTGAACCAAATTCAAGTTGTAAACCTTTTATACACACAGACCTACACAAATACATCCCTAGCAGTCTTTTACATTACCACATTAATTTAATGACCACTTTAATTAGTAGTCTTTAACAGTAATGAACACAGAAAATGCAAGATACTTCAAGCAAAAGAATAAATTATGAACAATATAGAGAAAACTTTTTGAATACTTAACACAATGCATCAAATACACACACACACACACACACACACACACACACACACACACACACACACACACACACACACACAGAGCCCAGACATTTCTCTCTCTTCTGCATATAGCCGTGTCTCCTGCATGTTCTTATTGCTGTATAGACCACCTCCATTTAGTCTCAATGTATGTTCCAGAAATCGTAACTGCACAATACCTGAAGTTTGAATTTTTCTATACTCAGGCAAACACCAGACTAAAATTCCTACAGGAAAGTCTATGAATTAATTTAGCCATATATCTATCTTAGGTCAATCAACTGTTCCTGCACACTGAGAAAGATGTATGCTATTTAATATAAATAGAGCTATCAGGAACCAAGAACAGTAAAAAAAAATTATGAAATTATTGATTACCCTCTATAATGTGAACTCTAAACCAAAATTATGCCTTTTAGTTCTTTGATATTAATTTTATATTCTTGGGGGAGAAAGATGGTGGGAAATAGAGAAGGAAAGATATAGAATAACCATTCCAAAGTAACAGATCTAATGCAACTAGAGACAGTATAATCATCTAAATTGAACTTATCCAGCACAGAGCTAATAAGTGACTGAGTTAAATACACATCCTGATCTTTTGGTTTTCAGTCCAGTGCTTGCTCATGACAGCATGCAGCTTCTCAGAGAATTGCACCTACATGATTATTTTTGAGATTAAATAAATAAATAAAAGCAACAACAACAATGAAGAACTAGGAGAGATTTATACAATACTTCAGCCATAAAGCTGAGGCAAAGATAAAACTGTCCAGAAAGATGTTTTTAGCATATACACATATACGTATACATATATACGTATATGTATATATATATACGTGTATATATATGTATACATATATACATGTATACATATATATGTATACATGTATATATATATATATATATATATATATATATATATATATATATGGGAAGCCAAATGAGCATAATAATATTTAACTCTTTACAATGCTGATAGCAATGGAAATTACTTCATTTGGAATTTTGCACTGACTGTTTTCCAATCTCTAATGCATTCCTGGACTATTTTGATCTTATTGCATATAGGCAATCTTACACTGCTGACCCCTGTTCCATTTGTCTCCCATGCCCATCACTCTTCTTCATGAAGTCATTTTGACACGCTTGGTATATGATGGATTGACAAGTGTTTCTCCATATTCTCATGGCACTCAGCTTATGTTTCCTAGGGATTTGTCATGTGGAGTTACCGCAGCTCTTGGCAGCATGTTTCTCTAAATTTCTTGTGGATGTGTTCCTTGGTCTACTCTTTTTTAAAATTTTTTATTATGAAAATACCGTACAGAGGAGTTACAATTACATGGGCAAGATAATGAGTACATTTCTTATCTTTCCATATTCCGCCCCCCCCACCCATATCCCACCTTCTCCCCACCCCCCACCCCGGCCAAAGTTGTAAAGTTCATTTTTCAACATAAAGACATGTACATCTCATTGTTGCAATGGGTCCACCTGTATCCCTATTTAAATGATTTGTTTTTTCCCCTTCCCCTCCACAAATTATACCTTGGTCTACTCTTAACAACAATCACTAGCACAATGATTAGTGAGTGAGTCGGGGCACACAAGTCAAAGGTCTTTAGTCACTCACTAGAAGAAATCAGCTTCCTAATGAAAACTGCTTAGAAAGCTTGTATCTCACGGCCGTTGTGATTATGCACTGGAATGGGGGCTGTTCAGAGGTGACTGAGTGTAACCCGTCCATTACCTATGCTTCCCTGTGATCATGGCTAACACTCAGGATCACTGCCATGATGGGACTATAGCAACCCATTTATGAGATAGACTAGGCCAATGGGATTGACTATGTCCTGGAATGTTTCTCTGCAAATCCAAACCATATAGACTTCATGTTCTGTGATTTTAAACAATTGATACTTGCCTGTCAATGCACTGATGTCTTCTAATGGACTGATTCCAACAGGAAGTTTGTAACTGTCTTTCCTTATTTTTCAAGAAGCATCTCAGCCATAAGCAACCTAATTTGCTATCTACTATACTCTGGATTCATTTATTTGATCTTTGTTCTCTAAGCACTAACAATAACAACACAATACAATCAATAGAGAGAGGATAAAAAAGTCTTTCCTTCAACAGCAATGGTAGTGATGAATTCTAAAAATTATATTTATTGTGGTGTCTTTTGGTTGTCTGACTATTTTAGAGGTAACATATTGCTTTCTGCACTATGCATACAGTATATTGAAGAAGCAACTGGTAAGGAAGCAGAGAGTTGGATTTTACCAACTTCTTAGACTACTTTTGTGACCTTGGCAGTAACCATGGCATTTACTTGTCTGCATTTGTTACTTCATTTATCAGGAAGTAAAACATACTACAGGTTTAAAAAAAATACAAGACAAGTTCTATGACTACTGAGTATGTTGGTATGGCTAGTGAAGTATATGGATTATCTACAATACTGTATTTGTCTTGCTTTGTAGGGGAGGTGGGATGAAAAGTTTGGTTTTGAAGTCAAATAGATTTGAATTTGGCAAGAGTCCCAGTATTTGTATCTATGAAATGAGATTGATAACTCCCACTTCATAAAATTCTTAGCTTATATGAAATAAAATATAAAACATTCCATTTTCATTAGTGGTACATATTAGAAATCTCAGGAACTGCAGTCAACGGCAGCTCTCTCTGTGATGTTATGACAAAAACACTCTTTTGAATTGTGCTTAACGTGGATTGTCACCCAAAGTAGGATCCTCAAGTTTGCAAATGATTCACTTCTTAAATATAATTAACATACATTCACGATTGTGCCTAAGTGGCATTGCTCTTACCTGAGCTCTTTATGTGCTTTGAGAAAGGAAGATAAAATGACAGCTCAGCTAATTATCTGGGAAGTTTTCGTCGTGTGAAGCCTTTCTCATCTTTATCTATGGGTACTTTTTACGAAGTTACTGCCATATATCTATTAAAAAAATCTAATAAAAAAACTGCAGGTTGCTTTAGATGGTTATCACCTTAACATCGGCACTCTTAATTCTGGATAGATGGGCTGATTAAAGTATATTCCATATGTCTCTAATAAGTTAAAATTTCTGACACCTAAAACATAAGTCACTGTCCCATGAAAATATGAAAACCCATGTCATGACGTTCAGACCAACTTTTTGAATGGTAAACATAACACACAAGCCCCTCTTCTATTTTGGTTTAATTTTTGCAGGCAATTTCCCAGAGACAAAATCATTTTTTCTATTAATCAAATGACAGAGGAACATTAAACTAGCCCTCCACAGCTCTAATGGCTTCCCTGTAATCAATTTTTCTGTAGATGGCATTTATATTCAGCTGTAGTTCACACTGTGAACTCAATTCAAAAACAACTTCTTATGTTACACTTCTAAGTAACAGCATGGGGTTGACATTTGGGAAAGAGAGAAAGAACATAAGTGTAAGATGGAATAAAGGCTTAATGTTTCCTTTATGTCTAAATATGGATTGATTGCATATTTACAACAAGAAAGAATCTAGTACAGCCTGCTAGTCAGTCAAAGTCAGGGGCCAAATTGAGACAAAATTTGCAAACACTTTGTGCTACTCTTGCAGAATAGGACTGTCTACATAAGCAGTGTTTTGTTTGTTTTATGTTCTTTTTTCCTCTTGCAATTGATGTAAATATTTTTCCATGCTGTCATAGTAAATTTAAATCACATGCAAGCGTTGTCTGCATGGCTCACAGTAGATTTGCTTGTCTCCTCAGTTGTCTTTTAGAAACGCATGGTTTTCACTTAGTGTGGTACTCATGATTATTTCTTTAATGGTAAAAATACCACCGTTATCATCCTTGATAGTAATAACTGCATTTTGAGGAACTTTATGGAGCTGGAGTCATGCTCAAGCGATAGAGTCCTTCCTTTGCACGTATGAGACCCTTCTCTACCATCAAATACAAACAAACAAAAGAAGTTTTAGCTTTACATGAGTTATTCCTTAATGTGGAGGTCCTTTTGACCTGTAGCTCTCCAGAACTCTTATGTCATATTCAATTATACAGCCTGGCTCACAGAAGGTATACCTTCTTACAAGCATCTCTGCCTCTTGTTTATTTTGTTTGTGGTATTTTTTCCACAGTTTATTACTTCATCTCTTTGTCTTTCCCTTGTTTTAGATTATCTCCCCACTTAAAATTGACAAAGGCAAAAATCCCTGTGTGTGGCTCTTGGGAGGTGCTATTTCTTGACTGGATGAATGAATGACCTTATTTCAAAAAGAAAAGTTCTGTCTTCTGTTTGGTGAATCATAATGGGAATTTTCCTAAGTGTGAGTTCTGCATTTTCAGACTTTACAATGAAAGATCAGATAACCAGATTGAAAATCTTGATGATGGCGGTCTGAAAGTGTGATGGATGTATTTTTTTTTTTTTGGCTGCCATTATTCAGAGGTAATTTTGATGTCATCTCAAGGATAAGGGAAATCAAGGTCCAAGGACAGCACTTGAATCAGGACTACCTTCAAGATTTCATTAAAGCTATTTCTCATCTAGGCATTGGGTATCCTTCCAAGATCCTTAATGAAAATTTCTGCAAGAAACATAACAACCAGAAACTAGCTGGGCTTTCCTACTTTAAAAAGATGTTAAAGATCATGAAATCACAATGAAAGGCATATAATACAAGTAATCACGCCTAAACCCTCAATGTTTGTCAGTCTCAGAGTCACCTTGGTATGTGCTACAGTAGACCTCAGACAAATCTCTAAGAGTTAGGACTATCAGTTCTGCTTTTCCTGTGAGAAAGTATTTCAGAGTGATCAAATAATTAGACCTGTCACACAGACGGTATATGGCAGATCCTAGATTCACACCCAAACTTCTCTCCCTCTGGATTCCCATTCTAGCTACAGCACTGATTTGCAGTGGGCCAAAGTTATGGGAATCAATGCTGATCAATGAAAATACATTACAGAGGAAAATCTGGGACATTAATAGAGCAATAGAAAGGACATTTCACTGTAACACGAATGGCAAGGATATTTTTTATAAATAAAATCTTATTGAGGCTTTATGTATTTCTTATATGTGAAAACTGATGTAAATTAGCACTTCATTTTTTTAGGCCTGAATAGGCCTTAAACTAGCCAGTCTTATTATGTATAATAAAAGTTGACTTGAGTCTTGGCTCAGCAAATATACTAAAATATCTGAAAATTTATCAGAATACCTGTATCCAGGTTTTTACAAATACTATTCTTGCAATTTGGGTGCTGGTAGTTTATACCTGTAATCCTAGCTAAGATATGAGGATTGCAGTTCAAAGATAGCTTGGGCAGGAAAGACTATGAGACTATTATCTCCAATTAACCATCCAAAAAGAGCCAGGAGTGGAGCTGAGGCTCAAGTGGTAGATTGCTTAGCTTTGAACAAAAAGCTCAAGGATAGCACCCAGATCCTGAGTTCAGGCTCAAGACTGGTACTATACTATATATGCTATATATGCTATATATGCTATATATATATATATACACATATATATATCATACATATATATACTATAAATATTATATACTATATTATATATAATCCTTAGAACTGGCAATAGCTATATATATATATACATATATATATATATATATGCACACACACAGACAACACACACACACACACACACACACACACTCACTCCTTACAGATTTCTAATCACCCTTGATTTTGTGTGAAATAGCAAATGAACTTCATGAAGTGTTTTTGTCACTTTGATGCATCTCAACCAGCAAGAATTAAATGTCTGAGCACTCTAATCGGAGATTTCTATCCAGAAATTCAGATTAGCTAAATACTCCAGAAGAAGCATCAAAGCAAATCATAACAAAGTTACTGACATTGTCTTCATTGACTTAGCCCATCGTGTAAAATAGGAAGGAAAATAGAGCTGCATCTGTAGCCAACCCATCCCTTAGAATGGCTTAGAGCCCATCCTGTCTTAAGCTAGGTAAAGTATAGAAAATCTGGTTCACAGATTCCTAGTATAACCTCTATACACAGACAACTCCTAGAAGCTATTCCTTCATTTGTTTCCTTCTTTTAACAATTCTAAAACACTTCATGTTTTCCAAGGTTCTCTCATTATCAGTTCTTTATTTGTGCTTCATTGACAATGTAGAAAGATGATAATGGAAGATTTCCATTTAATTATAGCCTCATACTTGTAATTCTAGCCACTCAGGAGACAGAGATCTGTGGACCACAGTTCAAAGCCTGATCAGGCAGCAACGTCCATGAGACTCTTATCATCCAGTAATTACTAAAAAAGGCAGAAGTGGAGCTGTTGTTTAAGTGCTAGAGCACTGGGCCTGAGCACAAAATCTCAGGGACAAGGTTCAGACCTGTGTTCAAGCCCCAGAACTGGTAGAAGCATGAAAGAAAGAAAGAAAGAAAGAAAGAAAGAAAGAAAGAAAGAAAGAAAGAAAGAAAGAAAGAAAGAAAGAAAGAAAGAAAGAAAGAAAGAAAGAAAGAAAGAAGTAAGGAAGGAAAGAAAGAAAAAAGGAAAGGAAGAAGGAAAGGAAGGAAGAACAAACAAATGAAAAAAGGTAAGAAAGAAAGGAAGGAAGGAAGGAGAGAGACAGAAAGAAAAGACAGTAAAAGAAAGGAAAGGAATGAAGGAAGGCAGCAAGGAAGGAAGGAAGGAAAAAATACAACATAACAAATGTCATGTCCTCGCCTCAGGTCACAAGTCAGTGACATGCAGAGAACTGGTTTTTGGAGGCTGGTTCAAGTTTTTCATGTATACCTAGAAAATTTGTTAATTAGGGCTTGTTGACTGGCATAATTTTAAGTTCCATTCATACATGTATAGAAAAGAAGTAACCTTTAATATCACTGATTTTCAAATATTTTTCAACTGGCTGTACTTTCTTAATATACAAGAGTAAAAGAACAAGACAAGTTAATACTCAAGAGTTCTTGCTTTAATGTAACATCAGAAGAGTTTATTTTGATTACTCCCAAAGAGTTTTAACAATTAAGGCACAAATGTTTTTGACCAACCAACCAATTGGTAAACTGATGGAACAGACATTGACGAACAGTATGTTCCTTGTAATACATAAACCTCATGCTCTGGGTACTTACGAGACTTTTTGGTAGTGATGTTGACTGGGGGGCTTGAGGGCCCTGTCCCAGCAGTGTTATAAGCTCGAACCGAAGCAAAGTAGACCGTATTAGCTTTCAGCCCTGTGATGTTCTTGGTTGTGACATTACCACTGACTCTAATCCTACCAATCATCGATTCCTTCGAATCATCTGTCCAGTATAAAATCTGATTATTAAAAATAAAGAATAAACAAGTCATTACTTTTCAACAACTACCAAATGCAAGGAGGTCTGGGAATGTAAAAAACAAAACTTGAGTTTTCAATTAAAATGGCAATATCAATCCCAACAAAATTCATCACAGCTGAACACTTATAGAATGGAAAGAATAAATCGTGTATGTGGATAAACAAATATGATGAAATTTCAGAGAACCTGGGCTTTTGAAGAGTACCAAAATAATTTAATCCAAGAACCATCTAATTTATGAACTATATAACTATATCTACTTTAACAAAGGACACGTAAGAAAGACAGGTCAAAACAGGTTCCATGTCATCAATCAAATTTTTACATTTTGCAACCTTACCATCTCTTACAGTGTTCTTTGAGTCACAAGTAAATCAATAGTTCACCTTATACTGATCAGTTGCTATGCATTCTTGTTGTTATAAGAGATATTAGAACAAGACAAAAGAATATAGAGTTTAGTTCTAGTTTGGATGTTAGAATATATGTGTGAAAAGAAAGCATAGAAGGCAGTCCAAAGAAGAGATAAAAACATGAAGAAAACCTTTGCTGATTGGTGAAGAGGGGGATGCAGATGAGGTGTGAAAAATAAGCAAGGTTCACCTTAGAGGTATGGCCTTCTAGGCACAGACTGGGTATGATAGTTATCATATGAATAGAAAAGTTTGTTTAGATTAGAGGATTCATGAGAATGAAAAATAATGGAAGGATGGGCTGGGAAGGTGGCTCAGTGGTAGAGTGCTTGCCTTGCATGCATGAGGCCCTGGATTCAATTCCACAGTACCACATAAGCAGAAAAAGCCAGAAGTTGTACTGTGGCTTAAGTGGTAGGGCACTAGCCTTGAACTGAGAGTTGGGGGACAACGCCGAGGCCCAGAGTTCAGGCCCTACAACTGGCAAAAAAATAAAAAAATAAAGAAAAATAATGGAAGGGAAAAATGGCAATGATTAGAATTGTACTTTTATTGTAGCTTTAAAACACAAAAAAACACGTTGTCTATTTTGTGAATTGTTGTACCTTCAAATGGTAAATAATTAATAACTAATAGTATTTCCCTTTCCACATTCTCATCTCTTAACTTTGTGAGAACAGTGTCACAAATACATGATTTACTTCATTCTATATTGAGTAAACAAATCAGAATTTACCAGAATTCTGATAGAAACTGAATTTTTTTGGTCATTTGGCTCCCTTTTCAGAGATGATTACATTTTTTCCCAAGTTACATTCCAGTTTCCAGAGCAAATTTCTCCGTGAAATTTTTCCTACAGTTTAAGATCATCAGGATTTGACTTCATTTCTCCCTATAAACTGGAATGGATGCATTTTGAGTATTTAATTTTGATAAACTTCCTTATCACTTAAAAAATCATATTGTGTCAAGAATACTTACCATAAAATCTCTCCTAAGAAATTCCACCTTTATAATAACAATTTATCAAAAAAAACCTCTATAAACAAAATCAGTGAATGATGGTTGATAAGAGCTGCGACATTATGTAGCACCTCCCTAGAACGTTCTCATCCTACTTATCTGAAAATGTATGCCTTTCTTTGTGGCCATTATTTACCAATTAATTTGCTTAAGATCACCTAGAAAGATGCCTTTCCCTTCATTTTTTTTCTTTTCCTCTTTCTATATTACTATAGTTTCGATCTGGAAACTTCCAGTGTTTTGGGATCTTGGTAATCAGCCCTGGATCTATTGGGTGATGGCAGAACCTTTAGCAGGTGGGTCTTAGTGATAGGCATTTATGTCGTAGAGAACATGTACTGAAAGAGGTCCTGAGACCCTGAACTCAATCCCTGTTTCAGTACAGATATTGTTTCTCTGTTTCCTGTTTCCCAGCTTACTCTGCCAGGAGTTCCTACTGTGCCTCTTCAGCACAGGCCACAGAACTAGGGGTGTAATCCATAGATTGGAATTCTCTACACTGTGAGCCAAATAATTCTGGCTTTAAGTTGAGTCAGGCATTTTGCTATAGAAAGAGACAGCTCACTAACGGAGCTGTGAGTCCATGCTAAGAGCTGGGTTTGTGATCCAGAACTGCATACAGGAGCTATTGGGTGGTGAGCTTGTGCATTCACAGGGAAAGTCAAACCAATATGGATTACCTCATAGCCCAGCACTCTTCCAGTGTTTCTATTCCAGGCAATAGCATTCCAAGAAACTTCCATTTCAGAAGCAGAGACACTCTGGACCGAAGTTCCTCTTGGAGCCAGTTGAGGTTCTACCATCAGATAAAAGATATTTTCACCTTGGACAGCCCAAAACGCCAAGCACATACATAAGACTCAAGGAAAATCATTCCAGAGCTGAGGACAGCTTACCATCTTCCCCTGAGTAGACAATGGATACGGTACTCAAGGATCCTTCTCCTTCATTATTATATACACCCACTTTGACTTCAAAGGGAGAGAGGGGTGTGATGCTTTCATTTCTGTAAACAAACCTTGAAGATTCCACAAGTGCTACTCTTTCTTTGGTCCAGGTTGTTGAGCCAACTGGCCGTAGCATGATGAGATATCCAAATCCCTCGCCATTTTGTAGTTCTTCTGGAATGGACTTGGTCAAAAGGAGATCAATCATTGAGTATGTGCAAAAACAGTTCACTGAGTTATTATAATATTTACTGACTGTCATTTTTGCAGATATAGTTATGGATATTTGCCCTATTTAGTGGAGTATTGGAGAAAATACTTCTATTTGGAATGTCAATTAGGAAAATGATCCCAGCCAAAGGCACTCAGATAAATAATTGTTTTCAAATAGAAATATAAAACATGTTTTACAAATTTATATTTTTCTTTGATGGCTCATAAATTGCAATAATAAAATGATTCACAACATTGCAAGATTTTATAATAGGAGCTACACCATAATTTTCAAACAAAAAATGCATAAAACAACTTCCACTAAATCTAAAGCATATATCTTTATTAAAAACATTAGGGTATATTTTTTCTGACATAAAAAATACATTTCTAATTCTCACAGAAATCAAATTCTATAAAGTACACTTAAAACTACAAATGTATTTAAACTACAAAACAGAAATAGATACAAGTTTCATCAGAACTCTTCAGATATAACAGTTATAGTCAAGCAAATGAAAATAGTTTTGCTTGAATTTCAACAAACCTTCCACCTGATTAGAACAAACTTATACTTCAAAAAACAATGGAATTGAGTTAGCTTTTCCAAAGCAAATGCTCTGTTGTCTTATCGATAGATAATGAGAGATAGATAAATATTTTGATGAATAGATATAGCTATTTTCTAGATATTATACACACTTATTCAAATTGGTTCTTGGAGACAAGGTAGCACAAATTGACTATGACCTTGATAAATAGCCTGATCTAGCCTAAAATTCATGATTCTTTTGCCTTTGCCTCCTGAGTACTGGAATCACAGGCATGAACCACCATATCCAGACTATATTGTAAATGTTGATCAACTAGCATAGATCTACCTGGCAAAATACAATGCTCTAAGTTCCTCATGCTTGCAATACTGTTCCTAGTGTTTTCTTTATCCATGGAAGTAAATGTACTGTATCACATTATCCAGCCATTTGGGCCATTATCTAATTACCAGCCCCATGCACTGGCACCAAGAGCACCATCTTGGGTCAACATACATGAAGATTTCTGGTACAGACTTTATAGCCAGTAGCAAAGAACAGACCCATTCAATTCCTCCTGTTTACAGGGCTTGCAAATGAAACCTAGAGGGCAGTGGTAGGAATACCCCATGCAGACAATAATAGAAAATATTCAGTAGCAGGGTCACTGGGACAGTAGAAGCTAAGAGAAATGGAGCTGTGGGCTGGGAAGGTGGCTCAGTGGTAGAGCGCTTGCCTTGCATGCTCGAGGCCCTGGGTTCGATTCCTCAGCACCACTTAAGCAAAAAGAAAAAAGCCGGAAGTGGCGCTGTGGCTCAAGTGGTAGAGCGCTAGCCTTAAGCTGAAGAGCTGAGGGACAGCGCCCAGGCCCAGAGTTCAGGCCCCATGACCGGACCCCCCAAAAAAGAGAAATGGAGATGCATTAGAGAGGGAGGAGATGGAACTCAGGTAGCAGACAGTTGCTCCTGGCTGAAGGAAAGGATATGGAAAGACAAATACAACAATCGAGGTGGGGCTGAATTGTGAGCACCGCTACTGACAGTTTCCTAGAATTCCTGTGCAGGGGACAGTGATGAATGATGCTCAGCTTCTCCATTTGACCTGCTTGCTTGGTTGCAGGGACTTTTTCCTGTCCTCATTACTTTCCATGTAGCTTTACAATAAATCCCCATTAACCGAGATGACCTCAGCGGGTCTCTATTTGCTGCCATGTGGAGTATGGTAACAAATACAGAAAGTGAAAGATGAAGGAAAATGCAGCTGCTGAAATCTGGGAAGAACAATGCTTCCCTCTATTAACACTTTTTGTTCTGACAAGAAAAACAGGATGAAAAATTAATTTTGAATTGGGCACTGGTGACTCACACCTACACGGCTAGATACTCAGGAGGCTGAGATCTGGAGATCCTTTCTGGAAGCTCTAGACTTAGCTTTAATTAATCAGCAAAAATGCCAGACGAGGAGCTGTGGCTCAAATAGTAGAATGCCATTCTTGAGAAAAAAAAAGGTAAAGGCTGGAGCTCAGGCCTTGAGTTCAAGCCCCGGTGACTGCACAAAAATTTGAATAATTTAGAAGAGGTGTAAGAGGATTTGACTATCTTGCTAGAGCCTTTGATTTAGTTCTTCTGCTCTTTTGATCTGGTGGATAATGATTCTTTAATGCATCACAGTTGGTAGAGGACTCTTACTTTTGTTACAAGTAAGGTAAATGTTCTTTTATATTAAGACAAATAAAGGTAAATGTTCTTTCATTAAGAAAGATCTGAGTGGAAGATAAGCAGTTTAAACCAGAACAAAAGAGACTCACATAAGTTTTTCCTTTTATTTTTCTCATATGGACAGAGAGTAAAAGATAAAGAAATTTATGTAGCCATTTAAGAGCACCAGAGAGGTTCTCCCTCTAAGCAATTAAAATTGATAAAGTATAATAATATAATTCCTAACCACAGTATCTGTAAGAACTCAATCTTTAGTATAAACCAAGGTTCCACAAGCAAAGCCATTCTAGCCAAGTCTGGCATGTAGCCTAGTTTTCACAAATCATGGCTCCTGATTTATCTACCTGCTTTTAAGCTACAGACTGTCAAAAAAAACCCACATGGTTCACAATGTTGAGTATTTTCACCCTCTGTCTCTACATAAAAATTGTGCTCACTATTTCTATTTAGCTTCTACTTAATCATACTCCATCCTACATAGATAATTTATAATTGCATTTAATAGGAGACATTTACCACAAGCACCTCAAACTTGGAAACAATAAATATGAGCAGATAGTAATATGCATTTTGTGTCTATTAATTTTGGTTTGGTTTGTTCCCAATAATTAGACATGATATGAAATGTGTGGGATGGACAATTGCTAATTCCTTAAGAAAAACAATATGGTTAGTGTTCTTCTCTCCTGTTGTGTAAACCACACAAAAACAATTATCTACTAAACTTTAGGAATCTAGGGCTATGGCAGAGAAAAAAAGAAGCATGAAATCAGCAAAACTCTCTGGACAAGATAATGAAAGTGTTTATGTGGCCTTGGAAGGACACTGAAAACTAAAAGACTTCCTCAGCATTAAACAAGAGTAATTCCCCAGTGAGATTCAATGAGAGTTACTGTTTTACAGCAAATATTGTCAAATGGTCAAGAATAATACAATTACTTCCTACTTAAGGCAGATGTGCAGGAGTTCCTGCTTTTCCCTATTTAGGACCAATTAAAGGTCCTGAATGAGAGGCCTGTGTTCAAATGCTCCACTGCCCAGTGAGGCACATGTGTAAGCTCCTTTTCCTTATCTGTATCTGGTTTCCCAGCCCCAGAATTGTTGTGGGGACTAAATGGCATAGAATGGTCAGTATGGCACCCACAAATCAGGCAGAGCATGGTGAATATGCTTTCCCTCCTACTTAGCCTTGAGATTTCAAGTTACATACAAACCAGAGAAGATGGAACGCATTCTACACCCTACTCTAGGCCCCCAAAGAACCGCATGAAATGAGACATCCAGAAATAAGGATGACTTTTAGGGTAGCTGTACCCCATGTTTGCTTGTGATTGCTTTCTCGCATATAAAACTGGGTTACTGATATATGTCTCTCATTCTCACTCTCTTTTTCCCTCTCTCTCTCTTTGTCCATCTCTCTCTCCCTCTATTTCTCCCTCTTTCTCTCTCCTCTTCTTCTTCTCCCTCTTTCCCTGTCCCCTCTCTGTCCCTCCCTCTCTCCCTCCCTCCAGTCCCTCCCTCTCACCTCTGAACTTTGTGACAAATAAAGCACTGTATTTCTAAAATAGGACTTTATCAGAAACCAGTGGCTCATGCCTGTAATCCTAGCTACCCAGGAGGCTGAGATCTCAGGATCGAAGTTCAAAGCCAGGCGGGGTAGGAAAGTCTGTGAGGCTCTTATCTTCAATTAACCACCAGAAAACCAGAAGTGGCATGGTGGCTCAAGTGGTAGAGCACTCACTGGCCTTGAGCTAAACTGCTAAGGGATAGCGCTCAGGCCCAGAGTTCAAGCCCTGAGCCGACATAAAACAAAAAATAACCAAAACCTAAAATAGGATTTCTTGGTCTTTGGAGCGTGATAATTCTTGGCAGAGGGACCTTTCCGGTGTCTATGGTATTTAACATCATCTTGGCTTGTTTACCTGCCATATATAATCTAAAAATATGTCTCTAGCCACTCTAACGTATACACCAATGATAAATACATCCCTGCTTCCCAATAAGGCTCACTTTTATATGTATTTCACATGTCGCTATTTATTTAAAACTGTCATGGTCTTCTTATCATTAGGGATAAGTTCAAAATGTCTCAGGATATAGCCACGTATTTCTACATTTCCACCAAGCCAAAGTCAACAAGCTCCATCCTCTTGCCAACTTCTAGTTACAAGAGACAGGTTCTAAAAGAGATATCACATGGTCTGTATTTTTTAGGAATTCAGGAAATGCAGGTACTTTAAACCAATGAATGCCTTGAAATTTCTAAAGTTGAGAAAGCTCTTTGGAACTTATGATGGTAGAATGAAGAAAGAATGTGTAGTGGGCCTGTACTGACCTTCACCAAGTGTGCAACAAAGGTATTTGTTTACTGAGGGCCTTGAACCCTTTCAAGATTCTTCCCATAGAATGCCAAGGGTCCCAAGAGTCTGGCCTAGGAGTACCAGAACTTAGAAATTGAGGAAATTCTTCAGTTGTTACTTGGATCTGTATCAAGGGATTATAAAGATCTTCTGGAGAACATCCCCTAAAACTCTACAAAATACCAACCTCTGGTCATTTGCTGTACTTGGTAAATGCCAAAAGCAAATGACAAATGCATTAGAAAACACTCTTTTCCACACACCCCGCCCCTTGTATTGAGCTCACACCACCTATTCGGAGCGCTACAGTGGTAACACAATGAATGAAAGAAAAAAAGAGAAATGTAAAAGAAAAAAAGATAGAGGACTTAGTATAATTCATCCCATTTCATTTTATAGAATTCTACTCTATTGTAAGTCTTGAGCTACTGGAAATGAGCAACTTTAGATTGGTGAAAAGTGTAATATTTAAGACAATAAACCTGAATAAAAATTTAAAATCAGTAACAACATGAATCTATATGTTGATATTGAATACAATCACTGGAAAAGTGATTCCATGTACCTAACTTTTCATGCCAAGGTAGGGTAAGAATGAGATGCTGAATGCAAAGATCAATGTTAGGACAATAATTCCTTTTTGCTTATATTCTTCCACAATAAAAAAATCATAAATCAAACTGTGCCTAACTCATCTTGTCATAATGAAAAGTTTCCTGACCAATGCTCTATAGATTTTGAAATTGTTTCCTTACATTTAAATTGTGCTGAGGGGCTGGGAAGGTGGCTCAGTGGTAGAGTGCTTGCCTTGCATGCATGAGGCCCTGGGTTCGATTCCTCAGCACCACATAAGCAAAAAGAAAAAAGCCGGAAGTGGCGCTGTGGCTCAAGTGGTAGAGCGCTAGCCTTGAGCTGAAGAGCTGAGGGACAGCGCCCAGGCCCAGAGTTCAGGCCCCACGACCAGACCCAAAAAAAAAAACAAAAAAACAAAAAACAAAATAAATTGTGCTGAGATAGTCACATTCTCTGACTTGAGCAGAAGGAAACATTTTCTAATACTAATCCCTAAATAATTCATCATAAAGATGATGTATTTTTATTCCACATATTTTTAGATACGTTTAGGAGTGATCAAATAAACCCTTTTTTTTTTTGTTGTTTTTCAGTATGTCTCCTGGCCAGCTAAATCTTTTTTTTTCTTTTCAAAAGAACTCAGTTGGACAGAAAATTACCTCCCACGTAATGACGAGCTCAGATCGACTTCCTCCGCCTCCATTGATGTTCGCCGGAGCCACAACTGGGACTAAAAGCAACCGAGAGGAATGTTGGAAGGCAATTAATGGAGGGATGTCTTCATCGGGATGAAATTTTGTTGAGGAATTTTACCTTGTGAAATCTCACTCAGGCACACTCTGAGAGTCTTGCATTTTTAATGAACATAAATTATGTTTACACACATCCAAATTTCTAAGAGAGGACACAGTTGTGTTTGATACATGAGCACCCTGGCTGCAAAATTAATTAAAAATCGAGTAGCATCATGTATTTGACATTATTATGCATCATCTCCTAATTGGCAAAATGATGTCCCATTCAGATGGTTAACAGGGACACTGTTGATTTAGTGCCTAATTATACAGTTGTGCTATAAACAAGTTACCGATGCAGTATATTAATTCATTATTTTTTGTCAATAAACTAAAAATTATTTTTGTCTTTGTGAGTCATCAGAATATTTGAACATTTAAACTTAAATTTTTTCAATGTTAAGAGATTATTATTATGTAACACTACTGTCTGAATCTCAGGTCTCTTCCGGTCCTTGCAAAGGCAGTGTTTGTGGAAATTTCCATTGTATCCTTACATCTAATGCCCTAGTGGAACAAGCAGGATTATTCTGGTCAATTACAAACAATATGTCCTTCAACTCCACCCTGGTGAGGACTACTGTGATGAATGATAGTGCAAGACATATTGTAAAACTGAGGAAAATTGTGAGTGTATGCAGTGAGGCTGCAGTCACACACATGGGAGTATTAAAATCATCATTTTCCTTAATACAACAACAAAACTATCTTGAATCTGTGATGGATAGTGGGTAAATTTCCTAGTATGCTTTTATTGTATTGCATTATAATGAATGTGTATGTATATGTATAGACATTATGTGTGTGTGTGTGTGTGTGTGTGTGTGTGTGTGTGTGTGTACATATAGACATTTTTGACCAGTATCCATTAGAAGACATAGAAGTGTCTGGGTATGGTTGCAAACTGGTAGTCAGGGGTTAAAATATATTAGTCTTAACTGCTTACTATGTAGATAGTGCCTAAGCAAATCTAGGTCTTGATTGATTTTTTTTCCTCTTCCATTAAGATGTGTGACATGATAGAGATATAGTAATATGACTGCCCAATAGATATTATCTACATAGAAATACACATAATTTTGCACTTGAATTATATACTATATATACATTATAAAATTAAACGTTACTTGAACCTAAATGATCATTTCTTTAAAATTTTCTAATACCTTTCATCAGAAGAAACACAAATCAAGGTAGAGCCTACATATTTGCTAGATTTGTTGTACTTGGAAGTTCATAGTGACACTATTCCAGGACCTTTGCAGGGTTTAGCTATGTAAAAAATGTATTTTTTAAATGACAATTTTATTCTCTCTGGAGTTTCCAGTGCCCTGAGAAACATAAAGTACTCTTTCTATATTCAATTTTAAAATCACCTCTGTGAAAATGGAAACCACATTAAGAAATTAGCATTTGCTACTTAAGAGAGGGAGAGAAAAGGGAGAGGGAAAGAAGGGAGAGAGAGTGAGAAAGAGAAAAGAGAGAGAGAGAGAGAGAGAGAGAGAGAGAGAGAGAGAGAGAGAGAAAGAGAGAGAGAGAGAGAGAGAGAGAGAGAGAGAGAGAGAGAGAGAGAGAGAGAGAGAGAGAGAGAGAGAGAGAGAAAGAGAGTCACAGATCCAGAGAGAGTGGAGAACTTGAGTATTATTTACAATGTTAGGAAAATCGATCTGAATACCCTGTCTTACTGCACAGGAAACTATTAATGGTCAGAAGGTAGCATGCAATCTTTACTAGAAGAACTTCAGTGTCTTGATCAGACTTATAAGAGTTAGCATATTTCAAGTTAGCTATAAACAAACAACTGGAAACTAAAGCTGATATCCAGAGGATTACAGTTGGAGATTCTGGCCCAGCAGTTCTATGGTAAGTCCTGGAAGTTTCTACTTCTATATAACTCAGCCGATCTTCACTTATCATGGCTAAGAACCACTGCTATTTGGAGACTCTTGGTCAAAGAAGTCCACAGTTCATGTATCAAACCTCAACTTGGCCAAAATAAAACCTATCTAATGTCCTGTTGATTACTTTGCTCCTCTGTAAGACTTGCAGCATAATTTAACTGAATACAATTCCTGCCAAATATGTTTTCTCTAGCATCATCCCTTGGATGAAATATGATGTTATGGCTGGAAATAAGCTCAGTTGAGCAGAACATGTAACTAACATGGGAGAGAGTTGGGTTTAACCTGAAAAAATACAGGAAGGAAGGAGGGAAAGAAGGAAGGAAGGAAGGAAGGAAGGAAGGAAGGAAGGAAGGAAGGAAGTAGATCATTGACATCTGCTTATTGAAGTCACTTATATTTGTTCAGCTAATTTAGCAACAGCAAAAGGATTCCTTTTTTACATAAGTGAGGACGAATGTGATCTTTGTGAGCTGCACAAATCCAGCAGGGCTTATGTTATCCTGGATGTGAAAGTTGGGATGGAACAAAGATGATCCCATGAAAAGAGCTTAAGTAGACATGAGTTACAGCCAGGTTCCACTTGTGTTCTGCTGTTCAGTGAACCAGTTAATGCTCAATTAGTGCTTCAGTTAAATGAGTGGAGGATTTGCCTCATCTGGATATGGAGGGATTTATAGTATTGCTGGATGAAGCTATAACTAGGTCAGAGTTGAGAAATGGCTGAAAATGTACGACTGCATGTGCCAAATGGAGACAATTAATTCTTGGCTACATCATCTTAATGAAATAAGCATTTCATTTGCCTCCGTCAACCACTATTGAATTTGATAAGGAAGAGACCAGATGGAAAGACAGCTTCTGAAAAAGCCCTTATTCTAACATGCTGCTTAAAGGTAATCATCTGTAATTCCAGCTATGTTTGAGGGGAAAGACACGTTTCTATAAACACATAAGACTATGATCATCAGAGTCACTGGTTTGCTGACTCTGATTTTGGTCTCAAAACACTACATACATGACCCCCCCCCCACACACACAAAAACACCTTTGTGCCTTTTTTCTTTAAGAACTATACCATAAGGAATCTTCCATGTTTGAGGAAATGTTGGTTCCTTACCTGATGCTTTAGTTCTTAGCAATTCTGATGGCTTACTGGGTTCTCCAATCCCAATGCTATTCCCCGCAACGACACGAAATTCATATTCCACCCAAGGACTCAAACCAACGACTGTTGCATTGTACGTGTGGCCATTGAGAATTTCAGGGACTAGAAAGAGCAAGACACTTCAGGTACCAGGCAAGAACCACAATGATAAGTTAAATTACTAAATGCTAAACTAATCAAGATACATATCAAATAGATCACATTTAAATCATACTATTATTTAAAAGATTATTTCCAAGCCTGGCACGGGTGGCTCACATTTGTAATCCTAACTACTGAGAAAGCTGAGATCTGAAGATGAAGCAGGAAGCCACTTCATCTTCAATGAAGCAGCACAAGGCAGAAGTGGAGGTATTGCTCAAGCGATTGATTGCCAGTCTTGAGAGGGAAAAAGCCAAGCAAAAGTACAAGACTCAGAATGCAAGCCCCAATATAAGCACACACATATATTTAAAAAAGAAATCTCCTAAGACCTATATTACTTACCTGTAGCAACTGCTTGCCAACCCAGAGAAAAAGGTGTCCGTGTTTGAATAGTGAATATTTGAATGGGACTGTTATTATCCGGGCCTGGCTTCCAGCTCAGCTGGGATGTAGTGCTAGAAACGTGTTCCACTCGCACATCTTCAGGAGGACCTGGGGGGCCTTGAAATGGTATTTTAAGATGACCACATTGGAAGTGTTTACATTCATTGACTGAAGACAGGATGATTTAGTTTTTACAAATAATATCCACCTTAATGCATGTATAGCCATAAATAGAAATTAGGTCCTCTTAATTCACTTTACACAAGTCATTAATTGAGAAATGTTCCCTTTGGAGGGTGCAAAATTTCTTTCGTGGGGTGAATGGATACCCCTGACAGATGGCTAAATTTAAAAACTGAGAAATACAGTCTGATTCCTCCCTCAACATCTAACCCAAGTAAATATAACTTCTAGAGACAACTATACAAACATTTCACTCTGCTCTGCCAAAATTGGTGTGTTATAGCTGGGCATGGTGGCACATGACTACAAACACAGCTGCTCAGGAGGCTGAGATAGGACGATCATGATGTCAGACTAGTCTATATAAATAGTAGCAAGATGCGATGTTGAAATCTGCCGGGTTAGTTGGTACCTACATATAATCACAACTACTCAGGAGGTGGCAATAGGAATATTGTAGTATGCAAGTGGGCAGAAGAAAATGTGGGAGATCCTATGTGAAAAGTAACTAAAAGTGTTAGGGGTATGCTGCAAGTGATAGAGTTTGTCTAGTTCCTGAATCCAAGAAAGACAGAAAGAAGGAAAGACGAGAGAGAGAGAGAAGGAAAAAAGAAAGAAAGAAAGAAAGAAAGAAAGAAAGAAAGAAAGAAAGAAAGAAAGAAAGAAAGAAAGAAAGAAAGAAAGAAAGAAAAAGAAAGAAAGAAAGAAAGGAAGGAAGGAAGGAAGGACGGAAGGAAGGAAGGAAGGACGGAAGGAAGGAAGAAAGAAAGAGAGAAAGAGAAAAAGGGAGGAAGGAAGAAGGAAGGGAGGATGGGAGGAAGGGAGGAAGGGAGGAAGGGAGGAAGGGAAACTATTTTACTACAAATAAAAGGCCAATATAAAATTTTTAGGGGCTGATAGTGTTCTCCAAGTCAGATCATTCATTATCAATAGATAAGATGCACATTGTTAATGTCCAAACCTATAAAGCCAATAATCTGGAGTCCTGGACTTGTGGAAACAAAACATCTGCATGGTTTTGTATCACTGTCTTATCATGACTTGGTACCTCAAAGAGCTATCATAAAGTTATCAAAAATAGGGTTGGTAAGCCAAGTGCCTAGCTAATCACGAGACTGAGATTTGAGGATCATGGTTCAAAGCTGGCCTGGGCAGAAAAGTCCCTATGAGATTCTTATCTCTAATTAACCACTCAAAAACCAGAAGTGTTGCTGTGGCTCCAGTGGTAGAGCACTAATCTTGAGCACAATGAGGCACAGAGAGAGCACCCAGGCCTTGAGTTAAAGCCCCACAACTGACCACAATAATAATAATAATAATAACAACAACAACAATAAACAAAATTGGGATGATGAATGAAAACTTGATCACTCTTACCTCTAACAATTATATCAGCTGCAACAGATAATCTTTCTAGAGTTGTTTGTACTGTGCACATATATTTTCCTGAATGACTTAACTGAATATTCCTTATCATTAAATCCCCAACAGATTCCTGCAGATAGAGAGAGGGAAATGGATAAAAGCATAAACACACACAGCGGGTCTCATTTTCTTTACAGCTGGATAAATACCAAGTATGAGGCAGTTCTGAAAATTTGAAGATTTATTAGAATTGTTGTTGTCGCTCATAATTGATTCCTCTTATTATCCCCTTTATTATAATTGCATTGAGAAAACAAGTATTTCTATGAAAGATATAAAGTAAAGTAAAACAAAACAAAACCAGATGCAGCTTCATAAACAGACAGAGATAATCTTCACAAATAAAGATGGAGAGAATAATTATGAAAGATGGTGATTCATGTAAGCGATTTGATTCATTTTCTAACGCACATAAAAGTCTCAGTTACTTACTCCTCCAATCCTTTCAAAATGAGCTACTCCTTTTTTTAAGTCGATGACATCCCCATTGAACGACCATCCGAATACAACCTCAATGGACGGGTCATGAGATACTTGGCAAGGGAGGACGATGCTCTCCCCGACGGTGACATCCATTTTAGACGGGGGCACCGTGATGACAGTTCTCTCTGTTGAGAGAAAGAAATTGTGTTTGTTTAAAAATGAACAAAATACCATCCTATGGGGATAGGATACCACTGGATATTGGCATGTGATCAATTGGGGCAAATTTGATCTCTACGACAATTTCATTGCTCCCCCCGCCCCCAATGTGCTGTGCGTTTCACTAACATAGATTATTACTTATAGTTCTATTTAGACTTTATGTAGAAATAGCTTACAAAACTGTATAGAAGTCAAAGGGGAGCATTTCACCTATATAATGTACAATGTTCTCTCTCTCTCTCTTCTCTCCCTTTCTCTCTCCTCTCTCTCTCTCTCTTGTTCTCTCTCTCTCTCTCTTTCATTTTGTTCTAAAATTCCAGCTATAAATCTTGGTGTGATGGCTTGTACTGGTAAAATCTAGAAAAGTCGAGCTACTTGGGAGGCAGAGAATGAGGTGATCAAAGTTCACATCCAGCCTCAAGAAAAAGTAAATGAGACAGTATCAAGCCATCAAAGACAGGCATGAGCATGGTCTGGGATGTGCAAGGAACATAGAAGGAAAAACCCTAATCAAATATTAACTAAGTTAAAAAAAAGATTTGTGGATGTGATTCAAGTGGTACAATGTCTGCCTGAGAAGTAAAAGATCCCAAGTATGTATGTATGTATATTAACATTATAATTGAAATAATAGGTACAACTCTAAATAGTCTATGTTAGATTTAGACCTTGTGACAAAACTCTCCTGAGGATTATAACCATTATAGATTTTAATGAATTCATAACATTACGTTTACTTTTAGAAGGATGAATCGGACAGATTCTATGACTCTGTTTTTCTTTTATGAAAAGATCAAACATGAGTATCCACGTTTTTTCAATGCTTGAATTACAAATCCATCATGAGAACCACTCCACTAGAGACCCCATTTCCAATGTCAATCCGTGTTCTACAAGCCCTAGTATATCATTGGCAAAGATTTCAAAGAACAATTCAAAGAGTACTCCAGTTTTCTGAAGAGTCCTACATTTAGAGACACACAAAGATAAAACACTTTTGTTTTTTGTTTTTGTTTTTCCTAGTGGAAGAAATGGATGGAATTCCACAGTGTTGTGAATTACTCAATAAGATAGCTTTATATCTATATGGAACCCCCACACCTACATCTAGATTTAGATAATCACCAAAAATAAAATATGTATCAAAGGAGGTATATGCAGAAATAGAAGCCGAAGGCAGATAATTGTGGGGAAAAGCTTATACATGAAAATGCTTTGTCATAGTAAAATGACTTTTTAGAATCTCTGGGTCCAGAGATTATCTGTACTGTAAAGTTTTTCTCTCTAAGAGATGCTCAAAAGTGTCAATTCCGCTTGGTTTCTAAGTTATATTCAACATAACAAATAACATTGAAATTGTATTCTATGTTCACATGGATTCGTGTGTTCTTTTCCCATGAAAGCTCATGTTGAAATCTGTCATGAATATGAATTAGAAGGTGGAGCTAGTTGGAAATCTTCATGAAATGTTTAGGTCATGACCTTCTGAATGTCATTTAATATTAATGAATCAGTGGGCTAATAGATTATCTCCAAAGTGGGTCTGTTACAAAAGTCAGTTTGCCCCTGTCTCTTGTATATATTCTTCTAGTCATATGATGCCCTATGTTGTTTCTGTCCTTTGTTTAATAATCCCCAACAACAAAGCTATATGTAACCCCTGGTCCTCAGAATTGCACAGATTTCTTTATCCATTATTTTTGTCTCAAGTATTTACACTAGGAAAAGGACTTAAAAGCAGTTTGCCACTAAATATTACCAATGAAATGCTGAATTCAAGAATTTTAAGTTTTTAATTTTTTTTTTAACTAACAACTTAGAAGTGGAGAGTAGAAAGTAGTGACATGGATATTAAGGTACACAGTGATAAAGGAACCACATAAAATGCAAAAATATATTATATTTCTGAATATAATGTAGTAAACAATTCAATCTTCACTAGAAATGCTCTCCTTTTATTACTATTCAGTTACTTTTCATCATTTCCTGTGAGAAGTATCAAGAAGACTTTTGTGATCTATTCTTATCCTAAACCCTTTTTAATTCTTCCTAAATCAGGGTAAGTGATATCTAAGGCAAAAAAAAAAAAAAAAAAAAGCCCGCTTCTTAAAGACAGGTGCAGGGGGCTCACACTTGTAATCCTAGCTCCTCAGGAGTCTGAGATCTGAGAATTGTGGTTCAAAACCATCCCAGACAGGAAAATTCCTGAGACTCTTATCTCCAATTAACCACCAGAAAACCAGAAGTGGAGCTGTGGCTCCAAGTGACAGAGTACTAGCCTTTGAAAAGATCAGGGATAGTGCCCACTCCTGAAAAAGATAAAAACAATAACAACAACAACAACAACAACAACACACACACACACACACACTCTCAGTACTTTCGCTGAGAACAATGCTAATGTCTTATTTACATTTATAAGAAGATGAGTTAACTAAAAGGTCATTTTGGCAGAATCAAAATGACCTAATTTATTATTAATATTTACTGAGCACATATTACATGCTCATGAAGACTTCTGCTAAGTATTAGAGACACATAGTGAGAGAGATGCACATACACAGCACATGTGTATGCCTTCATACAGCTCTATCAATGGAGAGAAGTTGGTGTTAAAGAGATCAGAGGAGCTAGTTGCCAGTGGCTTAGGCCTGTAATCCTAGCTACTCAGGAGACTGAGATCTGAGGATGGAGGTTCAAAGTCAGCCTGGGCAGGAAAGTCTGTGAGACTCTTATCTTCAATAAACCACCACAAAACCAGAGGTGGTGCTGTGGCTCAAGTGGTAGAGCACTAGCCTTGAGCTGAAGAGCTGAGGGACAGCACCCAGGTCCAGAGTTCAAGCCCCACGACTGACCAAAAAAAAAAAAAAGAAAAAAGGGAAAAAAAAGAGATCAGTGGTGTTAAAGAGATCATTAATCAATTCATTGTTATAATTATGATAAATGCTCTATTACAAGTAATCCTTTGAAAATGTTATTAACTAGCATTTTCGGATGATTCATTTATTTGGGAAAGAATTGTTTTCATGGAGAAGTGAAAGATAAGAAGATTTAGCTAGGTAAAGAGAATTGCAAGGAGAGGGAACAATGCTCTACAAAAGCATCTATGATGAGTAGGTATGGAAGTCACTGATGGTATATGCAAAGTAGAAATCTTTCCAGCAGGTCTAGGACTGGGAAGAGAGTAATGTAGGAGTTTACTTGTGAAGAAGAAGCTGAAGGACATTTGCAGTATGGAACTGCCTTGATCTCATTAAAGCCAGCTACTTCATCTATAGGTCCCTGTGAATAATGAAAATAAAAAGTCCTCTGTTCCAAAATAGGAAAGAATTCCTACCAAATATATGAACAACAATACTCTTCCTATTAGAAATAGTTCATTACTCATTAAATGTAATAATGATACCAAAGCAACAGCATGCATTTGCATATCACAAGTGGTATACTTTTCTTGTCAGATTGCTAAATAATACTATAAATAATTGGATTAAAATGGTGAACAACAGGATACTAAAGTTGTATCTTGATCACTTGATAGTCTCACTCACTTTACTTAAAATTTATCGTACCATCGAAATTTATTTTTTAACAACTGTATTCTTCAATTGATATAACTGGCTCCTACAAATAAAAAGTGGCAAGTGCTGCTTGATAAATTTTGACATCGCAAAACGTTTTCCTGCCAATCAATATTTTTTGTTAGTATTAAGACTATTCTATATTTTATGAAACATTAACATAAATTTCTGTTCAACATCAAAAGTAAAATTAAGATTATTTAGAGATAACGATTACCATGAAACACTTTTCTGTGTGTCTATGAGGATTTAACCCTTCCTCTGTCAGGTTAAAGTCATACTGTTTAAGACCGGATTAAATGTTTATGTAAATGGATGTCAGAGGAATTCAATGTCTATGTGTCAGAGCCTGGAAATTGTGGAGTTGGAGTGGGCACTCTTTATTCAGAATTCATGTTCGTCATTCCACTGCTGTAGCTTCAATTACAAGGAAAAACTTATTAATAATTAGTTCCCTGAAGCATCCTATAAAAATAGGGCTTTTGTCCTTGAGTAGAATAATCTTCAAATTAAATTTTTATATCGAGTATATTAGCTAGGGAAAGTTGCCCAAATGTTCACAGTAACAAATGTTAAACTTTTCAGAGAGTAACTCTCTGATATACTTTGTTGCAAATGTCCAAGCTTAGAAGCACACTGTCCGTTTGTAGTCATTTACTATTGAAGTCCACTGCCTGACTAATAATAGTTCCTGTCCTGATGTTCCAGTTGGACAGTTACCATTTCTACAAATCCCAAGGAACAGTCTCTGGTGTTAGATGGGCAAGCTACCCTCTTCTTAACTTTAGTCCTGGAGGTGATTTCCCTCAGAGTCTCTTTCACGTGCAGTCTCTGTTTCATCCAATGAAAATTCCTGCTGCCACCTCTACCAACTCCATCTATCCTGGTCCAGAACCACCGACTGCTACGGAGCATGGCTGGGTGGATGTACCATAATCCCACTAAACTTTACTTGCCGAACACTTGAGATGAAATGAGTAAGTTGTTGAAAGTAACCACAGACCATTGAACCAAGCAGGGGATATTCTCCAGCAGGGAGCCCTGCAGAACTTGTTTAGCATGCCATTGACACTGGTCCTGGATTCCATGCTATGGAATGTTCTCTGATACAGAAGTAGACAGGACAGGATGTGGTTCCGCAGACACCGGGGATAGGTGGAATGGGGACATACATGCATATCTTCTATATTTTTTTCTAATGAGTGATATTTCCATCAGAGTTAGCCAGGATAATTGGAGGTTATTAACACTGAAATATTTATAGATAAGAGACATCACTAGGACATGAATTATAACAAATTTAAACAAAGGGGAAGTTTGCTGGGCACTGGTGATTCATACTTATAATCTTAGCTACTCAGGAGGCTAAGATTTGAGGATTTTAGTTTAAAGCCAGCTTGACAGCAAAAATTCTGGGACTCTTACCTCCCATTAACTACTCAAAAAAGCTGGAAGTGGAGCTGTGGCTCAAATGGTAGAATACTACTACCCTGGAGCAAAGGAAGCTCAGGAACAGTACCCAGGCCATGAGTTCAAGGCCCAGGACTGGCACACACACAAAAAAGTATAGAAGTGATTCTTGCTAGACTCTGTCATGTATGAAACATTTAGATTAATTAACCCCCCTTTTCTTGAAACAAAAAAGTTTTATTGATACTTTTTCTTTTCATATCATTTTATTTTTCTTGAATGTTCCTCAGACACTTGAAAAAAACTAATCTAGTGGTTTTAATTTTTTAGTGTGGATATTAATTGTAGAGAATGAGTTCAAAATGTCAATTCATTGGCTTCTACCAGAAATAACTGTGTAGATCTCAGGGTACCCTAGAATATGGACTAGTGATTTGCCAAAGTTAGTTGAAGGATCATGCAGTGAGAAACATTGCTTTTTGAAATTTGAACCTTAAGGGAAATCTGAGTTTATGTGACATAATGTCAAAAAGTCTCTAATGTTTCAGATCCCTGAAAAAGTTCACAGTCAGTAAAAACAATCTAGATTAACAATGTTTCTAAAATATAGAAAGATTTCAAGATTAACTTATTATTTCTAAACATTGCATCTAATTTCTGAGCTTCATCAATACCTTAGCCAAAATGAAGTACTAAGAATTCCTGGATGGAAGAAATAGATAAGATTTTTCCTTACTTGCTAGTTTATGGAACATTGTAAATGGATAAACCATCTCTTAGTATATTTAAGGATGAGAAGAAAGAAAAAAAATAAATGTTTCATTATTGAACATGATTACATAACATATATCATGTATGTGACTGACATATATACTCATGTTTAAGAAACAATCATAGAAAATTCAAATATTTTACAAGTAGCTGAAAAAATAAAAATAAATGTTAAGCTAAAATATGGAGTTTTTTAATATTCAAAAGGAGATTCTCTAATCCTTTCAAAGGACATGGTCTAGTGCACCATACTTATGAAATCCTAGCTACTCAATAGGCTAAGATCTGAGAATCTCACTGCAGTCAGTTTAGCCAGACAAATTCAAATAATCAGAAAAAAAAAAGAGAAAGAAAGAACAGATGCTCATTGGGTGCTAGTGGCTCACGCCTGTAATCAATGCTACTCAAGAGTCTCAGATCTGAGGATTGTGGGTTCAATAACATTATCTCCTATTAACCACCAGAAACCCAAAAATGGTGCTGGGCACAACGTGGTAGAGCATTAGCCTTGAGCAAAAGGGCCCAGGGACAGTGCTTAAGCCCTGAGTTCAAGCCTAGGACCCAAACAAAACAAAAAAAACAAAGAATAGATGCTTGAGGGGTAGAAAGCCAGCCTGGAGAGTAAAAAGCCAGGCAAAATAAACACATAAATAAATTTTGAAATGTGTGTAGAACATATATGATTTACAGAGTTTATGTCTTGTTTATTAGTGTTTGGCTGTAGCAACATTGGACAAAGTTGTTTATTATCAACAGTGGGTGATGTATACATGAAAATTCCTTGTATTATTTTCTATGGTTTTAATTACCAGTAACAATAAATGGCAACCAAAGAATGATGATAAGAGAATGAAGATTTATTTCCAGGTAGTGACAAATATTTTCCACTCAGCTTCTAAAGTAACAAGAAGATGGCCTTACATATACCTGAGATAAGTCCCTAACGTAATAAAATCATAGAGCTTTCATAATTAGTATTTTGAATCTACATCTATAAGTCATTATATCTAAACAACTTCACCTACCCATTCTATTTAGAAATTTAAGGAATTGCAAATAAGGGAAACCATGGGACCTGTGTTTCTTTGGGCCTGGCTTACTTCACTTAATATAATTTTTTCCAAGTTTTTCCATTTCCTAACAAATGGGGCAATGTCATTCTTTCTGATGGAGGCATAGAATTCCATTGTGTATATATACACATTTTCTTGATCCATTCATCTACTGAAGTGTGATGTTAGGAAAATGAACCCTTAGATATGTATTTTAATGTTTTTTTCTTTCATGCATGTGTCTCTAACACATTTATAAGATTATCTCTTTGTTGCTTTGTATGTCCCCCCCCCACAGTATAACCCCTGCTTTCACTATATTTGATGTCAGTATAACTTGTGGAGGAGATGGGGAAAAACAAGTCGTTTAAGGATTCAGGTGGACCTGTTGCAACAATGAGAAGTACAAAATGTCATGTCAAAAAACGAGCTTTACAATGTCGGTGGGGGGGAAGGGGGGAAGGATTGGGTGGGGGGGAGGGGGGAGGCTGGGAAGGGAGGTGAAGGGTAAACAAAGGAGGAGGCTGCAATGCTTGGTAAGAAATGTATTCAGTATCCTGCCCATGTAATTGTAACCCCTCTGTACAGTATGTTCACAAATTTAAAAAAAACATTAAAAATTTAAAAAAAAGAAATTTAAGGAATGCTTAATAGACTACATGACATTTTTTATGACTAGCTTGGTCAAATTTACATTGACACAATTACTACAGATGCTTCTAAAATACATTTTCAGTAAACAGTACATCAGCGAACATAAAACAATATAATACTTATTGCTACTGTCTCACACCTGTGACTCTAACTCCTCAGAAGACTGAAGCCATCCCAGGCAGTTAACCAACAAAACACCCAAAGTAGAGCTATGGCTCAAGTAGTAGAGTGCTAGCTTGAGTAAAAAAGCTAAAAGAGATAGCCCTGACCCTCCTGTGTTCAAGCCCCAGTATTCACACACACATACACACACACACATGGACACACACACACACACACACACACACACACACAGAGTTTATATGAAGGCTTATGTCAGAACCATGTGGTATAATTTATGTAGAGAGAGGTGGGATTAGTGCTCTGTTTTCTCTGTGGTGTTAATATCCAATTATATAGTTGCATACCATTTCCAGAAGCCAGGGAATAGAAATCAAATGTGCAATGGTTCTCATCTGCCCACACAGAATAGACTTGTTTGAGGATTATCCTTGATTTTTGTTTCTTAACCTTAAAGTTGGTGCAAATCTTCATCTGTGAGGGTATCACTCACAGTGTTAGTTTTCAGAATAATGACAGCTACATTGTTTTTGAAATTATCCACTTCTCTCAAAGGAAGTACAAGCAGTCTATTCCTGTGTACCAAAAAACCATGGTTCTGCCGTGGTATATCCATAACATTATAAAATGTTGCTAAGATACCAATGTAAAGTAAACTCATGTAAAAATAGCACTTCAAACAGGTGACAGAATTCTCTGATATTTTTCTCTCCCTAGCTAATTTGTGATGACTAGAAATAAATACTTTAGAAACTAGGTTCTCTTCTTTTAAATCTCAAATGACACCACACATAAGCATTAGCAATGCTATAATTCTTTCCACTGCTCTTTCATTCCTTTCCTCCCCATGATATTCATTGGGATTGTAGTCCTTATAAGAACATTGTATTTGTTTTCATGTAGGTTTGAAAGTAAACAGACATTTTTCCAAAGCAGACTGACAAATGGCCAACAGAAATAGATGGAGCTCAATATCTCTAATCATCAGGACCATTGGAATCAAATCCCTGGATCTGTTCAGATAGTTATTAACCAAAAAATAAGAGATAGGTTTTAGAAAGGTCCTGAGTAAAAGCAAATTGTTGTACATGGTTGGGGAGATTGTGAGTTGATATAACTCTTATGAAAGACAACACAGAGGTGTGTAATTAAAAATAGAATTTTCAGTCAATCCCTGGTGGCTACTCAGAAGGCTAAGTCCCAAAGGACAGTGCCTCCAAACCAGCCTAAGCAGAAAAGTTTGAGAAAATCTATATCCAATTAACCAGCCAAAAAGCTAGACTGAAGGTGTCAGCCAAGAGGGACAGTGCTAGCTACCAGTAAAAAAAAAAATGAGTGAGACCATGAGATCTGAATTCAAGCCCAAGTACTGGCATGTACACACACACACACACACACACACACACACACACACACACACACACAAAACACATACAACACACGGTAATATTAATTAGCCTGATAGATAAAGGAGATATGACATTTCTGACAACAGAGATAAACACAGATGAATGATATGAAGCCAATCAGACACAGAAAGAATAATACCATATGAATTAATCTACACATGGATCCTAAGAATATCACATACAAAGAAACAGACAGTAGAATGGTGGGCCCCAGGAACAAAGTCTTGAGTGACATTAGGACATGTTGGTTATGAGTAAAGAATAAATCCAGAGATCAAATCATCAAAATGATAGCTATTGTTAATAGCACTAAACTTAACACTGGCTATGTGCTGAGAATCGGGTATTCTCAACACAAACACAAGGTAAGTAACTATGTGAGGAGAGGGCTACATTACTTTCACTCTAGAAATCATCTGTGTGGATAAAAACATGGCACTGTACTTAAATACATGCCATTTGTATTTAAAAACAGCATAGGATGATATTGATGTAGATGCATTGTACTCATATACTGATGTGTTCAACTGTGATCTTTTGTACAATTACTTAACTATAATAAAAATGTAATGTAAGAAGGATACAACATAATGGGAATCCTCTCAGGCTTTATTTGTAAGTATCTTTATTTTTCCAGGCACCAGTGGCTCACTTCTGTAATTCTAGCTACTCAGGAGGCTCAGATCTGAGAGCTGAGGTTCAATTTGAAGCCAGTCCAGAGAATCAGGAGCTGTGGCTCAAGAGGTAGAGCACCAGCCTTCAGCATGAAGGACAACATGCTAGCCCAGGATTCAAGCCCTAAGACTGGCACCAAAGAAAAAAAAAATCTTTACTTTGTCATCATTTGGAGATTATTTTCACTGAAAAGAATTATTGTGGAATCCAAGTGGAGTGCTTGAGTTTTTGATGAACTATCTCCTAAATTGTGCTTTCTTAGCTACGTATTATATATTGCTCAAGCAAGAACTGACATGCTGTTAGCATGAAGGAAAGATGCTCAACCTTTAGGATATGAAACAGAAAGTAGTAGACTGTGGGTAGCACAACACAATTGGAGGTGGGGGAATTGTGCAGAACACAAGGGAATGCAAGCATTCACACAGGAGTGAAATACCTGTCCTGTAACCCTCACTCAGCCGCAAGGATGCTACCTGGGGATTTTTGTTCTCTGGCAAAGAAATTGTTAGACAAATGTCCTAGGAAACTAATGAGCTCAAGAAGGAAATACCTAAACACAATGTGCTTCGGCTTTTCCCAAGCTAGTATCCCGGGCATATCATCATAGTAGGAAGGGCACTAAATCGATACATCACAAACCCGATAATAAATTTCACCGCTGCCTCCATTTTAGCTATGAGGAAGCAACAGCTTGGATACACAAGGTATTTGTGTATACTGCTTAATACAGAGGAAGGATTAACACAAAGGGAGTTTAGGGAAGCAGAGATCAATCAAGGGAAATAATCCAAAATAAAAAAAGTTATAAGCAATAGTTTCAAGAAGATAGTAAAGAATGATTATATACAAAAGAACATCCATAACATAAAACATAGTAAGAAAGAAAATTGACAGTGTTGGGGATTGAAATATGGGCCAGGACCTTGCTCGGCTGGTGCTCTACTGCTTGAGTCTTACCTCCAGCTCTCCACCCTTGCATCTGTTCTTTTCTAGGTAGAGTCAGTCTTTATATGCCCATACTGCATGGGCTATGATCCTCCTACTTGTTCTTCTCCACCTGACTAGAGGTAACTGGCATTCATCATACACCCAGCCACTGATTGATCTGGGGTTTTGAGAGCTTCTTTGTATCTGAGCTGGCCTTAGACCACAATCTCCAAGTAGTTAAGGTTATAGGCTTGAGTCACAATGCCCAGTTTTGTTGTTTGTTTTGTTTGTTAATGGAAAAAACACACAAAAAAAGTAATTAAAAATATAGTCTGGTTGAAAATATATAAACCACAGCATCTCATCCTGAAATTTTGGTACACTGGGGGATAAAAAAAGGAAGGGAAAAAAGGGAGACAGAGAGAAGGAGGGAACAAAGGAAAGAGTGTTTAAGCAAGAGAGTTCTGACACACAGAGCAAGTAGATAATGATGGCTGATAACTGAGAGGGACTTGGACAATAAATTATTATCAAGTCCTAGAAAGCTAGGCAAACAAAACAAGGGAAAGCAAACATAGGAAAATCAAAACCAATATCCTGAAATAAGACATGGTGAAAAACCAAGCCCCAAACAAAGAAATTAGTGTGATAGAGTCTATATTTTTCTGCTTTTAGCAAAGCAGAAATGCAAAATGTTTTAAATAATTATTTAATGTACTTTCATCCTTCATACATATAATGATAATGACAAGAATGTTTAATGTGGTCTCAGCCAAGTACAAGATTATGTGCTCAGGCATGGGTCTCTGTAGATTAAAATCTACATGTGATATCTGTTGTTTTCCTGCCACCACAGGCAAAATATAATTTGAAAGCACCAAGTAATTATGGTCAATATATCCCAATTTTCCTTCAGATACTATTACCCATTTGTCTTAATCTTCAAAATTTAAATGACTTAGAGTAAATACTGAAAGACTATCAACAACTCCAGAGTAAAAGAATAAAACAAACAAACAAAAACAAGGGAACAGTCTAGAGAAAAAAACAAACTGTTCAAAATTTGAGATTTAAAAGAATCTTGCAAGTAGCATTTCTGGCTCTTCGGCTAAGATCAAATCATGCATCATGCAAATATAGGAAGCATGAACAAGTTCATAAAATATTTTCCTAGGAAGCAATGTAAATGTAAATCAAAGTGTAAATACAGATCCTCCAGGCTAACAAACAAACAAAATAGGACTAGCTTTTTACTTACTCATGAAAAGTACCTTCACTCCAGCTTTTACTTAATAAATCAGATATGTCAACTACTCAGTTTCAAATCTGTTAGCACTTAAAAAGCAGTGATTACATACTTATAGCATCATTTTTATATTTCTTCTGAATAGACAGTGTTCACAGACTCTTCTACAGCTATAACTTTTTGCTAAATTGGAGTGTGGTAAGTGATTGGATTCAGATTTTTGTTGGTGGTGGTGTTGGTGGGGGGGCATGGAGCTTGAACTCAGGGTCTGGATGCTGTTCCTCAGCTTTTTTGGCTCAAGTCTAGCACTTCACCACCAGAGCCATACAGTTCCTTTTCAAGCATTTTTGGTGGTTAGTTGAAGTCTTACTGAATTTCCTGCCCAGTCTGGCTTTGAACCTAAATCCTCAGATTTCAGCCTCCTTGGTAGCTAGGATTATTGGCATGTAGTATGTGTGTCTGGCAGATATTTTATATTTTAATAGCCTAAATAATTCAAATAATAAGAAAGACAAAGTAGAAGGAGAAAGAGGAGGAGGAAGAGAAGGAAGAGGAGGAAGAGGAGGAGAAAGAACATAACTAGAACATAATTTAACCAGGGAGCAGAGAGCTGGTTAGCTAGTTCAGAAATGGAACAACCTAATTGTTTCTTTTAGGGTTAGACTAGAGTAAAATTAAAATGACTGGACCACTGATTCCTAAGCAAATGCAGTGTGAGTACAGGTTTGGAAGGGAAACTGTAGACAAGGAGAATTAACAGTTAACGGTTCTTGTGGTTTTAACTTTGGCTTTGCTAATTTTTAATGAATATAGGAGGTGCATAGGAACAGATGAAATATAAGGTAGGAGAAGATTGTAAGCAAAGCTGTTTCTGGGTTGAGGATGAAGGTTTTTTAGCATGAATGGAAAGAGGACGTTCTAATTAATTCTAGAATGATGTCATGATCTGCTTCTTGGTAGGTTGCAGTTTACAGGCGTATTCATTTTCAAAAATTCAGAAACTCTGTATTTTTATGTGTAACATAGACTTCTAATTTTTAAAAATGCAATAAATACTAAATGAAAGCTCACTCTACAAGACAAAGTACCAATTCCTCTACATTACAATATTATTTCCTCTAACCTTGTCAACACAATATGTGAAATTGTCTTGTGTACTTAATAATTGGTTAAGTTTACAGAAAGACTAAAAAGAAGGGAAAAGTGGGTGGGGGAGCCCTCTGGCACTTATTAACTTTTGCTGCAAAGACACAGGAGAGGAACTGCTTAAGTGCTGGTTCACAGTGCTGTCAACCAAGTATGTATTGAAGAAAAGTAGCTAGTGATGATAGCAAGGAAAACAATTCATGAACAACAAACAAAGTCTTCAGGATCCATCCTAGTAAGCAATGGGGCTGTGTGTCTAGCACTACATACATTGGTATATATCTTTATGTGTCTAAGCTCCTCTACTTAAAATCCACCTCTAGACGTACAGCTTCTATCTCATCTAAAAACAAGGAAAACCAAAATCTTGTCAATCATAGACTTCATCATATGGAAAAGCTGTCTTGAGCAGTAAAAATTAAAATGTGAGCCTAAATTATATATTTCCTGTTCAATATCTACTATATAATATACATTCAGAAAAACTCACTTGTTTAACATAATTGTATATTTAATCTAAATCCTATGTCTTATATTTTTAAGACTAAATTGATTGAATACCAAAGAGCACTAATATTAGTGAATGCATATACTAATACATTTTCACATGTTTACTTAAAGGAATTTGTTATCCAAGTATCTAAAATTCACTCATACTGGGTACTGGTGGCTCTCACCTGTAATCCTAGCTATTAAAGATACTGAGATCTGAGAATCACAATTCAAAGCCAGCCTGTGTAGGAAAATTCACGAGACTCTTATCTCCAATGAATCACTAAAGGCTGGAAGTAGAGCATCATCCTTGGACACAAAAGCTCAGAGCCAGAGCACCAATCCTGAGTTCAAGCTCCAGGATCATTGCCAAAAAAAAGAAAAAAGTAAAAATAAAAATTGCTTCAGCTTTTTTTTCCCACTACTGAAGGGGAAAAGCAAGTTTCATTCTCATCAAGATAATAAATATTTATATATCCTTGATCTCAAAAATAATTTTACTATTGGTAAACCCCTTAAATAATCATGGGTTAAAGAAAAATAAATAAGTACAAAGGAAGGAGATGTTACTTACACAGTGTACTTCTCTGCTTTTCTCAGCCCTATACTATGCAATACGTATTCCAGGATGTCTTCTTAGTAGTCTGGAATTATACTTTTTGTTTGTTCAATTGAACTAGGTTTTCCAACAGGGCTGAATGGTATATCTCACAGCCTTTGAATGCCACAGTGTCTCCAATTATCTACCTGTCTCGGGGATTTCTCTTAGTGAGTATTCAGTATTAGGAAACCCACTCATTGAGCTGGAGAAAATGAATAGGCCATTCTGGTTGTTGGTATAATAAAGACTTCTATCACAAAGAATAAACAACTAAATGAGCAGCAATAAACTTAATTTGCACATTAGATATGCTTTTCCAAGTTCCGACATTTCAGTTGAAAATAATGCTGAAGCAATGAGGCCTATAATTGAACATCCAAAACTTCTCCAGTGGGGAAACAAAAACAAATGTTGCCTGCAAACATGATCATTTTTATAGCCTGCTGTTACTTTGCTTTTTAATAATTTTCCAAATGCCAGATCAAGTAATTTTCCTTTTTTTAAGGTGAATTTCATATACCTCTTAGTGTATAGGCACTATGTAATTTTAATCTAAGTCCTCTAAAATAAAATCCTTAAACTCTCTTTCCTTTGGAGTCCCTGTTGGTGTCTTGGCAACATGTCTTCAAATTATATCCCGCTTCTTGCAAGGATCTAGCAAGGCGGCTGCTAATTGCCCTTGCAGTCTGAATGGAAAATTGCCTTATCCTGGAGCATTAGTGAAATAGAAATTTCTGACAAACAGTGCAGATAACTTCAGAATCCTCTTAACACTGATAAGCCATATCAGCTAAAAACTAAGCTGGGAAATATCTTCCTCTTGTAACTATTATCTTTTTATATGTTATCCAACAACAACATTTCTTGCATGACTGAGGCTGATAAGTAAATTCAAAGAGAGATGATTGTTTTATCAGCTGTACTGAAATTTCTCATTTGCTCTTCAGCACTTTATTACATTTAAGGTCAGCATATACTGAGTTCCGGTTGAGAAGCAAAATTATATTTGACTCTGTTTTAACAATCAGATGAACATTTATCAGAGAGAGACACACACAAATATATATCAAACCATCTCAACAAAGAGTTATATACTCAACAGACAAGAAAATGGTGGAACCAATTCATATGAATACGAATTTGTCCCAGACTAAGTTTGTGGATTGCTAGACTATGAAGTGATCATTCTTTGGCATGGCTATCTTTAACATTTTCCTATAAAAGACAATTAGATAAAGTCAAATTCCTAATTAGCATTCTAATTAAAATGGTGTGTATGATGGTGACACAATTTAATAAAATCTATACTTCACAGATCAATAATAATAACAATGATTTCTAAAAAATTTACTCATATGTGTTTCATGTGCTTATGTAGTTACTCTGTTTATACATGCCTTTGTATAATTGAATATATATTAATATTGCATAGGGTAGGTTTTGCTGCTAGAAAGGTAAGATATTTTGTTTCAATAATCCCAGCAAAGAACATGAAAATTACACAAAGATGTAGGCTGGCCTACAGAATTATCTTATTCCACCATTTCTGCCTTGTAAGAAGAGAAGAGTATTTGTGGATTCTGATACACTTTATAAATAAAGATCTCAAAGTGCCCATCCACCTCTTTCCATTTCACTTAGGACATTGTCTGGCGGAGTACAGGGCATTTGTACCTGCCTTGAACATATAATTGTTATCATCAGAACAAAGTGAGCAGCACCTGCTCACAATCTTCTTATTCAACATTCATTTGAGTCTTCTGTCATTCTTTTCCATCAGTTATTAATGTAAGTGAGTGACATCATGCCAAAGGTTTAAGGATCATTTGAGGGAATGAGAGTACCTTCAGTCATCTCATTCTATCCAATAATTTGGGGTTTTATTTAGCCTTTGGAGTGAAAGGATGCCCATTCTGCACTTAAGCAGGAAAACTACTGGTACTTCTAAGGTACTGTGGACCACATACCGGTGTAAATCACTAGTTTGCTTTCAGAGCAAACATCTCTCCTACTGATCGCCTCTGTCTTCCCTGCTTCATTTGAATGCCTCTAGATTTGTTCATGTCTGCAGGATTTAACTGCAAAGCTTTTTTTATCCTCTATTATAGCTTAATCAACTACTGCTATAAAATAAAAGCATACTGCATGTGCCTTTTAACCTTACAATGATATTTTAAAAATAATATCTTCCATTTTTTCCCCAATACAAACTGTCATTTCCTCAAACACAAAGTGGTGGTACGTTTCAGCATATGGGAACTGACAGTGAGTAGTTGCCGAAGTACCCTGTTATTAAATGATATACCCACAGCTTATAGCTTGAAACACTGCGTCCATCCCTGTCTTAAAAACTGATGACAGCACAATTTTAAGGAAGGATTTTTTTTTCTTTTTCAAAATGTACCACACTGGTGGGATTTTGACACATCAAATTTTATCAATCACATTTCCCTCAGAGTGTTTCAGACAACTGTTGACATAATTTAATATGCCTGAAACAAGTTGGCAAAAATATCTTCCTAGGATAAAGGTGGGTATTTATTTTCCAGAAGCCATTTTAAATGATAGTTGAAGTTAGCAGCTATTTTATCCAATATATTTTTAATAGAAGAAAATAGAGAAAAAGCATCAATTGCTGAATTTAATCATTTGGGCTTAATTAGCTGCTCATATTGCTTTACTAAGACAGTCATTTTTATCATCTGGGAGGTGAGAAATGATAAAAGTGACATGGTTTCCAGTAAACATCCTAGTTTTATGAGCTGAGATTAAAAATAGTAAAGTAGTAAAATGGAAAATAGACACTTCGGATACTAATTATGTCCCTTGGTGATAAATGGAGGTTGGATTGATACTAGTTTAAAAATCTTAAAGAAATGTAATATCACAAAGACATGAATGACTGGTTATATGCCTTTAACCCACTCCTTGATGGCACAATACGGTCAAACCTTTCTCGAAGATGCCCAAGCCAACTGAAATACTAAGCAACTCTACTGAGCCCTCACTCGCCTTCAAGAGATAAAGAAAGTGTTACCTCTCAAAAAAAAGAAGAAATGTAATAGCCCATATTTTCCACCCTAAATTGTACCAGCGTATCTGTTTACTCTAAAAGGGATATAATAATGACTCATAAGACCACTGTGATTTAATACTTTCACTTTGGAAAAAAACCCTTATTATAATAGAGGGTCTATTTTACTGATTATTAGAACTACATTGTTCAAAAATGGACTAGGTGTGTATCGGGGAGTAGCCTGATAGCCACGTAAACCATTCCTACATAGAGAACCCCTAAATGACATTTACTGGGTAATACTTTTCATTTACTTTATCCAAAGGTGTGGTTCCACATAGTAACATATTTGTAAAACTTCAAATATTTCAAAGTATAGGTTTTAATATCTCAAAAGTTATATATTGGCGGAGGAGTGTAGTTGTAGAGGTGGGAGGGAAGGGATGGTAGGGGAAAAACAAAGGAGGAGGCAACAATGCTTGATAGGAAATGTACTCATTACCTTGCTCATGTAACTCTAACCCCTCTGTACAGTATTTTTACAATAGAAAACTTATTAAAATATATTGGTAACATTTTTAACTCTCAGTCCTGCATTCCTATTGAAAGGAATGCATCTCACCACCGAGGACAGTGCCAGAACTTTCAATGAAACTTTCAATGAAATCCAGGTATATTATACCAACCACAATATATGTGCTTGACACAGTGATACAGGTCAGGAGATGCATAGGCATTTCTAATACACGTAAAAGAACAAATGAAGATGATAAGATACCTTTCACGACGAGACTGCCCGTGTTCCTTGCAATGCCAAATTGATTGGTAGCTACACAAGTATAAGAGCCAGCATCTGACCTGGTCACATTACATATCTTGAGGCCACCATTTTCTAAGAGGAGCACTCTAAAAAGGAAACCAGATTAAAGAAAATGAGGCTACTTTGACATGAATAAATCAGAACCACAACTTGTTTCACTCTCAAACGTTACTCACCATGAATGTATATGATTAAATAAACATATTTCCTTCCCTTAGCACTTTTAATGTCTACACAACATGGTTGGGAGTCTCAACAATGTTCAACGTTGCTAGAAAATGGAAGGAACCATCTACACCCTTCCATGGGCACAGGGAAGATGAAGGATTCATGGATCACATGGGATTCAATGTTCCTAAAGTATATGGGATACAAAGGAGCTATAGCTTAGAAATTCAAGTGTTTTGGAGAATTATCTCTACTAGGGTTTCTTTTTTCTTCTGAAATTCAGAAATCATTCAAATAAATATCACAATGGCACTGTCATCAGGGAAGTCTCCCAAGCTTTTAAAAGAGAAAAAGTATCATCAAAGATTATAATGGAAATGAAAATAGGAAAAAATTTGAACCTTTGCCCAATTTTAGACTTCCCTTATTTACAGCTTACAAATCGAGTTCCAACCTCTTAAATCATGCAGTTGTAGAAACACTGGGATGTTAGGATTTTTACCAAAGGAAGTGATGACAAATTAATTTCTAAGCACTACAGCTCTAAAAAAAGGAAAGGCAAGACAATTTTCATGCATGTCATATCCATTAACAACAACAAAACAGTATTTGTTGCATTGCAAATATATCATTGTTTCTAATATGGGTATAACATGAAATGCAGCTAATATAATTAATTATATCCAACTTGAAACACAGAAACATTAGCCAACAGGAGTTTTATGACAACAGCTTTAGATGTTAAGCTTGTTATAAATGAAGGATTCCAAACACTGTCAGTGAGGGGCAAGAGCAGGGAATGTTAAATGACACAGAGTAGATACTTTAGAGGTCATTCTCATAATGTATTGTCCATGATGGACATCTGATAGCATATTTACTATCTGCAATATCTAGCTTAATAGATTACACATTTATATTAAACACTGAATTGTAAGTTGCATGTGTTTGCTCACCTCCATAGTCCTAGCTAGTTATAAGATCGAAATCAGGAGAATAGAATTTGAAGACAGCCCAGGCAAAAATTTCAACAAATAAAAAGCTGGGCAAGGTGGAGCACAGTGGCCATCCCAGCTACCTGGGTAGTGTAGCTAGGGGGATCAAGGTCCAGGGTAGCTCAGATACACATAGGATACCTTATTAGAAAAAAAAATCTACATTAGATGTTATAAGAAAAGCATAATGGGTTGGAATGTGACTCAAGTGGTAGAGTGTCCGTTTAACAAGTTCAGGTCTCTGAGGTCAAACAGCAAAACAATAACAGTAACAGAGAGATTTTAGTGTCATTAAACTTCTAGCCAAATGCATTTCTTTAGAACAAATGAAAAGAAATCAATGAGAGAAGGATTTACATACATCATCTACCTCTAGCATTTATGAATGACTGAATTTTGTTTCAGTCAGTGGCATAGAAACACTGAATATTGGTAACTAAACCATATTGCTTGATAAAAAATAATTTACTTCTGCTATCTAGCAGCCATCAAACAAGTTTACTTTTCAAAACTGTTTAAAAAGATAATGAAGAGATAAGAAGCACCCAATTAAGGTCAAAGTGAACCCAGACACTGGCAGTTTTAGATAGGATAAAATGCATTGAGCATTTTACAGAACCTTGTGGTTTATGATTTGGGTAACAATTATAGATAAAGATAAAAACTATTTTATCTTCCTATTTTTCCTTTGAGAAAGAATAGTTGAAAGTATAACTTTAACTGGACGATGGTCAGAACATACCAATAAGGGATATTAAATTCTTCTGTGTTCACTCTACTGGTTGCTTTAAGAACACAGGCTCACGTATAAAGTTGGCTTTCTGGGGTGGGGAGGGGACAGAAAAATATTCTAAGAAAAGAAATGGATGAACTGATTTAAAAGACTAAGTCAAAGCCCAACAAAATAAGTATAGAGAGAGGGAGGGCCAAGAGAAGGGTTAGGAGGATGAAGGAGGAAAGGCAGAGAATGCAGGCAATTGTATATTATACCACAGAATTGAGAAATACAAGGGACAGAGTAGGGCGATGGGAGCTAAAGATGTTGAAGTGATGGCACAGATCAGGATGCATTGTACCCCTAAACTGCTTTATTAAGAGGCAAAAAATTCAATATGTAACCTAAAATTGAGGTAAGTCAGAGAAGGCATGGGCTGGGAGGGGTGAGAATATCAAAGAGGTGATAGTGGTCAAGATGCACTGGATTCATAAGCTGCGTCAGTGAATTGCAGCTCCCTTGTACAACTACTTAACCATGACAAAAATATTTTTAAGGGGCTGGGAATGTGGCTTAGTGGTAGAGTACCTGCCTAGCATGCCTGAGGCCCTGGGTTTGATTCCTCAGTGCTACATAAACAGAAGTGGTGCTGTGACTTAAGTGGAAGAGCACTAGCCTTGAGCAAAAGGACATGCCCAGGCCCTGAGTTCAAGCCCCAGGACTTGCCAAAAAAAATTTTAAAATGAAACATTCACCAACAATTAGCAAAGAGAACAGGAGGTAATAATGTGATTCCTTGCATACTGTAGTTATATTTTTCATATTGTGATTTAATGTTGAGTTTACCATAGCAATTAGACAACAGATGATCAAATTATGAAAGAAAATTGGCATGTATCATGGAATTATGGAAAAGGCTTTATATATTCAAGCATGTGTGGTAGAACAATGTTATCCCTATTTTTCTTTTTTAAATTTATTCATCAAATATTTGGTAGATACTGACTATGCAGGAAGCCATATGTTAGTTGTTATAAAAAGGGAAATGAGAAATAAAGTGTTAAATATCATGAGTCATTATTTTCCATGATAGTAAAAATTCCTTGTTCAAAATATGAGGTGATCAGCTACTTGGAACTGACTTTATACAGCCACGCTACTGAGTGTGTAACAAGTGTTAGATCACTGAATCCTCCAGATAAATTCTGGGTACACTATGGTCATCTCCAACTCACAAGCCATGAACCAGCACACAAAGAAACACACAGGATCTCAAGGCAGTATCTATATCAATAACTCTAGGTAGTATATAAATAACCAAGATGTCAACAAAAAGCACTTACTCTTATCAAGCATTCTTTAAGTTTCTAAAACCTAATTTATCAAACATTTACTAAAACCAGCCACATAGGTGTGGGTGAGTTTATTTGCCAAGAATGCCCTTTCATACTGGACGTTCTTAATTAGAATGCAGTAAAAGGTGTGTGTGTGTGTGTGTGTGTGTGTGTGTGTGTGTGTGTGTGTGTGTGTGTGTGTGTGTGTACATGTACATGCAAATGTGTGCATATTGGTAGTCCTTTTTTAAGTTCTTAGATTTCCTGAGACCTTAAAGGCAGGCATAACACTGCTATAGCCTTGTGATTGAAGCATTTTACCCATTGATGTTTCAACCTCAAGGTAATGATGGCAAAGTGACTACTGAGGATTGTTTTTCATCTATTCAACTTTTCATAGTATTATTAACTATAGTGAGAAAGAGTCTGTAAAGGCTTTGGGGGTCAAAGTTTATATCTGAATCTGAGCCCCAGCACAGAATGTTTGTATAGTCAGAGCCAAGATCATTAACAACCCAAGTCTTCAAGGTTCTTATGTGCAGCACAGGGAGAATAATCTACCTATGTCATAGTCACAAAGACCAAATTGTGCTAATGGTTTAAAACAAGTGTAATACTGTTCCTGACCCCAAGTTAGAAGTTAGTAAGTAATGTTTTAACGAACTGATTTCTCATCTTCTCTAAGAATATTAGCTACTGCTACACGTCTAGGAGAAACACCAACTCTGGGAAGAGAAGGAAAATTGTTATTGTGGTTTAGTTTGAAGAAATAGATCTAAAAGCTATAAACCAGGTTTTAAAATCTATAACTCTATAAACATAAAATACATTTTGATTAATATATAATTTCTGTACAGATTTGGTACTTTCAGTGATTAGTATGCCCATCACCACCTCGCACCATTTCTATTCCAATTCCCCTCTTCTAAGGGTTTTTGAAATTCACTGCTGAATTATATCCACCCTATTATACTTCAGAACACTAGAACTTATTTATATTGTCAAAACATAATGTGACACCTGTTGACTGACCTTTTCCCATTTCCCTACAAACACCACAATTGTTGAGTCTCTGGAACCATTATTCTGAACTTCTGAGATCAACTTACTTAGGGTTATACATACGAGTGATGCTATCTAGTTTTCATTTTTCTGTACTTGGACTCTTTTACTTAAGGAAATGTGATGTATGCACAATGTAATATTTTTCGCTCATGCAAAGCAAGGAGTCCTGACGTAAGTAATCACATGGATACCTCTGGAGGACAGTATTCAAGGAGCCAGATACAACTCAAAGTATCTTCAATGTTCAGTTTCAATTTGTAAAGCTCTCCCTTATTGTGAAACTTCTTATCTTGATCATTTGGTCTTTCTGATCCACAGTGTAGTTAAATTCTAGGTGCCCATCAAATTATTCTTATCTGCTCAAATCACTATTTCCTTTTTGCTCTTCTCTCTGATTGAGACTATTATCTCATACTCATGATGGTTTCTGTTGCTACTTACTATTTTCTAATCCTTGCATCTGAGTAGGCCCAGCAAGATGTGTGAGACTTTAAGTAACCTTTAGTTATTTTTATTTTATTTTATTTTTATTTTAAGGTCACCAATTTCTGGCCTTTAATTTGTGATATCCATATGTTCTCTGCTTACCTCTGCCACTACGATCATTTCTGTAATAATACTTTCCTGCTCTTCTTTATTCTCAAATATCTATTTCATTAGAATATTTCATCTATTTCACACAATCAAATAGAGAAGTCTGCCTTCAATTACAAAGCTTAATAACCTATTTAGATAATCAAATTATAAATTATGACATTTGCATTTAAAATGATCTGCATTTAACTGACTGAGATGTTATTTCTCTAATTCTCTAATTGCTACAAAAGGCAGGATTTAGAACAAGCTGGGCCCGACGGTAAATGACAATGGGTAATTCTTATAAAGGTATGAGAAAATAGAGCATATAGACCTGAGATAACACCATATGTAAACATTTCAAGGTTAACTGATGGGTTGAAGGCAGCCTTCAGAGAGTGACTGAACAAGGAATACTTCAATCTTCGGACTGTCAAAGAGGTGGGTAACACAACAAGGTAAATAAAAGTAATAGATGCCTTATACACTTGCCTGATTTTATCCCCTTCATCTACCTGATGAGCTACTGTGAATAAGACACCAGGAAGGCAGTGAATCACATCCTATTAGCTTGCAGGATTCCTTTATTTGGAACATGCACATCAAATTTGTGTCATTATAATAAACTACATAAACTCTACAGTCTAGGCTCTTCCATTGATTCTTAGATTGTGTCTACTACCCATTCATAACAAACTATATATACATATATAAAATAAAGATTAATATTTCCATCGATTATGTGAGTGAAATTAATCTAGTATGTCAGTAATCTTTCATTTTCTTGCATACATAAAACATAGGTACATATATAGATCCCCAGGTATAAAGAGAAAAAAGAGAAAAGTCTGATATCTTTGTTTGATACCATTCATAGCCCATCACAAAATTTGAGGACATAGAAGATTTACCTAAATTTTTTTAACTGATAGAAATTAGGACAGTGGGCAATTAAAATTTCTTATAGCTGAAACTAGAGCAATACTGCTATTTTTATCATACGATTATTAACTGGAGTATTGCTTCCAGTCCTGTCTAAAGATAATACAGTAGACCATGAAATTTTAATTGACTGTTTAATTTTACTGATATCTGGGAAATGTAAAATAGATTGGATTAAAATGAGTTAGTTGAGAAGTAGAAAAGTGTGTATAAATTTTTACTCTTCACACAATTTAATTTCTAAGTATAATGTCCCATTGGATTACATTTTAGATCAAACATTGGTATTTCATCTTAATGATTGGTGCATATGATTATCATAGCTAAGGTATAATATCTGCTTTTCTCAATGTTGGTTAATAAGCTATCTTTAAGAAAATTCCTTCTTTTATAAGCTACAAAATAAAATGATACAATCATCTACAAACTAATTAATGCCAAGCTCGCTCATTTAAGTACCAATAAAAAATTTCATTTCCAACTCTTTGTGTCAATAATTTTAAATGGCACTGATGAACACTGAACAGAAAACAGCTAACACACCTGGCCAGGCTAAAGTTAAAGATTTAATCAATAAACAAACAGGAACCTAATCTATAATTCTATATATGACATCATCGCTTGTAAAATAAGAAAAAGAAATAAGAAAAAGAAAAATAAGAGGGAACCATAAATTGCTAGTACAGAAAAATCCAGGTTTGATCAGGATTCAGATTTTCTAAGGTATCCATGAAAGACACATTTCTGGGTATCTTTAAATTACTTTTTAAAAGCCATTCTCAACAGACAAGAGAAATGTTCATGTTAAACCAATTAAACAGCTGAGACTATAATTCCCATGTACTCATTACAAAGATGATTCCAGGTCTTTATGTACCTAACTGAAAGGATTTAATCAGCAAAGGGTTGTTTAGAAGTTTTACCTAGGGATTAGAAATTGACTCTGACTTGTTTTGATAAGATGAAGACATTATTGCTACCAGTCTCATTTCAATTTTTCATTCTAGATTTTCCAGTTTCTGCTATTGTATTTTATGTCTAATGTGTAATTATGGGTATGAATAGTCAAGTGATTCATTGTAAAGACTTTGGTTCAATTCCCCTAACTGCAAAGCAGAAACAAAGAAGCAAATATTGAGGCTTCAGGATCTACAGATATAATTTAAGTGTCAGCTTTGTAGTGGCTGGCACAGAGCACAAACACCAACTCAGGGTGACTGAATCATGACACGAATTAGGAGATGGTAGATAACAGCAGTTCCTAAATAACATAATTATTTCCTGTCATGATGAGTCTTTACACCGACGGCATGCCAAAGTTTGCAGCTAGGCTGACTCTCAGAAAATGTTAGGAAATGTGATTTAAGGATGGAAAGCTTAGCTAAATTAATTCAGTGGAAATTTAGCTCTTTGCTAGAAGGAATAAAAGATACAAAGAAGTATCTCTACTTGCTGAATTCTTTTGAGATGGCTGAGACTATACAAAACAAATTAATATAGAACTCATATGTTAACATGCTCTACAGCTCAAGCAAATTAAAAAAAATAAGATAGGAAATCATAAAGTTGGCTGAGAATGACAACAACAACAACAACAACAAAAAGTTGAGGAACATGAGACTTTAGAAATTTTAAAAAGAGGTGGACCCATTGCAACAATGAGATGTACAAGTCCTTATGTTGAAAAATGAACTTAATAACTTTGATTGGTGGGGGGAGGGTTGAGTAGGGAGGGGCAGGGAGGAGGATGGGAAGGGATGGGAAGGGGAAACAAAGGAGGAGGCTACAATGCTTGATAAGAAATGTACTCATTATCTGGTCCATGTCATTGTAACCCCTCTGTACAGTATTTTCTCAATTAAAAAAAAAGAAATTTTAAAAAGAAAAAAAGTCTCTCCCAACTGATAAATACCCAACTGATAAAAGAGAGAGAATTGCTCAGGCAGATTGGAGAAGTGTTTACAAGAAAGGATACATTTGTTATTGAGTTTGTGTTTTGCCTTTGTATTTACATTTATTATGATGGCCTATTTTATTTCCTTTTCAAAGTTTTGAAATTTTACAAACATAGAAGTTGTATCTGTCTTAACCTTTGAGATAGACAGGCTTGAGATAGAGCCAGCTTACCTTACATTGTAACTTCATTTCCAAGGTCCTTGGTTGTCATGAGGTATGAAAAGTGATGAATCTGAGCTAGGAGTTTAGTGCTTACTTAGCCCATTTCTCTCTGCCTTTCTGTAAACACAGTGAGCTCAAAACATCAATCTGGGAATTGATCCCCTTCTCTGTTTTGAGCATGGTTTTGAAACTGCTGTGTGTGGGTAGAATTTTCAATTCTGGGTCCCCTTGGGCTACTGAATTATTATATTCCTTAGAGACTGTAACACTAGATTGATAAGAGGAGTTATGAAAAGGAATCTGTTGGAATGTGACTTCTTGCTATTAACCCCCTCTTCTTACAAATTCATACACAAATCCATTCCTTGTTGAGGCAGAAGTAGTTTATTGGTGTTGGCTGAATTTTCAAAACTCTGTCTACATGTCATAAAAATCATATTGTATGTTTCACCAAAAATCTAATCAATGATTTGATCAGTACGGATGCAGGATGTAAATCACTTGAAGGACTTAATTACGTATTCACTGATATGAATCATCACGAGTTCATCCACTGGACCACATAGATTTATCCTATGCCTATAACTGATAAAAATAGGTTGATGATATATATCACTCTTTAGAGAAGAACTTTTAACCCAACTCTGAATTACAGAGAAAAATAATGTGTATAATAATAATAATACTCTTTTCCATTTCTCAAATGAACAGAATTAATTAGAAATCTAATTAAAACTTATGGTTTGACAATTTATAGTTATAGATGATTTTTGGAGCCCAAGCTTTTTAGAACTGAATTATTTTCCATAACTTATTGGTTATGTGACTCAAAGTGTGAAATTAAGCAAGTTTTACTAGCCTGTTTTTACTGATCTATAAAACACAATTACTGTTCATAGGTATACTACAAAAAATTACATTAAATGTTATATCTAACATCTTGATACCCTCTCTGCCAATGAGAGGTGTTGTATAAAGAAATACAGTCATCAGTATCATCATTTTTCTATGATTAAACTCAGGGCCAAATGTAGAGATGAGAGATTTCTGACTGTATTAGTTAATATAATCTGAGGTAGAAAGAAAAATGTATGTTATTAAGTCTAACCAAACTTATCTTAAGTAGACAGGCCACTATTAGATGACTCAGAATAATATGAATCTCTTTCATTTCTATGCAGAGGAATCTTGAAGGAAATGTCTCTTCTTTGATTGGGCTGGGAAGGTGGCTCAGTGGTAAAGCATTTGCCTTGCGTGCTTGAGGTCCTGGGTTTGATTCCTCAGTACCACAAAAGCAGAAAAAAAAGGCGGAAGTGGTGCTGTGGCTCAAGTGTTAGAGTGCTAGCCTTGAGCTGAAGAGCTGAGGGACAGTGCTCAGGTCCAGAGTTCAGGCCCCATGACCAGACCCCCCCCAAAAAAAAATCTCTTCCTTGAATATGTATATTGAAGGAAAGTCACTATCCAGTGGAGAAGTGCAATATGTTGCCTCCGAGTTTTGAGCTTGGTTTAAAGATATGCACATAAGATCTTCTCCCTTTTTTCTGTGCTGAGAAAGCTTTCTGCTCATCTTCAAGGATCAACCCTGTTACTTTCAATGTGATAAGATCTTTCTAACTCTTCCAAGTCAAATTAGTGAATGGTACTCTCTGTCATCACCTACTAGTGATGTACATGCCCCACTTCACCAGAGCCACGGACCCATCTATTTTCCCTTGAGACTCTGAGCTCATTGGAAAGCCTGCATAGAGAATTTCAAACTCTGTAATGCAAAAAATAAAATAAAATATAGTAACCCAGAATAGTTCACAAACTCATAAAGTTGATTTGCCTCTGTATTTATAAATGAGTGAATAGATTAACAGGTCACACCTAGGAAGCTGACTTCTCATTACAAAAAGTAGTCATTAAACTACCATCTCGAGAAACCTCAGATCACCTTAAGGGGGAAAAATGGAGAAGGCACTGAGTATGACTCTGGTTTTCCCTCCAGGACATGAGGCAAAATGGTTTGATTTTATTTGTTTCAGAAAATGAGTTCTTACACAAATTCCATTGCAAACAGAAAAAATAAAAAGAAGAACTAAATAGGAAAATAACAGCAAGAGACTGGAACAGTGCCCTAGTAATACCATGTCATTTCCAAGATTAACAGTATTGGTCCAGTTTATATTTCTTCAACTATGTTATATAGGCATCATTTCTCTCTCTGCTTATTTAACTTCTTTATTTCTATAGGCTCACGATCATCAATAGAAATGTACTGGGTAATGTATGAACAACCATTTTGTTTTTAAGTAAGGGACATTATTGTACTTTAAGTATGTAAGTAATCAGTCTTTTTTTTCTAAAGCATCACACCAAGAACAAAAGGTCATTTGTATAAATTACATGGAAAATTGACCTTTTCTGTCTATAAAATTATGCTCTTGAATATTTATGTGAATTTTGAAAGATAGAAATGTCACTGAGAAATTAGAAGTGAACACCAACAGTAGGTGAATACTATTCACATGTTCAAAATGTAATAGAACAGATGACTTAACATCTTTTCCATGGTGAAGTAAGATGAAGAGGTAAAAGTTTAGCATGGAAAGGAAACTTCTGGTCAGGGTGGGGGGGGGTAGGGGAAGGAGAAGAATAAATGAAGAAAGCTTGTATTTTGTCTGAGGATGTGTGTGTATCAAACTAGTATTTCTCCAGTGTTATTCAAAGCCTCAGCTTTACTTGAGGTCTGAAGGGGTAAACTTGTAAAGTACATATTGTTCTGCACTGCTCCTCAGCCACAGAATCAAAATCCTGGGCACAATATGTCATCTACCTTTGCTATCAAGGTCTCCTGATACACAATCAAATTTGAAACTGACTGACAAAGCCAATGAATTTACAGCAACTCTACAATGAAGTCAATCCACTTCGCTTCGCCAGATGTAGTATAAGAATTTCTGAGATGGTATTTATTTTTGGTGAACCTTCTTTCTTTGATGTATTTCCCTTGGTCGAAGACCACAGGAAAACATTTTAAATAAGGACTTCTGGGCAATCATAGTCCAACACAAGACAGAACTCACCAGACTTATGGGCTTACAGGCAGACTTTACATCTTTAATGAAGCAGACCCAGGCAGGCAGGTGGTTCTGTGTGCACTGTATAAATGGGTGAGAGACTGGGGAAGGCCAGGGGGAATAAAAGAAAGAGGATTAGCTGGCAAGAGGGAAAATGAGAGTAAGGCAGGCCAGGACACACACGGGATTTCAGCTTGTTACATCTCCCTGTGACACAGGCAGGAGTATCAGATGGCTCCTGACATCTTCAACATGTATTCCCTTGGAAAGGCTCACCTTAACAAGGCTCTCAGGAGTTGAGGACGAACAATTTAAAATTTTATTACACAGAGGCAGCACAGAAGGGAGGTCTTAATAAGTCTGGCATTATGCAGACTGTCATTCTGCCTTAAACATGGGAACATATGGTTCATTTGCCTACTTGATAGCCATGCTACCTGATGTACGAAGCGCTATTAAATTAAGGAGTGGGTGAGACAAAATAAAATTAGGTGTATTTGCTTGTTTATTAGGAAGCTCTACAAGGAGGAAGAGGGCCTGGGGAAGGCTGTGTGGAGGCATCCTGCCTAATCCTGCCTTGGAAAGATGTGTGGAGAGGCTACTGTATTATTAATAGTGAATGTTTAGGAGAAAAGTAAAGGGGGGGAGCAGCGATGACTGAGAAGGTGTACATTGTAAACTACTGAAGGAGAACGACCCATAGAAGGGTTTCTCTTCCATTCCTGCAACCAGATCCCCACAGGCTGGTGGTCCAGGAGGGAAGTGAACACAGAGAATCTTCCCATTGTCATGTTGAGCCATCAGTAGGCTCTGTAACGAAAAGAACCACTTTTCCATACACTTTATCCAGGAGAAAAAGTTAATCAAGACAAACTACGTTTTATTCTGTTTCTCATCTATGTTCTCCTTTATACTGTGATGTTCATTCAAATGGTTCTTTCTAAATTACATGCTTACTGATGAAAAAAGAAAGAAGGAAAGAAAGACAGAAAGAAAGAAAGAGAGAAAGGAAGAAAGCGAAAGAAAGAAAGAAAGAAAGAAAGAAAGAAAGAAAGAAAGAAAGAAAGAAAGAAAGAAAGAAAGAAAGAAAGAAAGAAAGAAAGAAGGAAGGAAAGAAAGAAGGAAGGAAAGAAAGAAAGAAAGAGAAAGAAAGAAAGAAAGAAAGAGAAAGGAAGAAAGAAAGAGAAAGAAAGAATGAATGAGGAGGAAGGAAGGGAGGAAGGAATGGAGGAAGAAAGGAAGGAAGGAAGGAATGAACGAACGAAGGAAGGAAGGAAGATCAAGTGATTAGACCAATAGCAATCTCTTCTTTCTTGCCATGGAGAACTGTGGGACACTTTCTTTCTCCTTCATTTCCTTCTCCCTTATCTTGGCTTCCCTACTTCTCTACCTCTTTTTACAACTTTCCTCACACCCTCTACTTCAGTGGCTTACTGTGTCCACAAGAATGATCTTGAGATGGTAAAGAACCAGATAAAATAAGGTGGCATGTGTACGCTCCAAGAATGGGTCATGAAGACAAAAATATGGCATATGTACTGCTTATTGTTGGAAAGGGTGACATGGATCAAGGTGTATTGCACTCATAATTCTGCTCTGGAAAATGGCACCTCCTTTGTGCAACTACTTGAAGATGCTAAAAGTATTATTTAAAGACAAAAATAAATTGAATAAGATTCCTGAACATTTAATGGCTTTGCCTGGCTTCAAAAGGGCATGCTTTGACCCAGTGCCCAAGGCCATCTGGGGTTTAATGGTGACAATGCTGTAGGATAACACCCATATAATCCATGGTTTGATAAGGTCTGATCAAAAAACATAAGTGGGTAAGTAGGCAAAGATAATGGAATTGGTTGCAGCGAAGGCCAAGTCTCCTTCTGTTTCAAGCCTGTGGAAAATGATCACATTCTGAGACCAATTCCCAAGGGGTAGAATTTCTAGGATCAAGTAAACTTGATTGTGAATGTTGAAGTGCCTTTGTATTTAGCTTTACGAGACTTCCTCGGGGAATAACGGTAGCTGTCTAACTACTTAATCTGTGATAATATTGATCCTTATAATTCTACCAACATAGGGAACAACACAAAACCGATGTTCTAATGTTTAGAGATATGTAAAGTGCCCAGCAAATAGAAGATGTTTAGAATGCTTATTTTTGTTATTATTGACAATTTGGCATGCATTGGGATTTGAAGTTTTAGCATTTTTTTAAAAGGGGAAGTGTGGAGAATCTTATGAATTATGTATGGATTCCTTTTATTATTCTTTCAATAACAGGACAAATTTTCTTCTTTCCCTCTCTTTGATTTTTATTCTTCCTAGCTTGCATGTCCACCAAAATAAAAAACACAGGTGATTCAGGCATTGTGTTTCATGTTGTCTGTCAGAGGACCACCTTGAGCTGGCTGTTCAGTGGGTTTACGTTTCCTATTAAATTCAAGAGATGATCCCTGAGTAGGTAACCAGCAGTTTCTGGGCATAAGGAGCCCCATCTTGGACTTTTGATTTCTGTCAGTTCACTTGCTAAGTATTTCCACAAGGAAAAGCAGAAGTGATTCATCAAACTTAGCAGATGTGGAATTGATTCCCTCAGTTGCCTGACAATGCCTTGCAGAGATGAGCCTCATCTACATTCACACGGAGTTTCCACTGCTGTTGCTCTGTCTGCTGGATGGAAGCATGCACACCTGGGATCTGAATTAGCGGGAGGCTGATGGCACCACACGCATACGAGGGTCCTGCAGCACATGTACATGATGGTGGTAAATGTTTGCAACGGCCTCAGAGCCTGTGCGGCCCACCTGTGCTTCTACCGCAGATGTTTGCTTGAGGCTTGTACAAAACCACACACACACACACACACACACACACACACACACACACACACACACACACATGAAGTAGTTTCCCCCAAAATGGATCAACTGAGAACCAAAGAGATTAAAGGATTTACTCTAAGTTATCTATAGTGAGACTGAGGTATACTCAGTCTCTCATGCTGTCACTTTTCTGAATTACTAAGAGTGGCCAAAGTGAATTATATGGTTCATGCCACTCAGAGTTCATCCCCTAAGAATCTGTAGGAATGTGACTGGGGTAGAATAGAGGCCCAAAGAATATTTGTGGAATGTAAGAGTGAAGATACAAATGGAAACATTATGGGTCTATTAATGATTAAAGCTCTTGGGATAATTTCAAACTGTATGGAGTCAGTGAGACAAAGTGATTTCACATTGAATTTTGTTCACTGAATTAACATCATGAAATATTTATTGAGGCGTATGTTTCAGGTTGGTGCTGAACATTGGAGCTATGTTGGGAGTTTAACAGTGCTGCTGGCTACCTTTGAATAACAGACACACTTGCTATAAGAGCACTCTATAAGTTCTGGATCCATTTTAGCTCAGATCATTTGAGCTATTTGGTAACTCATGGCCATGATCCCACTTATTTCCGTCAGGTGGTAACTTGAGGAAACCACTGACAGATGTAGGAAATTATAAAAGAGGAAACTTGCAACTTGAACATGCCAGTTAATGCTGTCTATCAATCATAGTCATCATGTATACAAGCAATCTCTACTACATAAGTGTGGTGTTTGATAATCCTTTTAAGTTTTCTTGTTCATGTTATTTCATCTTAAGCAGTGATTTCAAAGAAAACAATGATATCATAACAGTTGAATTCAGGGTCAAGCTACTGACCAAGAAGAGAACTAAGACCAGTACACAAGCTTTCCAATTTCTAATTCAGTGCTGTTTTGAAAAATACCTTGTTTTACCCCCTCGAAGTATACCTTTTGCTGTCTTCAGTTTAAATCCTACAACTAACTCCCTGATATATGTAAAGAAACAATAGGATTGATGTTGCTTGATCACTTATTCCTAGAGGAAGCCAAACAACCCTTGGACTCATTTTAGTGCCATTACCCTAGTATTAGGTGGAAGGCTATTTTCCTAGCCATGCACATAGATTCTTACTGTAAAGATAGAACATTTAGCTTGTCCAGCCTTTGATGGTTGTTCATAGCTGAGTAAGGAATACATTAGCCATATTAAGAAAGGTTGCTAGATCTGAAATAATAACTCATCAAGTAGAAATATATGTATATATAAATATATATATGTATGTATGTATGTATGTGTGAGTCTGCAGTCTCAAACAAGTAATTGAAATTGTCCTCCATTACCCTCAGAAAGTCAAAAGTTATAGAAAAGGAGACAGAAGACCCACTTTTCACTGGCAGCTGCATTGCCTACTGGCTCTTTAATAGAGAGTTTCTATTCATAAAAGAGAGGGAGATATTATCAAAATACATATTTTACCACCATTTTTATAAGTAGGCACTGCAGGATGATTCCTCTGAGTAGAATTCTTTAGGGTCCTCTCAACTCTCTCTAGATAGTTACACTTTACTGGCAGCCAGAGTTATTCATAGGGAAATTTCAAAGTAGACAGTGCCATATCAAAGTTTTATAACAGAAACTAAAATTGGACATTTCCCCACATAAGCATTTCCAAGGTCAAGAACTAAACACTTCTCCTAGGAATCACTGTGAAAATTTAAACTTATTTTGCTTTATCTCTTTCATTCCTCCTATATATAGAGTTGAGTTCTATCTTCCCTGAGAAGTCATGAATTACTAATGTCTACCTTTCCACTCATGACACATATACCACACACACACACATATACACACATCACATATACACATACTAAATCATATAACCTTAATTTACATGTTCTAAATCAAAGGAGAAATGTTTTGTGCATTGCCTATTATGTTGATTGTGCTTTCTAAAGAATTCTTCTACTGTGGTGGCTACATTCTAGTTGAAGCAATTACCGTGTTAGGATTTAGGATCTACTCTGACAACACTGATTTTAAAAAGGGGGATTTCCATTCTGGAATAAAGAATCACTTTCTATCTAGTGCTTCAAGCCATCACTGTAGAAAAAAGGATCAACCTTAGACCTGATGGGTTTGAAGATACCATTTGAATTGGTGTGCTTTGAAAAAAGTGAATTTTCAAATTTGTTTTATAGAATCCTATAAAAGAAAATGACTTATCAAAATTTCTATTCTAAATAGGATTTAATATGAACTAGATTCTTGTTCAGTAGACCACATTATCTCTATGGTGAAAAGTAATGTCTCCTTTCTTTTCCTTTCTTTTCTTTCCTTTCTTGCTCCCTCCCTTCCTCCTTCCCCCCTTTCCTAAAATTCCTTCCCTCACTTCCTTCTTCCTTTCTTCTTTCTCTTCCTTCCTTCCTTCTTTCTCTTCCTTCCTGCTTTTGTACCTTCCTATCACCATTATTATTTTTAAATTGAACTTGTTTAGAAGTCCCCATTAAAAAAGACTGCAAAAAAGTGATTAAACCAACACAAATTGTAGTGTAGATGATCTACTTTCCAATAAGCAGTTTGAAATCATGTACTTAATGAAACAGTCAGGTCAGAAGCCAATAGAAGAGGGGACAGGGCAGGGAACACACAGAGAAACAAAGTCTTCTGGAGATGCTGCCTCTCTTGCCCTTTGCAAACCACTGCTCAGTGTAATCTGTACCAGGTAGAGATGGATGATTGTAATTAGTGCATGCTGTTTGGGCTCAATTGTTTTTGTGGGTTTTTTTTCCACCTTAAAAAATGCACCTTCAGGAGATAACTTGGTTGTTTGTTTTCTTTTGTTAAAACTTGTAATGAAATCCTAAAACAACAGGAAATAGAATTTTGGGAAAACAGCCTGTAAATCTAACTTACAGGGATCATACCTTTAATCACCGGGAGGCAATGTTGAACCTGATAGGTTTATCTGGTGGTAATTGCCCTGAAGAGAACCTGATATGACTAATAACTATCAGTGACTCTGCAGTTAAAAGGTTCCCATATTCATTCCATATAGGGCAAAACAACAGAAAGTAGAAACCAAAAACATTGTTTTAAAAGGCAATATCCCTTAAGTTACTGGTGACATTTCCCCACTCTCATTTTCTTAAGTTTATTCAGTCTTCTTTATATTTCTCCTTCTCCCTATCTATCCCTTGTGTTTGGGTCTTCAAAGGCCATGGAAGGCAAATGGTAACCATTCCTGCCCTTTGGGTACAAACGTTAGAATGGCTTTCTTCAATGAGGCAGAAATAATCAACTTATCCAGACCCAGAGCTCAGAGCCCTGTGTTCTATGCTGTGGGGATCTCTGGTGTTTTCCTTCTGCAGCAGTGTGTTCAAAACTTGATTGGATTTTAGGAATACAAGAAGAAACTTGTAAGAATGTGCCCACACCCGGATCTCTTGGGAGTGCCTGTAGCAATCTCCTAGGCAGAGCACACAGCAGGAGTCCAGTGTGGGCCCCCACCACAAGTCTCCTTTCACCTTACATTGGAAACATCTGTGCTGACATCTTGAAGCATTCCCCTCCCCTCCCCTCCCCTAGAATAGCCTTTCTCTGAAGCTGGCAATGCTGCGCATATTCAACCTTTCTGAAACACTCATCTGTTCTACTAAAGATATTTACTCTTGAGCTCTAGGTCTGTGCCAGGACTCAGTATAGACAAATGCAATAGACTTTCCATCCTGGAAAAATGCATCAGTCCAGACATACAAAGTTGTTTGGAGAAAAAGAGAGAAAAAGGGAAAATAATGCTCTAGATGGGGGGATCTTCCCTCCTGTGCATCTCATCATGCACTTGGAGAGATCTGGAAGAAAGCAGATAGAACCATGAGTGCCCTCAAAGCAGTCAACATAAATTCATTTTTGTTTCTTTCCTTTTGGTCTCTCTTTCTTGGCCACCAGTGCCATCTTAGGACTAGCATGTCAAAAAGACACCCCTGCATCCTGCCCATGAATGTATTATTTTTCTGACATAAGAGACTCAATGCCCAAATCCATATTTTTGTAGCTTAGCCTGAAATGTTGGATAGTCTATGCACTGGCTCTACCTTCAGACAAAACAACAACAGTTGGCAGAAATCAAAGCAGCGACTGTCAATTTTAGGACTAATGCTTCCTCCATCCTTTATGATCCTTTTTTTCCTCTCAGAATTAAGCTCGCCACATTTTATTACACTTTAGTTGTTCTTTCTGTCCCATGGCCTTTTTTTAAATCTGCCTCACCAGGTAAGAATATGAATTAATGACACACATGATACTAAAGATGAATTCACTGATTTAAAGATACAATTTGCATATTTTATGCACCATGGCTCATTGATAGCAGAGTTTCACTGCATATCTGATTCCTTAACACTGTATGAGGTAAGTCAATAAAACAGAGCTCTATCTGTGTCTGGTCATCTTTTCTGTCTATGGAGTTTGTGAGTGCAATGGAATAAAGTGTGTTCTAAGACTAATGCTGATTTAGACATTCTTGACTGCATCCATTATGGAAAGAAACCTCTATTCTTTCTCTGCAGGAACTTCTTTTCCTGTGGTGAATTCATTTTTTTTCCTGGGGTGAACACCTGTGTGGCTATTTAAAAACCACAACACCAGGTGTGTGCACATGAGTCTCTCTCTCTCTCTTTCTCTCTCTCTCTCTCAACATTCCTCTCAATGATTTCTTAGCAGGTTGAGTGAGGGAAAAAAAGCTTTCCAACTGAATAGGAAAAGATCTTAAAAAGCACTTAAATATATCTATTACAAGTGTATGCACTGAAAATATCATAGCCAAATTACACAAATAGGGTCTTAGATGTATGAGGTGCTTTTTCTATTTTAGTATGTGAAAAATGTTGGCATCTGTAGACATGCTAGTGAAACCTCACTATATAAGAAGGAAGATTGGAAAATGGAGTAAACTCTGATGCTACTTTAAAATATCCAGCATACATTTTAAAATAAGGATTATTTTACCTTTTGCTTTGCCTCAGGTTCTCTGGTCCTCTTTTCCAAGAAATAGCTGCTCTGGGGAAAGCACTTGGCCTGCATTCAATAGTGATGTCCCCACCGACTTGAACCGCTGAAATTTTCTTAATGGGATTTTTGGAGAAATCAGGAGCAGAGGCTAAAAACAAATCAAAGGCTATATTGTTCCCTTACTCATTTAATTAACATACAGTGTCTCAAGAGCTAATTTCTCATTGTAGATGGAATCAAATATTTGTAGTCAAAATCCATTCTCAAACTGATCTATTTAAGGTGTATTAGGAACAGTTACTGTTTTCTGTGTGATATAATATATATTTGTAACATATATATATTTGTGTGTGTATATATAATGTTATACTCATCACTGAAATTTAACTATTTCAGGGTGATATTTATATACACAAGTGAAACAGATAAATCACAAATACATCATCACTATGGCCACTTGTCTGCCAAACTTAAAAATTATAAAACCTTGTCTGTATTCTACAAAAGCAGATGGGCTGAATACAAGTCTTCGAAGTAGCTTTTGTCAGTCTCAGCTTTGTCCTGACTAAGCAATGGTTGAACAAATAACCGCTTACTGGGGTGTGCCAATCTCAGTTTAGAAGGATCCAACAGTCTTTCTACCTGATGGATGCTGGGGCTAGGTTCCAAACACTGTCCTTAGCCTGAGGTACAGGTGAACAGGGGTTTTAAGAGACGCCAGGTGTTCTTGTTTCTGATCTTTTCAGGGATTTCTTCTCTGCCTTCACTTGACCTGTGTGTACTTTTTTCATTTTTGTGATCTCAAATTGAAAAGCATGTCCTCAATTTAGGTTATATTCAACTTGCCATATGGTCAAACAGCAACAATTTGATTCCTGACTATAAAGGAATGTTAACTTTGGCTTATGCCCAGTTAAAATTGGGTTCACTGAAAGCAAGAAGGAAGCTTGGTTTTGATAAGAACAATATTTTGAGGGCTAATAAAGTCCAATGAAACAATTATGATTACAGAAATGAACAAAAGAGCTCATTAAGTCTGTTTCTTGTTATTGTAACTTTACTCTTTCTCTTCCTGTATTCTTTCTACTGCTGAAAGCGTTTTGGGGTAAAAGATCATGAATTCACTGTGGCACAAACCAGTTTGAATTTCACCACGTGTCACTTTCAGATTGCTTTAATCTTAAAAGTTTGGATTAGAGGAACTCATTTTTTTTAGTTTTCCTTAGTAGTTGGAGGGACATGTGATCTAGTTGTTTTGTTTTGTTTCGTTTCTTCCTTTGATTTAGTGCCAGTACTAGGCCTCACACCCAGGGCCTCACACTATGCCTTGGCCTTTTGACTCAAGGCTGAGGCTCTACCACTTGAGACTCTACTTCTGGCCTTTTGCTGGTTAAGTAGAGATAAAAACTCTCAGGAGCCTTTCTTCCTTAGATCTTAGCTTTATAAGTAGCTAGGTTTAGAGGCATGAATCCTCAGTGCCCAGCAAGACAGAGGGTTAATGACTTAAAAGGGGTTTATTGCTGAAGCTTGGGGGATGTTTGCTTTTCCAGTGAAACTAGGGATAGGTTAGAAGTATGGATAAAGAAAGCCCTGGCTCTTGAATTCAAGTCCTGATATTGGCCTAAAGGAAAGGGGAGGTGGGGATGGAAGGGAATGGAAATGGAGGAGAGGGAAGGGAGGACGGAGGAAGAGAGGGAAAGGAAAAAGCAAAGGCACAGATCTATTCAGTTCTTTAATTTTCTTCTTCTGTCTTCTGAAGCTAAGGTAGCTTTTAGAACCATGCACCTAAAATATGTGGGGCAGGTATTAATAACACTTTCAAATTGTGCTGCTCAACTCCATAGTCTTTGCCTTTCTTGTTATGAGAAAAAGGTGAATCACTCTTTGTTGTCTCTGTAACTTTTTAGTTTTCTTTCTCATGGCTTTGAGAAAGACTATATGTCTTCTGCTTATATTGCAAGCTAAAATATTCCTAATGGATTCCCTCTTAGTTGAGCTCAATCGGCATTTCATGTGAGAATGAGTTGGTAGAACTTTCTGTGTTTGGATACACCCAGTGATGGGCTCTTCCTCAACCCTAATGTATTGCCCAGGAAGAATGATAATTACCACCTTGAATTTTGTAGAGCACTAATTTCAACATTTCTCATTATTCTAATAGAAAGCAATTTCTGATTTACAGAAAAAAATTGGGATCAGATTATGTGTAATCATAGCTTGCTAAAATGTCATTTTGAATTTCTTGGTGATAAATGAATGGCTTACCTAAGACTCTCAATTCTGCATTTGCATAAATTATCTGATACTTGTTTTCTGCAGCACATTGGTAAACACCAGAATCTGACACATTGAGCATAGATATGATAAGAGTTCCATTTTCAATTTGAATTCTCTCCTAACAAAGGAAAAAGTATGGAAAAATGTGAGCACATGAACATAAACACTCTCTTAAGCAGCATTTTATTAAAGAGCATTTGTGATTGTCTATCAGATCTGGTACTTAGATGTATTACTACAATAACTTGAGGAGCTAGATGGGTGGATGGATGGAGAAACATATATGCATTATATATGTATATGTAACATGTATAAAATATATTCATGCATATATTCCAGGGATCTATTTCCATTTTGCAAAGATAATAAAAGCAAGCTGAAGGGAACCCCATGCTACATGCAAAAGGCATATGGGGAAATGCCACTAAAGCTAAAAGAAAGTAAGGCACCCTATTTAGGTACTAAATAATGATGAGTCTGTCTATGTTTGCATGTGCTAACTAAAATGGAGAACTAACATAGTTATCTGGAAAATTTAATGAGGAAATTACCAACTCTTTCATTTTCCAAACATTGCAAAAGGTAGCATGTTTAGACTGAAAAATGTTATTTATAATTTATAATTATATTATTTGCTCACTTTCTGATGACTTTAGAGGAAGTTTTCTTTTTTAATAAAAGCAAGATATAGGATGGTGACTAAAACTTACCTTGGGTCTTGATATTTGATAAAGTATAGAAAGCTCTGACTTTCACTAGCTGCTGTATGAGTTTGGAAAAATGACTTAACCCCACTAAACTTCATTGTCTTCATTTTGGTTCTATCATTAAGACTCAGATGTTTTGAAAGCTAATTCCAACTTTGACTAGCTGCTACATGACCTTGGAGAAGTAAATGACTTAATCTGACACTCATTGCCTTCATCTATCTGAAGGAAGGATAATTATCTATTTTTTCTTACAAGACTGTATAAAGATTCAAGGTAATGTATGGAAAAATAATAACATCTGACTCATATGAGAGCATAATACAAGTTAGGCACAGAATATGTAGAATTATTGCGATCTATGTGACCCTGATCATTATTCTTACTATTATTCACAAAATCTGCTTCGTATGTTGAACACAGTTGCTTACCTCTGAGTTAAGGCGTTCACCATTCTTCAGCCAGGTATACCAAGGACTGGGCTTGCCACTAGCTTTGCACTCCCAAAACAAACTGTCATAGATAGAGAGGTAGGTATTTTGGATTTTTTGTTCCCATTCTGGAGGGGCTGTGAGAGAGAGAGAGAGAGAGAGATGAGAGAGAGAGAGAGAGAGAGAGAGAGAGAGAGAGAGAGAGAGAGAGAGACAGAGAGACAGAGAGACAGAGAGACAGAGAGACAGAGAGACAGAGAGAGACAGAGAGACAGACAGAGACAGACAGAGACAGACAGAGACAGACAGAGACAGAGAGAGACAGACAGACAGAGAGAGAGAGAGAGAGAGAGAGAGAGAGAGAGAGAGAGAGAGATAGAGAGGAAAATGCATTTGGCAGGGCGATTAGCAAGCATCATAGCAATGTATATAGGGTCCAGTTGGACTGAACACCTGGGATCTGGGAACTCCAACACAGAGGGACAGAAATCCTGGTTACAAATATCACTGGGTACTTGGCTCAAATTACCTGTTGGTTATGTGTCTTTTTGCTGCACCTATATATCACTAGAAAATTGTGGGAAAAGGCCAAAATGTAGAACACAGCTAGACAATATTGTGATGCCAAATTAAAGTACATAGGTCAAAATTTGGAAAATACAGGCCAAATACAGACCCCCTAATGGTAAAATTTCCTTAATTATATTTGATCTAAAATAAAAATTTATATGTATATGTATCAGAAATAATTTCCACCCAGTAGCTTGGGTCATCAACTAAGTATAAAGCTCTTCACTTTTTGTAGGATGATAATCCAGTATTTTATTCATTGATTCCTGTTAGGGAGTGAGAACTTCTGGAGTTGAATACATATTTAGTACCTTGTTTAAACCTTAGACATGAGTTTCCTAAACCTATTCTTATAATGTGAGAAAGCCATGCATAGTATTGAGGGAGAAAACTATTGGCATAAGTATTGCTGAACTAAAGCAACATTAGCTGTACTATCATTCATGTAAATAAGTAAGTGGGGTAGAGATTAAATGTTTTTAATTGAACATTAATTCCATAAAGATGATTGCAAACTCCCTTGATACACTCAATCATCCCTCTCCTTCGTTGAGCTTTGAGTTGGGCTATGTAGGAGAACATGCATCTTTCTTTGGCATCTTCCTGGCTATGACTAGATGTTTTACAAGTGCAAATGTAATTAATTTGATTTTAGTGGATTTTCCCAGAGTAGTAAAGTAACCTGCTCAAGGTGACATAAAATGAAAAATGTGAAGCCAAAACATGAACCCTTGTAAGTGCAGCCTAAATAAAGGGCTTCATTTATTGGGGGATTACCATACCTCCCACAAAGGGAAATCATCAGCAAACAGCAGGGAAGAAAGCCAATGCAAGATGAGTTAGTGAACTGATCATCAATATGGACAAAGTGTTTTAACTCAAAGTACAATATCTTCTCCCCACAAGGCAATCAGCATTCCTGTGATATGATTATGATAAACAAAACTTGTCTAATTATATACGATTTACTTTGTTCAGTAACTTGATCACTGGTTATGTACATGTCTTGCAGAAAAATATAAAATATTTATAATTCTCCTTCATTTGTAAATTCTACTCAGAATTATAATTAAGATTGCCATAAGCTGCTGCTATTTTATGATAAATAGATTGGAATCAATGTTACCTTGCAATACAAATTTGCATGGTTTAACATGGACACTGTTGATATTTTCCAAGCAATTATAATAAATAGCAGCATGGATAAACGCTGCTGAAATTAAAGCTTTCTCTGGTGAACAAGTAATTGTTCACCATTGTCTGAGGTGTCCAAAGGTGTCCATGCTATTTCTCCATGACACTGTTCACACCTGCTAATAACTTCCACTATTTTCTTAGAAGGGTATTGGCACAGACTTTGTATAACTTCTGAAGGTCTACTCACTCACCATAGAAAACAAGTTGGCCCTTGGCAAGGTTTCTTCCCCGAAGGTTTCCGGCAATGCACTCATAGAAGCCTTCATCTTCTTGTTGAAAGTTCGGGATTTCAAGGATAGCTTGGGATTTGCTGTACTTGACTTTGCCTGGCAACGGGTTTCCATCCAACCTCCTCCAACTAATATCAGGGACTGGACTAAACAGTTATACCTCATTAGAACAGGTGACCTGACATCGTTATGGCAGTAGGATACAATAAGAGCATACTTAAAAAAAAATAACTCTCAAAAAAAAGAACCATTCAATCAATCCATTAGATTGTGAGTCATTTTTAGATCACACATGCAGCATTCACTCATTCATCCCTTTATTTAATAGTTGATGAAGTTCTTGCCATGTATAAGTAACCATACTGTGTTCAAAGAACATATTGGCAAATAAAAGAAATGTATAGAGATATAATCAGGTACTAAAAATGAATAGATTTTCAAACTGCAATAACCTAAACAAGGAAATAGGGAATGGACATAATAATTATATCAGTTTAAATCTGGTGATAAGTCAGATACCATTTGCTCATGCCTGTCCTGTTACCCTAGCTACTCAGGATGCTCAGATCTGAGGATCATGGTTCAAAGCCAGTTTGGGCAGGAAAGTCTGTGAGACTCTTATCTCCAATAAACCACCAAAAACCCAGAAGTGGTGCTGTGGCTCAAAGTGATAGAGAGCTAGCCTTGAGTAAAAGAGCTCAGGGATAGGGACCATGCCTTGAGTTCAAGCCCCACAACCAACAAAATAAATAAAATAAATCTGGTAACCCAGAAAATTCTTATATGTGATATTTAAGATAAAGCAAGCTCTTGCACATATTCATTTACAAGTTCTTAGGAGAAAATATAGATTCCACTAAAGCTAAACCAGTAGTACTAGGTAAGTAAAAGTTTGCATGAGAGGTGCGCTAGATTATTCAGGAATACAAGATAACAGGTACTTGTGGGTTAGAAATACAGATTCCATGGTCCTCAAAATTATGTACTCATTTATACATGTTTTATTAAAGTATTAATGAAACAAAGATGAATTAATACTATACCTGTTCTGTTTGATGTAATTTATAGCATTTTTATTCATACAAATTTAGTCTAGTATTTCATATCTATTTTAATTAAATATGGACATGTCTTAAGACAACAACAAAGATCCATTTTATAATACATGAAGCCTGATGGTGAGCAACTAATGCAAACCCCTTGTGTAAAATGTTCATTTCAAGTATAAGGAATGACAAAGCAAAGCTGCAAGAGGAAAACATTCACCAATAAACAGACCTTAAAAAAAAAAGTAAGCCTTCCTTCTATTTACATGAACACCTTTCTTCCTGTCAAGGCATCCGTCATTCTCATATAGATTTTCAGATGATTTAAATATTTCTGTTCTAGTTCTATTTCAGATTAGCAATTATGATAGCAAGTCATTTGGCAAAGTCGATTTGCAAGCCTTGTGGGAGAAGCAGAGTTTCTTCAAGTCATCAAAAGTAAAGTGAGTGCATCCTCCAATCATATGCAAAGTGCTCGACAAATAAAGATCTGCAGAGTCTGAGCAGTAAATAACTGCACAAAATGAGTGATGACTCAGGGCCCGCTTTAAATACATCAAGAAACCCTGGCAAAAGCCTACGAAGTGTTATTGTCAAACATGTTCTTGTTGGGCCCATCAGAGATAAAGTATGGACAATTGTATCAGGTACTCACACAGATCTGTCAGAACACAGGACCCAAATCAATGTTTGAGTCATCTTTTTTTCTCAGAATTGACATATATTTACAATTATCACTTGAAATTTGTTAAATGGGGGAGGGCAGGGAGAGGGATTACTATTCTATTGTTGAGTTCCATCCTTTTAAAAAGAGATGCCACTTGCCACAATTTTAGATTGACATTTTAATGAATCAGCATATTCCATACAACAATTACCCTCAGGTAACTGGTTTTCTTAATAACGAGTAAAAATGAAGTCCTAGAACAGAATGCTTTTAGACAGAAAGGTATTCAAGAAGTGATGAATATTGTATGTGGTAGTATTTAATTTTAAAAATACACATGCCTTGCATATATGAACTTACTGAGGTTTTTATCTATGGGAAATAAGAATCTGAATACCTTTTATTTTCCTTGCTACTTATGCCTATTTTCTTTGACTTTCCCACAATGATCGTGAATAATCTAGGTTATAAAACTTTTCTGGGAAAACTGATTTATAAAGAAGCTCTTGTCTGTATTCATGATCCTTTCTTATCTTTTTTTATGACAGTGAAAATTTGAAGCTTATGCTAAAGACGTACAAAATATCCAATTAAAAGAGCTTCTAACTTAAAGCATTCAGACAAAATATAAGCAAAAAGTGAGTATTGTTCCTATAGTCATATCTTACAGCTTGGTATTGATAAGGAACACAGAAGGCCTTCTTTACAGATTACTAAATACTGTATTGATTGATGATTTTGACAATACTCTTTTTAATACTATAATAAATTGCTTTTCTTGGTCAACCATGAACTCTGAGCTGGGTGCTGTGTGTGTGTGTGTGTGTGTGTGTGTGTGATATAAACATATAATTTCATTTTTTGTCCTATACTTTATTAGAACCAGATCTGTTTCATATTTCCTCATTGCAGGCACTATATATTAATCATAAGGAAATACTGACTGCACGTGCAATTGTAGGATGATCCTATTACAGTCTGTCTGTGATCATATGAAATGGATCCCCATTTGAAGTCACACAATTAATTGCCAGGAGTCAAACAAACCCAAGCAAATAATCTAAACTCTTCTTACTTTCCCAGAGAGAAAGAACTTGGTATTAATATTCAATTCTAATGAGTGTGTATCCCCCTTGGACAGTAGCAACAAAGTATCCTGAATAGACTTTTCAAACAAAAATCCTCAGCATTCAAGCTCTAATCCTATTAACTACTCATAAAACCTGTATCTGTACATAGTTCCACTATCCAAAGACTATTATCTGCATTTCCTTGTTGGTAAATGCCTTGGGATTGATACCTTTACTAAGTAGTAGCTAAAAGAATCTGGTCTTTATGTCGAAAAAGGATTAAGTTGGGTGATTTTACTTCTGGCAATAAGAAAGATCACTGCAATAAACATAGTTGTGCTGGTAGCTTTAGTATAGGCTTGTTTGTGATCATTCAGGTAAATGCCCCGAAGTGGGATTGCTGGGTTATAGGGGAGCTCTATGGAACCAACCTAGATGCCCCTCAGTAGATGAATGGATCAAGAAAATGTGTATATATACACAATGGAATTCTATGCCTCTATCAGAAAGAATGACATTGCCCCATTTGTTAGGAAATGGAAAGACCTGGAAAAAATTATATTAAGTGAAGTAAGCCAGGCCCAAAGAAACATAGGTCCCATGGTTTCCCTTAACTAGAATATGTCTGAGTCGAGTAGAAAAGGTCAGATAAGTTGATGTTAGGCAAGACGAACCCAAGATAAGGACTCAAGTGGTTTTTCTTTCTTGCTATTGTTTCTAACATATTTATAAGGTACCATGTGATTTTTTTTGTTGCTTTGTATGTACCTCCCCCATGATATAACCCCTGTATTCACTGTTATTGATGTTGGTATAATTTGGGGAGGGAAAGGGAACAAACAAATTGTTTAAATAGGGATACAGATTGACCCATTATAACAATGAGATGTACAAGATGCTATGTAGAAATATGAACTTTACAATTTAGGAAGGGAGGGGGTAAAGTGGGTTGTAGCTGTGGAGATGGGAGGGAAGGGATGGGAGGGGGAAAACAAAGGAGGAGGCAACAATGCTTGATAAGAAATGTACTCATGGGCTGGGAAGGTGGCTCAGTGGTAGAGCGCTTGCCTTGCATGCTCAAGGCCCTGGGTTCGATTCCTCAGCACCACATAAGCAAAAAGAAAAAAAAAGAAATGTACTCATTACTTTGCTTATGTGATTGTAACCCCTCTGAACAGTATTTTCACAATAAAAACTTATTTAAAAAAATAAGAAAGATCACACTCGGCTGGAGGTATAGATCAAGTGGTTGTGGCATCAGTTCCCGCATAGAACCCAGAGTTCAACCAACCTCACCCCTTCAAAGAATTTATGCAAGCCTTAGAGAGAACCATTTTTCAGCTGTTCCGCACATCATATCCAAGGGCAAATGATGTCCCATTGCCAACCTAATAGTTAAGTATGAGAGCAGAAAGAGAGAGATAAAGAGATAAAGGGAAGGGAGGGAGAGGGATCACAGACATGATTCTGGGACTGGTTTTGCAACATTGTTGACAGAGGGCTCTCTTTGTACAGAGGTTTGAATGTAAAATGTATTCTCAAGCCTCTACTCAATAATTCACCAGCACATGGAGAAATCATCTTCCATTTTGCTCCCTCTTTGTCTTTAGCCCATTTGAAATCATTTTCCAGCTACTGTCAGCTAAAAGAATCTCACATATAAGATTGTGAAGGTCTTTGATCACATGCTATTTTGTGAATCTATTATATTATATGGTGGGTTCTTTTTGGAATACTTTATTTTTGAATCCTTACAGCAACCAGCCCATCAAAAGTAACTAAGCAAATAAATAAGTAAAGTCTTGTTAACAAAACAACTCAGAAATACCCAGCAATTTTGTAATATTCCACAGTGACTAATTAAATGTTTACATTTTTTTTCAGATCCACTATGTCATTTCTGTACATAAATAGCATCCTCTTGATCATTAGGAATGCAAGATATAGAATCAGAAGTAAATGAAAAGTACTGATTATTTAAACACACACATATATGTGTAAGTTAATTGATAGTTTTATTTTACCTTGTAAATTCATATCAGAATGATAAATGAATTGCTTTATGTTTTACAACTTCTTTCTTATCTGTCCATCCCAAGTAGGAAGTGATTAGAAATAACTGAACTTATGAAAAATGAAAATATTACAAGACTGAACTGTAAAGTTCAATGAAAGTTAATTTTTTCTATGTACCACTCTGTGTAAATAATAATGATCAAAATAGAATTATAGTATAATGCTATTTATACCATCTAGAGAAGAATGTATCTTGTATACTCAGCTATATTGTGTGGGACATTTACACATATGGCTTTTCTCATTCAAATAATAGTCATTAATAATAGAATACAATTCATAGATTTGCCATGAGAGTTAAAGGAAATAACCCATGTTGTGAGCTTAACATTCTGTTTAGCACACGTTAAATAATATAGTGGGGCATTAGTGATTAATAGAATAACAGTATCATTGTAATGGAATTTATCATTTATCAGCCCAGGCAGGAAAGTCTCTGAAATTCCTACAAAATTAACCACAAAAAACCAGAAGTGAACTGTGACTGAAGTAGTAGAGCAGTAGCCTTAAACCAAAAAGCTCAGAACAAAACCTCAGGAAAAGTGTCCAGACCTTGAGTTCAAACCCCAGAACTGGTGCGTGTGCATGCGTGCGTGTGTGTGTGCGCGCGCGCACACACACACACACACACACAACACAAACTGATGAATGAATCATTCATAAAGTCGAGACTCTGCTGTGTGAATAAAATGTGTATCCAAACATGTGTGTAATCTCTTGAAGCACAATCCTGCCTCACACCATTTAATATTCCGGCTATGACACTTGATCCTGGCGGTGATATACAGGTCATGAGGGAACTCTGGGAGGAGACAGGGCATGCATTCTATGAAATGTGTCTCATTAACTGTCAAGGGACTATTGTCGTAGGTGGAAAAAATAAGACACTGTTCATAAAAGAGAAGAAAATTTCTGTGCATAAAAAAAGATGTGCATTTACAAAGAATATTAACAACAATTAATTGAGTGTTTACTATTTAAAGAGCATTATGGTTGATGACTCCCAGACATTGTCTGAGTTGAAGACTGAGCTGGTAGCTTCTAACAATGCTAATTACCTCCTCAGGATGATACTCACGTTTAGGCAGATAATTTCTTCTAAATCATTACCTGCCAATTTTCTTCAACTATGAGTTCCAGAACAGGCTAATTTATTGTGATCCACCTTCTAATTTTTTGAGTTACCACTCTAAATTATGACCACTAGCTGCCTCTTCCTCCTGGTTTCAGGTATTGTTTTCAGTTTCTACTGAGTTCATCCATGTGGAAGATAATAGTAACATAGTATTCTATTCCCAGGCAGTTCATTTTGCTTCTACAAAGACTGATTTACTCAAAAGGTAACCTTCACATATGAATCACATTAAGCATCCTATAGAGAAAGAAAGTTTTGTTGTTGTTGTTGCTGCTGCTGCTGCTGTTTGTTGTGGTTTTTTTGGGGGGTGGGGGGGGAGATCTTGCTAATGGACACTAGGGTTAAATTGGAACTGTGAGGTCACAGAATCAAATAAATGGTTCCATTGTCTTTGTAACTACAGAGACCAGCCCTTTCTGGAAATGTTTCCCTTTCAGGTCAATTAGTGCCTTCTGATTAAGAATACAACCTAGGATACCATGGCTGACAACTAGTCCAGGAGTAGAGTGCTTGAAAAGCAGGGCCAAGGCCCTGGATTCTATCCCCAACACTGGGAAGGAAGGAAATAAAAGAGGGAGAGAGGAAAAGAAAGAGGAAAAGAGGAAGGAAAAAAGAAAAGAGGAAATGAAGAAAGCTTGAATAAAAAAAAATCTTACTGTAAGAAAGGAGGGAGTTCTTTGTGACATTTCTCCACAGGTACACATACTATTGGTCTCTGTAAACCCTTTTCCTCCTGCAAAAAAGAACTTCAACAGGTTTCATTGTTCTTTTTTTTTGTATACACAAATAAACCACTTCAACAATAATCCAGCCTCATTATGCTCTCCATTTGCTCTCCCAGCTCCCACTGGTAGCCTAAGACGAACAATCATACTAGAGAAAACCAACTTGAAGTATGTCTGACTTCCAAATCCTCTACAGCTCACAGATAAGGGCTTCCTGAACCTTGTATTTTAAAATGAACATTTCAAAGGGTCCTTTTTTTTTTTTTTTACTGTATTCCTATTTTAAAGCACTTGCCTGAAATGTCAGTGTTCATAGTTGTGAAATACTACTAGCTGAAAAAGACAAAACTTTTCTTTCTCTCTCCCTTTTCCCCTACTCTGGTTTTTCTGCTTCTTAAATAAGCATAGCCATAAATAAAGACTTTTTACTACTTTCTCTCATGTCTTTGTGCTTTTACAAAGAAAGCATCCTATTAATTTTATCTGAAGAAAGAGAATGTACTTGTTAACCATCTGGCCCAGTTCAACCTGAATTGGAAGTGAAATTAAAACTCTCTGCACACTGGTAGGAAGTGCACTTCAATTCTATGCTTTAAGCCCATAAATAGAATTTTCATTACTGGTGCTATTTGAGAAAGCTTATATTTCTCCACCGGATTTCTTAAACCTCATTACCCACAGCTTAAATCCAGGCCATCCTAAGTTTTGGACTAGAGACTGGTAGAGAGAATCGGTTTCCTAAGATGCTTGTGTTTGGGATTATTCTTAACTTGAACCTCATTTCAGAAAATCTTATCGGCAGCCATTTTCAATCAAAGACAGTAAAGCAGAATAACAACACCCCCCAAAGAATGCCTTCGTTAATATTTTCAGACTCTTCTCCAAGCTCCTTTCATTTTCCCAACTTGAAATATTCAGAGAAAGAGCTTCAAAAAAAAAGTGTTTTAAGGATTGTCCTATGGGGATATAATATGGGCAGCAATCTCATTGTTATGAAAAATTGGGGAAAACAACTGGAGTAATCTAAATATAATCACAATTCTGTTCTTCTGGCCAGTTTCTACATTAGACACAATGTTTTAATACTCTCAATATTCATGTTAAATTTTTATTTTTCTCATTTTTGGCTTTTTTTTTAGGGGGGGGGTCAGTCCTAGAGCTTGAACTCAGGGCTTGAGCACTGTTCCTCCATATTTTTTCTCAAATCTACCATTCTACCACTTCTGGCTTTCTTAGTATTGAATTGGAGATAAGAGTCTCAGGGATTTTACTGCTTGGGCTGGCTTTGATCTACAAACCTCAGATATCAGCTTTCTGAGTAGCCAGGATTACAGAGGTAAGCCTCTAACACCTGTCTCATTGAACATATGAGGGCTTTTTAGAGGTTACAAGAATGCTTTTCTATCTTTCCACCATGTAGTACCAAGGGCAGAGCTGAAGACACAGATAGAACATCCTATTTATGAAACAAAGAGTGGCCCTAGCCATACACTTCATCTATTGGTGCCTTAATTTTGAATTGTGCAGCTTCTCACTGTTGCTGAACAGGGAGAAATAAATTCCTGCTGTTTATAAACCACATTATTTGTGGCATTTTGCTACAGCAGTCTAGAGGAACTCAGATGCTGCCTACAACAAGTTTCCCTTGGGGAGAAAAATCTAACAGAGTGCATGTGTTCATCTGAAATTTGACACCACAGTTGCTCTGTGTGGAAATCCACAAAAGGTTTGTACATGACAGCAATGGTGTGACATAATAGTGGAACAACAACTTCATTTTGAGTAGAACGTACATAAAGTTTATTATACTACATATTGAGTCACACAAACTATCTGAGACTCAGTTTTTTCTTTGCAGGACTTGAAGTTACCTAAAAGGAAACAGTGAGTGATGTTTTGAAATATAAAACTGAACCTCAAAAAAAGTTTTACATAAATTGCCTCACTGAATAGATATGGAAAGGAACCAGTGTTCAGAATTACATTGAATTTGGTAGATAACCATCATTTGTCCAAAATGTTTTAATATGAGTTAATACTAACTCTAAATTCATAATCCTATTAACCCTAAATATCTCTGCTATTCTTAGAAATAAAGAAAATCTTGGTCACGGTGGGAATTTGAGGCATTTATTACTTCCAATTTATTTGCCTTGATCTTATCTCAATTTAAAAGAAATACCTTCTAACCAAAAGTACAGGAGACATTAGAAACGTACTTCTAACCAAAAGTACAGGAGACATTAGCAATGTACTTGAATTTACTCAATCATTATATCTTAGATTTACTGGAAGCTTACTATATACCAGGCAGTATGTGGTGCCTTATAACAGCACTAGGGTACACATGACTGTTCTTGTTTACATTTACAGAGACTAGGATAAGGAGAGTTTAGATAACTAGCTCAACACACCAAAACAAAACTTTTAAATAAGAATTTGAGTCAAAGCCAAACATCGGACAGAAAGCATGCCTCACTTTATCGGTCCATAAACAAGCATGCCTTGTTGCTTTTGTATCAACTAACCAAATACAAAATGAGACTATATGTTATTAGCATGCATAATATATGAGTTGCAACACAGTCTGCCTAATGAACTAATGTGTTTTTCAACCAATAGACAGAATTCTTTTTGTTGTTGTTGTTAACAAAGGCTAGAAGATAATTTTTATTTTAGTTTAAGTATATTGCCTTTAAATTTCAGTAAAGGCTTAGAGATAGACTCCAAGGTTAGATGAAAAATACAAGAAAAATAACTGATCTCTAAGCTCACTTCTAATTTAGAGGTGGAATCGTGTGTGTGTGTGTGTGTGTGTGTGTGTGTGTGTGTGTGTGTGTTGGTTGTGGGGCTTGAACTCTAGGCCTGGGTACTGTCCCTGAGCTCTTCAGCTCAAGGCTAGTGTTCTACCACTTGAGCCACAGCACCTCGTCTGGTTTTCTGGTGGTTCATCTCACAGTCTTTCCTGCCTGGGCTGGCTTTGAAGTGCGATCCTGAGATCTCAACCTTTTGAGTAGCTAGGATTACAGGTGTGAGCTGCCAGTGCCCAGCTTAGATGTAGAATCTTTATGTCCTCAAACCATTCATGACTTCCAAGGAAGAATAATGGGGTTTCTCGAGAACAATGGTCATAGCCTGGAAAGGCTGACAGGAACTTGCAATTGAAAACGGAAATCCATAGAGAAAAATCAATGATGCTGAAAGCTTCACTGCTTTGAAAGTATGAATAAACTTATTCAATTGTGAGTTGGACACAGAGGTTTGTATTTGTAACCACAGCTATGTGGGACCCGGAGATTAGGAGGATCATAACTTGAGGCCATGCCAGAAGAACATTAGTGAGACTCTATCTTAATCCATAGCTAAGCTTGGTGATTGCATCTGTCATCCCAGCTACATGGGAAAATCAACATAAAGCATGGCCAGGACAAAAATGTGATACTCTGACACAAAAATAACTAATGAAGAAAGATGGAAGAGCACCAACCTCCCAATGGTGAGGGCCTGAGTTCAAATCACAGCACCACAAGAAAATAATAAGCAACAACAACCAAAATATTATTGAAATAACAGAGAGAGAAAAATTAAATATCGAAAAGTGAAGTCATAAATACCAATTTGATGGATATTAAAAATGTAACTGAAATGGAAAAAAATCCCTGAAAGAAAAATTCTCATGATAAATGGTTAATCTAAATAGACCTATACCTATAGAAGAAATGAATAGTCAAGAATCCCCCAAAACATATAGCTCAAACCCAGATGTTACTGCTGGTTGCTCCCAGCACATAAGAAAAAAAAGTACTACTCAGTTCTCTTTGAGAAAATAGCAAAGGGGGAAGTTTTCTGGTTCATTCAATAAGCATTAGCAAAATACAAAAATGAAACAAAGATTTTAAGAAAGTACTGATCAGTATAACATAAAATATAAATGGAAAAGCCCTGAAAATATTACAAATTAAATATGCTAAGGTTTTTATAAGATTAATGTAGCAAAACAAAAAAATTTACTTCATCTGTAAAAATAGCTTTATTTTTGAAAAAAATATATTGACAGAAGAAAACTCATAATATCGGTGCAAAGAATGAATTGGAAAATTCAAGTCTGGGTGATGATAAAACTCTGAAAGAACTACAACTAAAGACAATAACATCAATTTGGTGAATACTGCCTAAAAATAATGTAGAACTGCTATTAGGGTTAATGATGAGAAGCTGGATGACTCCACATGATTCAGATACAAGGTATCTGTATCTCATCAACAATGCTTTAGAAATACTAGCTTTGTACAATATTAGAAGAAAATAAAATAAACTGTTTATAGTTTAGAAAGGAGGAAATAAAATAATTACTGTGTATAGATGACAACAATTTTTTTATTTCAAAGCATCAACAACAAAGTAAGTCCAAAATTAATAACTTGTTGGAAGAATGTTAAAGAATATAATCAAGACCATTATATTCTTTACACTAGTCATAAACAACTAGGATTTGAATAAAACAACTGATTACTTAAAGTTTTTAACAAAATGATAGACAATAAGCAATAAAATCTTGAAAAAAATAAAGTTACAGCACTGACATGTTACATAACTTCTCAACTAGGGTACAGTCCTGACGGTGTAGTAGAAGAGTAAGCAAACAGATTTGACTCTAAGTAGAGACTTGCAGAATACAGCCAACTTATCTTTGAGAAAATAGCAAAAGTAATGCAATAGAGACAAGTTTGCCATTTTCAATAAATACAGGAGCAACTGGATATTCCTATGCTATGAAAAGAATCTACACACAATTCAGATCTCCCCAAAATGAATACAAAAGGGCACACAGACAAAAATCTAGAACAGAAAGCTTTAAAGGTTCTCGAAGGTAACAATGGAGAAAATGGGAGTAACTGTGTCTAAAGTGATGAGTTTTTATATTCAACACCAAATGCATAATCCAATGAAGAAAAAATAAACAAATGGATATGATTATAGACTTGTAGGGTTGGGAATATTGAGGAGAACAATGGAAAGAGTGAAACTGACCAACATGCATTATACTTACAAACTGCTTAACTGAGCTGACATCCCTTTGTACAACTACTTAAAATAACACAATATGCAAAATAATAAGGAAACTTGTGTTCTGTGAAGCAACGTAAGTGTTATCCAATAAGCAATGAGCTAAAGGAAGTGAGCAAGAGTTCTAAGCCCTGCGTTCAAGCCCCAGCACTGGCACAAAAAATAATTCATTAATTTTAATTAAAATACAAAGCCATTAGCAAGAACCCAAAGGTAAGGTTTCCATAGAAATGGAACAAATGAAGCCTAGAAAGATGGGGAGTCTGTTCAGTCAGTTCAATGATGGGGAAAAAACAGAAAACTACTTATTATATTGTCAGCATTAAAAATAACAAAGAAAATAAAAACCAAAAGGATCTGAAAATTCAAAGTACCTTACTTGATTTAGAAATGGTTTTGTCATGCTCAATGGCCTAAGAACCCTTTTTGTACTATATTACATGATGTGGACCTACAGTGTGTATTCCACAGCAATCACCTGTGGAAATGCAAACATCTTTAGAAACAGCTCTTCTGACATCCTCTATTCTGGAACATTCTAAAACACTGTGGTAACGGATTCAATTTATTGTATGGTGTTAATAACCATGCTGGGTAGTCTTTCCTTCTTAAATGAGAAAAAAAATAATTTCTACCCATCCAGATAACTATAGTCTTTGTGTGAAGATTCCAGAACACACAGGAACATTCAGGGCTGTTACTATCTGTATTTACGTAGCCAAACACTGACAACAGATCTACTAAATTAAAGATTTCTTTTTAAGAAGGGGACTCCATATGGTCTATTTCAGAAAAGCAGCTGAATAGACTTGAAGAGGATATCAGGTTAATTTCTTCACTGGGCATAAAGACCTCTGTATTTCTCAGAAGAGAAACAAACCTATCCGTCAGTCATAGCACATTTGCATGGCACCTATACATAGAGTTTCTCAGGGTATTGCACAATACAATTAATTTGCAGTTCAGGTAATTAAAAGTCTGTCATGTTAAACAAATGAGACAGAGCTGAGAGTGGAAAGCTGTGATCATGTCAGCTCACAAACCCCAACATAGAAACTGAATTACATATCCCAAAAGTCAGACCAATTATGGCTCAGGCAGACATTTGTCCTAATTATGGTAGACATATTTTAGTCGGCCATAGTTTAAGATAGTGAAACTCAAACCAGACACCAGTGGTTTCTGCTTATAATCCGTACACAGGAGTTTGAGATCTGAGAATCAAGGTTGAAAGCCACCATTGAGAGACAAATCTGAGAGACTTTTATCTCCAATCTCCAATAAACAAGAAAAAATATCAAAAGTAGAGCTGTGGTTCAAGTGGCAGAGTACCAACTGTGAGAAAAAAAAAAGCCACAAGAGACCATGAGATATTGAGTTTGAGCCACAGAACCCCTCCCCAGAAAAAAAGGGTGATTAGATTCTATCAACTATTACATAAATGGAAACTTTAGTCATCATTCCTTAGTCTTTACCACCCATATACTCAACCTGCATGCCTGCAGGACCCTTCTCTGGTGGTTATGATTGAAATTAAGTTTACTTTCAAGTAATCACCTATACCAGATTTTATTTTTCCAAGAAATACATTGCATCATCACACACAATCCAGGGGAGTATAGTCTCTTCATGGATTATCAATCATTTGTTTAAAAAGTCATTTTTCTCATGAAAATACAATTTAATTTTTGAAACTTGTATTTAGAATTACATATTTAAGATCAAATTCATATTGCTGAAATATTAGCAATTAACAGACAATATAAATGGAAAACATCCATAATTCTCTTGCCTAAAATTTGCTGAATTTTCTGACCCTTTTCTTTTCTTTTCTTCTCTTTTCTTTTTTGCCACTCCTTGGGCTTGATCTCAGTGCCTGGGTACCTCCCCTGAGCTTCTTTTTGCTCAGGACTAGCACTCTACCACATGAGCCACAGCGCCACTTCTGGCTTTTTCTGTTTATGTGGTATTGAGGAATTGAACCCAGGGTTTCATGAATGCTAGGCAAGCACTCTACCACTAAGCCACATTCCCAGCTCCTTAGCCTTTTTAAATAAAACAACTGCATACTTGACAGAGAACCTGCATCCGCATATCAGTGAAAAGACATTATGCACTACATTACCAAAGTCATTTGACACAAATATCAAAGAATTCTGAAGAAGAGGACCAGACAGTGGGACTGAAGTCAGTAAGATGTAGACTTGAACAGCAGATCTGCAATTTACATTATTCAGGCTGTCACATAATTTCTCCACACCTCAATCTAGTTATCTTCAAAATTAACATGAAAAACTATCCCTGGCTTCAGGTCATGTGGAGCAATTAGGACTGCTCTTAAGCTCCTATGAGAAATAATTTTAAAAATGGACAATTCTATGGGGGAAAATAGAAATTTAGCAACTGACAGCACAAAACAGTAAAGCCTGAAAAAGGAGAAATAAATGCATTAAGCTTTGGGTGGCCCTGTTGTCCTGAGGAGAGTGAATGGAGACATAAGAACTATAGAACTGTGTTACTGTGTAAAGGAAAAATACAGTTAGGATTTGCAGAGTGACATGTTTGGAATTACAGAGCAGTACGCAAGTAAGGATGGTGCTACATGCATCTGCTCAAAAGATGGTTGTAGAAGTTACATGAGGCTGGACAAAAACTGATTTTCAGAGTTCACCCAGCACAGGGCAATATTACAGTGCCACCATATCACTGAACAAAGATTTAATACACATTTAGAGTTGTCAATAGAAAGACTCATCCTAATAGTAAACTGACCTTAAAAATCATCCCTGTAAACAATCATAGAATGCTTAATAAAATGGCACATAAAAATCAAGTAGTTCAATGTAACTTTATAGTTTATAAGAATAAAATCCAATCTTTACACAAATGTACTCCAATCAAGCATTCAATAGCACAATATTTATGATGTCTATTGGGCAATCTGCAATTATCAGATATCTAACCAAGCTGAAAAAGAGGGAAAATGTAACTAGAGAAAAGTTAATAGTCAATTAAAAGACACATGAATGACTGCGATGATAGATTAAGCAAACAAAGAGTGACTTTCAAGTAATCAATAGAGCTTCTAGATAAATAACAGGGGCTTACAGCTAAAATAACTGCAGGCCACAGACTCTGCTTAAAAGTAGACCAAAGGAACACAAATGGCCAATGAAGTTGAGAAGAAATAAGCAACATTTCTGGTCAAGAAGCCAATGCAAATCAAAAAGACACTGAGAATTCCACATATCTCTGGTCAAAATGTGTAATATCTGGAATAGAACTACCAACAACAAAAATGCTGGTAAGGAGGGAGGCAGGGAGTGGGGAATAATTTGGAAGGAGGCAGGAAGTCCTAAGATTCTGTTGATGGAAATATAAACTAATACAAATGTTATGGAGCCTGGAACTTCCTCAAAAAATAACTTAAAATTAGGAGTCCCATATGGACATTTATCTTAAAGGTTGCAACTCAGAACATAATAAAGACACCTGAACATCTATGCTCATTGATACGCTGTTTACAATAGCCAAGTTATGAAAACAGCCCAGATGCTCTACAACCAATGAATGAAGGTAAGAAAAATGGAACACAAAGTGGAGTTTTATTTATCCCTCAGGAACAATGAAATTATGTCATTTGCAGGGAAATGGATGAACCTGGAAAAGAAATTATGTTAAGTGGAGTAAATCAATTTCAGAGAGACAAAGGTGAATGTTTTCTTCCACAGGTGATGTTAGATCTAAAATATAAACATATATGTAAGCACATGTTCATATGCATAAATATACTCAAGTATAGATGCAAAAATAAAACCCAGGTTTTTTTTGGAAATTGAGTCTATCAGGCTTTACTTTCCTAACTGCCCTCAAACAAGAATGTTCCAGAACCCAGCATCCTTAGTAGCTAAGAATATATGTATGTTTATATATATATATATATATATAATATGTAATATGCCTTACATATATATTATATATATATATATACAACCATTTCTCAAGTAAGACACTTTTGTAATTTTCCAAAGTATAACAACCATTTTATGTATATTTTGTTCATTTGAAGAATTCTTAATCTATTAACTTTTCAATCACACAAAAATACAAGCTTTTCTTTTATACAGCATTTTCACAGTGACACTGGGATTTAGGGTGCTTTAAGACTTCTTTTATTTGTAGTTTGGTATTAGTGACTCCTAATGTTTATTAATTTAGTTAGATACTTTAAGAAGTTTATTCTCTTAGACTCTAGACAATTTTCTCCAAAGTATGATTTAGTGTCACCATTTCTTCATTATTTGAGTAGTATTATTTTATATAAGCATATTAATGCTTAAATATGAATATTTAAATCAGAGTTTTTTTCACATATACATTCTATTTTCCATTAGATACTTAACTATTGTCTTTTTAACTCAAATTTCTTTGGATCAAATATTTCTAGTTGAATTTTTAGGAAGTAATTTAGGCACTCACACATTTTTAAGGTTGCAAATTTTACCTTGTACAATTTAATTAGGCATGAATTTTAATGTGATGATTGTTTTCATAACCATGAAATTACAAAATGATACGCAATTTATTTCTGAATGGCTCCATATCCCTCATTTCAAGTTTTCAAATGTCCTGACTGGAATATTTTTTCCTTTTAATTCTTAGAAACCTCAGTCTTAAATTAGTGTCAGCTGTAGGCTTATCACCTATTTTTTTCAATTAATATTATTGTTAAGTAGTTGTACATGTCAGTTTTTTTAGTACAATGCATCTTGACAATGCCACCTTCCCCTTCTTAATGCATGCCTTCTGCTTTCTTCTTATGACCTCTGATTCTATCCTGTTTCTTTTCCCATCTCTCAGTTTTTCAAGAAATGGTTGAAAATGGCTATGGATCTTTATTAGTATTTCCAACAAATGAAATCTGTACTCTAAAATGCAACCTAAGTTAAGACTTGTCACCATATATTTAAATGTGTGTGTGTGTGTGTGTGTGTGTGTGTGTGTGTGTGTGTGTGTGTGTGTGTGTTATGTTTGTAGAGAGGAAAATAAGGAGGGAGGGAGAGACAAAAACAGAGAAAAGGAAAAGGAAGGAAGGCAAGGGAAATATAAGAAGAAAGGGAGGGATACAAGAAAACAGAATGTGACAACTCTTTATATTCTAACCCTTGGACAATTTGGATACGTGAGATATGATTTCTTTCACATCTCATACTTACAACTTTTCTATAGGTTGAAATCATTGTGCCATAGATGAAATTAAGGAAACTGATAAATCAGAAATCAAATACTATCAAATCCTTTCCTTTCTTCTTCTTTTTACTCCCGATCTGATTTTTTTTTAATATCCTAATAGATACTGTCACAGTCAGATTAGGGGATTGGAGAAAGGAAGGGTGGTTACACCTCCCTTAATTCAAATACCTCCTATGTAAATTAGAGTTGAATTTGAATTCTAGATGCATAAGAATTGAGTGAACATTTACTGACCACTGGCTATATCAGTACTAAATATTTTCATGTATTATTGTGCATTCTATTTTCATAAAACACATGCAAGTTAGTCATCCTGAATCATTTTCATGTTTTTATTATAAGAATCCACATTTCCATATGCCAGATATGTTAAAGTTATTTTAATTGCTATATTTCTTGATTTCCTTTTTAAATTGAACATCTACCTCCAAGTATTTTGTTGGCAAATATTTTGCTCTTTTGTAATTTCTGAGAAAGCTTAAAAATGGCAAAAGTGTATCCTGTCTCAAAAGGTTGACAAAGAAAAACTGATTTACAGGGACTACTGAGGCATTTAATCAATCAGTAATTATTTATGGGGCAAATACTATGAGACCAGTACATATAAAAATAAAATATGATCCCTAGGATCCATAAAAATGAGCAATATGAGAAATTTAATTCAAAGTAATATGCAATCATATTTGTAGATAAGCAGTCAGCCTTTTTCAGATTGTTCAGAATGTTTAGTGTATAAAAGACTGACATTTTAAGGTTGCTTTCCAGTATTTGGAAAATAAATCTCTATTTCTATATGTTATGGTCACACTAGAAATAGCTTCTGGATTTAAAGGTAAGCCCTCAGAGCTCAGGGTGGAAATCTGTTCTTTTATCAAATTTTGTCTGGCAGACAAAAAAAACAAAAACAGATTAGAACCTGGTAAGAAATGGAGAAATTAGACCTTACTCCAGATCATCACAATGAGGTTCTGAATTTAACCCCTTTCATATGCACACAGATGTTTAAAAATTACAAATCTAGTTTGTCTATCTGTCTGTCTGAACCTCTCAGTATTTGCCAGTGTTTCTGGTCATAAAAATCATATTTAACTATCAGGGAAAAGCAAAGGAATTTTTCTGATCATGCATGCAAATTTAGAGAAAATTAGGTATTTTGCTGATATTCTAAACCTGTCCCTTACAAACACTGATCTGCTAAAAACAAACTACCCAGGACACTACCAGGGCATCTTGGACTTTATTCTAATTATTCACTATGAACAATGCCCTTTAATTAGTCTTATTTTGGAAATGAGCAGTGCAGGTTTTTCATTTGTAAGAATTGCTGATTAATTGAGAAGGGAGACACTCCAGGCAATGTATTTCTGCATGTAGGACAAGAAGAGAGAGAGGGAACTGTTAAAAAGTTTAGATACCTGCCCACTCCTTTATGCAAGCATACATGCTTTCTTTCAGTGTGCTGCCTACTGGGGCCTCATTATACTCAAATTTCAGAATGTATCAGTACAATATGATTAGGGAAGAATTGCATCCCAGTTTCAGGTTTTTAGGCACATTTGCTTAAATTCAATCCTAAATTCCACTATTGTCCAGCATTTGGAAATCTATTTGTTAATTTGCCTTAGTGGTGTTGAATAATAAAATGTTTAAAAAGAATAAAGCAACCAGGAAAAGCAAAACAACCTTACTTTCCAAGGGCAAAGCATTCCAGTTTTACAGACGAATCCTTTGCAGCTTGTACAGTTTCAGGAAAACGCACTTCAATCTTTGGTTCATATTCCCCCATCACACCTGTTAAATATCAAAAGAGCTAGCAGCATTTCTGGAGAATAGAAGTTGTCTATGAAGTAAATGTTTCATTAGCTAACACTTGATGAGTTGGTCTTACTAAGAACCAGTGCTTCTGATTAGGACCTGGATACATGCTTGTGAGATTTCAATAAAGAACCTACTCTAGAGATAGCCAGACCCACCCCTTCGTGAAACTTCTGGGGCCAGAGCTGTTCAGGAAGGAGAGGGTTTCTAGTGAATGTAAGAAGTCATATAAAACACCATAAATTAAACACCAGTGTTTTGGCAGCAAAACATATAAGGCAATCACACTAACTGACATTAAACAATAAACATTTGTATGCCAGGAAAATATGATTTTGCTGCTAACTTAATTGACTATGTACTTGTTTAAAAAAAACTCCTAAGTGTTTGAAAATTTCTTATAAGCCATTGTGGATATTGCTAAGGGTAGAATAAGAGAATGGTCCAATAAGGTATACACCAGAAGTTATAACAACCACAAAACATATTTCTAGACTACATCACCATAATTAATTAACCAAGGATGTCTTAAATGTCTTCACAAATTTGATCGTTTTTTAATTTGTATCTATATACTACATATATGCTATTATATCTATATTTATGTTATATTCCTAAAACAGAGTTTGGATGGCTGGTATGATTACAGAAAAATGTAAAAATTATAATACAAATGTCCAATTTTTAAGATTTTTATTATTACCAGAATTAAGCAAGGTTAAAGGTGAAACTTCATTTGACAAAATTGGCAGGTTTTCTATGGTCTTGAAAATCAGTATTTCTTCCATGATCACTTCTGAAAAGGTTTAGTTAACTTGTAATATGTATATTATCAGTCTCCTTTTACCATTAAAATGAAGGATGGAATAAAGGAGATGGAAGAAGGAATTAAAAGCAGGGAAAGCAAAAAATAAGAGCGGACAATGACAGGACACATGCGATACGATCTCATCATATGATGGCCTTTGAGCTCTTCTAATCATGAACACAGCACTCACTGAAGAGGAGAAATGAGTTTACAGATCCAATGATTATCTGAATTAATATCTTGCTGACTAACACACTTGGGTAGTTAGTGACTATGAAAGTTCTGCCATATGCACTCCCCACTGGGGCTGGCTTCATAGTTCTCTTAGCCTCTTAGCCTTTATTAGCACGATAACCTTATTTGTCTTAAATTCCTCACAGGGGAGAAAAATTCTATGAGGTACTGCATTGCAAGTCCAAAATGTGATCATGAAATGCACTAACAGATTTTCTATCCTTCCCTACCCCACTGTGAACATTTAATTAGAGAATCAACCAGAAGATTTTTTCCACTTCGATGGCTTTCTAACTCTAAATCTTACACCAGCTCAGACGTGACTGAGCTACAAAACTCTTCAGAGATCTATCTGAGTCATGTCCCTCAAAGGAATAAAATTAGTATGAATCTAGCAAATTGCATTCTTCTTTGAATGCCCATAATTAATGTTGGTTTCCTTGGCTTTCTTTAGATGTCAACTCTTTTATTTTTTCCATTCTGCCAGCCGAGCAAATAAAAGTTAAATGCAGAGGCCATGTATGGAAAAGAAAAAGGGGGCACTAAACACAGGTTGTAAAATAAGTTCATTAAAATATATATCAATTCACATTGGGTAGTACCCACACATGCACACATACACAACAAGCCAACTCCGCCACACGGGTATCATTTTCTACACAGTAACCCTGGAGGAACGAAAACACAAGCTGCTCCAATACCAAAAAGGAGGGATGGCACAGATTTAACATATCCAGACCCAGGTATATTGTACTGTGTGGGTGAGTGATACCATTTCCAATTATTAAGAAACAATTTCCATCATGTCTATGATCTGCTCCCAAATTGACAGGTGTTTTGACTCCACTGAACAGAGAGAAGAAGAAAGCTGTGCCATTCTCTCCACATGGAAGGGACCACGACGTCCAGTCCTAAAGAAAACATCATCTTACCATCAGAGCGCTGGACTAAAGGTGTAGGTGGTCCTTGAACACTCCTTTGCGCCTCCTTGTTCGTTACAAAGCAAGTGTAGTTGCCCACATCTGATGGCTCCACTTTAGCAATGTACAGGTTTCCTGTCTCTTGAGACACAAACCGCCTCTTGTCCTCTTGGACATACAAGGGGTTATCATTGAAGGTCCATGCATAGGATAAATCTGAAAAACAGAAAAAGCATATTTATCTTTATTGCATTAATTCTTATCTGAGTCTTCTGGGCTCTCCTTCATCATTAGAAGAAAATCCTGTCTACATATTGGACCTATTTATAGCCAGTAACCTGTTGTAAATATATATTTACCTGCCAGGTACCTATAAGCAACTCTTATCTCCCATTTAACTGTCAAAAATCCAGAAGCAGAGTTGTGGCTCAAATGACAGAAGGCTAGTGTTTAGTCAAAAAGCTCGGGGACAGCACCCAAGTCCTGAGTTCAAGCCCTAGGATCATCACCAATATATATATATATATATATATATATATATATATATATATATATATACACACACATATATATGTATATATATATATATTCATATATTCATAATACATGTTTTAGCTGTCCATAATTGGATTTGTGGGATTAGGAATATAGAAATATGCAATTCCAGGCACTGGTGGCTCATGCCTGTAATCCTAGCTATTCAAGAGGCTGAAAACTAAAGATTGAAGTTCTAGCCCAGAGTTCAAGCCCCACTACCAACAAAATAAAATAAAAATAAAAATAAAAAATAAAGATTGCAGTTCAAAACAAGCCCAGGCAGACAAATCCACAAGACTCTTATTGTCAATTTGCCAGCACAATTCTGCAAGTAGAGGCATGGTTTAAATAGAAGAGCACCAGTCTTGAGTGAAATAGCTAAGCAAGAGTGAAAGGCATTGTACTGAAGCACTAACATTTGCCATGTGTGCATGCACACACACACATAACACACATGCAATATAAACATATATAAATACACTTGTGGAACACATACACACCCAATTATAACAGGGAATCAAGAAGATTAGTGGAAAGTCTTGTTATGAAAAGCTGTAAGATATAAAGCATTAATGGCCTAAAATGCACACTGAATCTCTGCAGTGACACCATTCTGAAGCAGTGTGTTCCAGTGTCCTGTCAGGATTAAGCATACCTAAGTATTCTTGTCAAAAAAATGTAGCTCAAAAATGTAAAGTCCTCTCGCACAGATCTTAAGTTTATTTGTCAAATGTTTTATAAATTACTAGCACAGATTCTGTGGGAATTTTAGGACTAAAAAAAAATACATTGAGACACATGTGTGCCCTATAAATGTCAGCCCATTCCCTGCTAATTGCCACTAGTGTGAGTGATTTCAATGCAGAAGGATGTGCAGGATGACAGTGACAACAGAAGCCCAGAGAAGGAGGTTTGTGTTCAGAAAATACATGTCAGAAGGAATGATACAACCTGGTAACCAGCAGATAAACCAGCAGATAAACTAGAAGTGGGTGAGCAGAGAAACATTGCTTATAGTAAGCAGCAGAGCAAGAATTTGTTTCCCATTGTTTCGCTGAACATTCATCTCTGAAAACTTCATGCATATGAGTTATGCAAGATACGATGAACAAAATAAAAATGCTACGTGGATCTCAATGCTCGGTTTAATCAGCAGCCAAAAAATACAGAAAAAAATTCTCTGCTTTAGATGGGCTCGGAGGCACATCTCTGCAATCTCAGCACTTGGGGGGCAGAGGTAGAAAAATCTGTGAGTTTGAGACCCTGTCTCAAAAACAAATAATACATGCACACACATGCACCAACACACACAGCTATATTAATAAAGGATTATCCTATCAGTAACAAAAAGAAATAAAATTCAGAACATTAAATATCTTTAGAAATATTCGTCTGATTCTTCTGGTCAATCTTCTACCATAACAACCAGCGCCTGATTTCTATTAATAAATTGCCATTTGTCACTATTTACATTCCATTAAAATAGAATTAAGCAGCATATATTTATTTTAGCCTTTGTCTGACATTACTATATCAATACTAGTTCCTGCTTTATTTTTCTTTTTTCTTTTTCCTAAATATTCCACTCTATTTTGCTATCTTCCTGTTGATGTGTGCTTGACATTGTTTCTAGCCTGGGCTCATTAATGTAATAGACGAAAGTAAAAATTATGGCATAAGATTGTCTGTAACTTTTCTGTTGTCTCGGATAGTTTTCTAGGGTTGCACAACTATAAGGTAGATGCATGTGTCACTGTAGAAGCAAGTGTGACATTCGTCATGCCTGACAACGCTGTGCTTTCTTCACCAATGTATATGAGTTGCGGTTGTATCATATCTCATGACAATGTGTGGCTGTGAACTCTTTCACTCTGGCTACAAATCTTCAAGCGTAGAAAAATGTTTTCATGTCTTTAAAGCTTTGTAAATGTATTTAAATATTAAAGAAGGAACCATTAGGGAAATATACAGAAGTACATTCAAGGGATTGGAGAAACATATCTGGTCCAAAAGGAATCCCCTAAAGAAGAGGTGGAAAGGAGGAAACTTCTAGAATTAGGTTAAGAAAATAAAAAGAAAAATTCTTCTCCTGGACAGATCTTGACAAGCATGGTTATTTCTGTCACATTAGAGCCATTTCTGCAGCTCAGAGTCTCTTTTCCAGGAAGAGGCCTCGGGTCATACTTGTCACCATACTTATATTGAGAAAACACCTTGGAAGGTGCAATGGACACAACAAGGGTGCATTTTTCTGTGGTATTCTTGTGGCCTTCATGGCTGAAAACCAACCTTGTGCAGCATTCTTCCCTAATGACCCAAGTAAGAGTACCATAAGCCATTCTGTAGTGAATCTGATGTGTTTAGAAAAACTTTTGAGGAATTGGGTATAAGACAAGGTTGTCATTTTAGGATCCATTCCATGACAGATAAAATATACATAAAACTATACAAAACAGCAAATGAGGATGTATAAAAGAATAAAAGGAAAGAAGGTAAGATTGAAGGAGGGAGGGAGAAAGGAAAGGAGAATGAGAGGAGATGGAGGGAAAGGACAGGGAGAGTAAAGGCGAAGAAGAGTGAGATAGAATGGAAACACAAATCTATATATAATAGAAGAGTAAGTCTACTTAGGAAAAGACCACTAATCTTGAGGAAGAATAAAAGAAATGATTTCATACAATTTACAAATGGTATTAATAGAAAGAAGTCCATCAATATAGACAGACGTCTGATATTGTTCTCAGGAATGAAAATGGGCCATCAATACAGAATAAGACACAGCAGGAGGATAACAGTCCCTTACATTCATTACACGAAAATGTAATGTGACATGTAAGATCACCCTCAACTCTATGAAAGAAATGTCAGGTAGAGAAAAATCCAAGCTATATCGCTATGTGAAAAGCAAGTTACAAATACGTTTATATGCAATTAGAAATCACCTATAACTCCTCTGGTTTTAGCATTTTCAAATAAAAATAATGATTGTAAAAAAATCACCTATTTGAATGTTGTAAATTAATGTGTATATATGTTCATACAGATTTTATAGTTAAAAATATGGGGATTTCTCAGTAAGGGGTAGGAAATAGAAATGACTTTTGCTGTCTACATAAAGTTTCCATCATTAGGCAATTTTAAAGTATTACATATTGTTTGTGTAAATGAGGGGGGAAAAGCATAGATGGGAGGTAGTGTCAGAATGCTAAACATTGGATGAACAACAGCTTACAAAAATGGGAGGGCAGTATTTTCTTATTCTGAAACTGAGCCGTTCTGAATGAGATATCACATTTATTCAGGCATTGTTTCCTTGAGGCACATTACACTCATTTAGGAAGTTTGTCTAAACATAGCTAAGTCTCATATTATAATGGCTTCATTACATCCAAGTGAAGGGGCATGGAATGGACACGTTCAAACCATTCGAATGCCTCTGGTCAGTGAACTTGCATATTATGTTCACAGGCCTCTGTATTGAGAGGGGAATTAAAAGAAAAACCCTCGAGTGTATCAAGCAATAGATAACAAAAGGCAGCAAAGACTAGAAGAGAAGTAATCAAAGAGAATGTGGAAACAAAGACTTTAACACTGAGGGAAAGATTTTGGAAGAATGTCAGTGCTATCTTCATCCATGGTGAGCTACCCTGCCCACGAATAGTTCATCAAACCCCCTGCATCTGAAGAGAGAATGGGAGTTGTGACTGTCTAAGAAAAATGAATGTTCTCTTTGGCCCTGATATAATAGACAGTACCATAGCATTCATCTCAACGTTCCCCTAGGCCCATGTGTAAAAGGCAGATGAAGAAGGAAAGGGAATTTTAAGAAGCCAGGCCCAGTGGGAGGTCCTGGACACTGGGAGCCAGATAGGAAAAGAGTGAAGGACCCTACCCCTTTCCCTTCTTCTGCTCAACCTACGTTTTCTTCCTGCAGGAGGTGAACCATCTGCTACCTATGCTCTCCCACCAAGGTGTTCCACCTCAGCCCAGTCCCAAAGCCACAGAGAAACGAACCAAGTCATGGCCTTAAGCTTTCCCACCTCCAATTCAAACAAGCCCTTTTTATAATCTCATTATTTCAGTTGTTTGCTATATTAACAGCAACACAAACAGTCTGAACTTCAGAGCCACAGCAGTGGATGATTACAAGGTAATGAACAAGCTCTACCATTGGAAAAGATGAAGCTGAGCATGGGTACCATTGCTTAGGCTATCACAATATAAACAAACAAAAAATATTTGTCTGGATGCCAGTGAAGTAGGGATGCTGAATCCTAACCAGTGCTGTCTTGTCTGCATGGTGGAAGAAGGGGAAGTCCCACCTCCCAGATGATGGGCATCTGGACCTGCCATTCTTGGGTCCTGAACTCTCAAGCATACTATGACCCTGACCTCTGAACTGAACTTATTTTTTTTTATTTTTTAAAATTTTATTGTATTGTGAAGATGCTGTACAGAAAGTTTACAGTTCCATAAGAAATATAATGAGTACATTTCTTGTTTTTTTTTTTAAATTTTATTTTATTTTATTTGAGAACATACTGTACAGAGGGGCTACAATTACATGGGCAGGATAATGCATACATTTCTTACCAAGCATTGCAGCCTCCTCCTTTGTTTACCCTTCACCTCCCTTCCCAGCCTCCCCCCTCCCCCCACCCAATTATACCCCCCTCCCCCCCCACACCGACATGGTAAAGTTGGTTTTGACATGACATTTTGTACTTCTCCTTGTTGCCACAGGTCCACCTGAATCCTTAAACGACTTGTTTGTCCCCATCTCCTCCACATGTTATACTGACATCAAATATAGTGAAAGCAGGGGTTACACTGTGGGGGAGGGACATACAAAGCAACAAAGCAACAATCTTATAAATGCATTAGAAACACATGCATGAAAGAAACGAAAACATTAAAATACATATTTAAGGGTTCATTTTTCTAACATCACATTATCTGACCTTTTCCGCTTGACTCATACCTATACTAGATATTGCAAATAAGGGAAACCATGCTTCTTTGGGCCTGGCTTAGTTCACTTAATATAATTTTTTCCAAACCTTTCCATTTCCTAACAAATGGGGAAATGTCATTCTTTCTGATGGAGGCATAGAATTCCATTGTGTATATATACCACATTTTCTTGATCCATTCATCTACTGAGGGGCATCTGGGTTGGTTCCATATCTTAGCTATGGTAAATAATGCTGCAATAAACATAGTTGTGCTGGTAGCTTTAGTGTGGTCTTGTTTGTAAACATTTGGGTAAATGCCCAAAAGTGGGATTGCTGGATCATAGGGGAGATCTATGTGAAGTCTTTTGAGGAACCTCCATGCTGCTTTCCAAAGTGGTTGAACAAGATTACATTCCCACCAACAATGAAGTAAGGTTCCTTTCTGTCCACATCCCCTCCAGCATCTGTTGTTGTTAGAGTTCTTGATTTTTACTGTTCTAACTGGAGTGAGGTGATATCTCAATGTTGTTTTGATTTGCATTTCTTTTATGGCTAGGGATGTTGAACATTTCTTCATGTGTCTATTGGCCATCCTTCTTTCTTCTTCAGAGAAGCTTCTCTTTAAGTCTTTCGCCCACTTATTTATTGGGCAGTTGTTTCTTTGAGGATTTGTTGTTGGGTGGTTTAATTTTTTGAGTTCCAAGTATATTTTAGATATGAGACCCTTGTCCGTTGTATGGCTAGTAAAGATCTTCTCCCAATCAGTGGGCTTTCTATTGATCTTGCTAGCTATGTCATTTGCCCTGCAGAAGCTCTGCAACCTCATGCAATCCCATTTGTCCAACCTTTCTTTGATTTGTTGTGCTTCCGGGTCTCTATTCAGAAAATTTCGGCCTGAGCCAAGGAGACCTAGGGTTTCTCCTATTCCATCCTGTAATGTTTTCAGAGTGTCTGCTTTGAGTTCAAGGTCTTTGATCCATTTGGAGTTGATTCTGGTGCAGGGTGATATATAAGGATCTAGCTTTAGTTTTCTACATGTAGTTAACCAATTTTGCCAGCACCATTTACTGAAGAGGCTGTCTTTCTTCCATTCTATTGTTTTAGCTCCCTTATTGAAGATTAGATGGCTATAGGTCTGTAGGTTCATTTCTGGGTTTTCAATTCTATTCCATTGGTCCTGAGGTCTGTTCTTATGCCAATACCAAGCTGTTTTGATTACTATGGCTTTATAGTAGAGTTTGAAATTTGGTATTGATATTCCTCCAGCAGTGTTCTTTCCGTTGAGGAGCGTTTTTGCTATTCGGGGTCTTTTATTGTTCCATATGAATTTTTGGATTGCCTCTTCTATTTCCTTGAAGAATGAGGGTGGAATTTTGATAGGTATCGCGTTGAATTTGTAGATAGCCTTGGGAAGTATTGCCATTTTCACGATGTTAATCTTGCCAATCCAGGAGCATGGGAGGTTTTGCCATTTTTTAAGTTCTGTGTTGATTTCCTTTTTCAAGATTTTAAAGTTTTCATCATAGAGGTCCTTCACTTCTTTGGTTAAGTTAATTCCTAGGTATTTTATTTTTTGTGGGGCTATTACAAATGGAGTTGCTTTCCTAATTTCAGCCACACTTTTCTCATTGTTGACATATAGAAAAGCCATTAATTTTTGGGGGTTAATTATATAACCTGCTACTTTGCCAAAGTTTTGAATCAGCTTGAGAAATTTGGGAGTGGAGTCTATGGGATTCTTTAAGTACAAGATCATGTCATCTGCAAAGAGGGAGAGTTTTACTTCTTCTTTCCCTATTTGGATCCACTTTATGTCTGCATCTTGTCTTATTGCTGTAGCTAGGCATTCTAATACTAGATTGAAGAGAAGTGGAGAGAGTGAAAATCCTTGTCTTGTTCCTGAGTTAAGAGGAAATGGCTTTAGTTTTTCACCATTGAGTATAATGCTGGCTGTAGGTGTGTCATATACAGCCTTTATTGTATTGAGGAATGTTCCATGGATTCCTAATTTTTCCAAAACCTTCATCATAAAGGGGTGTTGGATCTTGTCAAATGCTTTTTCTGCATCTATTGAGATAACCATGTGGTTCTTATTCTTGCTCCTGTTGATGTGATGAATAATATTAATTGATTTGCGTATATTGAACCAGCTTTGCATCCCTGAAATGAATCCTGTTTGATCATGGTGTATGATTTTTTGGATGAATTGTTGAAGTCGATTGGCCAAAATTTTGTTGAGAAGTTTTGCATCAATGTTCATCAAAGAAATGGGTCTGTAGTTCTCTTTCTTTGATGAGTCCCTGCCTGGTTTTGGGATGAGGGTTATGATGGCTTCATAGAATGTGTTCGGTAGTGAGCTTTCTCTTTCAATTTCATTGAAGAGTTGGAGGAGTATTGGTTTGAGCTCTGCTTTGAAGGCCTTGTAAAATTCCGCTGTAAAACCATCTGGTCCTGGACTTTTCTTAGCTGGGAGGTCTCTTATTGCTGTTTCTATTTCAATGCTTGATATGGGCCTGTTGAGCTGGTTTAACTCGTCTTGGTTTAGTTTTGGCATGTCAATATTTGCTAGGAAAAGGTCCATTTCTGTCAAGTTCTCAAACTTATTAGCATAAAGTTTTGAGAAGTATTCCCTTATAATGTTCTGAATCTTGGTTGTTTCCGTGGTGATGTTTCCATTCTCATCTCTGAGTTTATTAATTTGGGTGTGTTCTCTCCTTTTTCTGATAAGGTTTGCTAAGGGTCTGTCAATTTTGTTAAGTTTTTCGAAGAACCAACTCTTTGTTTTGTTGATTCTTTCTATAGTTTTTTTGGATTCTAATTCATTTAATTCTGATTTAATTTTGATTATTTCTTTCCATCTACTGGATTGGGGTTTATCTTGCTGCTCTTTTTCAAGGAGGTTTAGATGTGTCATTAAATTGTTAGTTTCCGATCTCTCCAATTTGTTGATGTAGGAGCTCAGAGCTATAAACTTGCCTCTGAGTAATGCCTTTGCTGTGTCCCAGAGGAGCTGGTAATTTGTGTGTTCATTTTTGTTGAATAGCATGAACATTTGAATTTCCTTTCTAATCTCTTCCATGACCCACTCATGATTCAGCAGTGTGTTGTTCAGCCTCCATGTGATACCGGAATTTCTTTGGTGGCTTTTGGTGTTGAGTTCTAATTTTATTCCCTTGTGGTCAGAGAGAATGCAAGGTATAACTTCAATGTTTCTGAATTTAGACAAGTTTGCTTTGTGGCCTAAAATGTGGTCTATTTTAGAAAATGTTCCATGTGCTGCTGAGAAGAACGTGTATTCTGATGCTGCTGGGTGAAATGTTCGGTAAATGTCTGTTAAGTCTAGTTGATCTATGCAGCTGTTTAGATCTGCGGTTTCTCTGTTGAGTTTTTGCCAAGTTGATCTATCTAGTGGGGAGAGTGGTCTGTTAAAATCCCCAACAATTAATGTCTTTGGATCTATATGGGATTTGAGGGAAAGTAGTGTTTCTTTGATAAATTTGGGTGCTCCATTGTTTGGCGAATAGATATTTAGAATTGTAATATCCTCCTGAAGGAGAGATCCTTTAATTAGTATGTAGCGACCTTCTTTATCTCTTCTCATGAATTTTAATTTGAAGTCTATTTTATCTGATATTAGGATTGCAACTCCCGCCTGTTTATGAGGGCCGTTTGCTTGGTAGATTTTGTTCCAGCCTTTAACATTGAAAATGTGTTTGTTTTTATGGGCAAGATGTAACTCCTGCAGGCAGCAGATAGAAGGGTCTTGTTTTTTAATCCAACTAGACAGTCTATGTCGCTTAATTGGAGAGTTCAGTCCGTTAACGTTAAGAGATAGGACTGAGAAGTATTTGGGGGTTCCTGCCATGTTATCCACCTTCTTGGGGGCTGCGCAAACTGGGTTCTTCCTAAGGTTCTTGGATTCTCAGTTTGGGTGCAGTTTCTTGGCCTTTGTTGTGGTCTTGTTGGTTTTCTATGTGTAGGACATCTTTAAGAATCTTTTGTAGGGCTGGTTTGGTGGAGATGTATTGTTTCAATTTTTCTTTGCTATGGAAGGTTTTTATTTGGCCTTCAGTTATGAAGGAGAGTTTAGCTGGGTACAGTATTCTTGGTTGATAGTTGTTTGTTTTTAGGGCATGGCATACGTCATTCCAGGCTCTTCTTGCTTTGATTGTCTCTGCTGAGAAATCTGAGGTAATTCTAATTGGTTTCCCTTTATAGGTGATTAACCTTTTCTCCTTGACAGCTTTAAGGATCTTTTCCTTGGTCTGGGTTGATCCTGTGTGGATTATAATGTGACTGTGGGATGTCCTATTCTGGTCTGGTCTATTTGGGGTTCTAAAAGCTTCTTGTATCTGAATAGGCCTATCTTTTTGTATGTTTGGGAAGTTCTCTGCTAGGATCCTGTTAAACAAATTTCCTAGACCATTAACTTCTGTTTCTAGGTGCTCCTCTACACCCATTATCCTTAGATTGGGCCTTCTGATGGTGTCTTCCAGGTGTTAGATAGACCTATCATATTTCTTGGACTTGTCTTGGATGGTTGTATGTTCTTTCTCTATAATATCTAGGCTGTCTTCAATCCCTGAGATTTGATCTTCTGCATGGTCTAACCTGCTGTCAAGACTCTCTACTTTGTTTTTTATCTCTTTTCCTTCTAATTGGTCAGCTTTGATGGCTTCAAGTTCTTTGTTGAAGCTCTGTTTTAGGTCTTGTATGAATTTCTTTACTTCCTTAATTTGGTGTTCAGTGTTTGTTCTCAACTCACTTTGTTGATTGGTTATGGTTTCTTTGGACTCCCATTCCTTCTGTTGGGTTCCATTCAGCATTCCCTTTGTGGTCTCCCTGACTTCCTTCCCTGGATTCCGTGAATGCCTTTAGTGATCTTTGTGTATTCTCTACCTGGTCTCTCAATTCCTGAATTACTCTTTGATTAGCTTCCTCCCATCTGTGGGATTCCTGCAGTTCTCTTTCTTCCCGTTCGTGGGATTCCTGCAGTTCTCTTTGAGTGTTCTCTGCCTGCTCACGCCATTCCTCCCTTTCTCTTTGAGTATTCTCAAGTTGTTCACGCAAATCCTGTATCAGTTTTTGAGTAGCTTCCTCACGCTTATGATATTCCTGTATAAACATCTGGGATGCCTCCTCTCTCTCCCTATCACGCTCATACAGAGTCCTTTGTACATTGTCAAACTTCTCATTTATCATGTTTGCTATTAGTGTTTGTAGAGCTATTTGGGAACTCTCCTCTGGATTATTCTTTATCTGTTCTAATCCCTGATTATCAAGATTGGGAATTGAGATACCCGAATTTGCCATTTTTCTTGTGTTTTTCCGGCTTACTCGGCCCATTTGAGATGAAGATTGCACCAGTTTTGTGCTAGAACACTATTTTAAGGGAACCATCAACCAAAGTTTGCGTTTGTACAGTCAATAGTCTACAGATACAATCTAGTTCAACAGATACATCTATTCAACATCAAACAACTATATGTTAAAGGACTTCGAACCGCAGAAAAGAATTTGGAAAACCAGAAATTATTAGGATTAGGGAAAGATGTGGGTAAAAAATAGGAATAGATTGGTGTGGGGAGGCACAGGGAGAGTTAACTATGTCCTAATCACAATGCAGGAAATGGGTTGGGTAGGATGCAAGTAGAGAGAGAGAGAAAAAGAAGAGACAGAAAGGGGAATGAAGAGAGACCAGAAAAAAAATAAAAATGTAAAAATTAATGTTATTATTGAGGTTAAAAGACCATCTATTTAGAGAGGAATGTGAATATGTTCAGAGAAGGGGAGGGACATAGAGGAGATGTGAAAAACTTTAAGGATGGGAAAGGGAGAAGAAAAGATCAGAAGTTCAGTAGAGCTAGACAAAAAACAAAAAGATAATTAAGAAAGAAAGAAAAAGAGAAAGAAGACAAGAAAAGAAAGGAAAACGCTCATTCACATATTCCTAAAATAAAAATTATAAGATGAGAAAAAAAAAAAGTTACTGGAAAACAATTATTTTTTCAGAAGAGGCAAAAATTAAAGATTAATAAAAGTTTTAGAAGGGAAAAAAATTTATATATATATATATATATATATATATATATATATATATATATATATATATATATATAACAAAAAACAAAAAACAAGCAAAAAAAGAAATGAAGAAGAAGAAAAAAAAAAGAAAAAATGTCTTTTGATTTTTTTTTGGGGGGGGGAGGAGTGGGAAGAATCCTGTATCTCCCTTTTGTCTGTAACCAGCCTCTTGTTGGAGTCTCTGGTCAGCTTGAGGTCCTGTGGCTTGATTGGTTTCTTAAGTCGGTTGGTTGGAAGAGGCAGAAAAATGCTCTGCTTTACCCAAGATTTTGAGATCCCCCTCCCAGGTTAGTTTTCTGGGAGGGTGATCTGCTTTGAGAATCACAGAAGAGGGGGATGTGGTGATGAGGCTAGGTTCTGGGTAGAGTTGAGGCCTTTCAACAAACAGTAGCTTTTCCCTGGGGCTATTTTGTGATAAAGCTCACAGCGCCCAGCCTGGAGCCATTCTCAGGGTTTCTGTTTTTCAATTGATTGTGGTGGCTGCTAGAGGGAGGGGCAGCCTCTGGCTCTGGTTACCCAGTGAGGCAAGGCACTCCAATGGCTGGCGCCTGAGCTGGGTGACTTTTCCCTGGATGGAGCTGAGTCTGGCAGGTCACTTCACCGTTAAGTTCTTGTGACCTGCTAAATGACTCGTTTTATTCCAAGGCCTGAGCTGGAACTAGCAGCTCCTCCGAGCTTTGTCGGTATCCAAGATGGAGATCACCCGTGCTGGGTGGGAGGGGTGGCCTTCCCTCCTCTGCTCCCTGAGAAGGAGTGAGGACGTCGGGCTTGTACTCAAGCCGAGTCTTGGATCCTGGGTCGTCTCTGGTCTGCAAACAGCAGGATGAAGATGTCCGCTCCTTGTCGGTTCTTGTTGGTGTTGAGTAGAATCTGCTCGTCCGCTGCGTCTGGCTCCTTCGTCCCCGACTCTCTGTGTCTCAGGTATGACCCCGCGGCGGTGGTCGCTGCCGCGACCCTGCCGCCGTAGCGGCAGCTGATGTGTTTCCTTGGCTTCCCCTCTCTTGTCTAACTCTCTGTCCTGTGATGGCACACTTGGTGTGATTCTCTGGCTTAGGACTGTTCACTGGAACTCTAAAACTGCTTTCTATGCGAGAGCTTGTTCAGATTCCAGCTTCTCCTCCGCCATCTTCCCGGAACCCTCTGAACTGAACTTATTTAGGCCAGACCAGTTCAGTCCCAGGTACACCACGCTGTGTGTCTCTTGTCTGTTCCTGTCCTGTCTCCAGTCTCTCCTCCCGTCAACATGGAGTCCCACTTCAGCTCTGCATTGGAGCTGATCTGGTTGTTGGCATTTTTTTCCTGCTTTTTCTTTCCTCTCTGGCTCTCATGACTGAGTTTTCTGACAGTGTTAAGTGTATCTGTGGGCTGCAGGTCTTTGTGACAAGAGTCTGCCTGCGGTGGCTGGCTTTCTAATAAAGAATCCTGATTTGACCTCTCAAAATGTGGCTTCTCTGTTTTCTTGCCGTATAACACTAGATGACAGGTGATACCTGTTATTTCTCCGAGTCATCAACACTAACTTCAATTTTCTTTTGAGTTTCATAAGATCATATACAGCATAAAGACAACTGCTATTTTATTTCCATAACTACATTTCTACTTTCTTGTCCTGTTCTCAGGTTTTTGAAATTTAATTTTGCAAGTTGCTGTTGGGGTTTATTCTCTATGGTATCTAAGGATTTTAGCTCATGGTTTGGTTACCTTGCTTCTAAGCCTGTTGCTTTATTTCCTAAGAAGAGATGTTCAAAGGTTTGTGCTTGATACTAGAGTTACCTAAATAGTAAATTTTCCTCAATATAAAAAGGATTGGAAAATGTAGTTTAGATTCCCCTGGTCCTCACTGATCAGGCATCTATTGAACTTTTGTGAAACAAAGACAATCTTGAGCAAATTCCCAGGGCTATATCTCATCTGAGCAATCCGTATTCTATGGCTTTCTGGAACAGGAATAAGCTTAAGTTCTCTGAAATCCAATGTTACCCCTTCCACTTAGCAGAAATAACAGGTTGCACTCGTGCCCAAGAATTCTATGTATTCTTCAACCTATAATCTTGGGACCTGAGACTGTGATTTTCTTCTCTCCCTTAGTGAATTCATTTTGTCCTCAGTGCTAACACTTTCTGATCTGTTCCTCCATGAGATGTATCCTTCTTCAAAGGGACAATAGTTCAGAGACACTTGGAGAATCTGACCCAGAAACAAGAAGGAGTATGTATAAACTAAAAATTTTAAAAACACTTTTTTTCAACCTAACAATTGTTTTCTACATCTAATTGAAGGTATTCATGTCAAAGAGGGTGGTATGCAGAGCATAAACTTCATTTTTCAAAATCATATTTCTTAACATGTGAAAGGGAATAAACATTTTTCAAAATCATATATATATATATTTTTTGTTGTTTGTGGGGCCTCAACTCTGGGTCTAGGTGCTGTCCCTCAGTTCTTCAGTCAAGGCTAGCACTCTACCTCTTGAGCCAGAGCACCAATTCCAGCTTTATCTGCTTGTGTGGTAGTGAGGACTCAAACCCAGGATCTCATGCATACATGGCAAGCACTCTACCACTGAGCCACCTTCCCAGCCCAAAATCACATTTCTTAACGTGTGATTTAAACCTAAATCCTTGAGATCAAACACTGCTTGTTCTTTCCTGCACACTATTTTTTTTTTTTTTTTACTTTTATCCAGTTTCTCTTTTACTATGCCAGTTTTCTCTGTTTGGTCTTTCTTTACATTCAGACTTCTGTCCAAAGTCTCAAGCTCTGTGTGTCTTCATCCCAATTCAAGTTTAGAAGACAAAATGAATGTCCCACCCACTACTCCCCCCCCCCATCAACATTATCTGTGATGGGTTTCCTGAAAAAGAAAATCTCTTAACATAGAAGCTTAGCCATTCATTTTAAATCACTCTGCAGTGTTAATGACTAACATTAGAATAGGAATCAAACACATGCAAAATCTTGAGACATTAATTCTTCTCAATTAGATCTCATATTCTGTTGGTTAGTTTCCTTCCTACCTTCCTTCCTACCTTCCTTCCTTCCTTCCTTCCTATCTTTTCTTTTCCTTCCTTCCTTCCTTCCTATCTTCCTTCCTTCCTTCCTTTCTTTCTTTCTTTCTTTCTTTCTTTTTCAGTACTGGTGTTTGAACATGGAGACTTAAGCTTGCCAAACAACACTCCGTTACCCGACTTCTGTCTCCAGCTCCAACATGTTTTCTTAGAAATCAGGTTCTAAAATATCAATATGTACCTGAATCACCTTACCTAGTTGAGTTGTTAAAGAACAAACTCTGGGCTCCCTGCTCAGGGTAGCTGGCTCAGCCTCTTTGTGGAGCACCTGAAGAATGTGGATCAATAGCGGGTCTTCAGGTAATAGTGATGTACTCAAGTGGGGAATCTCACCTTGAAAGTCAGGGATGCAGATGCTACAACTTAGCCTTCTCTCTGTAGTTACTGAGGAAAGGAAATACCTTGGGCTTGGAGTGGGCCTCCCTTGGGGTAGAGCAGTAGAGCCTGGGAGAGTATTTACAGACTTGGGGCTGGAAGGGATCTGAGAAATCTGTGACTCCACCCGCTTTTATTTTTCAAGAAAAGATGCAGAGGAAGAAAGATAAAGCCTTTGGACCACAACTCAGCCATATTTCTGGGCCATTCTGTAAACTGATAAAGACACAAAGCTCTACGTATTTCCTCTCCTGTCATTGTCTTTGCTCACCCTGCCTGGTGATTTTTCCTTGTGGACCATTCTCAGTCTTCCCTAGTGGCAGCTGGTTGTAGCAGCTTTTGTCTTTTGCTTGTTTTTCCATTACCAACCATTTCTGGTGCTTCATTTGTATATTTTTTAATGGGGGAAGAAAAAAATGTATATATACCTCCCAAAATGAAAGTTTTAAAACCTCCCATTTTGGCTTTTCTTAATTAAATGTATAATTCATGAGCCACTTAGGTTGAAACCATTGCATTTTTAAATATTCTCTCCACTCTCTATGACATTTATCTGTTATTAATGGTCATGATACATTTTTCCCCATGATGATTCAGCAATAACATTAGAGCTGAATGGTAATTAATCCTTCCAGCAGCCTTTGTGTAGCTTCTCATTGACAACATTCCCTACAATTTTATTATTATTAGAAATGGCAGCTCCGCAGTAAGCAATTGAAGACTCTATCTGCTACTCTCTCAAGCATAAAACAAATCCTATTTTCCCCAGAGCATGATTATGCTTTGACATCTTTTACAGCCCTATATCTTGTACTATGAAATTTCAAATACAAACACAGAGATATAGGCCATTATTCCCATTGTAGGATATTTAATTTTTATTAAAAGGGAGCCACTTCAGGATGGTAGGGGGAAAACAATGGCAGGGGTAACAATGCTCAATAGGAAGTGTACTCATTACCTTGCTCATGTAACTGTAACCCTCTGTATAGTATCTTTACAATAAAAAATTTTTTTAAAAAAGTTCTCACAAAAAAGGGAGCCACTTCATTGAAAAGAGGCCAAGAATGATAAACATCATCATCACAAACTTCTATAGAACTGTGACCAGAACTCAAGATCAGTAGCATGTGTCTTGAGGTAGAAAAGTAAATGAGAGAGATAAAGAATCTGAAATATACTACTCAGGTTTAGTGGATACACTTTCCTTTTGGAATATTCCAGAAGGAGCAGATTTTACTGAAAACCTTGCATAGTGGTTCAGGGTTCAAAGTAACTAGTTTGTGGGTGGTAAATCATGGTTTCATTGACTCAGTGGCAAAGATTCAATTCAAAAACAGTAATTCCTTTCTGGGTTGAAATCATTGATATTGTGCTGAGCAAGTTTATGGCACAACCCAGGAAGGCGCGTGACACCATTATAATCTATTCCTATGTGAGGTCGTATTTGTTCTGTGATTGCTGCTGGACAACCTAAATTTTATTAGATCCCTTCTGAATCTTTTGGGGTCTACAAATAACCAAGTAAAGCCCTCCTGAGTATGGATTGTTGCTAAGTTCCAAAGAATTCTAAGACCAATTGTCCACTAGCAAACTTTACCTGGAGAAGAAATGAAATGCATAACCAACTTTTGAGTGACTACAGAGAAACCTCCAGTCTACAGTATGTTGATGTTACTGATGTAAATATTCACGGTCCAGACTTCCTTTGGTAGCCCCTATTTCCATCCTCTCTGGATGAGATGATTGTCATGGTTGTTAAGGGATATCCAATCGTGGTGGAAGATAAGGTCTACCAGGGGATATCTGGCAAGATCTGGAAGAATTTTTCATTCCCGGGATAATAGGATTTTTTTTTGGGGGGGGGTCCGGTTGTGGGGCCTTAACTCTGGGCCTGGGCACTGTCCCTCATCTCTTCAGTTCAAGGCTAGCACACTACCACTTGAGCCACAGCACCACTTCTGGCTTTTTTTTCTGCTTATGTGGTATTGAGGAATCAACCCAGGGCCTCAAGCATGCAAGGCAAGTGCTCTACCACTGAGCCACCTTCCCAGCCCTCCCATGATAATAGGAGAGGGACCACAGGGCATCTAAGCCAAGGATGGTGCCCAGCATCTTAACAGAGCAAAACATAGCCTTCCATCACATGAATTCTTCCTAAATTTTTCATGTTGTCAATGCTGACAAACCCTGTCTTCTGTAATAGTAACAGTCTATAGTTTATGTGTTCTATTGGATGGATTAGAAAGCACAGAAAACGCTGGGCGGTGGTGGCTCACGCCTATAATCCTAGCTACTCAGGAGGCTGAGATCTGAGGATAGAGGTTCAAAGCCAGCCCAGGCAGGAAAGACCAAGACTAACTGGAAGTGGTGCTGTGGCTCAAGTGGTAGAGCGCTAGCCTTAAGCTGAAGAGCTGAGGGACAGGGCCCAGGCCCAGAGTTCAGGCCCCACGATTACCAAAAAAAAAAAAAAAAAAAAAAAAAAAAAAAAAAAAAGCAAGCAAGCACAGAAAACAATCTATCCAAAAGGAATAGATTGTGAAAGTGGAGAGAGAGATATGTAGGGTATGGGCCCTCCAGCATGGAAGTCTGAGGTTTTGGTTAGCTATGAAAAAAGAAATTCCATAAAGCTTCCTGTATGCCATACTCTACATTCACTTTACAAAATCACTCTACTTCTCTATATACATTCCTCAGCAGATATAAGAATTCCTAGCTTCCCTTTGCATACTTTACCACTTAGGAAGTGACTGTTCAGGGCTAGATTACACCAGACAAAATAAAACAGAATGAATACAGTGATAATTTAGATAGGATCCTGTGAGTTCCCAACATGATCTTGTCCAAGTCAACAGGATTACTTGGTTTGTAAGACTGCAATTTCTTTTCCCTGAAAAGGGTAAATGAATTAAGATATACAAAATGCTGAGCTGAGCATCCAACACTTATCAGATATGTGTTAAAAGTTTTATCTGATTATAACACAGTACATAGACCTAAGGTATTTTATACTCCATTTGTCTAAAACACTACACTCTTACCTAGTTAGCATCTGAGATATCCTAAAGTAAGTTTGTCGTTTTCCATCCCCAACAATGCTACCAAATGGCTACCATTCCAATTTCCAGTTGCTCTGTCTGCCTTCTGCTTATACAAAGAGTTCTAAAGTCATATAGTTACTGTTAATTTTAGCTGTCCAATAAAACAACATCACTTTCAGTAACTCCAGAAATAATATATAACAACTGGTAGGAAGTAGATATTAAGAATTTGGTCCTATCTTTTGATATAATTTCCCTTTTGTTCTATAACATAATTTTGAGCTTATTCTTGCAATTTTTGGTCTTTGAATTGTCAACATCTTTGATCGAGGTGAAGCCAAACATAGGGATCATACTAAATGATTTCTTCCACCACAGACTCATATAATCCAAACTACAGGCATGAATTCAATTTGTTTTATCAACCTAAAAATTGGACCTGAGGAAAAGGGAAATACATTTTTAAACAAATTTAAAATTTACAATTCCATGGGCCAAGGAATGAGTCTTATTTTTAAACCATTAACAGAATGAGTATATTTTGAGTATCAACTAGTACTTCAAGGTGAATGTAATTATTTTAAACAGGTATCATTTCTACATCTTGGAAATTTAAAATGACATTCCATGGGTGCTATCTTTATGCATAGAATACCTGGAAATCTACTGATTGTATATTTTCCTAATCAAAAAATTCTTACCCCGTAGGTAAATAAAAATCCCTATGGGTCAGAAAAATTACTCCACACATAGGTTCACATTTGGCTGAAGGCCACATTTCCACCCCTACACTCCAAATAAAGAAATCAAATAAATATTATATTGTCTCTGTCACATGCATCAGTCTGAAGGGTGATGACTATAAACCACTCTAGGGACTTCATAGAAGAAACAAATAACTTCCATTTGGCAAAACTTTGGCTTGGTGAAACACTAAGAAACTCAGGGAGAATTGTTTTTTCTTTTTCTTTTAATCCGAGATGGTGTAAAGAGAGAGTGGAAGGACTGTTAAAATATCCCTTGGGAAGATGAAGACAGTCGTCTAACAATGAGGAGGTTTAGGAGACAAAGAAACAGATATCTGAGGGAAGAAGATAAAGGAGTTCCAGGTAGTGCTCTTTGTGTTAAATTTTATTTGCTAAAATATTTTGTAGTTAGAAATTTGGAAGTGGGCAGGATGCCGGTGGCTCACACCTGTCATCCTAGATACTCAGGAGGCTAAGATCTGAGGACTGCAGTTCAAAGCCAGCCCAGGTAGGAAAGCTCTGGAGACTCTTATCTCCAATTAACCTCCAGAAAATCAGAAGTGGCGCTGTGGTTCAGAGTGGTAGAATGCTAGAAAGCTCAGGGTCAATGTTCTGAGTCAAGCTCCATGACTGACAAAAAAAAAAAAGGTGGGGGAAAGATGGGAACAATGAAATCATGTGACCCCAAAGGAACAGATTCATCTAGAATCATGGAGTTGGAGGTAGTTCGGATCTTAAATATCCCCTGAAGGCTGATGAGCTAAACGTTTAGTATTCATGGAGGGCTAAAGAGAGGCAATGAACACTTGAGGGGACACAGGAGGTCTCCAGGTCACTGGGGACATGCCGTTCAGAGGAAATAGGGGATGCCAGCTCTCTACTTTGCTCTCTTTTGCTTGCTCGCCCTCGGTCAGCAGGTTTTCTCTTTTATGTTCTCCTCACCACCGAGATGAGGCAGAGCCAGCAGAGACAGAGGCGGCAAGGCTTCCTGATCATGGGCCTGGAGCCGCTTACCAAGGTGAGCCAGTCATATGGACCTGGAGCCGCTTCCACTGTGAGTCAGTCATATGGGCCTGGAGCCGCTTACCAACGTGAGCCAGTCAGCCTGCCGTTCTCTTTCTATATTCATTACCTTAAGTATTTGTTTTGGAGACAGAAATCTGACTAACATGGAGCCCACCACAAGTTAGGAAGCATGATTAAAGGAATCAATGTTCTCCTCCCAGAGTGCAAAGAATGGTCCCTATTCTACTTTCAAACATCCCCCTTCACCCCATCCCTCCTCTCTCTCTCTCTCTCTCTCTCTCTCTCTCTCTCTCTCTCTCTCTCTCTCTCTCTCTCTCTCTCTCTTTTTCTCTTCCTCTTCCAATTAATGGGGCATTTCTCTCATCCAACCATTAAGGTGAAGTTGCCAAGTATAGTGTTAAAATTTACTCCTCCAGAATCTAATAGAACCAATGAAACAACAATGACAATTTCAGATTTCTTTTTTTTTTAATGAGGTAGTAGCTCTTACCTGAACCCACTTAACGTTCATTAGCCCACTTAGTATTCACAACAGTAATAACTATTAATATCAGTCAGCCTCTACTGTATAGATGAGGAACTGGAGGCTCAAAGAAGATGAACTACCTTTCCCTTTGCCATAAATTCCAAGTCACTCGGCCAGATTACAGGTATTGTCAGTTTCTATACCAAGCCCCAATGTCGATGAAGATGAACTTGAAGATCGTTCATGGTCCTTGTCAATAGATGAAGAACTTCCACTCACTCTAAGACCTGACCTATTTCCCCCTAAGGAACCACATGGAAGATACCACCCCTCCACACACCCCACATACACCCCATATACCTCCAAAATGCGGTGGTGGGCCACAGAATAGTACCACGCCTTGACCTTCTCTGACAGACACTGTGCTTCTTGTTTTGGTTTCAAAGTCTTCAATATCTTGGAAAGCAAAGAAAAACAAGTTTAGGATTAGTTACTTGGGAGGAGAAGGGTTTTTTTTTGTTTGATTTGTTTTTGGGTCCGGTCATGGGGCCTGAACTCTGGGCCTGGGTGCTATCCCTCAGCTCTTCAGCTCAAGGCTAGCGCTCTACCACTTGAGCCACAGCACCACTTCTGGCTTTTTTTTTGTTTATGTGGTGCTGAGGAATCGAACCCAGGGCCTCAGGCATGCAAGGCAAGCGCTCTACCACTGAGCCACCTTCCCAGCCCATGAAGGAGAAGGGTTTTAAAGCAGCATTTCTAACTTCTTTGTATCAGGAAAGGTGAGGGAACTCACTCTTGGCTTAGTGAAATTTTAGTTGATGATCTATTGACTTGCCCCATTATTTAGTTTCAAAATCTCCCCTTTCTTTCTGGCCTTTCTTGGTAACATCATTAAACCAAGTCTGTGAAAAATACATTTGTTTATAGCACTGTTTACTTTTATTCTCCCAGCCTGCAGCCCAATGAGGAAATTCCTTAAGCTCAGCACATATTGACTTTCTCTGTTCAGGGAAAATGTGATTTGAGAGAGGCAGGTAGTCGGTAGGGCGGGGTCTTCTCACACCTTACATGAAAGGTTACCATTTAGATGAGAGGCTGCCATCTGTGAGCGCTGAGGCTGGAATGGCGTGAGGGAAAGCACAACATATAACGGAGCCACAGAGGCAGAACAGCCATGTGCTATCTATGCTGTCTTGATTGATTCCTTCGCAAGCTGCTTTATTTTCTTATTCGGAATGTTGTGATTGCCTGCATCAAAGAATTCTACAAAGTCAGAGGCAGAGAAAGGGCTCCTGGCTGTCTTGATAGCTGTACATCCGAGGTATAAATCTTTCAACATTCCTGGGAAACAGTCACCCAGTCTGTACAAACAGACAAATTATTTCACTTCTTTGACCTTCAATTTCTTAATCGGTAGAATCATTTCCTTCCTTCCTTCCTTCCTTCCTTCCTTCCTTCCTTCCTTCCTTCCTTCCTTCCTTCTTTCCTTCCTTCCTTCCTTTCTCCATCTTCCTTCCTTCCTTCCTTCCTTCCTTCCTTCCTTCCTTCCTTCCTTCCTTTCTTTCTTTCTTTCTTTCTTTCTTTCTTTCTTTCTTTCTTTCTTTCTTTCTTTCTTTCTTTCTTTCTTTCTTTCTCTCTTTCTCTCTCTTTCTTTCTACCTCCCTTTCTTCCTCTCTTTCTCCCTTTCTTTCCTTTTTTCTTTCATACTGAGGAGAGGATTGAATTCAGGGCCTCATACTTGCTACACAAACATTCTACCAATTGACCCATGTCCCCAGTACTTTTACAATAAAACCTTGCACTAACTTACTCTCATCTGGCCTTGGAACACTATCTTCCTAATTTCATCTTTCAAGTAGCTGGTATTATAGACATATGCTACCAAACTCAGCTTTCAATTATATATACTCTTGACTTTGAATAGCAAAAGCATTCATCACATTAGACCCTGTTAATTCCAATCTATACCACTTTCCCTTTTCCCATCTGTTCTTCAGAAGTAATCATTAGTTTTATGCAAATTATTTATGTTCTGACATGCCTGGCTTATTTTTCCACTAAGCACTTATGGCCCTTTCCTCATTGGTTATGGAAAAATGAAATCTGCATATATATTTTCTACTATATGTATGTACATATGTATATATATACATGCGCATATATGTATGTATATATGTATCTATATCTTGCAGTTTAGGGAGTGTATTTCACTAGTAAAAAGTTTACCTACCCTGTATGAGGCACTATGAAGATAAAACAAACAAAAACAACAAAGTATACAAATGAAACTATTGTATGGACTGTCAGTCCTTTGTCACTTCAGTGTGTACCACTTTAAATGCCTTGCTAGGCACTGGTGTCCAGCCTTGAAATTCTAGCTACTCAAGAATGTGAGAACAGGAGGACAGGGCCCCCAAGTTAGCCTGGGCAGAAAAGTCTATGAGATTCCATGTCCAGTTCACTATCCAAAAGCCAGGCTCAAGTAGTAGAGCATGCTCTGAGGCCTGAGTGTCAGTCTCTCTGGATCAGCAACAAAAACATTATATCTTAAAGAGAAAAAAAAATCAACCTAGCTAGTAAACTCTATTTCAATATCAATATATTGAATTCATGGATTCTGTTTCTCATGGTTATTATGAAATATGATCATACTGAAGCTATTTTCCTCTTACTTTTATTCTTTAAAAAAAATCCCCACTATGTTGTCATCATGTTTTAGTGATCAAAGAAACACCAAGGCCAGGAAGGAGTTGCAGGAAGCTGAATGATCCTATGAAATTAACAAGCTCTGTACTGAATCCTCTCTGTGTCTCACAACCACTGTTGTCCTCCCCTAGTGACATTCATCTTGGTTTGGGTGTTAATCAGAAATCATTATAACACAGTGTTGGTAAAACCAGGGAGGCTTTAATACATTCAGTGTTCACTGTCACACAGCATCCATTTGTGACATTACTCTTCCTCCCCTGGCCTTGTAGAATCTCAATAGGGTTTCTATTAGTTCTCAGGAGAGGAAATCAGCTTCTCTGGAAAGACATACAAGTCCTGTTCGCTATCAAAACAAATTACTTCAAAATGTTACTGGTTTAAAGGTTTCAATTAATAACTCACATTTTACAACTGCTAATAACACCTTAGATCACAGACAAGATATAATTTCACCTTATTTAAACTAGATACCCTGTCATCTGATATCCTTTGAACAAGACTGATTTTTACACATCCAATGTGTATTTCAGATGTCTTCCTGCTAATGATTTGATTCTGATAGGATTTAGAGGCAAAGTCTGCTGAATTAGCTAGTCAAATAAATGTCTATCAAGTATTGTCTTTATGATGTAAGATGTTTTTAAATTTAGATTGACTTTTTTACAAGAAGGCAAAAATAGACATTCGCTATATTTCTCTTCCTCCTCCTCCTTCTCCTCTTTCTCCTCCTCCTCCTCCTCCTCCTCCCCCTCTTCTTTGTCTTCGTCTTCATCTTCGTCTTCATCTTTGTCTTCGTCTTTGTCTTCATCTTCTTCATATTCATTTTTGCTTTGGAGAACACAGCTTAGTGTGACATTGTTCCCTGAGAATATCCTCCAATTCTACAATATTTGGAGATTTTCCCATAAAGCAAAAAGGTGACCTGCCTAGCCTGCCCTTGTACTCAAGGTATAAGTCCTGCCGAGCTGGTTGCTATTAATGACCCCCATTGTTGAGGCTGCTCTCATTAAGCCCTTCTGATGACCATAGCTTATCAGGTCCTGGGGTTTTATTGCTGGTTTTGGAGGAAGCATTTGGCAGGAGCATAAGCAAAAAATGCAGTCACAAACAAGGCTCTGTTCCAAAGGCCAGCAGGAAGTGCCTGAGAATGGCCCATAAAATGAGCTTTAAAGAATTACTGGGCCATATGCTCTCTCCTGGAGCAACCAAGGGACAGAGGAGGGACAGGGGCCACCAAAATGTACTTAAAATTAAGTCCAAGCAATGCTAAGCATTGCAATATCTAATTGTAAGGAGAATACATCTTTGCATCTGTCACATGGAAGAATGCATCTCAGCTTAATTAAAGCAAGGAAACTGTGCCTTCACTGCCAAGGCCTGAGGATCACATGCAGACGTTGTATCTGATAGTGCCAGCACCTGACACAGAAGGGGACCGAGTGTGGTGCCAACTGGTATAGCCTAGAGGAAGTTTCTGGGTACCCAGCGTCTATCAGCTAAGACTAAGAGGACAGCACTTGGAAATTTGAGAAGGAAAAAAAAATATTCACCAGGAAAAGATGAATACTGAAAGCAGAAATAAGGGTACTGAGTTGTTAAAAAAAATGAGTATTATCAGAGAGACAGATGGTATGTGTATTTTTTTCTCATATGTAGAAGCTAGATTTACAGTTCTACTGCACATAACTTATGTAGGACTTCAGTCATTCACACACAATCAGACTAACGGAGGACACTTTTAAGAGAGGAACCCAAAGGCTTAACTCCTCTGAACATCTAAAATGCTACTTATTGAAACAAATTACCAGATGAAGAATGCTTTATTTTCATTGTTCTTGTTAGTGTAGTTTGTTTTTGCTTTTTTGAAAATGTCTTCTTAGGAAGGGCAAAGGGAAGCCCAGAAATGGAGAGGGAATGGTGAATAAATGTAGTTATGGTCTTCAATATACACTATGCAAAAAATGAAGTATGTAACTTTCAGGCAGAGACAGGAAAGTTAAGGAAAGGGTAAGATTGTCCAAAAGGAACTGTACTCATTACCTGACTTATAAAATGGTAACCCCTCCATACAATACCTTAATAATAATAAAATTATATATTTATATTTAAATTGAGCTGTATACTTTGGATCACACCTATACTCCTAGCTACTGAAGAGGTTAAGATCTGAGGAACCTGGTTCAAAGCCATCCTGGGCAGGAAAGTCCTAGAGACTCTTATCTCCAATTAACCACCAGAAGTAGTAATATGGCTCAAAGTGATAGAGCAGTATCCTTGAGCAAAAAAAAAAAACTCAGGGGCAGTACCAAGGCCCTGAATTCAAGCCCCACAAATGTCCCCCCCCCCACGTACACACAAAAGAGCAACAATTATTGTGTCTTTCAAAATTTCTTACATATGAAATTCTTGAATGCTCTAAGCCTTTTTTCTATTTTTCTTATATGTGTGTGTGTGTGTGTGTGTGTGTGTGTGTGTGTGTGTGTGTGTGTGTGTAGAATAGATATATAATACATAATGTGTCTAGCGTAGCTATAATTGGCCACACAGTCTGATAAAGATAGTCTTTGACTGCTTTCTCTCTAACTTTAAGGTGTCTGTGGGGAAAGGAGAGGATTGCATGCTGACATTGAGGATTGCACAGCTTCTATGTGCCAAGACAAGACTGTGAAGAGTCAGAAAATAATGTTGTTCAGCTCTTTGGCTGTTATCTGGGTTTGTTGTTTATAATAAGCTAAATTGATGTATGCTGTCATTCCATGTTTATACAAATAGCCAAAAGCCCAATGTGTTCCCAAAAAAATTGCATGGGTCCCTCGGGGAGAGGAAAGGATGCCCCATACTTTCAAATATTAAAACAGCTGCCTATCTGAAGGTCTGACTCCTGTGTGTTCTTGTGCTTCTTTCCTGTGTTTGTGTCTTGAGTTACCTCTATCCTCGTGTCAATACAAACCTGGACCTCAGTCCCTGCAGAGATGCCCACACCTTCCACAAAAGTGTAAAGCATTTCTGTGCCCGTCAGTCATACTGATTCAGTATGAGATAATTCAACACCTTCTACACCTAATATTAAATATGTACCTATGTAGTTATTTTGCTACTCTTCTCTGTTGTTTGTACATTGGCCATCTCTTTCTTTCCTTCCTTCCTTCCTTCCTTCCTTCCTTCCTTCCTTCCTTCCTTCCTTCCTTCCTTCCTTCCTTCCTACCTTCCTTCCTTCCTTCCTTCCTTCCTTCTTTTCTTCCATTCTTTCTTTTCTTCCTTCTCTCTTCCTTTCTTTCCTTTTCTTTTATCTCTCCTTTCTTTATTCTCCATTTCTTCCCCCCTCTCCTACCCACTCCCTCCTTCTTTCCTCTTTTCCTCCCTCCTACTCTCCCTGCAATTGTCTTCTCTTAAAGGAACAGAGGGAAATGCCAGTCCTCTATGTTTCCTCTATAAAGAAGCTTGGCTATGCAGACTGTGTCATCATTCAAACACTGAGTCATTTGCACTCATTCAAACAGGTCACAAACACAGGAAGTAAACTGTACTTCCAAATCGTAATGCTCTGAAGTGTCTTGCTTAACCCTGAGACTAAACTACTCCCTTCTAGAACTCAGTCCCCCTCCCCATTCTGTAATCTTGCTCCAGCCTGGAGACATTGCTCAGGTTCTTTGTCCATCTCATAAAAGCAATTTCAAGGATTGGTCACTTTGAGGACATTTGATGTGATTTTTTCAAACTAAAATTTATTGTCCCCTAACCCCTTGCTTCCCAGCAAACAACTACTACCCCCTCTGAAAAAGTTCCTCTGTTGAAGCCTGTGGTGTAAACAGGACTCAAGCCCTGCTCACCTTTACCAAACAGTTTCCAGGCTGCAGGTGCAGGCTTTGTTTTGGCCTAAGGCAAAATCGTTTTTGCTGGGAAGAAAAAAATTCAGATACCTTGCCCAGCAAAAGTAAAAGACACCAAGAAAAATTCCCTACTTCTGCATTTCACCCACAGAAGTCTGAGATGTGATCCAGGTAACTTCGTCAATGTGCTCTTTAAGAATCTCAAGACAATATAATGAGGTAGTTCTAAATTCTTATCTCACCATACTTCACTCTTCAAAGAGGATCATTTCATATGGAAAGTTGTTCCAGTTGCTATTTTCTATACCTTTGAGTAAGAAGGTTTTAGTTCTATTATTAATTTTCCCAGGCTTTTATTAAGTGGCATACAAAAATATCTCTACTTAGACCAGTTTCATTTTCGGCTATCATTTTCTGCATGCTATACACTCAGTTACACTGTTCGTGATATGATTGTGTTTCCTAGTATAACTCAGTAACGTAACATGACATAACCTAATAAAGCACAATGCTATTGTCAAAGCCAATAAAAGAAGCAATAGCTAAATCTCGATATTGAACATAAATTTGGAATACTAATATCTAAGTAGGAAGTAAGAAACCAATTTCAAAGCTCCGAGTGTCAGTCCCATTTAAAATCCCAGTTAAAATCCTCTTTTTTTTCTTCTTTTTTTGGCTGTGAAAGGATTTTTATAAACATTCATAAATAAGAGGAGAACAATTTATTGCACAGTGTCCTGGGAATAAGAAATTCACCAAGGATTTATTTGTGAGGTTTAAGAAAAACTAGTGAGGAAAATTATAAGAGGGAGAGCAAATTCATTATTTTCTATCTGCCCTGAATTTAGATTGCTACACAGATTTGCACCTAATAAATAGAACAAGCTAAAAAAGTATGAAAGACCTAATTAATTTGTTATAATGTGCATATATAGGACTGGTTATGATAAGAAAGAGAGAGTGAAAGAAAGAGAAAGGCGGCAAGCAGGCAGGTAAGCAGGGAGGGAGGGAAAGAGGGAAGGAGGGAGGGAGGAAGAGAAGAAGGAAGGAAGGAAGGAAGGAGAGAAAAAGAAAGAGAGAAAGGAGAAAAAAGAAAGAAAGAACAAAAGAAGGAAAGAAAGAAAGAAAGAAAGAAGGGAGGGAGGGAGGGAAGGAGGGAGGGAGGCAGGGAGGGAGGGAGGGAGGGAGACAGGAAGAAAGAAAGAAAGAAAGAAAGAAAGAAAGAAAGAAAGAAAGAAAGAAAGAAAGAAAGAAAGAAAGAAAGAAAGAAAGAAAGAAAGAAAGAAAGAAAGGAGGGAGGGAGGGAGGCAGGGAGGGAGGGAGGGAGGCAGGGAAGGAGGGAGGGAGAAAGGAAGAAAGAAAGGAGGGAGGGAGAAAGGAGGAAAAGAGGGAAGGAGAAATAGAGGAAGAAAGGAAGACAGGGAGGAAGGGAGGTAGGACAAATGTACTAGAGCTTGAGCACTAGTTATAGACAGGTTTGAACACTGGACTCAAACTTGTTCTTAACACATTTTATACACTAAAAACCAGATGAGAACAGAAAAGAAATATAGGATGCTGTAACTTGAATGGAACATGATACATTGGCATGCAAGATTTCTTAGATAGAGTTTGGTAGAGCCCATAAACGTTCCTGACAGGAAAAGAAACAATCTAAGCAAGTATGCAAATTAAGCGAAACAATTGACTAATGAATTCTGTAAAAGGTTTGATGATAGAACAAAAATGATCACAAGCACAGGTTTTGAGCCAGACAATGGATGTGCGTTCCAAAGCTAGTTTTGCCAGGTACAAGGTGTTGATCATGGGCAGATTAATTAATCTGTTTATGCTGCTTAAAAAGAAGCCAATCACAGCTCATGCCTGAGATGAATGGTGATATATTAATCTCCTCAAATTGCACACAAGAAGTATGAAATGAAGGAAAGGAGGACTTTATAATTCCATCATTGATGTCATAACAACAAACCACCAAAATTAGGATGCTTGCAATTTTGTAATAGATTTTCTTTCCAGCATTCATCCCTGTCATGATGAAGGATACATATTTTTCTGAAGACTGACTGATTTCCTTCCTGGCCTCCCCAGTGGCCAGCTCAATTGCACAGTGAAGAAAATCGAAAGAGATAAAAAGGCCTAAAGTCCAAAGCATGCGAATTTCATTCGGAGCCCTGTCACAGCATGTTGAATTTTATTTCAGCAAATGTTTCACAAACTTGACCAAAGCTATTTTAGATCAAGAGTCATGGAACCCAACTTCCCAGAAAACTTGTCCAGCCAACTGAAGCCAGACATATCCTCTCGATAGCACTTGAGAAGCTAGAAAGATCTGACTGCCCCATTCACACATACTGTTAGGTTTGCCTTTGAGCAAATGTTCACCTTTTCCCATATTTGTTTTACAAGGACAGTGACGCCATCTTTCAAGTCGGTAACCTCTAAAGAGATCTCTGAAAGATGTTTGTGAATGAATGATAGAAACCTTGCTCCCAGGAGAGGCACTAGAAAATTCCAGGTCCACAGGTGAACACAGATGTACTATCACACCTGTGGCATCAATCTGGATCACAGGTTTATATTTCATTCAGAATGAGTTTCTGAAGAATTGTGGGGGGAATCCCTGAGTGGGAAAGAAAGAAAGAAAAAAAACAGAGCCAAACAAAACATATCTCTTTGGCCATTGTGGACACCAAAAGAAAGAGCAAGTAGTTATTTGAATTTTAAGTATAAGCAAAATAACTAGAATTCAGTGAAAGCTTCCTGGGAGAAGAGCAAGGAATTCATATTTATTGACTCAAGTATAAACAAAATGACCTGGAGGTACCTGTGACCCTCATGTTATAAATAACCATATCAATGCCCAGTAATGTTAAACAATTTGTCCAAGGCTACACAGCTAAAAGGCACAAGGTAAGACTTCACATCTAGCTGAAACTAGTTTAGCCCTCAGGTTACCATTCTGCTTACTCCAAAGAGACAGGGGAAGGGGGAATGAGTCAGAGGTCTGGCACTGATGGCTCATGACTGTTATCCTAGTTACTCGGGAGGCTGAGATCTAAGGATTGCAGTTGGAAGCCAAACCTGGCAAGACTGTTTTCTCCAACTAACTATCAGAAAAGCTGGAAATGGAGCTGAGGCTCTAGTGGTGGAGTGGTAACCTTAAATTAAAAAAAAAAAAAAAAAAAAAGACCAGGGAAAGCCCTGAGTTCTAAATATACACACACTCACACACACTCACACACACACACACACACACACACACACACACACACACACACACACAGCATCAGGGAGTAAGGAACAGAGGGTTACAAAGCAAGCACAGTGACATTTCATTGAAAAGCAAGTGTGCATGACCAGACCTATGTCTGGGAAGTTTATCTCAGCCTTGACCTTCAGTCTTCCCACTTAGAGACACAAAGGCTTTGGCTTCACAAAGGTCTGAGGGAGTTTTGCCAGGGGTTCACTTATGTGACTTCCATTGGAGGAAAGGGGAGGGACCTCTGTGGACCAAGTCTCCCGTTCTCACAGTCAGGGTGTTTAATGTGCTCTGTCCTACTGAACATGACCTTTCTCACAGAGGGCCTTCAGCTGGCCTTTCAATCACAGAATGAGATTTCACTTGCAAGAACATCCACAACTGGGATTCCTCCCCGTGACTTCTGGATGTGGGCTAACACTGTTGTTTTTGTATTAAATTGCTTTACACTAAACCCAGTCCTTGAAGTCTTGAGTTAAATCTTAATTTCCTTTTTCAGCTTTTCCCAGTTCAGCCCCGAAGGGGGTTAGGATCAATGATAAGAACCTCAACATGCATTATTCTATATATTTATAGAGAATTTTAAGTGGAAATCAGACTCTTTTCCAAAGTACTTTTACTTTTGTTATCTTTTTAAATGCTGAGAGTGAAGCAGGAGAGATATCACCAAGACTTTATGGGTGATATACTTAAGTATTAGGGCAAAAGCTTTCATTAAATTTCGTAACTGTGCTTGGCTTTTTAAAGTTTTCTTGCATTTATGATGAATGCTACTGGCTTTCTAAATACAGTAGCAGCACTATAGTTAAACTTGGTGGAAAAAGGCAAGGCATTGAAAGCCATATACACTGCGATCTCATTTACATGTGAAAGCTAACAATGCTAAACTTAGGGAAGTAGAGGCAAAATTTTGATACTGAAGGCTGGGGTAGGAAAGAGGTTGGCAGAGAGGTTGATAGGGAGGGAGTTAGGAGGGAGGAGGGAGGAGGAGAGGAAGAAAAATAGGGGAAGGAAGTGTGGATCAAGGAATATAAAGTCAGAATTTGACTAGCCTATAGAGTATGTAAAAAGATACATGTATGTTTCAAAATTGGTTTATTAGTATATCTTGACCCAGAAGAGAGATAATAAATAAATATATAAATACATTAATCTTGTGAGGAGAGAGTTTACCTTTGCATTATAAAAGGAAGAATAGTAGTGAGAGAAAAGAAAATATTTGGGCTTTGGAGTCAGATAATCCTGTGTTTGAATCAAAGGTTTAGTTTCAAAAATTGTGGGGCATTTGTTTGCTCCATAAAACTTTTCAATGTTCTTTAAAATGCTTTGAGCATATTAAGATCACTCTAGAAGCTGTGACAAAAAGAGAACTAAATGGATAAATGTGCAAGACTTTAAGATGGTATTATTCAATTACTGGGAGAATAAGATGATATCAACAACTTGCAAGTAGCCTTCAATAAGTAATAACTGTTAGAGTTCATTTAACTTACATGTGGATTGAACACACATATATTTCTATCATTATTCTTCTATTTGTTATTCATATTATGTCAAATTTACTTGTATTTACTCTTAAATTCCATGAAAGTTTTCTATTGTTGGCTCTTCTTCTGCATGTCTTTCTCGGATTCGACTGACCAAAGATCCTAGCATCTCAAAAAGATTAATTGTACCTGGCCTAAATATGTGTACACTTATCTCTACTCATTTTCTAAGCAATGTAACAACTATGTTAATAGCACTTACTTTGATAGGACAATTAGTCTCAAGATAAAGTAGTTAGGAGGTTAAGCAAACCTTGTCAGTTTTACACAAAAGAACTTAACACTGGTAGATTTTGTTATCTGAGGTTAATAGTCTGAACAATCTTTTACAGATACAGAGAAACAACTGCATAGTCATGTAGTATAATAAGAATGAGCTATTAGAATATATATTTTGCACAGGATATTCTAAGTATGGACTACTATCTTTGTTTCAGTATCACCACGCCTAAATAAACAACTGGCTGACTTTCTAGCTCTATCCAATCTCTGTTGAATTAGCAACAATGTAGTCATTATTTGATGACTGTTTGCTCTTGAATGCAAGCCATAGAAATTCACTGAGTCTTTACACTGCAAGGGTAGAAGGCATTCCAAAAGCATTCTGGAAGGTACTATGGCTCAACTGGTAAGGAGCCTGCAAGGCCCTGAGTACAAATCTCAGCATCACAAAAAAGTAAATAGATGATGTTAAGCGAAATGAACCCCAAGATAGGGACACAAGTGGTTTTTTTCTTCCTTGCTATTGTTTCTAACATATTTATGAGGTATCATGTGATATTTTTGTTGTTGTTGTTGCTTTTGATGTCCCTTCCCTGTGGTATAACCCCAGCTTTCACTGTATTTGATGTAGGTATAATTTGTGTAGGGGAAGGGAAAAAACAAATAGTTTAAATAGGGATATAGGTGGACCCATTGCAACAATGAAGTGTACAAGATGCTATGTCAAAAATTTAGGCAGGGAGGGGGAAGCAAGGAGGAGACAACAATGTACTCATTACCTTGCTCATGTCACTGTAACCCCTCTGTACAGTATTTTCACAATAAAAAGCTTAATGAAAATAAATAAATGATTATAAGGATCAAGGGAAATCTCCGGCCCACAAAGCACAGGGAGCATAAGTTGGAAGACACACGCTGCCTGTTCCTTCTTCCTTTCCTCCCTCTCACTTTGGATTTTTCCAGAATATCACCAGTCTCTGTTATCTTGTCTTTCTAGAACACCAACTTCATTCTTTTCCCTGAAGATGAGTCTCCATGTACTGATGGTTCATGTACACCTAAAACCCTCATCTATATCTCCCTTGGGCTTATCTTAGCCTCTACTTTCTGATAAACTTCTCAATTCCTGAGCCTACCATCAAGTTCTATCATGTCTCTTGCTTTAGATGTGTGAGTTGAAAGTCAGACATTTCTGACTACAGACAAGAGGCTGCCCATTTGGTTCCTGTAGGCTACTCTTTCACAAGACAGGTAAAAAACAACTATAATTATCAACTTCAGCATAATGATTAATCAAGGAGATCACTGTCCAATTTTCTTAATGAGGTAATAAGTATAGCCATTCACATACTGAGTATTTAATCAGAAACCACTGAAGAATTATCTATTTTCTCCTTTACACACTAGGGCAAAGTATGTGTAATAAATAAATAAAACAAAACAAAAAACATAGGTGTAATTCTTGAAAAGCCATCCTTGAAATTCTACATTAAAAAGTTGATGTTTATGTGTGTATTCCTATACATAAATATGTACATCTATATGTTTTCATGCATGCCATAAGAAGTACAATGAGCCAAGCCACTGGTGGCTCACACCTGTAATCCTAGCCATTCAGGAAGCTGAGATCTGAGGATTAAGGTTCAAAACCAACCCCAGGGCAGAAAAGTTCCCATGAGATGCATATCTCCAATTAACCACGAGAAAACTGGAAGTGGCACTGTGGCTCAAAATGGTTGAGCATTAACCTTGAGCAAGAGAGCCCAGGGACAGCACAGCACGTGGGCCCTGAGTTCAAGTCCCAAAACTGGGGGGGGGGTAAGGAACTATCAATGAAGTTTTAAACTGTATAATGGAAGTTAATACCAAGCCAATTTCTTGAATTTTCCCTAATTATTGCTGACCTTAACAAATTACAAGCTTTGTGTTTGAGGGTTTGTTGATAGCAGCCAGGAATGATGGGACCTATCTCATAACTTGGAGCCCAGGTTAGATTAGCATCAGTTATTTTGAGAGGGGTGAGCTTGCCACCTTCTACCCTTACATCTCAGGAACCACTATTGTTGCTCTGAGCTCATTTCTATCCACTGGGGCGTACTATCAACATGAAAAACGGAGCCAACTGGTAAAGCTTGAGGGGCCTCAGGTGCACCACTCAATCACTGACACAGGAGTTGATGAGAAAGTGCACCCACTTTTCCTGACAATGACAGAGTGGTCATGCACTTTGCAGAAGGCCCACCGATTGCCCACAGCAACCACACATTCATGAACCCTTCTTCCTTAGGAGTTTCTCCTTTCTCAATTTTCCCTCTTTTTTGCAACTGATCCTTCTGCTTGCTACCTAAATACACTATATGAGTGACTCTTTGTCACAGATTTCTGCTTTTGAAGACAAAGAAAGGGGTGTATTACAGACACTGAAAGCAAGTCTCACCTCCTAAGTTTATTAGGCAGATACTATTTGCCAAGCCCCCTTTAAGAATGCACTATTGAGCTAACCAGATAAAACTATGGAAAATCAATGTCTCGCTTAATTTATTTCCCTGGTTCTATGTGCACTTTCCTGAAGTTTTCCACTAATTGTGAAAAGTCAGTTTTCTTCTTTATTTCTTGAAAAAGCAGGCCATGTAATGAATTGTTGGAAATGCATCAGATTTGGGTTTTCTTTCATGGAAATATTACCTAAAGCACCAGTGACTGGGTAAGTAGACTGTTGTTTCTGTTGCTACTATGAATTGTCGATCAGGGGCAGAGAAACTCACTGTGGTATTCTGCAACCTGAACGTGGCATAGCATCAAACAGCTGGATCCATCTTTGAGACTGCACAGTTAGTGGTATGAAAGATTAAGAGTCACCTCTGGCCTGTAAGAGGTGCTACGTTGCACAGTTAAGCACTGACTAAGCCTCTGGATGTTTGGAGTCTGAATCCCCATCTAGAAGCCACAGGCATGCAAAGCAATCGACTCACCCAAACACAAAACTGGTTTTGATCTTCTGTGTTTTTGAAAAAGTTCCCTCTCGCCTGTCATCACAAAGTCACTTGAAATCAGGGAGCAAATTTGTATTCAAGAGGTTTTTCTTTCTATCAGCAAATGGTTTATAGGCACTTTCACTAAATTGCTTCTCTAAAAGAAACAGACAGAGTCTGATTTGCATTGGCTTCAGGATATCTCTGCCTGGAGACCTGGGACTGCTCTAGTTGACCCTCCCAACCCCCCCAAAAAAGAAATCTTTATGCCTCAGAATCTAGAAAATTTTCTTCTAAAATTAGGCTTCAAAGAAATTTTAGCCTAGAGCATTCAAAAGAAAGAATTTTTTAAACTCATCTAAAAATAAAGTGACCTTTAACTGTCTTTTCAGATAAGAGTCATTACATAGGTGTATGTTAATGTACATATATATTTAATCGTATGCACATTACAATGCATATATGATTATGTATTAATACATTTCTGTAAGCCCTGACAGCTTTACTACTTCATTAGCTGCTCAAAATAATTATAATGTGGAGAAAATCAAGACTCAGATTGTGACTTGCCAAACTCACATAGTGAATTGTAGAATCACAACTTAAAGACTCGAGCAAGTGGGTAATCGCTCATTTCTTTCCTTCATTTTCTTCTGTTACAGAGCTTGTATTTTGTCTTGAGTCTTTTTCCTCACCAGTAAATTCATGGCTAATTCTCTCTACAGAGAAATATAACAATTAATTTAAATAGTAAATCAAATTTTAAAAAGTAATTAAATAATAAATTAAATTACTGTATTAATAGTAATAATCTAGTATCCTACAAGTAGTAGAGACAGATGAGATACTTCAATTTAAACATAAAAAACCTATTCACATAGAAAAATATTTCAGTAAACTAAGTTTTCATAACATTTGTTCATTAACTGAAAAGCACAATGTAAGAGTCTTTAGAAGCGTGTGCCCCAGTACCAGCCTGGATTCAAATTCTGTGCCCCATGTACAAGTGAATTATTTGATCTTTCTCTACTTCACTTTATTTATTTTATAATGGGATTAGGATGGTACTTAACTTTTAGTTTTGCCAAGCAATAACAGAAATTAGGTCCTCTAAACAGAACTTTTGCAAATGCTCAATAAATGTCAGTTGCCATCATTGACAGAAAACATCTATAAAATAATTTTCAGTTTATACAAGTTATGCAAGCTACAACCCTATGAGCTAAATCCTATTATTGCCTGTTTGTATAAATAAAGTTATATTTGAACACAGTCACACCCATGTATTTTCTTATGACTTCTTATTTTCCCACGAAATAACAGAGACTCTAAAAAGCAAATCAACCCTATCTATTTATTTATTGGTTTGTTTGTTCTTGTCAGTCAAGGGGCTTGGACTCTGGGACTGGGTACTGTCTCTAAGCTCCTTTTGCTCAGGGGTAGCCCTCTACCACTTTGAGCCACAGCACCATTTCCTGTTTTCTGGTGGTTAATCTGAACTAAGAGTCTTATAGACTTTCCTGTCTGGGCTGGCTTTGAATCATTATCCTCAGATCTCAGCATCCTGGATAACCAGGATTACAGGCATGAGCTACTGGTGCCCAACTTTCAACCTTATTTATTATATGGATTTTTTTTTTTTACAAAAATTGTTTGACAAGCCGTGAGACTCTTATCTCCAATGAACGACCAGAAAATCGATAGTGGTGCTGTGGCTCAAGTGGTAGAGCACTCGCCTTGAGCTGAAGAGCACAGGGACAGCTCCCAGGCTCAGAGTTCAAGCCCTACAACAAACCAAAAAAAAATTGTTTGACAATCAATGTTCTAACCTATTATCAACAAGTGTCCATGAACTTTCCATGACTTACAAGTGACACAGATAAATGTGTAGTGCAGCAGATAAAATTTGATTCTAAGAGAATGGAGATGAACTGGAGATGAAGTTCCTCACAGAGTCCAACGATATTAGCATGGTGCCATGAGAGAAAAGTACATGGAGAGAGTAGGCATTTTAAAGCCCAAATTCCCAGACACAAATTAAACTTTTTAGTTGACAGCAACTAAGCTTCTTTGCCCACACCTTTTCTTTTTTTCCCTTTCTTTTTTATTAAAAGTATTTATGAGTACTCTTTCAATCCCTCACACACATAAACCATGCACCAGCAGAGCCAAGACACAGCACACTCAAGCTTTGTGACTCGTAAGGAACAAGATTTACCTGCATTACAACAGTGGAAGGGAAATAAATTGGGTGATTTCATTAGTTGCTGTTCAATGAAATCCTTATTTTATTGCTACGCTTTGACACTTTTTGCAGAACCTCCACTAGCTTTTTTTTCTCGCCTCCTAAGAAGTAGCAGCAGCACTAAAAAATCATCTGGACATCTGGATATTGCATGCAATAATTTATTGGAATCTCAGTCATACCACTACAAGGAAAGTAGCAGAGATAAAAGGAAACTTCACCCACACGACAAGTAAAGGACAAGGAAAAACAGGAGTCTTTTCCACCCTCAGCCTCTCACCCCCCCATCCCCCTTCCCCAACCTGCACTCTTAAAAATATTAAATTTTATCAATCAGAATCTAAGAGCTCTGGGACCAGAACTAGCTTTGTTGTTAACAATATCTCAATCACACATATTGCTTTTCCAATACAACTTAAAGGAGACTGATTTGTAATAAAGCCAATGTAGGAAATGCAGAAGGGGACAGACATATAGCCAAATAAATCAGATTAAACGAAATTGATGGAATGAGCTCAAAGGCAACTTCTCACTCACTTTCTGTGGTTTAGATGTTGCACTTGGTCTAAATACTGCCTTTGAATTCTTAATATTGAACCCAGTCACAGAGTGAATAAAATACCAGAAACTACTACAATCTAGATAGTGCTGCCATTTTTAAAGTTTTTCTTTAGTTGATAAATGGGCTTTCTCTAGGGGAGAAATATTACCCTGTCATAGAGCTCTGGGCTCTGCAGAACAATTCACTCTAACCAACCAGTGTTGCTTCCTACTAAAAGCAGAAGGATGGAGAAGGAATTATTGAAAGCTATAGTTCAACTACTACACTGTACTGTCTCTGCAGCCAAGAGCTATTTGCATTTTAAGTAGACAATAGACTGTGGCAACACTAGACCATTTACTATATAGATTAAGAAAATTTTCTATAGTAGTTGTGGACATGTAAAGTTAGGTATTTATCTCATGCTAATTCTAAAAATAAATTCAAGGTGAATTAAAGAAATTTATATTAGATGCAATTATGGGAGTACAAAACAAAAATAATTGTTTAATTCACGTCTCAAGACAATGTTTTCTTGAGTGTCACAAAACAAAAATTGTAAGCTATTAAGAGGTTAATGGAACTAAAAGCAAAATAGCAGTGTTAAATGCAGACATACTTAATATAACTTATAATAGAAAAGATATTACTATATTTAAATTATATCTGGAAATTAATCTGTGTGTTTCAACAGAAAAGTAGGCAAAGATCATGGCTAGGGAATTGGTGAATGTGCTCCAAATTGCCAATAAGTTTATGAAAAAGTTCAATCTAATTAGTAACTCAAGAAATGCAAAAGCAAACAACAATAATTTGACATTCTTTAGACTGCTCAGAGCAAATATTAAAGAACATATATCTAGAGAACCTGCAGTAATAGCATACTCAGGATGACACTGCACATATAATTTGCTATAGCAATTTTTTCAAGAGTGATTAGTCAAGATGGATTCAAACTTAAAGTATATATAATCTAATTCCTCCAGAAATTCTATTTCCTAGTATGTACTCAAAGGATATAGTTGGTCAAATGAACAAAAGAATGTAATTATTTTGTGAAATGAAGTTTAACAAACTCCAACAAACTCCATCTAAAATAATTATTGAAAAGGCATATAAAAGTATATGATAAACTATCTACCTTCTTTGATGCAGGTATGAATACTGGATTAATTTTGGAATTATTTCTGAGCTTTCTCTTCATGACATTTTTTTTCCCCTTCTGGGGTTTGAACTTAGAGTCTAGAGCTTGCTAAGCAAGTGTTCTATGCAATCTTTGTACCTACCTTACCTCTCTCTCAAATGGAAACACCACAGTGCGATTATTTTCTTGAGATCCCAGGCTGGTCTTGAAATTCAATCTTTTTAATTTCTATCTCACATGTAGCTGGGATTACAGATGTGAAGCACTATGTCTTGTTTATGACTGAACATTTTATTCCTGATGATTTCCCATACCTTGCCACTGGAAAATCCTCATGGCTTCAAAAAGCATTTACATATAAGTCATTCTCAAACGAGATGGATCAGTGGAAGAAAATGCAGGAGCTGAGCTTTCTGTAGTCCCAACTTAATACCTTCTTCAAACAGGGCATCTTTATTAAGAAAATACCCTGACATCTTCCCTTGGGCCCTGGTTTGAGCTAAAATTAAAGTGGTCCAGGGGGATGTACTTGGAATTATATCTTAGAACTACTTAATCTCTTTCTTCCCATCATATTGATGTCAAAGATACTTTTCACATGGGCTGTCTACTTTCCTTTATTCTACTCTTGTCATCTGATTATCTGGAATTCCATGAGCATCTCTGTAAAGAAGCCAGAAATTTTACAAAATATATAAACAAGCCGGGCGCTGGTGGCTCACGCCTGTAATCCTAGCTACTCAGGAGGCTGAGATCTGAGGATCGCGGTTCAAAGCCAGCCCGGGCAGGAAAGACTGTGAGACTCCTATCTCCAATAAACCACCAGAAAACCGGAAGTGGCGCTGTAGCTCAAGTGGTAGAGCGCTCGCCTTGAGCTGAAGAGCTGAGGGACAGCGCCCAGGCCCAGAGTTCAAGCCCCATGACCGACAAAAAAAAAAAAAAATATATATATATATATATATATATATATATAAACATACCTATCTACTTTGAGATGTTTAAAAATCTCAATAGTAAAATGTTCACTAATAATACTTCTTTCCCTCAACAATAATTCATGATAGAAGTACTTTACATGTAAATGGCATCATACTATTCAAGGTACTTCCACAAATGGAACCCGGTAAATTGAAGGAAGAGTAGGGCTGGGAGAGAAGGGGGAGGATAATGAAAAGGGTGACACTGATCGAGATGCATTATCCCCACAAAGGGACAGGTTCAATTGAAATCCCTTTGTGCAACCATTAGAAGATAATGTAGAAAATTTGTTATAATCTAAATAAAAGTCAAAGGCCTCAGCATCAGCTTGCCTATTAGATCCCCACCCTCTGTCCCTATCTGCTTACCAAAATCTGTGGTTTCAAGATGCCTGCATGCTGTGCTGCTTTCCCACTGTGACATACACATCCTGGCCCCAGCTTCAATTGTCTCCCTTCTACTCCTTCTCTGAATGTAACTCTCCCCCAATTCACAGCCCATAGAACACCTTCTTGGAAAGCCCTCTCCCCCAATTCCCACAGTCTACATAATGTAACAGCCTCCTCAAATCTTGTTGAAATTTCATGTTCACCTGTCCACTGCTGTGGCTGCCTCTCTTCTCATTTGGAACAGCCTGGAACCTCTGTCCCCCAGTGAAGACTGGAGCTCATATGGTTGCTCACCTCTCATCTCTTACACAAAGTATCTTCATATGTTAGAGCATTTTTTGTGTGTACAGTGAAAAACCTCTCCACCAATAACAAGTATTTATTCCTATGAGCACATGTGTATATGCTTAATTAATTAGAAAAGTTTTAGCAGAATTGAATGTTAACATGATTCTTTCATGTTCAGGTGATGTTATCAATGGGATTTGTTTATGCTCAAATAAGTGTTACATATCATCAGGTGTCATGTACTCTCTGTAAGGAGAGTACATGGTCAGATTAGAAGAGAACTTTAATAGAGAAAAATCATTGGCAAAATACTTTTTTTTGTATAAGGCCTTAACATCCCAGATAAAAAGTGATAGTAGATAAACAAGATGATATGAAATGAAGAAACTTCTACACCAGAAAAAAAGTTATTAACAATTAATTTGGTTGGTGATTTTGTTTTTGTGAGAATGGGAGAAAATATTTTTAAGACTATTTATCTGACAGTATCCAGAATATATGAGAAACTGTACTAACTGGGGTCATTATGAAGCTTTACCTACACAGAGGAAAGGGCTACTAAGAGTGAAGATGCTGATGTTGAGGTCTGGGGGTGGAGGGTGGGGGCAGGGAGGGTTTATGATGACCCCCTCTTTATTCGGGGAATGAAAAGGTATAGTTGAAGGGAAAAAAAGTGTTTTATCCAGAGCACCATGGACTAAAATCCCTTTCTGTTCACAGAAGAAAGAAAGGTAGAGGATGAAAGTGAGACAACTGGATGGGTACACAGCCCAGAGGAAGATACTTCTTTCGAACACCTACTGTGGCAGAATGCTTTGAAAGGCCAATGTTGAATTCAAAGCAGAATTTTCTTGCCAATCAGCCCAGATTCAAAGTCCTGCTTTTGCCATTTCCCTGCTGGGAGAATTTAACCAAGCCCTCATACCCACCCCCCACCCTCACCACCCAAATTGCTTGGCCTGGTATTCGGCTCACTGGATATACATTAGCTACTGTTAATGAGAATATTCCTATCAGTAACAATATTCACGATCTTCAATCAGCTGCACTTGCCAAAAGAGAATTTCCTAAACTTTAAGTGTGAGCTAGACATATTCCATGCCTTTTCAAATGAAAAGGATTCGCTCAACTTCTAAATGAGCATTGAGAACAGCGCAACACACAAAAGCACAGAGCCTTCCAGAAAGCTCCAAGACAGCTGGCAATGGACCATCCCTCTAGTACAGTTGTTTATATTTGATTACTTTTCCTTAATCCTGATGAAATAATTAAAATAAATCCTTTCTGCTCCAGGGATAGACCTTAGTAAGAAGAACTCTAGTAGTCTGTTTGGAAGGGATTTCTAGATGAATTAAGGGAGGGCTACATAATCTTCATTCATAAAAACAAAATTGATTTATGTGAAAACAACTCATTAATATGTATGTGAAAGTAGATCTCTCCATTGCACAATTCTCAGTAAGGGGGAAAACACCCAGCAATTGACTTGTTAAATCATGTCTATAGATCTAAGCTTTTCCTCATTTGCATTTTCTGTCTTGAGTTAGAAGCATTGCCTAGGAGGATAATATTTCTAGAAAGGGATTACAGTTTGAAAACCTATTGCTATGTTGAATGCATGAGTACAAATTTCCCCCTTGTTCTTTATTCCAATAGCATTAACATATTTCCTTATTAAAGAAAAAAATGAGACTAAAGTTATATTGATGCAGATAGAAAAATACAGAAAACAAACCTTATTTTGCTTATGGTTGTGTTTGATCTATAGAAAAATACTCTATAAATATGTTTTTGGAATGTAAAAATTGTATACAGAATGGTCATTCTATTGTCTAGAAATACAGATTGCCATGTGCCTCTCCCTTGGATTTGTGTAGATGTTCTTGGAGTACCTTGTGGCAGCCATGTGGTAATGCTGCTAATGGCTCTGTGTAGGCTCTGAACTGAGGAAATTCTAGACCATTTGCTAATGCTGACAATATCAATGATTCCAGGGAACTTTCTAGAAATGTCATATGGTAGGCCCCACTTAAATCCACTGACTCACAATTTGCTTTAGATAAGAGCCACAAGTGATCCATCCTGGTTAAAATTTGACAAGAGCCAGTTGAATGTTTAGAGAAGTAGTTAAAAGCAACAAAAACCTAGCATGGGATCCCAGCTTCACTATTTCTTCATATCCTTGACTTCACTTCAGAACCTTATTTTGTGAAAGATAGATATTGAGTCTAACTAGTGACATCTTAGTCACAGAAGAGAGACAATTGGGTTTAACTGCCACCATCTTGTGTTCATGGTGGAGGAAGGTGAAGTCCCACCCCAGGTGATGGGGGTGCCTGAATTCCTGGAGGTAGGGGTGGGGACGTGGACAACAGGTTACTGGACCTGTCAGTCCTGTGCTTTGATCTCTTGAGGCTCCATGTGACTATGCCCCACCCCCTACCCTATTTAGGCCTAGACCAGATCAGCTGACATGAATGCCATGCCTTGTGACTCCTGGTTCTCCTCTAGTTACCATGGTATCCTACTTCAGCACTCCATTGGACTTTATCTGGATTGTTGGAATTGTTTTTCTGCTCTTTCTCTCCTGTCTACTCTCATGGCTCAGTTTCTTACTAATTATGTCAAGTGTCATTAAAAAAATGTAGAACATGCCGGGCGCTGGTGGCTCACGCCTGTAATCCTAGCTACTCAGGAGGCTGAGATCTGAGGATCATGGTTCAAAGCCAGCCCGGGCAGGAGAGACCATGAGACTCCTATCTCCAATAAACCACCAGAAAACCGGAAGTGGCGCTGTAGCTCAAGTGGTAGAGTGCTCGCCTTGAACTGAAGAGCTGAGGGACAATGCCCAGGCCCAGAGTTCAAGCCCCACGGCTGACCAAAAAAAAAAAAAAAAAAATGTAGAACATTTTCTGTGATAAGCACACAAGCAATACATTTCAACTGTCTAGCTAGATCCTCCAATTTTGGAGTAATTATTTAGTCAAAATATTTATTAATTTCCATCTTGCTTATCATTATCTATAACTGTTTCTTAATTTAAAAACATTTCATAGCTTGGAGCTGGTGGTTCACACCTGTAATCCTGGCTATTCAGGAGGCTGAGATCTGAGCATCATGGTTTGAAGCTAGCTGGAACAGGAAAGTCTGAAAGACTCTTATCTCCAATACACTACCAAAAGAGCCAGAAGTAGAGATGTGGCTCAACCTTGAGCAAAAGAAGCTCAGGGAAAATGCCCAAGCCCAGAGATCTAGCCCTAGGACTGCACAAAAGAACAACAAACAAACACTTTAGGGTTATTGTTTTAAGACTACAGATCAAAACACGATGGTAAGAAAATAAAATAATAATAGACAACAGTTTACTATTGACTTTTTTTCTTTGTTTCTTTGTTGTTTATTTAGGTAGAATCCCCTATGTCTATGTATCCCAAGCTTAGCCTCCAATTTGTGATCCTGTTGCCTGTCTCTGCATCCTGAGGGCTTGGATTACAGGTGGGATCATCATAGGCCACACTGGTGTCTTTTGAGTTTGTTCACATGCATACCACACTGCCTGGTAATTCTGTTTCTTCAGGTACACAAAAGAGAAATGATGGTGAAATTTCCAAAATATATGTTGGATATTGTTAGTATTATGCTCACCTTGGGTCCTCAGCCACCCACACCTGGGCCCCTCCCATTCCTGGAGTTCCCTCCATACAGCTGGCCCCTCCCTCTCTCCACCCAGAAGCACCTGAACTCCCATCTACCTCACTTCCTATCCCCGAGACCCTCCTGTTACCTGAATGGGGATGGAGGCCATGTGCTCCCTCTCTTGGCGGTGATATAGATCCTCTAATAAACCTTATAATAATCTTTCTCCTTTCTGCCTGCCTCTGCATGGTCCCCTGGGACCGATACTCTTTCAGATAGATACATAGAAAGATAGATAGATAGATAGATAGATAGATAGATAGATAGATAGATAGATAGATAGATAGATAGATAGATAGATAGATGGATAGATAGATAGATAGATAGATAGATAGATGGATGGATGGATGGATGGATGGATGGATAGATAGATAGATAGATAGAGAGATAGAGAGATAGAGAGATAGATAGATAGATAGATAGATAGATAGATAGATAGATAGATAGATAGATAGATAGATAGATAGATAGATAGATAGATAGATAGATAGATAGATAGACGGACGGACGGACGGACGGACGGACGGACGGACAGACAGACAGACAGACAGACAGACAGACAGACAGACAGACAGACAGATAGATAGATTGATAGATAGATAGATAGATAGATAGATAGATAGATAGATAGATAGATAGATAGATAGATAGATAGATAGATAGATAGATAGATAGATAGATAGAGATATATGGATATATACGGATATTGGGTCTAACTGGTGCCATCCTGGCAACTTGGTGGATGATAGAGAGTTGGGTTTTACTGGCACCATCATGTCTTATTGGTGGATGAAAGTGAAGTCCCACCCTCAGGTGATGGGTGTGCCTGAATTCCTAGAGTCAAGGGTGGGGACTGGGAAAATAGGTTACAGGACCTGCCAGTTTGGTGCCTTGACATGTGAGACTCTAAAGCTCACTGTGACCCTGCTGCCTGACCAGGACTTTATTTAGGCCCTGACCAGTTCAGCCGCCATGTTTCACTATGTCTTGTGTCTCCTGGCTCTCCTGAAGTCACCTTGGAGTCCCACTTCAGCTCTCCATTGAAGTTGATCTGGTTTGCTGGAATTGTTTTTCTGCTCTTTCTTTACTCTCCTACTCTCTTTGCTCAGTTTCCTAACAGTGTTAAGTATATTCGAGGCTACAAATTTTCCAGGGATATATGTCCACCTGCAGTTGCTGGCTTTCTAATAAAGACTCTCAGTTCAATTTCTCAAAAATGTGGCTTTTCTGTTTCTTGTGATTGAATTCCTATATAACAATGTGTAATTGGGTACATTTTTGCCCTTAGAAATAACTCAAATTTCTAGTAACAACAGACAATATATATTAAAAATAGCATATTTATGCAATAAATGATTCAGAAATGGGAAAGACTGAACTATAACAACTTAAATATCACAGATGAATCTTACCAAGATTTGACTGGAAAGCCAGACTTCAAGAAATATATAGTGAATGATTTTAATTTATATGAATTCAACAAGTCACATATTTAACTTTAGATTTGTACGTCATGATATGTGTCAACTTATGGAAGAAGAAGCAGAAAGTTGTAAGAGGAAGGTGGCACAAAAAGATGTCACTGTGACATCTGAAGTATTCCTTTCATGGGCTTCATTTGGTAATGGGTGAATGAGCTTCTACTGTCCTTTTGTACTTTTTGGATATTCATTACACTTCTTGGGAACTGTAGAATGTCAATAACTTAAAATGCAAGGAACATGTCTGGGGATTTCAAGGTCTTTATTATTTGTATTTTCTTTCTAAACATCCATTTATATATTTCTTTTTATAAAATATTGGCTAAACATACAAAAAAAGAAAAACAGAAAATCTTCTATATGATCTTGCATTGTAAATAAGGTTTTGTTGTAATTTTAGCCAGTTCTATAAAGTACATAAAGCTGAATCTATGTGGACTATGCACATAAATTCCTTAAAACCATTTGTCAAAGCGTATAAAAGTAATCAAAAACCACATTTAGACTGTGTTTCTTTTTCAGGTTTGCAAAGCAGAATCGCTAGGTTCGCTAGATTGGATCCTTTACTTTCTTATATTTTCCTCTCCTACCATGACTCTTGGCCTGTGTAGCTTGAATATGCAGTTTTACTTAAATAGAGAGAAAAGATTAGATCTTGCTGAATAAAGTAGAGGAAGGCACTGGGAAAAGGCTGAGTTCCAAAAATGTATCATTTTTGATAAGATACATAAATAGATTTCCAGCAGTGATGATGGGAAAATTGAGGCAACAGCAATGGATAATCTACCTTCCTGTTGATTTTTCAGATAAAAATAATAGTGGCTTGGTGTACTTTATGCAACTGCTCAGAGCCTATTTGTTTAAGACTGAATTATTTTTAAAAGCAAAGTTTCCTCCTTGATATACCATTTGGAGGTTATGCTATTATTTTGTTAACACAAATTCAGAACATTAAATCTATTGCAACATGGCTAAGTGCTATTTCAACATGATAATAAAAAATATTAACTTATCAACTTTTTTAATTTTAGAAATTAGAGAAAAAAATTCCTTCAAGTGTCTTGTTTAGCTAGCTCTTTTCTGATATATTAAAAGGTTGAAAGGCATTTAGCATTTTCATTTATAATTAGATCTGCATTACCCACTTAATACATACTTCACAATTATCAGAGTCTTTACATGTTCCAAAAGCATTTTTAAGTGCTATTTTATAAAGTTGTTTTCCTGGGTCTTAATTTCTTTTTCCAGATGTAAATGCAATGTTATCACCAAACTGTCAGGATCATAGGCAAGTCTCTGAATTTCTTATATATGAAAGCATTTTAATGACTTTTGGAACTTCTTGCTGCCATTTTATCCTTTTAAATATGAGGGATTTTTTTCCTCCTGTTTGCAAAGACCTTGACTAAGAAATGGAATAAAAATAGACACCATTTTCAAGTATGAAAAGACTTTAGAAATTCTCTTCAAGGAGCCAAAGTCTTGATATTAGGACATATATTGAAATGAGTCTATTGGCTCTAACAGGTGCCACCTTGGCAACATGGTGGATGACAGAGATTTGGGTTTCACTGGCGCCATTTTGTCTTCTTGGTGAATGAAGATGAAGTCTCACCCACAGGTGATTGGGGGGCCTCCTAGAGGCAAAGGTGGGGACTTGGACTTAAGTTATTGCCAGTCCTGTGCCATGAACTTCCTAGGCTTTCTAGCTCACCGTGACCTTGTCCCCTGACCAGGATCCTATGTAGGCTCTGACCACCTTCGGCACCAGGACACCATGCCTCATGTCTCTGGATTTCCTCAAGTCACCATGGCATCCAACTTAGGCTCTCCATTGGAGTTGATCTGTTTTGTTGGGATTGTTTTTCTGCTCTTTCTTTGCTTTACTACTCATATGGCTCTATTTTCTAAGTGTTAAGTATATTAAAGGTTACATGTCTTTGAGACAGAAGTCCACCTGCAGTCACCAGCTTTATAATAAACACTCCCAATTCAACCTCTCAAAAATGTGTCTTCTCTGTATCTAGCCATTGAACTCCCATATAACAATCTATTTTGTTATACTACTATTGTTTTCTTGCATTTTTTTTCTTTTTCCTTTCTCTTTTCATTTTGTGGGGAGGATTGGGGTTTGGCCACTCAGGGCCTTGTACTTGCTAAGCCTCAGCTCCTTTTTCACTTTAGTTTTTATTTTTAGTCATTTTTCAGATAGATTCTCCTACTTTTGTCTGGGATGACCCTCAAACCAGCACATATGCCATCACACTTAGCCCTGAATGTGATTTTTTTTCATTTAAAAGGATTATATTTGATTTTTCTCTACCTACAAAATAAATATATGTAAAAAAGCATTTTGAGTGGAGAAATTCTGTATCTACTGTAGTGTGTATGACCTTGGGCAAATAAAGTAGTTTTTATCACATTGAATTTCTCCATCTGTAAAACATGACTTAGAATAGCTTACAGGTTTAGAATAGAAATGAATGGCCTAAAAGGTATAAATGGTTTGCGTTCTTCCGGAAAAAATTATGATGATTGTAAATGTCTACATGTTTAGAATCCTTTAAAATGCATTATTACTGCATTTTAACCTTGAACACTGAAAATCCATCCTGAACTCTGGTGCAAGAAATCTTTGCCCCCATCACATGTTATAAAAACAGAGCTTTAGATCACTCATAAATATGACCACAGTAGTTTAAATATTAGTAATACTAAAAGTATCAGCCTAACACATCTGAGGAAAAATTATATGGCATCAAACAGCCTTTTGTAAACATCTTCAAAATCCATAACATCATTCTAAGTTTCTTTTGCCCTGAGGATAAAAGTTGAAATACAGACCTTTGACTACACATTGCATGGCCAGGCCCCTAACTCCTGATATTCACCTAATAATCTCTCAGTTCCCACTATACTGTAGGTGATAAGAGTTGAGTCATCTGGACACTGATGGCTCATGCCTATAATCCTTGCTTCCAAGGAGGCTGAAATCTGAAAATTATGGTTCTAAGCCAGTTTGGGGAGAAAAGTCAGTGAAACTCTTATCTCCAACTAGCCAAAACTGGAAATGGAAGGGTGGTTTAAGGGGTAGATTGGCAGACTTGCCTAGAAAAAAGCCAAGCCAGAGCATGTGGTCTCAAGTTGAAGACTCACTACCAGCACCCACAAGAAAATAAAGTGTTGTATCCCCTTATGGACTGATATAAAGTAGGCAATAATGACCACCTCATTTGACATGTAAGTGAATACTTGCCCACAGTGTCATACTGGTTGTAGAACATTCTGCGACTCAGGCAGTTTGCCTCTGTCCACAGTATTGTATACTCCAATGGATTTCTCTTTGCTATTTTGGGATCTCACAGTATCACTCAGCTAACACACTGTTTACTGATCAACCTTGGATACTAGTTCCTTTTATTTTTTAACAGCTTTCAAATTATTTTTCAGCCTCAACCTCAAATACCAGCCATTTCTTAAAGCCAGCATTGCATTCCTGTTTCCATGTTGCCCTTCTTATAGTTTTGTTAGTACATAGCTTTGGCCACACGTGGATTTTGCCTCTTCTATATATTTGATTTGAATGGCCTTCTTTGCCTCATTTCTCTGTTTGGTAGTATTTCAAGACTTAATTAAAGCCCTGTTACTTTTGTAAGCTGTCTTTGTCTTTTCTCCTTGCACCAAATTTAAACACTTCCCTTCCACTCTGGACCCTCATCCTGAAATATGGATACTGGTTTTAACTGGTGCCATCTTGACATCTTGGGAGATGATAGAGACTTTCCAAAAACTCTTAAGGTAAAATTAATTCCCCCTCCCTCATGGGGCAGAGACTTAAACAATAGATTCCTCTACTTGCCAGACCTGCACCATGAACTCATAAGACTCGTTGAACTCTTGAGTTCCCTGTGACGCTGACCTCTTTCCATGATGTTACTCAGGTCCCCCCAACTCTGTCACCATTGCACCATAACTCATGTCCCTTGACTCTCTTGCAGACATGTCTGCTTGCAGTCACCAGCTTTCTAATAAAGATTCCTGACTCAACCACTCAACATGTGGCTTCTCTGTATCTCATGATCAAATCCCCATATAACAATCCCTTAGAGTAGAAGGCCTGGGTATTAAGAGCAGGACCTTTAGCACTCATCCAGGGGACTCTGGATAGGTTACCCCAGAACCTATCTTACTTATATGGTTTACCTATGTCTTAAATATATGGTTTGTTATTTAATACACATAATTGTTTAAAACCATAATTTAACTTAACCTTAATAGTTTTCATTTAAGTTATTATGCCATTTGCAACTGGAATAAAGAAAGTTTCCATGACCTGTGTGGCAGGGTTTGGTAGGAACTCAATATTGTAATGTGAGAAGTCTAGATTTCAGATTCTGAATTCTTTAGCATCTATGTAAAAAGGGTTCTTAAAAAAGTGTTCTCACTTGAACATGAAAAAGTATGCAGGACTTCTCTTACTCCATTGCATATACTTCCTGAGGCCAAAGGAGGATTGTGGGAACAGAGAACCTTACCCTTCACTGCCTGGGTTTGACTAGTGACTTTGCCATTTATTATTTGTGTTTAGGCAGGTTGGTTTAACCTTATGGGCTTCACTCTGCCCAGCAGAATATGGGTATTTGGATCATCTCAGAGGGTTTGTCGTGAGGATCTTTGGAGTTAATATGAAATAATCTCTGCCACGCAGTATGTACTATGCATTAACATTTATTTTTTTTCTTTTTTTTTGCACTTAAGGGTTCACATGTCTGCTCTGTGAGACAGGTAGTAGTGAAATGAGGATATGAGTCCAACCGGCACCATCTAATAGGGAATTAGGTCTAACTGGCACCATCTTGGCTTCTTGGTGGATGAAGGTGAAGTCCCACATCCAGGTGATGCCTGAAATTTTAGAGGCAGGGGTGGGAACTTGGACAATAGGTTATTGGACCTGCCAGACCTATACCTTGAACTCTGGAGACTCTTTGAACTCTCCAGTTCCCTGTGACCCTGCCTCCTAATTGTGACCCCATTTAGACCTCTACCAGCCAAGACAACATTTTGCTCCATGCCTCCTCTATCTCCTGACTCTCCTCAGGTCACCATGGTCTCTCTCTTCAGCTCCCCATTAGAGTCAATCTGGTTTGTTGGGATTGTTTTTCTATTCTTTCTTGTGTCTCGTACCTTCATGGCTCAGATTTCTAACCATATATTAAAGGTTGAAAGGTTTTGGGAGACATGTGTCTACTTGTAGTCGCTGGCTTTTTAATAAAGACTCCCAATTCAACCTCTCAAAATGTGGCTTCTCTATATTTTATCATCAAATTCCCATCTAACAGTAGCTTTCTGGGTTAAATCTTCCATTTAATCTTTTGGACCTAGAACTGTGCTTGATGCATATAAATTAGGCATTCTTAGGTGGCTGTCAGATGAATAAATGAATAAGCAATTATGAAGCTCTAGTCTAGCTGCTTTCCTTCTGTTATAATGGAACAAATATGTTAGAAATAGATCTGTGGTTAAGTATGAACCAGCACCTGATCAAAACTCTTATTCATAGATTTTACCCTAAATGTTTATTTTCTTCCCATTGGTAGAATTCTATATTAAGAATCGAAAAAGAAAAGTGGAATCACAGGTTTCCTTCAAAGTACCTAACTCATTTTCTCAAGGATGACATTTTAAATGGCAATGACAGATGTTCTCTCACAGAACAGAATAATTCATTAACATCCGTATGAAAGGAAGACATTCAACCTCAATCTACACTCAACCTTTACCACCAAAGACCTTGAGATAAGAATGCAGAGCTGTTATAAATGCTTTTAAAAGTCAAAATGTTTTTTTTTATCATTCAAGAATTCTAGAAAGACAACTGGAGCATTTGGTGACTAGACACCTGTTCAATGTACTGAAGGAATGAATCTGCCTGGGGTTAATGGGGGAGTTTACAATAGAACCTATCTGCTTTCCTGAAAGGGCAGAATATTATACTAAAAAACTGAAAGGAACTTTCATATTTTAATACCTCAAAACTTTTATAATCTAATAATTAAAAAGCCTAGAGAGGTGAATGAGGTTTCTAGATTACATAGATGGTTAAAGATTTAGGAGGATGCTTCATAATAATCAGCTTTTAATAAATTACAATATACATTTCAGTCTTGTTCCATGGTAAGATGATTCACAATGAAGGCAAAGTCTAAAAAAGTCATCCAAACCCTGGTGGCTCACACCTGTAATCCTAGCTATACAAGAGGATCTGAGTATCTGAGGATTAAGCTCTGAAGCCAGCCTGGGCAGGAAAGTCAGTAAGACTCTTATCTCCAGTTCACCACCAAAAAGCCTGAAGTGGAGCCATCACTCAAGTGGTAGAGCACCAATCTTGAGCCAAAATAAATAAATAACTCTGAAGGATAGAACCCAGGTCTTGAGTTCAAACCTCAGGACCAGCAGAAAATAAATACATAAATAAAAATAAAAGAAAAAGAAATTCAGATTATGCCTCTGGATTACTGAACTTCCAGACAAGCAAAAGCCATCAATTACCAAAGGGAATATTAGTCTCTTTCATGGACAATCCACATATGAAAGGCTATTCTTAAGTCCAATTCTTCTGAAGGTCAAAATGACCCTCAACAATGAATTGTCAACTGAGAGAACTGGAACATCTCTATTCTAATTCTACCCTAAGGAAGTTGTCTGAGTAAGGCTTCTGGACCCAAGATTTCCATCAAAAAGTAGACCAAATATCTGACAGTAAATGTTTAGTTATCTGTCATTTGAATTCCTTAAAAGTAGAACCTGAGGCAAGGATTTATGCCCATAAGATCTATGGAAGTAGTGTTCTCAGCAGGGAGTAGGGAAAGAAGATAGGATAAGGGGAGGAGTTAAGCCAAAAAGTCTTCCCATGAAATGCAGAGAAAGAACAGGTCTGGGTATTAAGAGCAGGACCTTTAGCACTCATCCAGGGGACTCTGGATAGGTTACCCCAGAACCTATCTTACTTATATGGTTTACCTATGTCTTAAATATATGGTTTGTTATTTAATACACATAATTGTTTAAAACCATAATTTAACTTAACCTTAATAGTTTTCATTTAAGTTATTATGCCATTTGCAACTGGAATAAAGAAAGTTTCCAAGACCTGTGTGGCAGGGTTTGGTAGGAACTCAATATTGTAATGTGAGAAGTCTAGATTTCAGATTCTGAATTCTTTAGCATCTATGTAAAAAGGGTTCTTAAAAAAGTGTTCTCACTTGAACATGAAAAAGTATACTGGACTTTAGACATTTGCATACAGTGAGACCAAAGGAGGATACTATTAGGAAAGGAACACAAAGGTATAATGCCTAGGTGAAAACATCATATAAACTAATATTTATTGAAATGCACCCCAGGGAATGGAAACAACTGGTTATTTTTGTTGTGATTGTTATTGGTTTTTCTTTTCTTTTTCTCTTGTTTATTCATTTATCTGACTTTGGGAGGGTAAGAAAGGAGCATAGAAATGGAGGGACAAAGGGTGAACAAATGCAGCAGCAGTACTCATTAGACAGTATGTTGAAAATGAACTATACACCTGTGGGTGGGGATCGAAGGGAAAAGCTGGGAGGAACTGAAAAGGGAAGGCAACATTGTCCAAAAGAGTTAGACTCTTTACCTGACTTAGGTAATTGCAACCCCTCTGTACCTTCCCTTTACAATAACAATGATGAAAAGTGTTCTCTAAAAACATATCTGAACAAAGTCTTGATTTCAGTGAATCTTGCAAATGGAAACAGCAACGAAATCTGCCACCCATCATGGTCCAAGAGAGATAAGATAGACTAACGTATCCAAAAGACTTGAAAATAAGAGAGTCAGAAATTGGCCTGAAGAAATTTTCAAAGTATAAACTAGAAGATTTTTCTTTTGAGAAACAGTATCAGATTGAAATGTGCATTTGGCCAAGTTAAGAGAAACAATAAACTTAAGAAAGAACAATGGATGATTGTCTTACCATGTACAGAATGGAAGATTTTACGTCTTCTTTTTTTTCAGTTAATTCAATCCCTCTCCTCTGTGATAGCCATTACTTCTAGTCTTATTCTACAGATTCCTTGCTAGATGTTCAATGTTGTTAAGAACTGGCCAGATTTCATTATGTTGCATTTGACAGAGATGCAATGTTGAACTCAGACTCTGTCTGTATCAGGCCCTATCCACTAACCATCATCAATATTCTAACAAAGGCTTTTTCAGGAAAACAACCACTTTTGAACTTTATGAGGGAGATGGTGAGGAATCAAAATGTGGATACAGAAGTCCATGCATTTCAGGAACTTTCTGTTTTGTTAGCATGTATTCAGGATTAATCATTTCCATGTTTACATGCTAGCAACTATCTCTTGGATCCAATAAGAAAATTTAAATATGACATCAATGTAAAAATAGGACAGAAGAAGAAAAATATGTGGTCCTTTCTTCAAATGTCAGTGTAATGAGCAAAGACTCTTTATTATACCTTGCTAGGAGAAAGGTAAGATCATGAATATAGGGCATTTTACATTCCAAATAAACGAATAATAATGATGCTTTTAAGGATCAACAATCATACACCTTTAGCTATCCCTCCAGAAAACTTATAAAGATACAGGAAACTCATCAGTGACCAACGTTTCCATTTCTCTCATTCATCTAAATAAAGGCATTTAATTACTTCTCAATTTTTAACCTTGCCTTATTCTTTTGGGCAAAGAAAGAATATGTTCAAAATAGAGATTCTTTAAGTTATATGGATTTTTTTGGGGGGGGTCCGGTCGTGGAGCCTGAACTCTGGGCCTGGGCGCTGTCCCTCAGCTCTTCAGCTCAAGGCTAGCGCTCTACCACTTGAGCCACAGTGCCACTTCCAGCTTTTTTCTTTTTGCTTATGTGGTGCTGAGGAATCGAACCCAGGGCCTCAGGCATGCAAGGCAAGCACTCTACCACTGAGCCACCTTCCCAGCCCCAGTTATATGGATTTTTAAAAAGCAAACAAGAAGGTAAGTTAAATAGAGAACTTTAAAGAGTATTTGTGTTAAAAATTGACAGGATATTAATTGAAATAAACAGATGAAGTTATTTTGTAAAGAATAATACTTTGATTTTTAGGCACAGAAAATCAGTTGTTTTCAAGAACAGATAGAATCCATAATTATTGCTAGAGAAATTTAGGAGTTATTTAGAAAATAAGTACTGTAACATATATGGAATCTCCTTTTCCAGGGAGTCAGATTTATCATTCTGAAATCGGATTCAAATTATATGTATCTTCGAGGGACATTGCCTTAACACACAAGAGAATTAATTATTGTGATAGAATCATTCAGCCTCTGGAGCAATTGCTCATTTAGGTAATGTATTATATTTTGTTCTCTATGATTTTACCAAGTTATGATTCCTAGCTGGAATGCAGAAATCAATTTTAATTATCTCTACTATCTTAAAAATGCTACCAACTTACCAACCTCTGTTCATCTATATTCTACTTAGATCCACTGACTTCTTATTCCACGTGTATAAACTTGTACAAATTTGCATATACTCAGAGCAATTTCAGGGTATAAACCTGTGTGCATTTGTACATATACATGTAAATGAATGTGTGAACACACACGTGTATACACACACTAATATAAGATACATGACTGTATCTTATATAGATGATATATAGATTATATATATATACTATAGATAGATGATATGTAGCTAGCTAGCTAGATACACATATATTTAGGATCAAATCTCAAAATGGTCAATAGAAATGGAATTGTGAGTAGGCTATGAGACTCGTCACATAAAATACCTTTCAACATCAGCTTTTCGAGGAGAAACAGACACAATTATTAATTCATGTATCTTCTGATGACTAAAGTAATTTTGCAAGGTGGGCTTAGGGCACACATTTATTAATGAAATTTCAAATCATTCAATTTCTTGAAGTTATAAGACAGTGCAGACATTTCCATGAGCCCCTCAAGAATAGCAGCTAAGCCTGTGGATCCCAAAGGTATAGTGCCAGAGTGCAGGGAGCTTTCTCTACAAAGGAGAAACGCAAGCCTTCTGCTTTGTCGACATCCACAGATATAATTACTCTCCAACAAGGCTTTCACTGAAGCCAATAAGAAACATTTTTGTCCCTGGAAACACAATATATAAGGAATATAAGAAACAGTATGTCTATTGTTCATCGGCTAATGTCCCCAAATGTCACCAAGGTAATTACTTGGATGACATTTATGTGATACAGCTGGGCATTGTTACAGTTAATATAAAGCCTGCCTTTGGCAACCACTTCATTTCCATCTCCACTGCACCATGGGTATGAGATCGCCCTTCCAAGAAGAACACACTCCTCTTTGCCAGTGACACCTCTGCCCTCTGATTTCTCCTGTGGGTTCTTCACATAAATACCCAAAGCAAAAGGAAAACAAATTAAAGGGCCAATAACACTATCTTAGAAAACTGTTATCTTACTATTTATATCTGGAACTTTTTGAGACTTTCTAACAATAATTTACCTCATGTAATGGCACTGATGTTTTCTTTCATTTTACTCCGTTTTTGTTTTTTGGTCTGTATAGAGAAAGGTTTCCTTATATAGATCCCCAAACTACAAAACTGTGTGTGTGTGTGTGTGTGTGTGTGTGTGTGTGTGTGTGTGTGTGTGTGTGTGTGTGTGTGTGTGTGTGTGTGTGTGTGTGTGTGTGTGTGTGTGTCAGTACTGGGACTTGAACTCACAGCCTGGATACTGTCCCTTAATTATTTTTTATTTTAATTTCTATTGTTTCTCAAGGTTGGTGCTCTACTGTTTGAGCCATTTCTTTACTTTCTGCTTTTTGGTGGTTAGCTGCAGATAAGAATCTCATGAACTGTTCTACCCAGGCTGACTTAGAACTGTAATCTTTAGATCTCAGCTTCCTGAGTAGCTAAGATTACAGATGTCAACCACAGACAAGAAAATTAGTCAGATTTTTTTTTTACATTCATAAAACCATTCCTTTCCAAAAAGAGGTTATTGGCAAAGCTTGCTATTCCCCATAATATACTTATAAATATTATATTATATTTTCAGAAACACACAGAGGAGAGATATTTTTCCCTCTAAACTTACATGCAAACTGTAGTTTTGCCTTCCGACTTAGAATGGTCCCCAGAACATTGGTGGCCAGGCACTGGTAGGTGCCAATGTCTTGATCTGTGTGGGGGCTCCGGATAGCCAAGCGTCCCCCCTCCAACTTGTAGTGATAACTCAGGTTCAGATCAATATCTGTGGCATTCTGCTTCCACCTTCAAGGGAAAGACATGAAGTTAGAACACAGAGAACTGATTGCTACTTGTCTTAATATGCAGTTTTGATCCCTACAAACTTAACAACAAAATGAAAAGCTCCCAGATTCTTCAAAGGTAACTGCCTTGAGCTCCATGATACCAATAATTAGGCTATTTGAAAACTCTCGTACTCTTCAAGAAGTTCGTTCAATTGTATACCAAAAGGCAACAGAACCCTTGAACTGAGAAATAAAAATGAAACATAAAGCCAATAATACTGGCCACCGTATTCCTTTAAAGCCCTTTCAAATTCTATACTATCCATGAACTCTCACAGCTGATGCTGCATAAGTGAAGGTCAAAACTGAGTTAGAGATAGAAATCAAAGGAAGTTATATTACCAATGGCACAAAATTGCCAACAAAGACCTTCCAATGCTAATTGGAGCCTGATAACGAGGCAAGAATAGCTTGACAACTTTGTGCATTCAGTGACTTCAAAAATTAATCATGCTGATAATGTTTCAATGGCTCTGAGGAGTGCCAAACGAAAATGATATGTTAGCAAAACAAATGCAGCTTGAAGAGTTTTTTTTTTTAAATTTTAGGAAGCCAGAAGTCTCTCAATAATCCTTTAGTCCATGAATTAACTAGCTGAGGTGCAATGGAGTTGTATGTTTCTGTTCAAACATAAGAAGCTTGAGAAGGGGCTGAGCAGGTGGCTCAGTGGTAGAGTGCTTGCCTTGAATGCATGAGGCCCTGGGTTCAATTCCTCAGCACCACATAAGCAGAAAAAATAAAAGCCGGAAGTGGCGCTGTGGTTCAAGTGGTAGAGCGCTAGCCTTGAGCTGAAGAGCTGAGGCCCAGAGTTCAGGCCCCATGACCGGACTTCTCCCCCCCCCCCCCCAAAAAAAAAAGAAGCTTGAGAAATTTCACTTGGTTGTCATTAAGACACACGAACAACCACACATTCTTTAACCAAACTTTACTTCCCCTGTCTTCCACTACCCAATGAATCCTCAAATATTTTGAATTATGAACACAGCATAGTTAATAAGATCTATTCCTGGGGGGGGGGGTAATCTGTGTGGAGTCATATAAACAGTTTAGGGAAAAACACTTAGAAATAGTAAATTACAGCAAACAGAAGTAGGAATGGAGAACAAAGCAAAACTCTCCACCCACTCCTGCTCGATTCCTTGCTGAGGCTTCGATTACTAAAGATTGATTAATAAGAGAAAAGCATACAAGTTCATTGAATATAAATTTATTCATTCATGTATGTGTCTGTTCGTTTTGGTCATTACTGGGGCTTGAACTCAGGGCCTCAAGCCTACATTTATATTTTTGCTCTAGAATGATTTTCTACTACCTGGCTATACCTCTACTTCTAGCTTTTTTATTTTTTTTCTGGTTAAGAGGAGACAAAAATCTCACAAATGTTTCTGCACTGGCTAGATCTGCACCTCCATCTTTAATTTAGAATATATAAATGAAATACATAAAAAATTTTACAATACACTTGATTTCCAAATCAGACTTTGTAGGATTTATGACAAGTGAGATTTTTTTCATTCATAATGAAATCATTTTTAAAATATTTTGGTGAGGTGGGCCAGTTGTAAGTAATATTATTCTATAGAATGAAGAGTTTCCTGAAATATCCAATGGGGAGAATCTGGCAAATACCTGTGAAAGTAGGAAAGAAGCATGAACTTAGTATATTCTCTATAAAAGACTTTGTACATTGATGGACCACAACCATAACAGGTTTTGAGACAACCCTGTTATTTTTAAATTATTAGCTTTCTGTTGTTGTTGGTCATGAGACTTGAACTTGGGGCCTGGATGCTCTCCTTGAGCTTTTTTGTTCAAAGCTAGAACTCTACCCACTTTGAGCCACAGCACCACTTCTGGTTTTCTGGTGGTTAACAGAAGATTCTGATGGACTTTTCAGCTCAGGCTGCCTTTGAACTGTGATCCTCAGATCTCAGCCTTCTGAGTAGGTAGGATTACAGGTATGAGCCACCAGTACCTGGCCATTATTTTTTTTATGCTTCAACTTTTCTTCAATAAATAAAGACAACATTCAAAGAGTACATTGGGGTTTTTTTCTATAGGGCTTTATACAGGCAATTTCTTGTTTTCAATATTTGTATAAGAAAACACAAACTTTTCTTTCTGTAGGCTTGTCTCAAGAGGCCGATATCCTCCTAACAAATGCTGTAATTCTGTCTTTCATAATTTGCTTACAGGACACGATCTTTGGACCTCTGTGTTCCCTATCATTTTCAAAGCAAAGTATATACCCTTACTTAGTTTGCCAGCTCTCTTTAATTTTGGAATCAATCACTGAAATAACTGCTGTCATCATTACATGCTCCTAATTAAGCTCAGTAATTGTTTTTCAACACAAATTCAAAGTTGTTGGCTTAGCTGCAGCAAATGAATTTTTCACAGTATCCTCGTAATCATTCTAATCACTATGGTACAATGATTATTAAACTGTGCATATAGATCAGGAGTTCAGCTCCTGGTGTGGGCTTTGTCCTAATTAATATGTTTAAATCAATGGAAAAATAGTTCTAATGAATTCAAGCAAATGTCATAGACACTTTACTGATAACATTGCAAATCTTGGATATTTTCTTGTGATAAAACTCAGAAGTATAATTTAGGTGGTTATTTTTTAGCATATAGTTAATATATTAATTCCAGGAAGTATAATGGATTTGAACTAAAATCTGGACTTTTTCTTGGGCAACAGCCTTTCGTGTTCGACACTTAGGTTCTGTGTTAAAAAATGTAACTGGGGTTGTATTTGGTGCCTCTTGGTTGTGTGTATGTGTGTGTGTGTGTGTGTGTGTGTGTGTGTGTGTGTGTGTGTGTGTGTGTGTGTGTGTGTATTGTTTCAAAAACTAAGCCTTTATTTTTCACTGCTTATTCTAAATCTGTTCCCAGACTTTGAAGAAAATCAATAAAATCTAAATATTAAATATCACTAACTGATCTCAATATAGAGTAAATATGAGACTGTTTTACTGAGAAAAGAGTTCTAGTACTAGCCTTAGCATCCTTTGTTTTATATGGTTGGATAAGTCATGTGACTTCCCCAGGAACCATTTTCATTGGTCATAAAATGGGCACAATAATATGCATATAATATGCAATAATATGCATTCTGCTTTATCTCATGAGATTGAACATGATTGAGCAAGATGAAGAGGAAAATGAACACATTATAACAAGGAATTATCTCTGGTGACCAGGTCATGAGAAAATGTGTTAGAAATCTTCAAAAACACATGTACTAGGGCTGGGAAGGTGGCTCAGTGGTAGAGCGCTTGCCTTGCATGCCTGAGGCCCTGGGTTCGATTCCTCAGCCCCATACCCTAGATAAGGCCTAGCCCAGGTCCGGACGTCCTCTCTGTGCTCTTTTCTAGCTCTTTCTCAGCTCTTTCCTTCTCTTCTCTTTCCCAGCTCTCTCTCTTTCCCAGCTCTTATTCCCAGGCCTTTCCCAGCCATGTGGAGGGCCAACATGGCCTGGTGCCAGCCAGAACGATGAATAAACCTACCCCTGACCTGAAAAGAAAAAAAACAAAAACACATGTACTAAATCCTTTCTGTTTTGTTGTTGGTTTTGGTTTTATTTGAGAAAAATGATAATCTACAAAGAAATAATTTTATGTGTATTATTTCATTTACCTAAATAAAATATTGGAACAAGCTCATTGCTATCGTATTTTTTTCTGGATTTAGTAAATATAAATAAGCAAACGTACCCAAGCACCATCTTTGACCAACTGACCAGCTCATTTCTCTCTCCTTTCCAAGGCTCATTGGCTAGATTTTTGTCTCCTGTTATTTGATCTTTGAAAATTGGGGAAATCCTTCCCACAGGAAATCTTTTGACCAGATTTTCCTAGTGTTTCCTATCTTCTAGCTATCACTAAACTCCTGTTGGTGAGGACATGAATTTCATTGGAAGTGACTTTCAGCATATTGCTCTTAAACTTTCCAAAGTTCTACTTTTAACATTGCCAACTACCTCTGTGAAATTTTGCTTGCTATATTGGATTTAGTAAAGGAAACAAAAAAATACAGCTTAATTCCCTTCAAAAGAGAGAACAGAATACATTTGTTACAACAATGTGTTTATTTTTATTTTTTTGTTTTTTATAAATTAAATACTAGATTTCACTTGAGCGCTCTTTCTTTAAAAACTACTATGCAAAAAAAGGACTCCATATTTATGAAGAAGGGAGTTTATACCAAGAAGAAAATAAATGGGATGGCAGACTAGAACACTTATTTCTAGTCAAAGGCTCTTTGTTTTGTTTTATACTATACCCAAACATTTTAAATATCTTGTCTGTGATAATAAAACTTTTCCTTCTAATGTACTTGCTCAGTGCCTGTCTGTCTTAGTGTCTGTCTCTCCTTGGTTCTTACTCTGGCTCACTTTTCTCTTTTCTCTTGTTTTCTCTGCACGCAGCCTGCCCCCTCTCCGCCCCCCCCCCAGGTGAATACAATTGTGGAGAGTTTTCTAAAATAAAAATCTAAGTAAGAAAGAGTCATATTAAAACCAAACTTTCACGTTTTGTTGCTAATGCATTTTATCTAAAATACCTCTGCCCTTTGCTTTATTATCAGTGAAATTGGGTCTGAGTCTGACATTTAGGAATTAAAAATTTAATTCCTGCTCTCTCTTCAAACTTCTATTCTATGAGTGTTTTGTAATATAATGTTAGAGATGAAGTAAGGCAGGCTACAGAGATTAGAAATAAGAAGCTAAATTACTTTTCTTTAGCTTTTCAGTTTACAAGTATTTTAGGAATATAAGCTATTTAGTGACATTATTGTTTTTAGTCTTTATTTTATTTCTTCATAGAAATGCTAATTTCCAAATTGTCTTCAGAATCACATCATTTTACTTATTACCATCCAGTACTTTTACATGAACATCATTTATTTTTCTTACCCTTGTATGTATATGATGTACTTAACTTATTTAAAAGCGAACTTTAAAAAAAATGGAGATTTAAATATTACTTCCTTTCCCTACCAAACCATATCAACTTCTATAATCAACTGAATTAGCTTTCAAAACATGAAATTACAACTGTAAATATTAGGTGTTCCTGGAAGATTATGTTAATCAGATTTTATATATGTAACTTGTTGGTAAATTAAATAAAACAGATCATTATTTAAGGAGAGCAAACTAACAATCAAGCAAACCTTGAACTGAGAGAAACAAACAGTAAAGTGATCAATCTTTTCCTAACAGTTGAGTTATGTTGGTTAAATAATTGTAATAATAGGGAAATTTTCATAAGTGAAATGTTAAAAAGACAGTTTATTAGGAACTTTGTCATAAAAAGAAAAAGAAGATAGTTGTATAAAATACAAGATAAGGTTGGGGTACATTTAAGCCATGTAGAAGATTAACCTTGAAAAAACTAAGATAAAAGGAATTATGTGTATTTACATATATTTATATTCTCATCTCAAAATTCAGCATATCCGGCCTATTTTGCCAAAAATATTGTTGATTTTTGTATGCGTGCCAATTTGCCCCTACATATGTGAAACTTTTAGAAAATGCCTTAAAACCCAGATCCTCAGTAGTCATTTTAATATTCATTTTCTTTCCTGTATTCAAATCACATACACAGTTCATACCAGCTAAATATCCTTGTCATTTAAATAAGTATAATTTATACATGCATCTATTTTTAACTGTGTGAATTCCATCCACAATATGGACCAAATTGCCTTTCTGTCAATTGCATAAATAAGAAGACATTACTCGCCCTTCTCCACTATTATTCCTTATTTAATACATAAGAAACATATCTATTTTTTCCCTATTTACATATAACAGAAATTCTCTGTCTGCCTTAGAAGGTACAGAGCTATCTTAAACAACATTTTTCCATAACTGGTGCTTTCAGAGTAATGGGATCTGCTGATGAAGTTATGGAATTTTATTGGTAAAATAAATTCAAGCAAGGTGCAGCTGACTCATGCCTATAATCCTAGGTATTCAGGCGACTGAGATCTGAGTATCAAAGTTCAAAACCTATCTGAGCAGGAAAGTCTGTGAGACTCTTATTACCAATTAATTCATAAAAGGCCAGAAGTGGAGCTATTGCTTACGTGGCAGAGTACCAGCCTTGAATGGAAAAATTCTCAGTTACAATGCCAAAGCCTTTGCTTCAAACTCTAGTACCAGCACACACACACAGACACACACACACAGACACACACACACACAGACACACACACACACACACACACACACACACAATTAATCAGTGTGGCTTTTATGGGACCATTTTCAGGGTCATTGTGAATGGGTGAAGTCAGGCCTTGGTTCCAAACTGGTGTGGGATTAGGGAAAGCAAGGTGAGCTTGCACTTTCCCATTGCCACTGAAGCAATCAATTTGATTTCTTGTCTCTCTTACTGCCATCCTGCCCACCTGTGTTTCTCTGTTCCTATAGCTCTTTATTCTTAGTTCTAATTACAATATAGCTCTTCATGGTGTTGAATCTCAAGAACAAACGTAACAAGCAAGTAAGACAGAGTGGTTACTTGAAAAGGAGCCTGAAAATGACACAAGGGACAGATTTGGAAATGTCTGTGTCTTTATGTGAATAGCGAGTACACAGCTGTGTACCAGTAGAAAAAAAATGCCTTGAGCTGTACATGTCCAATTATGGCCCTTTTAAAGCACTTCACTGCATGGATGCTTTACATCAACGACAAAGGGAAAAGCTGAGCGGTACCCAGGGGTAGGATTTTTACCTATAATGGGGTGAAGGGTAACCGTGAGCTGCGCAATTCAGGATGATTTCAGATCTTGATAAATCCAAAGGAAAAATGACATCTTGTGGCTCCTGGGTAAAAACAGGACGGCTCAAACGGCTCTCACCTGGGAATAGAAAAGAAGAGCATCACCTAAGATGCGTGCCCTCGCGTAAGTGCAGGACTGTGTTCAATATCATCTCTGTACACATGTTAAAATATTTTATATAGAAACCATCTCATGCATGGAGGAAACGTTGCAAATAGAGAGATTTTTTTTCTTTCTTCTGACTACATACATCAACTTTGCTACAGAGGCCACTTTTTACCCTAAATAACTTTGTTTACATTTCCTGTCAACAAAGGAGATTCTTCCAAATTACCATACAATAATTATAATAAACCAAGAGTACCAACACATTAACATTGATTTTGCAATTAGCCTCTAATCCTTAAGATCTCATTTTATCATTTTCTCCCTAACCCAATTATTTACAGAAAAAGGACATAGGTGAGAATAAGAAGCATCATTTCATTTCTATGTGTTGTTTTTTTTTCATTGTAATCACATGTATTTTTTTTTCCTTTGTATCAGAACTGGGTCTGGAACTCAGGATTTCATCCACTCATTTGGCTTTTTCACTCAAGGCTGGCACTATATCACTTAAGTCCCACCTCTACTTCCCATGTCTTCCTAGTTGATTGGAAATAAGAGTCTCCTGGACTCTTCTGCATGGGCTGGCTTCAAATTGCAATGCTCAGATCTCGGTCTCCTGAGTAACTAGGTCACAAGGATGAGCCATCAGCGCCCGGCTGCAGTCACTTTAAATCTAGAACAGAGTCTTCTCCAGTCTTTCCTTGATCAAGTTTATGGTATATTTAGATCTATGATCCACTGGAGAAGGAATAGAGAAAGAGAAACCATCAGAACCATTTTTTATCAAGTACTTAAAAACACAAGGATAATTGGGCACTGTCAGCAGGAATAAAGACAATGAGAGTGATATGGTACCTATTGTGAAGCATTTAGAAGTAAAGCCAAGAAAATACTAAAACTGATCCAATGTGAGGGATGAGGAAAGATTAAAGAGTATTATAAGCTAGTCCATTTTATCAGTGAAGTCAAGCATGTGGGCCCATTGAAGCCTTTAACTATTAAAGAAGAAGGACAAGAGAAAGATGAGAGACAGTAAGTATGAAATAAGAGCAGAAAGTAGTTGTGTTTCATTCATTTTTCATTCACTTATTGAACAAATACGTGGAGGCCTGTAGAGTATAGGAACTATTGAGACCTAAAAAATACAGCAGTGAACCAAACTGCGAAAGCTGCTGTTGTGATTGACCTTGTAATGTAATTAGAGGAAGTGTGAAAAGAATCAACAAATAAACACATGGTGTATGAGACTGGCATGAAGAAAAACAGAAGGTAAATAAGGCAAGAAATCTGGGTGGATGTGGGGATGCCATCACTGGTGACAACTGAACAAATGCTTAAAGAGGGTAGGACTTAGAAGATGCCTTGGGAAAGAATTCTAGACAGAAACACAGGTGCCAACTCCCTGAGGCTGAAGATATTGGTAGTATATAAATGAAAGCTAATGGTGGTTTTAGAGCAGAGAGTTCCTGCTAGAGATGGATAATAACTAGGCCCCAGATGGATTTCTATTATTTATATTTTTACAGGATGGGGACAATGAGAATTGTAATGGATTCGAGGAAAATTTGCAAAGTGAAGATTGGTAAAAGATAGTCAGGCTTAGAAAATATAGTTTGAGATCTATTTTCTGAAAAAAGGGAAAGCCTCAGATAGCGGGACAGTTTACTGAGGCAGATATAAAGCAATGGTTTGGTTTTACAAGTATTATGTTTGCTGCTCCTGTTGGGCATCCTTCTAAATTGACCTAAGATGCCATTCTTATACCTGAGTCTGGAGTTCAGGTGAGATTTATGGGCTGAAGATGCATGTGTTGGGCTGGCTGGGAAGGTGGCTCAGGGGTAGAGTCCTTTCCTTGCATGCATGAGGCCCTGGGATCGATTCCACAGCACCACATTAGCAGAAAAAGCTGGAAGTGGTGCTTTGGCTCAAGTGTTAGAGTGGTAGGCTTCAGCTGAAGAGCTGAAGGACAGCGCCCAGGCCCAGAGTTCAGGCCCCACATCCGACAAAAAAAAAAAAATGGTACATGTGTTTTATGGCCAGTGGAATAAGCATAAAGAAGAAAAAGAAGCCCCCGCTACTGATCAGTAAGGCATAGTAACAATTGAGGATCGACACAGTGAGACAAACCAGGTACCAAAAGACACGGGCCACAGTGTCACAGGAACTGTTCTGAAGGACATCATTGAGGAAGTGTTTCCAAGAAGAGAGACTAGTCAACTCTGCCAAAGAGGGACAATAGACAGAATAAGAAGAATACAAACATAAGATTTAGAGGACCTGGCAAGAATTGGAAACTGGTTTACAGCTGCCAATTGGACCATAATCAAGAAAGAAATTGGGCCAGGCTATAGTGGCTCATACTTGTAATCTCAGCTACTCAGGAAGCTGAGATCTGAGGACGGCAGTTCAGAACCAGCCCAGGCAGGAAAGTCAGTGAGATTCTTTATTTTCCAATTCACCACCAAAAAGCCAAAAGTGAAGCTGTGTGGTACAACACTAGCCTTAAGCATAAAAGCCTAGGGACAGTGCTCAGGCCCTGAGTTCAAGTCCCAGGACAGGCACACACACAAGCACACACACACACACACACACACACACACACACACACACACACACACACACAAACACACACACGTGTCATTAAAAGTAGTTATATTTAGGGCTGGGAAGGTGGCTTAGTGGTAGAATGTTTGCCTTACATGCAGGAGGCCCTGGGATTGATTCCTCAACAGCACATAAGCAGAAAAAAGCTAGAAGTGGTGCTGTGGCTGAAGTGGTAGAGTGCTAGCCTTGAGCTGAAGACCTGAGGGACAGCACCCAGACCCAGAGTTCAGGTCCCATGACTGACAAAAAAATAATACAAAACAGTAGTTATATTTAAATTGCTCAAGCATTTCATAGACATACCATGCTATAGCTGGAGAGAGGCACAGTTCATGGCATTACATTGTGGAAAGGAATCATAATAACATAGAAAAAGCAGAAATGAAGTTGAGGACAGAAGCCAGAATCTTCAACATTTATGAAATTGAAATAAATGACTCAAATTATGAAGAAAATTTTTATAACATATTGCCAATATTTATATAGGACACTATCATATTAATTTTCTATAGGTACTTTAACAAATTAAATCATGACAAGAAGAAGTTATTTTCTTTTAGTCATATAGGTCAATATTCCAAAATGGTGTCCCTAAGCTGAACTCTCCACCTCTTAGAATCAATCTATATTTGGGGCTTTTGAACATTTTTCTCCAGCTCCAAAGTCAGCAACAGAATATTTCATTCTTCTCATATCAACCGACTCCATCCTATAGGCACATCTTCATGACTATTTTCTGCCTTCCTCTCCTGCCTTTAAGGATATTTGTGACCATTTTGACTATTAATGGACCATGTCAGCTGAACCAAGTTGCTCTTACTGTTTTATTTTATTTTATTTTTTTGCCAGTCCTGGGACTTGAACTCCTGAGCAAGGTCTGGACTCTGTCCCTGAGCTTCTTTTACTCAAGGCTAGCACTCTACCACTTGAGCCACAACGCCACTTCCAATTTTTTGTTTATTTGGTACTGAGGACTCCAACGCTGGGCTTTATGCATGCTGGGCAAGCACTCTACCACTAAGCCACATTCCCAGCCCAGCCTTTACTATTTTAAACCAATTGATCATTTGCTGTAATCTCAACAGAAATTTTAATTCCTCTTTCTTTTCATTACAATCCAATATATTAATATGTTTCAAGAATTAGGGCATGGAGCTTTTTTGTTGTTTATATACAAGAGGCATATACAAGAGGCTTTATACAAGAGGAATAATATGTTATTATAATATTTATAATAAGGCAGTACTGTTCCATGTTAAGAATTATACATGTTAGTGACTTAATGATAGAGAAACAAAAACAATAAAACTCTAGTGTTGATACTCAGGAAGCTTCTGATTTTTTTTTTCTGGGAGAAATTTCATATTCAAAGTTAAAATGGAATGAGATATTCAGGCCATACTTTCAGTAATCTGAATCAAAATTATGGCATGGTAGAGTACATAGCCTACTTTGTAAATATATGAGACAATAAAGAGGAATAGAAAAAAACCAGCAAGTTAACGTATTAGTGTGTGTGTTAGTGTGTTGATTATATTTTTAGAATAAAAGACAGCTTATCTGGATAGTGACACTTAAGAGGCCAACAAATGAATTTTTTGAACTTCTGGGTCTTTGACCTTATTAGTTGCCCAATTTTAGAGCATTTTAACATTAACCCTTGGAAAATAATAGCATACTGTCAAGCACACAAAGCACCTAAAAGCACTTTCCTAAAATGTCCTTGAATAAAGATGTTAGAAAACCCCATAAAACCTATTATGATCATTTAGATATTACAATGGCCCACTGATTACTTCCTGAGATAAGCCTCTCTAAAAGGGCACTGACTCCCTACACACACCAATAATAAATGGAAAGAGCAACATGTGGAAGAAACAAATGCACAACTGAGAAAAAGGTCTTAAACAATCTCGAAAGAGCAGACATTTGATGATAAGCAATATGGAGTTTGGGTAAGAGAATCCCAGCGAAGTATACCAGTCTATCCGTCCTGCCTCTCCATGCGTTTTGTCAACATGCACATCTTAATGAAATCAGTGCTTTGGGGTTGAATGTTACCCAACCGGTCTTGTTTGGAAAGCTAAGAGGATATCTCATTCTAATAGATGTCGTCTATGCTTTTCTGCCTCCTCAGGTTGAATTCTCTCTTTTTCCAGTCACGTTTTTACTCTGACATGGGTACCGTGCAAAAATGCCACCAATTTTGTCAGAAAAGATTTGCCCTTTGTGAAACTAGCTTGATTATGTTTTATCAGCTAATATCTCTCTGGATGTTTGGTAGCCTCACTCCTTATTTCTGTCTCAGGAATCTTGCCTAGAGCCAAGAGCACAGCTGCTTATTTATAATTCCATGAATCTACCTGAGTTCTCTTCTCACAGGATGGCTGGTGGAGGCAGACTCGGCCTTGCTTGTGGTCTCTCTTGCTGTAACTGTGCAACAGTTTTGCTACTTTTGTCCTTATTTGGATTCAAAACTTATTTCTGTAGAATTCGATTCATGATGGGAGCTTCTAACCAATGAAAATTAAAAGCCCCCTTCTATGTTTCCTGTATGTGGCAAAATAATCTCTCTCATGAAGAAATGCCCTGCCTGCTGCGAGTGTGGATTGAACACTCATCTCTCTATTTCCTCTCTTGCTACATCAGTTTAAACTCCATAAACACCATAATTACACAAGACTGAATTCAACGATGAAATAACAAAATGAAATAGCATCCCTCGATTCATTATGCTATATTGTCTTTGACTCAATATAAAGATTAGATGACAAGGACAGTTTATAGAAATGCCAAGCATGAGGGAGGTTTTTTAAAAATTTTTTTTCAGGCTTATAATCAATGAAGTTTTCTTTCATGAGCAGGAAAACTGTTTGATTCCTGGTGTGAGAAAAGCCCTTGATATTTTCTTTTTATTTCTTCTATATTCAATCTGTTCTGAATCTTTTAATTTGGCCCTCTTTCTTACTGCAATGTTTCAACATAGCTAGTTCCCCCAAGATGTTAAGATGATAAGTATTTGTAAGACTTTCCTCCCTCTCTTTCTTAGTTACTTTCCCCTCATTCTTACTGCTTGCCATCTTGTTCTAGTATTTTTATTTATTTATTTATTTTTATTTATTTATTTATTTATTCTTTTTGTCATTTGTGGGGCCTGAACTCTGGGCCTGAGCGCTGTCCCTCCATTCTTCAGCTCAAGGGTAGTACTCTACCACTTGAGCCACAGCGCCACTTCCAGCTTTTTCTGCTTATGTGGTGCTGAGGAATCGAACCCAGGGCCTCAGGCATGCACGGCAAGCACTCTACCACTGAGCCACCTTCCCAGCCCCCTCTACCAGCACTTCTTTTGTTTAAATTTAATTTAATTTATTTCTTTTTTTCTTTTTTTATTGTGAAAATGCTGTACAGAGCTGGCTTACAGTTACGTGGGCAAGATAATGAGTACATTTCTTATCAAGCATTGTAGCCTCCTCCTTTGTTTCCCCTTCCCATCCCTTCCCATCCTCCTCCCATCCCCCCCACCCAATCCTCCCAGGGCCTCCCCCCTCCCCCCAACACCAAAGTTGTAAAGTTCGTTTTCGGCATAATGACTTGTACATCTCATTGTTGCAATGGGTCCACCTGTATCTCTATTTAAACGATTTGTTTTTCCCCTTCCCTTCCACAAATTATACCGACATCAAATATAGTGAAAGCAGGGGTTATACTGTGGGGGAGGGACATACAAAGCAACAAAGAAATCATCTTCTAAATGTGTTAGAAACAATTGCATGAAAGAAAAAAAAAAACATTTGAGTACATATCTTAGGGTTCATTTCCCTAACATCACCTTATCTGACCTTTTCTGCTTGACTCAGACATATATATACTAGATATTGCAAATAAGGGAAACCATGGGACCTATGTTTCTTTGGGCCTGGCTTACTTCACTTAATATAATTTTTTCCAAGTCTTTCCATTTCCTAACAAATGGGGCAATGTCATTCTTTCTGATGGAAGCATAGAATTCCATTGTGTATATATACCACATTTTCTTGATCCATTCATCTACTGAGGGGCATCTGGGTTGGTTCCATATTTAGCTATAGTAAATAATGCTGCAATAAACATAGTCGTGTTCTACCAGCTTATTAATTTATTCCATTATAAAAACAACAGGTGGGATACTTAGAAGACTCAAGTATAAATGAATAAAATACTCATTTTTTGTCATTGAAAAATAAGCATTAAATTGACCATCTTTAAAACTTTTTTGTAAGGTTTTGGTGCTGGACTTTGAACCCAGCACATTGTAGATGCTGAGTATGGATTCTACCACTGAATTAACCCCTTCAGTACTCTTCCAGCATTTAATAGCTACTATTATCCAGGTAACAATATAACCTAAGTGTTTTCTGTTATTCCTTGACCCTAGCAAATTTTTATTTTCTTCAAACAATACTTTTTAAAAGGCTCATGATAATCCTTTAGGGTCTGATATATCCAGAGAAAAACATTTGTGTGGCCTGATTTTTCTCTGAATATAAGTAATGCAACAAAATACACTTCCACACTTAATATTTCCTTAGCATAAGTTCTTAGAAGTGTTTGAGATGTTCTGATAATTAATATTAGTTTCAATCTAATGGACTCTTGTAAGGCCAGAGATTGCTTTATAATACAAGTGATATCCAAGCTGATGTTTGGAAGATGATAGTAATAGTGACATTTTTGTCAACTTGGTAAGTGTATGTCTACTAACTGGACCTTTATTACCTGATTTCTGTCTTACTATAACACTCTGATGAAATGTTAATTTCCTGAGGTTTGAGAAAACAGAATTTAAACCAGCTAGCTAACATTTGAAGCCATGATTTTAACAATACAAGAACAGAAGAGTTAGGAATAAATGCATTCTTTCAAAAACAGCAAGGATAAGTAAGTACAAATGCTTTGATTTGCGCCAAGTGCTGGTGGCTCACACTTGTAATCCTAGCTACTTAGGAGGCTGAGATCTGAGGATCACGATTCAAAGCCAGCCAGGGCAAGAAAGTTTGTGAAACTCTTATCTCCAATAATCTACTATGAAAAAGATTCAATTGGTGCTGTGGCTCAAGAGGTAGAGTGTCAACCTTGACCACAAAGAGGTTCACCGACAGAGCACAGGCCCTGAATTCAAGCCCCAGGGCCAGCAAAAAACAAACAAAAAACAAATATAAAGAAACCTTGATTTGAAAGAAATCACAGAACATTTAGAGAAATCCAGAAAACCTAATGGGGGTACGCAACTGTAATCCCAGAACTTGAATGACTGGGGGTACACAACTGTAATCCCAGAACTTGAATGACTGAAGCAGAAGGGTGTTGTATCTGAGGCCTACTTCAGCTGCACTGGGCAACTCTATCTGAAAACAACGATCTAGTTAAGGTAAGACTTGATAAAGACTGGTCTACAAAGATAAATCAAAGTGACTTTTTCAATCATTGTAAAGAACAATGGATTAGTTGATATGGGTATACAGCCCTAACATCTCAGCATTCTGTACCTTGAGTTTGGGATGCATAGCCAGAAATGGTTTCAAAATACAAAACCAAACAAATACAAACAATCAAAGACTAATGATCACAATGGCAATTAGAAAAACATGTCATCTGTACCATGTCTCAAGTGCCAATCAATTACAAGACTCTGTGCTCAAATGACAGATATTGCCAAATTAAAAAAAAATCAAAATTTAACATTAAGAAACTAAAACATAGATGTGCATTTAAAGAGCTCCAAGGTGAGTCCAGATTTGAGGAGATAGTATATACAAAGGTTAGAACTATGATTTAAAGAAATCTTTCTTAATTGCCTGACAGATTAATAAGAGATCAAACAACCTTATCTGTTTTTTTTTCTTTATTTTTTCTTTATAGCCATAATCTTGGCTATTTCTACGGTTGCTCTGGAATCAGTAGAGTTTGTCTGTTTGTTTTGGATGGAACTGCTGAGGAAGATTACTCTCACATCCTTTGGACTATGGAGTTCACATCTTTTTCTGTCTTCCTTGACTTCTTAAGAGTTCTGGACCGAACTCTTAATACACCATATATATAGTTCCATAGAGACAGCAAAGCTAGACAGTCCTTTCTTTATTGTCTGATTATCTACAGTCCTGGTTATAATGAGGGAAATATTTTTTAATGTGAATTATTGGAAAATGCATTGATCCTTTCACATTTGTTTGAGGGAAAAGGATGGTTCTCTAGAATAATAACAACCTTATAATTAGCACACATTATAGGGCAGGAACTGAGATGTTAGATTTTATTTCAGGCCATTTAATTATTTCCATAATCCTGTAGATACTAATATCATTCTCATCTAACAGTAAAAGGCTCAAAAGTCAGAGCTGTGAGTGGCCAAGTATAGAGAAATTATACAACAGGGAGGGTTCTTCACTAAACAGTTCCTCTATTTTATCACCTTGTATGTGTGTGTATCTTAGCATTGCATAAACAGTGGCTAGTTATTATTAGTTTTCACTGTATGAGCTCCTTAGCCATCATTAAATGTGTGTAATTGACTTGGAGATAAAAATGCCCACTTAGTTATCACCTCTCACAACAATTTGACTTGAATAACTTGAGCGATACCCCAAGCAAATTACTAAAGCTGATTAGTAAGGTTTTCAGGGCTATGCTTAGAATGGCTGGCACCCCTATCACTCTAATACTCAGGAAAAGGATTAGGTTAGAGACAAAATGGTCTAATTAGCCAAGAGCTGCTTCAGTATCCTCAATGACCAGTCAAAGATTAATCAGAAACCAGGACCTTGCTTTTCAGATGGCTGAGAGATGATGCTGAAATGTATGTCAGTGAACAATGGCACCAAAATGACTAATAGCCAATTATGTCTATAACCTGCAACAACTGGCTGAGGAATTATCTCAGGCAGACACAGGCAGTGGAGAGGAGAGTCTGTGAATAACCTCTTGTCTCAGGGAAAATGCTTTCATAGTTCAAGAGTTGTAGAGCAGCTGACAGATCCACAAATGACAATAGATTAAAAGTTAGTGAGCTGAATACCTGTTTCCTACACATCTCTTCTTCTATAGCTATTGATCACTGACAGACATAAGGGAGATCAGCCCTGACCAAGACAGGGCATAAGATTTTAATGGATGGACATCTTTTATTTAGGACTATTTTTGTTTATAACCACTATGTGCAATAGTGCAAGCCATGTAACAATTGCTGGAAGCATATTTAGTGAATCAATAAATAAAAGGACAAAGGAATCATAGTTCAAAAAATTAGATTGTAATTAATGTATTTTCTATAAACCCATCTCCAAATATTTTTTTAATATAAAAGCATTTATTTTGTGTTTGCCTAAAGGTGGACATTGTTTTGAATGAGGCTCTCAAATAATGGCTTAAAATGTGCCAGGTCTTGGTCCAAAAGGATTTGCATCCATGATGTCAGTTAATGCTCAACAAAACCCTTTTTTATTCAACAGCAAACATTTCCTGGGTGCCTCTTTAGAGGTGTGTCTTTAGAAGCAGGGAAAATGGGAGAGAACCAAACAAATAGACAAAAATGAATGAACAAAAAAAATCACTTTTATTTTTCATGGATCTTAAAAGTAGAAAATTGTAGCAATACTGTCTCTGTTTTATCTGGGCAATGAAGCAGTTTTGCTGAGGTGATAATGGAGTGGGAATATCAGGTCTGGCTGGTGCCATCTTGGTCACATAGTGGATAGTAGGGTCTGGCATCTTGTTTTCGTGGTAGGGAAATTGAAGGCCCTGCCTCTCAGGGGCTGGGTGTGCCTGAATCCCTGGAGGCAGGAGCAGGCACTTGGCTGAGAGGTTACTAAACTTGTCAGTACAGTGCCTGGGTGAGGGTGCTGTGACCCTGCCCCTGATTGTACCCTGTTTAGGCCTGGACCAGCTCAGCGCCATTACACCAATCTCTCTCCATGTTTGTATCCTGTCTCTTGTCTCTTCGCCAGTCACTATGGCATCCCACTTCAGCTCTCCACTGGAACGGAATTGGTTTGTTGGTATTGTTTTGTTCTTTCATTCCTCTCTGACTTTCATGGCTCAGTTTCCTAACAGTGTTAAGTGTATTTGCTGGCTGCTGGTCCTTGAGACAGGAGTCCACCATGCAGTTGTCGGCCTCTTAATAAAGATTCCACATTGGATCTTTCAAAATGTGGATTCTCAGTTTTATCACTGTACAATAAGCATGGATCCAGTGACCATCCAGCTACATAGCCAATTAATACTGCTAATTCATGGCCCAACCCTCCACCACCCATGGTACTCCAGGCTTCCTGATCATATACCATGAGATAGGTCTGCAGAGATCACCACACTAAAGAAACACAGAAAGCTCAAGATGTACGTTTAGCCTGAGCAAATGCCAAATGCTGTTAAACAATACCTACTTCTAAAACAAAATTCTTCCTGATTGTATCACCAAGGTTTAAAAGAGATCTTTCCAGAACTACTAGCAAATTAGTTTGGAAATTCCTATTACCAGTAATGAGATGGAACCTAACTTTTCACTGTGTCTTTTTGTGTTGTGACAGAGAGAGTAACTTTTTGGACTAAGGAGAATAAAAGAAATTACTTGCTATTGACTTTGGGGCAAGCTTCTGTGAGCTCATGAAAAAAATTCTCCGGCTGTGGAAATATCTGGTAAAGGACTTATATATATGTAGAGAGAGAGAGAGGGAGAGATTATAGAAAGCAACAGTGATGTATCTCCACAGAATGGCTAAGTCAAATTACTCTAGTGGTGAGAATAGTAACATCCTATGCATAATGAATATGCTCCAACATCTGTCAAGATAGCCCCAGGGGTTAGCTATAAATATGTACCCAAAAAAGTCTGTGGATACTCAACTTCATCCAACAGCTAAACTGAGAAAGCAGAATAGGGAAGAGTCAAATCAAAGGCTAGGTAAAATTTCATCCATTTATACTTCATTATCTTGAGTAAAATACCTTAACTGTGTATTGGTATCTACACTGACTTACCACAAAAAGAAAAGTACAATGAATACAAGTTTGATAGTACTTTTTACAACGTTCAGGCAAGAAAAAATCCATTCATACTACTATTTATCCATGAATGACTTAGTACTAAGACTTACGAATTGCACAAGTGTTTATTATACATTTAATGAGTGTGAAAACATATATCTGCTCAGTAAGAGATTTAAACTTGCCCAAAGAAATGTTTGACCCTCCCTTCCACAATCCAGGAAGTAATCCTTGAGCTCTTGGAATCTCCTACCTGATAATAGTGAATGTTCCTGGGAGCTTAGGACAACTTGCCACACAATTTATGCCAACAAATGGTGTGAGTTATGGTGAGAGATGAGGGCATTACTGGGGGTGTGTTGACAGTATAATTTATGGTATGGGAGGTTACTGGGAGACCTTGAGATTATACTCTCCATTGGACACTGAGAAGCTAGAGATTATGGCCAGTCAACAGGCAGTAACCATACCGATACCATCAAACCTCAAAAAATAAAATTCGGTGAAGATAAAGGATCAAGTGCAAATCCTCACATATTGTCACCTCCCTTTGCTAGCAGAAGTGAGCACCACGAGTATACCTTCAGGAGAGAACAAAAGGAAGTTGGGTAGACTGGGTGTGACTGGTGCATTTCCTTAATACTAGCTATTCAAGAGTCAGAGACCAATCTTAAAAAATGGGAGAGCCTAGTATATGTCTGAGTCAAGCAGAAAAGGTCAGATAAGGTGATGTTAGGAAAATGAACCCTAAGATATGTATTCAAAATTTTTTTATTTCATGCGATTGTTTCTAACACATTTATAAGATTATTTCTTAGTTGCTTTGTATGTCCCTCCCCCACAGTATAACCCCTGCTTTCACTGTATTTGATGTCAGTATAATTTGTGGAGGGGAAGGGGAAAAACAAGTTGTTTAAATAAGGATACAGGTGGACCCGTTGCAACAATGAGAAGTACACGTTGTCATGTTGAAAATGAACTTTACAACTTTGGGGGGGGAGGATTTGGTGGGGGGGTGGGAGGAGGATGGGAAGGAATGGGAAGGAGGAGGCTACAATGCTTGATAAGAAATGTACTCATTATCTTGCCCATGTAATTGTAACCCCTCTGTACAGTATTTTCACAATAAAAAAAAATGGGAGAGCCTATCTAAATACAAACTAAGTGCAAAAAATGAGTAGAAGCTTGGCTCAAGCAGTTGAGCACTAGCCTAGCAGATTAAAGCCCTGAGATCAATACCAAGATGCACAATTTTTTTTTAATGGGAAGCTGTGTGTCTCACCCTGAGCTAATTTGCATTTGCATCCTTGGATGACAATAAACAGTGTCACATGTTACCAGTAACCATCCCAGCTTTGCCAAGTTCAGTGACTTCTTCAGCAAAAGTGAGGGCAGTTTTGGGGGTCTCTGGGAGCTTGCCAGCAGATAGGGTCCACACAACGATCCCCTCATGTTATGAAGTATCGCCCATCTTGCTTAATTCTCACAGCAGTCCCACAAAACACATATCTATTCTCACATTGTCCCAATGACAAAATGAGGCCCCTAAAGCCAGAACATTAACCAGTTACTTCACAAGGAACCAGCTATTTACAAGACTTTATCATGCCTCTAACAACTACCCTCACAGAAATAATGATGTTACATTATTCGTAAAGAAATGGATGGACCTGGAAAAAGTTATCATAAGCAAAGTAACTCAGGTCTAGTGAGATAAATGATACTGTATATATATGTCCTGTCATATATGGAGGCTAGAACTATTTATTTATTTATTATTTGTTTGTTGGTCATGGGGCTTGAACTCTGGGCCTGGGAATTTATCCCTGAGCTTTTTCCTTCCAGGGTTGTGCTCTAACACTTTGAGCCACAACACTACTTCCAGTTTTCTGGTGCTTAATTGGAGATGAGAGTCTCACAGGACTTTCCTGCCTCCGCTGGCTTTGAAACTGTGATCCTCAGATCTTAGCCTTCTGAGTAGCTAGGATGACAGGGATGAGCCACCTGCACCCAGCTAGAACTAATTTATAAATGTACAAATAAAAACAACTAGGTTGTAGACAATAATGCACAAATATATAAACTAAAGTGTGATATTTTGGGGGAAAAATTCAAATGGTGTAATTTCCTTAGAAAAACTAACACAGTCCCCAACCAAACAAATATCAGGAAACTGGTACTTGAAAGATGTGGGGTTGGTCAAAGGGAGGGTGAGAGACAAATGAAGAGAGGAAGGAAAGGGAAAGATGCATTGGATATAGTTTAAAAGTCTACTTTGTAACAGAAGACAGATAATGATGACATAAAGGTTGCCAAAGATAGGAATACACCACCTGGAATAGTGGATGTAACTATTTGGGTAAATGAAAGGAAAACTTCCTAGGAAGATTTTATCCATAAAGTTCTGATCAACTAGCTGGGCATTGGTGGCTCACACTTGTCATCCTAGCTACTAAGGAGGTTGAGATAGATTTGAGGATCACCCAGACAAGAAAATCCGTGAGAGTCTTATCTACAATTAACTACCAGAAAACTAGATGTGACACTGTGGCTCAAAGTGCTAGCCTTGAGCAAAAGCACTCAGGGTCAGAGCCCAGGCCCTGAGTTCAAGACGCAGCGCCGACCAAAAAAGAAAAAAAATCCGATCAACAAATAGTTTGCTAAGATAACCAACCTCAAGAGCTGATATTCAGATGTAGGGGGTGATGTATCTTTATTTATTTATTTTTTTCTACAAAATGCTGTCTGAGGCATTTTTCTAAGACATTTTCTCCCATCTACCTTTAAAATAGGAATAGCTTCACAGTGATATTTTATTTAAAAGGACTCCTACCTTTGGACAATCTGAGAAACAGTGCTTACCAAGCATTATAAACCTTAAATAGGGGCTCAGTAGCCTTTCTGGATGAATTATTCCATTCTCTTCTTTATAATTGCTAGAGGACATGAAGGAAATGGTCTGAGTGGTAAGGGCAAAACATATGCCAAATGCACTTTGGCAACAGGAAATTGGTATGATAGAGAAAGATTAGCATGGATCCTACATGAGAATAGATAGACAAAAGACAGGGGGACAATAGGGGTAAGGAAAATGTTTTATCTTGTTGGTGTGTGGTGCTTTCATTGTATATATAATGATTAAAGTCTATCGAACTGAACAATTAGGAGCATTGTATTTTATTTACTATCAGACTGCTTCATATCTAAACAAAATTGATCAACTAGAGTACTGTACTTTAGATAGGAAATGACAGTTTTTCAGAATATCTTACATTTGTAATTTAAACTACAGATTGGTGGGAAAATAGAGAGGAAGTTGACTTCATAAGAATTGCCACCAAATGTGTAACACTGCAGAAATGACACTCAGGGATATACATGATTGCTTACTGAATGCTGGCATTCTTATTTCATTTTATGCTAATGACAATCCCGCAATGAAAATCACTGCTACTATTTCTTATTTTCCACTTTTTGAATAATGTGAGTCTAGAAGAGTTAGAGTCTAGAAGAGATATCGCTAACAAATGGTAGTGCCAAACCTTTAAATTAATATGTTGATATTCAAATCCATATTCTTTACTTACTAAGGTATATTATATTAAATATTAAAATGATTAACTGCCATTATTGTTTTATATAAAAAATCATGAAGTGACCAACTGCATCATGGTGTCCATTCTAACTTTAAATATGTAAAGTTTCGTTATGAGGATTGCACACCAAAATCTGATTTTTAATACATCTGCATAATTTGGCTAATCACAATAATAATTGAACATGGCCAGAAGGTGGCAATGGTGTTCCATTAAGCCAATTCAGCAACTTTAGGCCAATTAATGTACATATAATCTATACATTGACAAACAACAAAAAAGTTTCCTACTGTGCTGGCTGTGTTTACAAAGTAAGTTTTATGACTGCAGTACTAGATTTTTATGTGCGTGGACTCTGGATATGCTTTATTTGTGAGTTGTTCAAAAATAACTAAGCTGAGGAAGCAACAATGGATCCATTGAAGTCAGGCTGACTTTTAGGGTATGCAAAAGATTGGTTTGCATGTATTGATAGAGATGAGGTTGTACATATACACGCATGTATATATACACAGTCACATTGCACCTGACAATGTTTTGGTAAATGATCAACTTGCACATGAGAGGTTCCATAGGACTATAACAAAGCAGAAAATTCCTATCATCCAGTGACCCTGTGGCTGTTTTCACATTGTAGTACCATATTTTGCGCATGTGTTTGTATGTTGCTGGTGGAAACACATCTACTGTGCTGCTAGTCATATGAAAGTATAGCACAGACTACTAGGTACTATCCACAATACTGGTAATATTAAGCAACAACTATGGCAGGGGCTCATGTATTTACTATAATTTACTTGCAGTTATTATTTTAGGACAGATTCTTTCCACTTATATGAAAAGCTCACTGTAAAACAGTGTGCCAAATTACACTAGTAGCCGCCTCAGGCTAACTTTACTGCTTTCCTGGATTGTATCAGGTGGCCATGTCAACCGATTGACTTATAACCCATCTAGGTTTGTGTAAATGATCTCTAAAAAATCTACCCAATGACAAGATCACACAATGACTCATTCCTTAGTATACAACTCCATCAATAGAGGGGCATGACAGTAACTGTGCACAGGAGGTATGTGCACACATGCACGTGTGTGTGTGTGGTTGCCTTTGCTGTCATTACAGTTAGTGGTACATACATGAAACCTAGCAGCAATGTGTGTATATTTGTGAAAACATGTGAATAATTTTAGACTTAGTTCCTATTTACCTACAGAAGGATACAATTCTATTTATCACAGAAGAAATATAATCACTTCTGAAGGTAGTTCTGGTTCTGCAGACTAGCAATCCAGTTTGGTGATCACAATGCCAGTACTTGCTCTGCTGCATCAAAATCACATGTGATTTCAAATGCAGTCCAAGGTCATAGTCTGGCCACCGAGGCACACTGTCCCACAACCAGATTCTAGACAGAGGCCGAAGCTTTTTATTTTAGGACCTGGACATTAGAAGTGGTCAGGGAAGAGATCTTAGGAAGAGACAGTAGCTAGTGAAACAGACATAGGGAAATGAACATGTGTAATGTGGAAAGTTTGGCAAAGAGAGAATTAGCAGTCTTCGTGGAAGAACAAAAAAATCAAGGAGGGTCTTTTATCTATGTACAGATATTGGACTTTGCCTTATCTTTTTGATGAGTTTATCCAGGAGTCAATTAGAAGACTTCCAACAAGAGTCCATGATCCAGTGGTTTAAAAGGTTCAGAAGGCAGGGGTAGATGGAAGATGACATGCAGAGGAAATACATTGTGATACATGCCATAAGCATGCAGTAGCTGTCAGGGCAATGATCTGATTGTCTGCTGCTGTGATCAGAATATAATCTTGAACAACATTCCCTTCTTATATTCAAAAATCACAACCTGGCATAAAACTCTTTCTCTCCTCACAAATTTGAGATGTCAAATATGTGAAGTTTTCAACCCAAGCATGACTCTGCAGATATCAATGGGTATTCTAAGATTTAATTACATCCTGAGACACCTAGAGTTAGTGTAAACCTTAAGGTGAAGGCCTGCTTTAAGTCCTTCCTCCATTTCAGGTACCACTTGCAAGTGTTAGATGCCCAGAGTTTTCTTAGTCCTGTTTAACTTGGCTTTATACCAAAGGTTCCTCCAAGACCTGCCTCAGGCTTGAAACAGGATCTAGTAGTTCATAGTAATATTTATGGGTCTATGATAAAGGATGTAAAGGAAGACTCAGATGAAGAGCCTCCGTGGTTGACATCTAGAAGGGTCTCATGCACAGAAGCTTCTGTTCCTATGGAATTATCAGTGCCTTGCTCCCACAGCATATGGTTGCAGTCAAACCCAGAAGCTCACTGAACCTCAGAGTTGGGGATGTGTATGAATGATTTTAACATAGGTATAATCAGCTATTAATTCAATCTCTCACCCACTGCCTTGCTCAAAATGGGACTGAAAGTTTGAAGCTCTTAATCATAGCTTGGTCTTCTTCGTAACCATCTGCCATTTTGAGGATATCTATGGGCCCTTCAAAAGATATTTCTCTAATACAAAAGACATTCTTATAACCCAGCATATGATCGTAGATAGATAGATTAATAAATATAGTCATAAGATAAATGAAAGCCATGTCAAAAACCAAAACCAACAATACTAAATATTAAAATAAAAAAATACTCCTGACTTTTCTTCCCCCTACTCTATGTTCTCTCTCTCTCATATGAGCCATTCTTCCTCTCTCTCTTTCTCACTCTCTCCATATATATTTCTTACAAAGGTTTTAGGAGAACAGTGTTAGAAACTAAATATGTATTTTTATTATGTCACAATTGGTGTCTTCCTTCCGTCATCCCCAAAGTACATGTCAGTAACTGTGCTCTGGAATGATTGAAAATAATAAAATAGAAATAACCTGTACCCAAAATCAAAATAACAAAATCAAGATAAGAGAAGGGGTGAGTAATGTCTTCTCTACTTGTGGAGCAAGTATTTACCACTTGGGTAATAAATTGCTTCAGAAAGATGGATTCCAGAGAATGAAATGTACGGCAAGAGAAGAAAATTCCTAGGTAGTGAATCAAGCATCAGAGAAGTGTCTGGGGGTGACTTATGGCTAGTCCACAGTGTATTTTATAGATAGCTCCTGCAAATCCTCCTCTCTCAACTGAGAAATGTTCCCTGTGCCATTGCCTCTTCTCTTACAGCTTAGACATTTTTTCTGCATTGTATATGTGATTAATAATTTATGTAATTTCTCTACTTGGCTTAGACTTGCCTGGGAAAGCCACCTGTTTTATAAACAATCAGTCAGCATTTGATCACCTCGTGACTCTGTTTATAATTCAACACACTAAATATATATCTTTTTCCTAGAGGTTATTTATAATGCTCCCAACCTAAGAATAGCTATGATAAAAAAAAGTCAGTCTCAACAAACAACAACAACCACCACAAAACAAACAGAGAACAGGACTTAGGTAATATGGAAGAAGACATTGAGACATGGAACACTTACTTATATAAGTAGGATTATGGACTCTTTGTTTCCAATACTGAATTGGGAAATAACTAGGTTTAGATGAGGTCATAAGAATGGGGTTCTCATGGCAGGTTCTCAAGGTAGGTCCTTGGTAGAAGGAAGGACCAAAGACACCCCTGTTCTTCTTGTGGGAGGATTCAGAGAGCTCTGGAAGCCTGGAAGAAAGCTTTCACCATAACCCACTCTGATCTAGAATTTCCAGCCTGCAGACTTTAAATAAAAAGGAAAACAAAAACAACTCAATTTCTACCAAGGCTGAGGTATTTTGTTGTGGGAATCCTAGCTAGGATATCACAACTTCGACAGTAACGGTGTGACATTGATTCTGAAGCCCTGTTTGCTTGCCTGTATGATGTGGGCATGAGCACATCCTCAGGCAAGTGTCGCTGCACAAAGGAGGACCAGCATCCTGTCCGGGGGGTGCACTGGGAAGACATTACTATTCATAGAATGTTCTCCCACTGAGCTCAGATGTAAATCCAAAAGCTGCCATTGCAATGAGCAGTAAATATGAGCATTTGAACCCAGTGAAGTAGACTCAATAGGGACAAATGTATTACCAGATCAGAAAAGTTTAGGAAATCTAAATGTTATGTCTCCCCTGGAGAACAGCACCTCCCTATTTCCTCTTCACCTGCCTGAAACCAGTAATCACCTGACTATCAATCACTTGACTCCGAGTCAGCAAAGCATGCTAGGCTCTGAAGTCACTTCCTCATCTACTAAGGTCCTTTCCTAAACTGCTCTGGTTACTCCTTTCTTGGACAGTGATAGGTTCCCAGGGCCCTGAGATCACTTCTGCATCTGCTCTGGTCCTGCCTCCCACCATTCCATGTATAATCCGACTCAACACAAGACCGCTCTCATTCTCTATTATTTTTTTTCTCGTCTTCCTTCCCCTCTGTCTCTGTATGCCTCCATCGCTTGCTGACCTGCAGTTTGCTTTCACTTTAATAAACAATTTTCTGCCTGAACCTTGTGGTAGGTTTCCTTTCTGAGGAAACTTACACTACACTTCTCGGATCTCCAAAATTATTATTTGGATGAGTTCATGCATTTGTTCCTTAGACAAATCACAAGTGTTTCTAGCATGAATAGGTAATTGTGATACGTTCATCCAAAGTTTCAGAAAGTAAGTTAAGGAGCAAGCTTTAACCCTAAAGGATTTATAGGTCATCTGAAAGGATGAAATGCAAACATATAATTACAGAATTCAAATTAGGCAGTGATAACTGCCTTGGAGAATGTTCTGAAAGGAAATGGAATAGGAGGGAATCTGGCAGGGAGCGGGGAATGGTTCATAGATTTGCTTCATATAGCACCTAAGTATATAAAGTAGGGTCATTGGATGGGTATAATCACTCCTTGCCAAATATATCAACATGAGCTATGTACACCTGGCTAATGATGATCAATACAAGCTGTGTTTGATTTTCTTTTTGGACTAATCACCCAGAACATCAGCAAGCTATAAGTGAGGCTCCTGATACATCTCTGATATCTACCACATGAAGTAACACAAGGCTAATCTAGAGGGATAAGCAATTATAAATTTGCACAGAGAAAGAAATAAAGCATCCTATCCTTCAACAGCAGGGAAGGGGCCAATCAGTGAAAAAGAATTCAAATATGTCTGATAGCAAAGCAGTGATAACCATTTCACATTGTGGATGTGAATTCACATTCACGGTTTGACAAAGAACCAAATGAACTTTCACTTATCTGCATTCAAATTGAGAATCTGCCTTGTATTTGGGTCATTATTTACCTTGTTAATTGACAGTATTTGTATTTTTTTCTTTTTTCTTATATCAGACTGTTTTTTTTTTTCAGTTTGGGTTTATTGAAATAAAAAGAGTTTATAAACTGATACTTTTTTTAACCCATATCTAATTCTTAGAAAGAAATAAAAATCACAAATATACAAGAAATGGATAATTCTATTTACCCAGTATACTTATTGTGAGGTAAATTACATATGTAAGTTCAACTAGGTAGCCAATGAAGAGAACACCACACAGTATTCAGGCAGGAGAGACAAGTTTCATTAATGTACTGCTGCTTCACCGTGCAAGGTGGAGACACACATGGCCCAAAGGGGGTTGAAGTAGGGAAGAGGTGGGGAAAAGGTGTGGCAGGGCTTGGCCGGGAGACTTGTCCACTTCAGATGTGGCTATGACCTTAGATCCTGGGACCCTTCCATAGTCCTATGGGAGGTGTGACTGGGGCAGGGTTGGAGGGGGTGGGGAGGGAGGGGGAGTCCAGTATGTATCCTCAGAGAAGGGGGAGGTATCTGCCTCCAGGAGTCCCTGTTACCTAGGAAACACTGGTAGTAGGCAGAAACCTACCCGAGAGGAGGGAGGTGTCTTCCTGGTAGACCTTACACGTATGATGACATTTTTTCCTAATGCAAACTTTGAAACGTGTTATTGTATTATCAATACATGCAAATTCCAAACTGTTAAATTCTTGCTAGCTCCAAGAGCTGCACTTTAAGAGTCTTCATTGTTTTTTATTTTTATTTTTTTAAATCTCCTTTGTGGGTAAGGGCTGCAAGAAAAGGTGCTTCAGAGAGTCTTGTAGTCCCTTCTGGGGAGGAGACGGGGAGAAATCTTGCATGACGTAATGCACACATCTCTCTCCAGTTCTGAGAGAGCAGAACAGTTACTGAGTTCCTACTCCTGAATGGGTGGCAGCTACTTAACATTGCCTAACTATTTGCCTTCAGTAATCACCTCATTATCCACGACTCTGCATTTGAGTGAGGTGTGCTGTACCTGGGAATTTTTCTGGGATAATTACACTTTAGGACAAGAAGTTCATAAGGATGGTGGGAAGGTCTAATTATGCCAGAGTTATATACCAGGAGAGTGTTACATAGCAGAGTTTCTAATTGGGAAAATATCAGTCAGCTTGGAATGGTATAGGATCAGGAAGAGATAGATTGCTTCACCAATAAAAATTTAAAAAATAAACATAAGCAGGATCGTTGTTATCCAAATACTCAAGGGCTGGGATGCCAGGAACAGGGCTCTGATGCTAGGGAGAGAACCAACATCTTGATCATTCAATGACCTGCACTGCTGCACAGAATACCATCCATCAAAGGCCTCCTTGCTTAGATGCTCAATACTTTATGAATATGAGGTCTTCATTTGCAATTTTCCTTAGATTCTACAAATTATGTAGCCAATGCTGGGTAGGGAAAATAATGGATCCTTGCTGTCAATCTTTAGACCCATCCCCTCCTTACTCCCTACTGCTGTTCTCCATAATCCAGGGATCCAAAAGTAAAATCCAGAGAGGACAAACTATAAATTGATACTTAGAAAACAACAAGATGGCTCGGAATTGTAGCCAGACACAATGGGCCTGTAACTGTGTATGTGTGTGTGTGTGTGTGTGTGTGTGTGTGTGTGTGTGTGTGTGTGTAAACATACGATGTTTTCTATAAAAGATCAAATCAAACCAGTGCCTATGGAGAATGATTTTTTTTTGTACAGCAAGCACAAAGTTTAATTATTTCATCCTCACTGGCTTCCACAGCTCAAAGGAGTATAAGGCAGTGGGTGATATGGGAGGAAAGAAAAAAATATTGTATATATAAATAGAACTGGTGTGCACTACAAAATAAAGGGAGGGGGCTCTTTTATTGTACATCAGGCATTTTTTGAGCTTGCTTAGCTCCCACAGGAAGGTTTTCACTTTAGAGGGGAAGGGAGCCTTGGAATTTATCAGTAGGAAGCCTATCAATTGCAAAAATCAACCACAACAAAGACCTTTTGCAGTCCTTCAAGGTGAATAAAATAGATAAAAATCCTCACGTGGGGTCATTTAGGGGAACCCCTTGGCTTTCCTCATCTTCTGCCACTTTCCCTAATTGGCCTCATTCCCCACTTCTTACACACCATAAAACAGACCTTTATAGACGGCAAGATGGCTTTCATATCTCTGTTTGAGCAGTGGTGAGAATCTGTACTGCCAAGGGCAGCCTATCTTATCTCTTTTTAAACCCCTTTATTAAAAAATAAAGAAGAAGAAGAGAGCCAATTGACTTCAGAAGGGCAACTGAAGGCGGCAGATATTTAAGAGCTGTGAAAAGGGCTGCACCTGATAAGAAGTCTCCAGCCAGCTGACCGAGCGTCCAACTCACTAGTCACTTCCAGCCTGTCTTTCCCATTCTGAAGGCTCAATTAGAAACGAAGAGGCCACCATTTAGCTTTTCACACCGCAAATAAAATAAAATAGCCCCAACTCACAGAAAAGCCAAGCAGGAAAAACCCATATGGTGAGAAGTAGTGGGAAATCACTTGTATTTGGGTTTGATCTTCATCAGTGGTCTCTAAGACCTAATATTGGGGTTCTTCTAAATTAAAATCTCTGTCTCTCTGTCTCTGTCTCTCTGTCTGCTCTGTCTCTGTCTCTGTCTCTCTCTCTCCTTTGCCCCCCACTCTACATGTGACTTTCTTAAAATGGCCAAAATGAATCAGATCATTTTCTCTCCTAAATGATGTTAGCAGAATACTTGGACTGTGCAAAGCATGCTGTGACAATTAGATTTGAGTTGATACTAATGACTGAAGGTCTGTACTATTTTTCAAATTTTAAATATATATATGTTTAAATAATGGAAGAATTTCAGGTGGCATGAACCACCTCAAATGGTATATTCTAACAATTGTCTAGGTGCTACGCAAACTGACGTCTTCCATAAATGAAATACATGAAGTATACACTAGTATACATAGTGGCTGTAAAGTAAGGGCCAGCTTTTGGATGTTCTTCTTACAAGAGGCTATAAGAAAAGTCAGATGCCAGCAGTAGGTAACTACTTAGAAGCTGAGATCCAAGGATCAAGGTTCAAAGCCTGTCCAAGCACACAAATCTGAGAGTCTAATCTCCAGTTAACAAGGAGAAAGCTGAAAGTAGAGCTGTGGCTTATGCGGTACAGTACCAGCTTTTTGCAAAAAAGCCAAGCAAGAATGGAAAGATCTGGACCAGTAGGAGTGGAAACATGGATATAATTTCATAGAAATTACATTTTAATTCCTTTTGTACTCCTCATATTATTTGGCACAGTGCTTTGAACTCAATAGATGAATTAATTAATATTTGTTAAATGAATTAAAGTAACAAAGGCCTAAAATGTATTCATAAGATTCTATCTGTCCTAGAAAGTAGATAATAACAATAATTTTAGAAATTACATAGTTCTTAAGGCATGCGAGGAACCATTTTATTAATTTATATAATACAATAGCTTCCTGAGTTATTATTAATAAGTCAATATCACAAATGAGAAAATGAGGTCCAGGGATTAATTTATTCCAGTATACAAAGGAGCAGAGCAAGAATTTGAGGCAATGCTGTGTTCAGTCTCTGAACTCTCCATTGCTTTCCTAACAGATAACGTTTACTGTGCCTTAAGTAACTGCTTTGCATGTATTACCTCATTTGTATTATAAATTCTATTTAGAGAATCTGGCTACATGCAAAGGCAGCAAAGACGAACACTTAATGTATTTTTTGGCCCTACTATAGCAGACTTAAGTATTTCCTATTTTTAAAGTCTTGCTCTACTATATTGTTTATCACACAGTGGGACTAAGGCCACCTTACCCCTTTTAGAGTACTTGGGTAACCAATGTGTGACACATTCTTCTTTTCTTCATGGGATTTGTAAACATTCTTTTTAGACAAACAGAAAGCAATAATCTCTAAATGTAAAGATCACTTAGAAAAGATAAACAAAATTAAAAAGGAATGCACATAGTACTTTCTTTCATATAAAAATATTAGGAAGTCATTTTGGAGTATTGTATTGCATAGGACTTACTCGACTAATTCCTGAGCCATCTGAAATTTCTTAGGAGATAAAGGTTTTCATCAGTGTTGATAAGCATAATTTATTAAATAAAGAATGCCTTTTCTACAAGTTTTTGGGATACATTTTCCTTATTTTTTTTTTCTTTTTCAGTTTCTCCAAGCTAGTATTTCAGTATGCAGCTCAGGCTGGCCAGCAGCTCCCAATCTTGTTTCCTAAGTCTCTGGAGTCTTATGATTACAGGCATACTCTACCACATCCTTTCTGTGTCTTACTAACACAAAAATGAAAACAAATGGCCAACATTCATATCAAGTGAATACGAATATAATATTTTATCTCATGAAAATGCAAGCTTCTTCTTAATATAATGGACAAAACCAACACATTCTTATGTGGTAGTCTATAAAGTTTATAGCTTTCAATAATTACCTGCTGTATATGTCTAGCAATGGAAATTTCATTCTTGAGGAATTTCCTTTGTGGAAGGACTTACTGAAATAAGTTTCATTTATTTTTCAGACTTTCACACGGACGGAGCTATTTACTATGTGAGTTCCAGTGCAATCATTAGTTTAGGGTAGTGTACTAGGACTAAAGGCAAATTTGAAGTTTGATCTGTTCAGATATTTTACCTCCAAATAGTATATTACTATAGAAATAAGTATATGACCTTAGAAGAATCCAAAATTAAATTAAAGGGAAACATGTTTACAAAACATGTTAATTTCAAAACATAATCTTCTAAATGAAATATTTAAGAATTTTGAGTTCGAGGTAAACAAGCAGAAAAAAAATTGGCATCTACCTGAAAAGACATCAACTTTCCTGTCACATCTGTGTCAGATTTAACTTCCATCATATTTCTATTATAGTCTTTGTGTGGAAAAGAAAGGAAAAAAGAAAAGAAAAGGATGATTTTACATTAACCTTCAGTGTTCCTGACTCTTGGTATCAACACCCTAGTCCAGTCCCCTGATTCTAAGGGTGAGTGGAACCTATCACTTGTCTAATCAATGAAACCAAGGAGAAAAAATCTGTCTGAGCCCATTTTGTGCAGCTATAACAAAAAGCATCAACTAGATGGTTTCTAATAGATAGAACCTTACCTCTCAGTTCTAGAGACTGTGAAGTCCAAGATGAAAGCATCTGGTGAGGACCTTTTCCTGGATCATCATTGCATGGTAGAAGGAAGGGAGTTTTTGAGCATGAGATGGGGGAGCGGTGTAACCTTACCCTTTCATGAGGGTAACTGTACCCATTTATGAAAGCAGAGTGCTCTCACATCACCATACGGTTTCATCCGGGGCAAAGTTGGCAGCACATGACCTCTGGTGAGATTCACTGGAACCAGAGCTCAAGGTCACACTCCTAATTAGATGCCTACAAGATTGTACTGTCTAGCTCGAAAAAAGATGCCCTCTGTGCCCAATTCCCTATGCACACCGAGCTACAATGAACATGAAAAGAAGCCAGCTACTATGTCAAAAGGCCTATACTGCAAGGGACAGAGGGCCAGCTCCAGTCAGTATACAACTGGGAATTGAGACCCTCACTCCAACAGTACTGGAGAGATACTAAGTTCTGCCATCAACCATGTGCCTTTGAAAATAGATCTTTAGTTGACAGCTTGATTAGAGCTTTCAGTTGAGAACTTGAAGCAAAGAACTCAGAGGACCTGTGTGCGAACTACAGACCCACAGATAGCATGACACGTTCAATCTGTTTGTTTTAAACCACTACATATGTGAATAAATTGATAGGCAGCAACAGGAAATCAATATGGTGATTCTGACAACACTTTGTTTGGAAGATTGCCAGAAACAGTCAGTGCTTCACATCCAAGAAGCAGTCACTCTTAAAATGTAAAGCATATTTGTGGGAGATTATGGGAATATTTCCTAAATGCACAGAACATGAGTGATGCCAAAAATCTGAAATCCAGTTAGGCATCATGAAATCAATAGAATAAGAGGCTTTGTAAAACAGTTTGGTATTCAACTAATAATAACAAGCTGGTCTTCATCAGGGTTTTTTTTAGCCTAGTCTCTAGCCAACTTCTTTAACTTAAAATTGTTACTTTTATATTTTCATATGATAAAAATTACTAATTAGTCAACAAAAGATACTAAGCCATGGTATTTGAATAAATATTAGTTTCTTTTTCTTTTGTCAGTCCTGGGTCTTGTGTCTTGAACTCAGGGCGTGGGTGCTATCCTTGATCTTTTTTAATTCAAGGCTGATGATCTAACACTTGAACCACAGCTCCACTTCTGTGTGTGTGTGTGTGTGTGTGTGTGTGTGTGAGAGAGAGAGAGAGAGAGAGAGAGAGAGAGAGAGAGAGAGAGAGAGAGAAGAGAGAGAGAGAGAGAGATTAATTGGAGATAAGAGTCTCACAGACTCTGCTGCCTGGATTGGCTTTAAATCCTGATCCTCAGACCTCAGCTTCCTGAGTAGCTAAGATTATAGGTGTGAGCCACCAGCACCTGGATTATGGGGTTCTCTTTTTTTTTGTATTTTTTATTTTTATAGAATTGTCTTTTAATAGAAGAATTTGGCACATGGCATATTTAGATTAGGAAATACCTTTAATTTTCCATTATATTTTTCCTAAGATAAGCATCATGTCAGATTGAATTATTCTAATTAGATAATAAATTAAAATTAATTATATATTCATGTTAGAATGAAAAATTATAAGTATAAAGGTTTTAATATTATGTTGTCAACATAACACCTTTTAAATTCTATGTCTGTGTATAAAGCATTGCAGCCTCTTTGAAAACATCAAAACTTTAAGTCCCACAAGAAAAATAGGGAGAAGCTGGGTAAATTACATCCTTGCTTTAATCTCAACAATGCAGTTTAAATAAAATAATTATTCAAGTCAGTATAATCTATGAATTCCACTTGGACTTCCATAGAGCTATTTCTATTTGAATCTGTTGAAAAGGTACAGAATGAATCTCTACAGGATTATTTTTAAAAGAAAGAAATTAAATTGTCCTTCCACTGTTATGCATGCAAGAACAAACATCCACAGATGTATGATAAACATTTCAATTGAATTATACTTTTATGGCAGGGGCTGAAATATACTTTCACACCACAAGCATTCAAGCTTATTTCATCCATTTTCCAGTTCTTTTATCCCCATATGAAATGTGTGATGTATGGTATCATACATACACATGTTGTATTTGATTTACATAATTATGGTTAAAAACAAACAAGAAAAAACTACAGAAAATAGCAATAGGCTATGGATGAATTGTTGCCTTGATTTTAATACAGAATCGTGATTAGCATTTCATTCCACACTAAGAGAAAGTCCACTATCACTGCTATCATTGCCACTTCAGCCTTCTGGCACAAGATGATGACTTATAGTAGAACACAATTAGAAACTTCAGTGAACAGCACAACCTGGCTACCATGATCTACTTGTCTAAGACTGTGGAAACAAATTATAGGAAGTCAGTTAAGTGGAGAACCTCCTTGAACTTGAACAAAGAAGGAATTTACTGACAGAGTCCAATCCAGACAGATACTGAAAGTTCATGCATAGGGACAATAGTTTTGTCTGTCTTTAATACTGAGATAAAACAATGAATATCTTCCTCACGAAATTTCTGAGCCAGTTTTTTTATTTTAACAAAGAATAGCTGCAGTATTGAAAGCATGCAGTCTCTACTAGATGTCTTAGAAACGATAAAGCTTTGAAAAATCAGAATAATTTGGTAACAACAACAACAACACACTGATTGAACACAAGGAAGAGATACTTTGTAGTGATGCTGTGGAGTCAGGATTAACAGTACAAAGATCATATGGGTGATGGCAGGCAGAAGTGTTTCAAAATGGAGAATGTGGAGTCATACCAATGTGTAGAGTAGATGCACATTGCATATTCTGTATAGTATTCTTTTGCAACTGTGTTTACTGTTTTGATTCTTTATAAAGGATAAGCCTGGGGGAACAGAATACAATGCTCTTAAATCTCGATTTCCCATACCAATGAATATCCTAGCTGTTTAATCGTGGAGTCATTAGCAGGACAGAAACATGTCACAAGGATAGTGCAGCCTATGTGGCCAATTCACTTCTGGATACAAGTGAGTCCCTTTGCAGGGATGTGACACCTGGATGTGCACAAGCACACATAGACACAGAAGTCTGTATAATGTTGTGTCTCAACAAGGTCCCTCCACTCAAATTGATGTTTCTCTTATCAGAGCGCATGAAAAATACAAGAAAAACCAAATGCTATATTTCTTGCTGTAAAAATTTTGCTATTGACAAGGAAAAAAATTGTTTTTGAGTTTTATGTAAAGCAAGATGAAATAACAAAAAAGAGCTAAGATTTGGAATACTAAATAAGGCAGCTCGTATAATTTGATGGGGCACGTATAATCACAGTATCTGAGATGTGAGATCCTCCCAATACTTGCATATTTATAGTGGAACTGACCACTAACTTCTTTCCCCTCCCTTGATGAGATACGGGTGTTTGTGTAGGAATGTGTTTTATTCATTGAGCATCTCTGGAGAAAATCAGGTCACCTTCAATGATCTTATCCGTCAAAGAAAATAGTACTGCTTCACAGAGCTATTAAAATGGAAGAGAATTAGAATGTATAAAAAGCTTTCAGATGCCAGGATCAAAGGGAAAGAAAGGTCACCAAGCTAGGCAGGGACTGTTGCTTTTGCTGAAATTCACAGTTTTGATTAACATGAAGTTGTAAATGGCAGTAACACTGGAAGCAGTAATAAAATAATGTAAGAGACAAAGGCCAAGGGCATTACAGAAATGTAGAGAAGGGGGGCGGGGGAAGAGTCACAAAGAGAATTCTAACCTGTGTAGGACAATAAACAAATGAAGCAGAATTATGATATTATGGTTGTAGGTAATTTGCTTATGATTCACACCAAAGTATGTCAACACAAACCTGGGGAACGGAACCCTGACCAGCGAAGTAGGTATTGTGATCTGTACTTCATTGAAAGGAGATCAAGAAGACAATAAAATTCCACAAGAGCTTAGAGACCCAGCATTCAGCAGGGCTACTAGTCTCTTCTGACTTCCTAACAAAACATAGGAATCTCCATGGATGCTTTGGGAAATAAACAAGTTTACACACCAGTCCTTTGTTTCCTAAATCCAATGCTCTTTCTAATTGGCTAAGTCCTTCAGTGGAGATGAATTCATACAAAAGCTCTCCTATTCCCTTTGACACCTTGCTGAGAGATAAGTTGACAAAAGTTTTAGCAACATGGATTTTAAGAACAGAACTAGCAGGAATGGTGTTTTAGGGCGATCACCAGAAAGGAAAAAAGAAGAAAGATCAGCCTACATTGTCTGGGACCAATAGAAATAAAGTCACAAAACAAGATTATGTCTTAATTGAATTTAAGGTATGCTTTAAGTACTGTGTTATCAACACAGGCATGAAAGAAAGGTATTAAGAGTATGTATAAGAACTTTACCCAGATTAATCAATTCTTAATAATTTCTCCTCATTGGTGTTTTCTTTGTTACTCTCTGAGTGTTTTGCTCCCTCTGAATTTCTCCTTGTTTTGAATACTCTCTGTAGCTACTTTCTTTCTTTTGTTTCTTATTTTCTGTCTCTTGTTTTCATTTTTGTTTATTTGTTTACCCAGTCTCTTATCCAAGAACTAACTAGGCCCAACCTTGATCAGTCAAAAATCAAGCATGTTCAAGCTGGTACCAGTGTTGACTTTTGTTTGTTTCTTTGGGGCACTCTGAAGGTAAGTTTTAGGGACTTTCAGTTTGTGCTTGTGACATACAATTTTTTAAATTTATTTTATTTTTATTTTTTGTCACTTGCGGGGCTTGAACTCTGGGCCTGGGTGCTGTCCCTCACCTCTTCAGCTCAAGACAAGCACTCTACCACTGATATACAAAATTATGAGAACATATTATATTTGCTTGTAGAATAACAAAAATAAACGAGACAAATAACACATTAACAATTTCTCTTGAGTCAGAGAGCACAGATGTCAGGAAAAGCAACAAACCAAATATCTAGACAAAGATATATCTTTGCGACAAAGAGCAAATGAACATTGCTTGACTAATAACAAGCCAGTATAGGAATTATTGACTTGTGTGGTTCAGTTCACTTTAGACATAAAACCAACTCTTCCTCATTTATAGATTCTTACCCTAGGTACTTCTGCGGGGAGAAATATAGGGAAAATTTTACCCCATGTTAGATTCTGTCCTTCACATACACCCATGCACTGGTCAATTGGTATTCAGATTTCAGTTAGGAAGTCAATTCCTCAAAGGTGTCTCATTTGAACTCTCTAGATCAGTACTGTTTCTTATTATATTCTCACCAAAATAGGTATCTTTGGACAGACATAGTGTCTATCCACTGTCATCCTAGCTACTTGGAAGATGAAGGGGATTACAGTTTGAAGCCAACCCAAGGCCATAAATTAGTGATACTTTGTCTGAAGAAATAAGCTGGATATCATGGTGTGTGTAGGAATCCCAGCTTCTCCAGCACTGTAGGTAAGAATCTCCAAACCCAAGGTCAGTTCCAGGTAAAAACAGGACACCTTAACTGAAAAATAACTAAAATAAAATAGTGTTGGACCTATGGCTCAAGTGGTGGAGCAGCTATCTGTCAAGCAAGAAGCCTCAAACCCAGGAAAACAAACAACATATAATAGTCTTTAAATGCCTTAATCACTTCCCTCTATCTCTGTCTCTGTCTCTGTCTCTCTGTCTCTGTCTCTTTCTCTGTCTCTGTCTCTCTGTATAAGGATAAAAAAATCTCTGGAATATACGATATCTATATCTATCTATCCATTCATCCATCCATCCATCCATCCATCCATCCATCCATCCATCCATCCATCCATCCATATTGTGTGAAGGTAGGTTGAATGAACTAGACAAGTTACAAGTGAATTCAACATTGGCCATTGAGCTCTTTCTAAATGGGAGTGACTTTCAGCACAGAGAAGATAAAGGACCCATTGTTGAATGGGTGTTAGAGTTTATGAGGTTGGTGTGGCCTTTAATTATTAACAGAATTGTGATTCTGATTTTAGTAGGAAGGATTCAGACTGTCATTTCCATCATCTAATCTTCAGGCTCACACTGACTACAGGAAAGGAGAATGTTTTCCATAGAAAACCTGGAATATTTTCTGAGATGGGGCTAAACAATTTCATTTTGGAGTGGAGTCCCTTCCACTGCCTAGGAAAACAAGCATTCTGAAAGTATCTGTTCTATACCTTTGTAATTAAGAAAATAATTCTTCCCATTGCCTCTCAAAAGGCATCTTAGAAGCTCCCATGCCAATTAAAAGACATTTAGCAGTTCGGGTGCTTCTGAAGAGACATACAAATTGTTAGCTTTACCTCTGGCTGTAGCTAAATGAACAGGAAATTCTTAAGGGAAAAAAATCAAGCTTCTGTAGAAGTGAATGTATTGTGTGGTTTCCATAGAATGCCTCAAGCTGAGATTCCCAGAGAAGACACATTTTATAAAGGGCTATATTAGATTAAGTAAGTGCTAGGAATCTCTAGAGAGAGGTACTATGGAGATATTTGAATGAGTACAAAGTTAAGTAGATGTGAATGTAGAATTTCCTATTATTGGTGTGTTCTCCGTTGTGAGACACAAATGCCTTCTGTCAGAGGGCAATACAAAATGTCAGAAAGATAGAGTTCCGGGAAGATGGCGGAGGAGAAGCTGGAATCTGAACAAGCTCTCGCATAGAAAGTAGTTTTAGAATTCCAGTGAACAGTCCTAAGCCAGAGAATCACACCAAGTGTGCCATCACAGGACAGAGAGTTAGACAAGAGAGGGGAAGCCAAGGAAACGCATCAGCTGCCGCTCCGGCGGCGGGGTCGCGGCGGCGACCACCGCCGCGGAGTCATACCTGAGACACAGAGAGTCGGGGACGAAGGAGCCAGACGCAGCAGACAAGCGGATTCTACTCAACACCAACAAGAACCGACAAGGAGCGAACATCTTCATCCTGCTGTTTGCAGACCAGAGATGACCCAGGATCCAAGACTCGGCGTGAGTACAAGCCCGACATCCTCACTCCTCAGGGAGCAGAGGAGGGAAGGCCACCCCTCCCCCCCCAGCACCGGTGATCTCCATCTTGGATACCGACAAAGCTCGGAGGAGCTGCTAGCTCCAGCTCAGGCCTTGGAATAAAATGAGTCATTTAGCAGGTCACAAGAACTTAACGGCGAAGTGACCTGCCAGACTCAGCTCCATCCAGGGAAAAGTCACCCAGCTCAGGCGCCAGCCATTGGAGTGCCTTGCCTCACTGGGTAACCAGAGCCAGAGGCTGCCCCTCCCTCTAGCAGCCACCACAATCAATTGAAAAACAGAAACCCTGAGAATGGCTCCAGGCTGGGCACTGTGAGCTTTATCACAAAATAGCCTCAGGGAAAAGCTACTGTTTGTTGAAAGGCCTCAACTCTACCCAGAACCTAGCCTCATCACCACATCCCCCTCTTTTGTGACTCTCAAAGCAGACCACCCTCCCAGAAAACTAACCTGGGAGGGGGATCTCAAAATCTTGGGTAAAGCAGAGCATTTTTCTGCCTCTTCCAACCAACCAACTTAAGAAACCAATCAAGCCACAGGACCTCAAGCTGACCAGAGACTCCAACAAGAGACTGGTTGCAGACAAAAGGGAGATACAGGATTCTTCCCACTCCTCCCCCCCCCCAAAAAAAATCAAAAGACTTTTTTTTCTTTTTTTTCTTTTTTTTTTTTTTCTTCTTCTTCTTCTTCTTTTTTTTTTTTGCTTGTTTTTTGTTACCATATATATATATATATATATATATATATATATATACATTTTTTCCCTTCTAAAACTTTTATTAATCTTTAATTTTTGCCTCTTCTGAAAAAATAATTGTTTTCCAGTAACTTTTTTTTTTCTCATCTTATAATTTTTATTTTAGGAATACGTGAATGAGAGTTTTCCTTTCTTTTCTTGTCTTCTTTCTCTTTTTCTTTCTTTCTTAATTATATTTTTTTTTATCTAGCTCTACTGAACTTCTGATCTTTTCTTCTCCCTTTCCCATCCTTAAAGATTTTCATATCTCCTCTATGTCCCTGCCCTTCTCTGAACATATTCACATTCCTCCCTAAATAGACGGTCTTTTAACCTCTATAATAACATTAATTTTTACGTTTCTATTCTTTTTCTGGTCTCTCTTTATTCCCCTTTCTGTCTCTTCTTTTTCTCTCTCTCTACTTGCATCCTACCCAACCCATTTCCTGCACTGTGATTAGGACATAGTTAACTCTCCCTGTGCCTCCCCACACCAATCTATTCCCATTTTTTACCCACATCTCTCCCTAATCCTAATAATTTCTGGTTTTCCAAATTCTTTTCTGCAGTTCGAAGTCCTTTAACATATAGTCGTTTGATGTTGAATAGATGTATCTGTTGAACTAGATTGTATCTGTAGACTATTGACCGTACAAATGCAAACTTTGGTTGATGGTTGCCTTAAGATAGTGTTCTAGCACAAAACTGGTGCAATCTTTATCTCAAATGGGCCGAGTAAGCCGGAAAAACACAAGAAAAATGGCAAATTTGGGTATCTCAATTCCCAACCTTGATAATCAGGGATTAGAACAGATAAAGAATAATCCAGAGGAGAGTTCCCAAATAGCTCTACAAACACTAATAGCAAACATGATAAATGAGAAGTTTGACAATGTACAAAGGACTCTGTATGAGCGTGATAGGGAGAGAGAGGAGGCATCCCAGAAGTTTATACAGGAATATCATAAGCGTGAGGAAGCTTCTCAAAAACTGATACAGGATTTGCGTGAACAACTTGAGAATACTCAAAGAGAAAGGGAGGAATGGCGTGAGCAGGCAGAGAACACTCAAAGAGAACTGCAGGAATCCCACAGAAGGGAGGAAACTAATCAAAGAGTAATTCACGAATTAAGAGACCAGGTAGAGAATACACAAAGATCACTAAAGGCATTCATGGAATCCATTAACAAAGAGCTGAAGGAAGTCAGGGAGACCACAAAGGGAATGCTGAATGGAACCCAACAGAAGGAATGGGAGTCCAAAGAAACCATAACCAATCAACTAAGTGAGTTGAGAACAAACACTGAACACCAAATTAAGGAAGTAAAGAAATTCATACAAGACCTAAAACAGAGCTTCAACAAAGAACTTGAAGCCATCAAAGCTGACCAATTAGAAGGAAAAGAGATAAAAAACAAAGTAGAGAATCTTGACAGCAGGTTAGACCATGCAGAAGATCAAATCTCAGTGATTGAAGACAGCCTAGATATTATAGAGAAAGAACATACAACCATCCAAGACAAGTCCAAGAAATATGATAGGTCTATCCAACACCTGGAAGACACCATCAGAAGGCCCAATCTAAGGATAATGGGTGTAGAGGAGCACCTAGAAACAGAAGTTAATGGTATAGGAAATTTGTTTAACAGGATCCTAGCAGAGAACTTCCCAAACATACAAAAAGATAGGCCTATTCAGATACAAGAAGCTTTTAGAACCCCAAATAGACCAGACCAGAATAGGACATCCCACCGTCACATTATAATCCACACAGGATCAACCCAGACCAAGGAAAAGATCCTTAAAGCTGTCAAGGAGAAAAGGTTAATCACCTATAAAGGGAAACCAATTAGAATTACCTCAGATTTCTCAGCAGAGACAATCAAAGCAAGAAGAGCCTGGAATGACGTATGCCATGCCCTAAAAACAAACAACTATCAACCAAGAATACTGTACCCAGCTAAACTCTCCTTCATAACTGAAGGCCAAATAAAAACCTTCCATAGCAAAGAAAAATTGAAACAATACATCTCCACCAAACCAGCCCTACCAAAGATTCTTAAAGATGTCCTACACATAGAAAACCAACAAGAACGCAACAAAGGCCAAGAAACTGCACCCAAACTGAGAATCCAAGAACCTTAGGAAGAACCCAGCTTTCACAGCCCCCAAGAAGGTGGATAACATGGCAGGAACCCCCAAATACCTCTCAGTCCTATCTCTTAACGTTAACGGACTTAACTCTCCAATTAAGCGACATAGACTGTCTAGTTGGATTAAAAAACAAGACCCTTCTATCTGCTGCCTGCATGAGTCACATCTTGCCCGTAAAAACAAACATATTTTCAAGGTTAAAGGCTGGAACAAAATCTACCAAGCAAACGGCCCTCATAAACAGGCGGGAGCTGCAATCCTAATATCAGATAAAATAGACTTCAAATTAAAATTCGTGAGAAGAGATAAAGAAGGTCGCTACATACTAATTAAAGGATCTCTCCTTCAGGAGGATATTACAATTCTAAATATCTATTCACCAAACAATGGAGCACCCAAATTTATCAAAGAAACACTACTTTCCCTCAAATCCCATATAGATCCAAAGACATTAATTGTTGGGGATTTTAACACACCACTCTCCCCACTAGATAGATCAACTCGGCAAAAACTCAACAGAGAAACCGCAGATCTAAACAGCTGCATAGATCAACTAGACTTAACAGACATTTACCGAACATTTCACCCAGCAGCATCAGAATACACGTTCTTCTCAGCAGCACATGGAACGTTTTCTAAAATAGATCACATTTTAGGCCACAAAGCAAACTTGTCTAAATTCAGAAACATTGAAGTTATACCTTGCATTCTCTCTGACCACAAGGGAATAAAATTAGAACTCAACACCAAAAGCCACCAAAGAAAATCCGGTATCACATGGAGGCTGAACAACACACTGCTGAATCATGAGTGGGTCATGGAAGATATTAGAAAGGAAATTCAAATGTTCATGCTATTCAACAAAAATGAACACACAAATTACCAGCTCCTCTGGGACACAGCAAAGGCAGTACTCAGAGGCAAGTTTATAGCTCTGAGCTCCTACATCAACAAATTGGAGAGATCGGAAACTAACAATTTAATGACACATCTAAACCTCCTTGAAAAAGAGCAGCAAGATAAACCCCAATCCAGTAGACGGAAAGAAATAATCAAAATTAAATCAGAATTAAATGAATTAGAATCCAAAAAAACTATAGAAAGAATCAACAAAACAAAGAGTTGGTTCTTCGAAAAACTTAACAAAATTGACAGACCCTTAGCAAACCTTATCAGAAAAAGGAGAGAACACACCCAAATTAATAAACTCAGAGATGAGAATGGAAACATCACCACGGAAACAACCAAGATTCAGAACATTATAAGGGAATACTTCTCAAAACTTTATGCTAATAATTTTGAGAACTTGACAGAAATGGACCTTTTCCTAGCAAATATTGACATGCCAAAACTAAACCAAGACGAGTTAAACCAGCTCAACAGGCCCATATCAAGCATTGAAATAGAAACAGCAATAAGAGACCTCCCAGCTAAGAAAAGTCCAGGACCAGATGGTTTTACAGAGGAATTTTACAAGGCCTTCAAATCAGAGCTCACACCAATACTCCTCCAACTCTTCAATGAAATTGAAAGAGAAAGCTCACTACCGAACACATTCTATGAAGCCATCATAACCCTCATCCCAAAACCAGGCAGGGACTCATCAAAGAAAGAGAACTATAGACCCATTTCTTTGATGAACATTGATGCAAAACTTCTCAACAAAATTTTGGCCAATCGACTTCAACAATTCATCCAAAAAATCATACACCATGATCAAACAGGATTCATTTCAGGGATGCAAAGCTGGTTCAATATACGCAAATCAATTAATATTATTCATCACATCAACAGGAGCAAGAATAAGAACCACATGGTTATCTCAATAGATGCAGAAAAAGCATTTGACAAGATCCAACACCCCTTTATGATGAAGGTTCTGGAAAAATTAGGAATCCATGGAACATTCCTCAATACAATAAAGGCTGTATATGACAAACCTACAGCCAACATTATACTCAATGGTGAAAAACTAAAGCCATTTCCTCTTAACTCAGGAACAAGACAAGGATGCCCACTCTCTCCACTTCTCTTCAATCTAGTATTAGAATGCCTAGCTACAGCAATAAGACAAGATGCAGACATAAAGGGGATCCAAATAGGGAAAGAAGAAATAAAACTCTCCCTCTTTGCAGATGACATGATCTTGTATTTAAAGAATCCCATAGACTCCACTCCCAAATTACTCAAGCTGATTCAAAACTTTGGCAAAGTAGCAGGTTATAAAATTAACCCCCAAAAATCAATGGCTTTTCTATATGCCAACAATGAGAAAAGTGTGGCTGAAATTAGGAAAGCAACTCCATTTGTAATAGCCCCACAAAAAATAAAATACCTAGGAATTAACTTAACCAAAGAAGTGAAGGACCTCTATGATGAAAACTTTAAAATCTTGAAAAAGGAAATCAACACAGAACTTAAGAAATGGCAAAACCTCCCATGCTCCTGGATTGGCAAGATTAACATCGTGAAAATGGTAATACTTCCCCAGGCTATCTACAAATTCAACGCGATACCTATCAAAATTCCACCCTCATTCTTCAAGGAAATAGAGGAGGCAATCCAAAAATTCATATGGAACAATAAAAGACCCCGAATAGCAAAAACGCTCCTCAACGGAAAGAACACTGCTGGAGGAATATCAATACCAAATTTCAAACTCTACTATAAAGCCATAGTAATCAAAACAGCTTGGTATTGGCATAAGAACAGACCTCAGGACCAATGGAATAGAATTGAAAACCCAGAAATGAACCTACAGACCTATAGCCATCTAATCTTCGATAAGGAAGCTAAAACAATAGAATGGAAGAAAGACAGCCTCTTCAGTAAATGGTGCTGGCAAAATTGGTTAACTACATGTAGAAAACTAAAGCTAGATCCTTATATATCACCCTGCACCAGAATCAACTCCAAATGGATCAAAGACCTTGAACTCAAAGCAGACACTCTGAAAACATTACAGGATGGAATAGGAGAAACCCTAGGTCTCCTTGGCTCAGGTCGAAATTTTCTGAATAGAGACCCGGAAGCACAACAAATCAAAGAAAGGTTGGACAAATGGGATTGCATAAGATTGCAGAGCTTCTGCAGGGCAAATGACATAGCTGGCAAGATCAATAGAAAGCCCACCGATTGGGAGAAGATCTTTACTAGCCATACAACGGACAAGGGTCTCATATCTAAAATATACTTGGAACTCAAAAAATTAAACCACCCAACAACAAATCCTCAAAGAAACAACTGCCCAATAAATAAGTGGGCGAAAGACTTAAAGAGAAGCTTCTCTGAAGAAGAAAGAAGGATGGCCAATAGACACATGAAGAAATGTTCAACATCCCTAGCCATAAAAGAAATGCAAATCAAAACAACATTGAGATATCACCTCACTCCAGTTAGAACAGCAAAAATCAAGAACTCTAACAACAACAGATGCTGGAGGGGATGTGGACAGAAAGGAACCTTACTTCATTGTTGGTGGGAATGTAAACTTGTTCAACCACTTTGGAAAGCAGTATGGAGGTTCCTCAAAAGACTTCACATAGATCTCCCCTATGATCCAGCAATCCCACTTTTGGGCATTTACCCAAATGTTTACAAACAAGACCACACTAAAGCTACCAGCACAACTATGTTTATTGCAGCATTATTTACCATAGCTAAGACATGGAACCAACCCAGATGCCCCTCAATAGATGAATGGATCAAGAAAATGTGGTATATATACACAATGGAATTCTATGCCTCCATCAGAAAGAATGACATTTCCCCATTTGTTAGGAAATGGAAAGGTTTGGAAAAAATTATATTAAGTGAAGTAAGCCAGGCCCAAAGAAGCATAGGTCCCATGGTTTCCCTTATTTGCAATATCTAGTATAGGTATGAGTCAAGCGGAAAAGGTCAGATAATGTGATGTTAGGAAAATGAACCCTTAAATATGTATTTTAATGTTTTCGTTTCTTTCATGCATGTGTTTCTAATGCATTTATAAGATTATTTCTTTGTTGCTTTGTATGTCCCTCCCCCACAGTGTAACCCCCGCTTTCACTATATTTGATGTCAGTATAACATGTGGAGGAGAGGTGGACAAACAAGTCGTTTAAGGATTCAGGTGGACCTGTTGCAACAATGAGAAGTACAAAATGTCATGTCAAAACCAGCTTTACAATGTCGGTGTGGGGGGGGGAGGGGGGTATAATTGGGTGGGGGGAGGGGGGTAAAATTGGGTGGGGGGAGGGGGGAGGCGGGGAAGGGAAGTGAAGGGTAAACAAAGGAGGAGGCTGCAATGCTTGGTAAGAAATGTATGCATTATCCTGCCCATGTAATTGTAGCCCCTCTGTACAGTATGTTCTCAAATAAAATAAAATACAATTAAAAAAAAATGTCAGAAACAGAAAGGAATTAGAAATTCTTCATTCCAACCCCACCTGTTTTGTATATAAGGAAACTGAAGTCTACAGAGCTCACCTAGGGTTTTAGGGGTTAGAGAGCAAGTAGCAACATATCCCAGATAAGAATAGTAATCCTGTCTATTATTTTCCACAGGAAAAATATCAACACACAGGTAGTTCCAGAGATGGTTTCAACTGTAATATATTTTATATTCCATGAAGAATCTAGAAATGCATGCATCTCGTTCACCACAAAATAAAATGAGGAAGAAAACAGTATCGCTGACTGAATAATCAAAGATAACACCAATTGGATGTCTACAAACCAATACTCAGATGCTCGCAGGAAGGCATGTGCACTGGATCAGTGTTAAGCATTAGGAATTGATACATTCCAACATGGCACCCACTAGCTGTTTTGTTTTTCTTAAATCCACATCCTTTGTTTACAATGGGAACTCATAGTACTCACTGGCTTTAGGGTTTCCTGAGGATTACCCGAAACACCTCCCATAAAGCAGTTACAACACGCTAGGCTCTTTTCACCAAGCTTCAGCAAAGTGGATTTTCCTGGTGCATTCACATGCAAACTGTGAATGCAAACTTCCTTCTCACACATGGGCATTTAGCAAAAGGATGAAGTTCGCAAGTGAAGAAGCCAGAGATGAGTCAGAGAGACACAAGCAGAATGACATGAACACAACCTCACTACCAACCATTAGGAACCGTTTTATACACCATCTCTGTGGAGAAGTACAATGAGGAGGCTATACTCTGTTAGGGCAAAGCAGCTATCTTTACAAATGTCTTCTCCTTGACGTGTGTGAGGAGAGATGTCACAGTTGGCAGACAAGCCGGAAGGGAAAGAGCCTCTCCAAATAGGAAGACAAGCAGGTTAAGTGGACAGTGGCACCAAGTCAGTTCTGGTGTGATATAAATAGTGCTGAGTTCTGTATTGCAAGCACAGACCTTGGCTTGAACCCATCCAGTCCTGGAGAAAGACTTTCCAGGAACAGGACGTGGCAGAGAGTCCTGCTTCTGATGATGAATGACCAAGCCAGACACAAACACACTAGCCGACAAGAGGCCAGCTGCCTCTAAATCATTTTAAAAAAGAGACAGCTTGCCTCATGATAGGTCTGTAGAGCGAAACTTGCCTTTGCTCTCTCGTAGATAAGAGCTGAGTTTGCCCAGCCCAAACCTGACTCTCCTATCAAAAATAGGTGATCTGCTGAAACATGGTTCATTCAAGATTTTATTGTGATGAACTATGAATTCATTATGAAATATGCACACACATATGGCTAGCACAGGCTCTACCCAGTTTTGACAAGAAGTCTTCCACCTTCCTAAAATTTGAAATTCTTGAAGTCATAGGACAGTAGAGTCAGCATTTGAGATTGGTTATTTAGATAGACATTCTGGGATTTAGAAGCATTTCTGCTGAAGACTTTAAGCTCCTTCTACCATTCCCTTATTTTATTTTTCCAACTATAGAGTAGAAAGAATGTTCTTTCTACCGTATAATGTACATATATACCACACACATACATACACATATATATGTTGCTGGCCTGGATTGAATTCAGGGCTTCACACTCTTGCATTTACATTCAAGCCTACCACTTGAGCCACACTTTCACTTCTGGATTTTTTGCAGGTTGAGTTGGAGATAAGGATCTCTCAACTTGATCTGTTGGGTTGATTTCCAACCTGTGTCTTCACATCTCAGCTTGCTTAGTTAGGATAATAGGTATGAGCCACCAATACCCAGCTCTAATAATTTCTAATTTTTTATTATTTTCTAATAATATTTTAATAATTGTGATAATATAAACAACTTTGAACAGCATAAGTGAGTGATAATATTAAAAATAGGATTTTTTTCTAGTAAGACTTAAGATGAATATAATATTAGCCACTCATATATAACTGGTTACTGATAAGCAATTGTTATTCATGAAAATCAGAATTATTGGCCATGTTTGGAAACTCAGAGTGACCAAATTGTATCTAATGAAGCAGAAATTTGAGGTCAAGTTCTTAGTAGTTCAGTGAGAAAAATGTCAGAAGCTCTGAGACCATCTAGTTAAGCAACACCAAACTGGTTAAATTTTGTCCATTCATTTAAAGAGCATAAATCCATTCTGAAAATTAAAAAGAGGAAATAGCAAAATACAAGGCTATTGCAGTATTCAGAATTCCTTTTCCAATTCAGCTCTGAAACTTGACCACAAAACCTCTTCCTATTATTTTTTAGCCTCTTGTTAAGTATGGTTTGTGCTAGAGAAAGATGAATAATTTTCATCGTTTTCAACAGTGTCCATCAAAAGCTAACGATGCAGTCAAAATCTAGATCATCTCACGAGTATGGAGGATTAAAGTTGGATGTGGATAGAATCAGGAAAGAGCAGAGAACAGCGAAGGGAAGATGCCTTGAATATAATTCTAAGGCTCAACATTGCCACTCCACAGCTGAGCCAGCCCTTAGCTCATGTGGTCTTTTCTTTTGGTATGTCACTTTATCAAGCATTTAGAAATACCTAAGTTTATTAAAGAATATTTAATGTGGCAGACTGCTAGGCTAAGTAAAAGACAGGACTCTTTTACTGATTCTCTAATGGAATCACATTGTTTTTAGAATTTAGTTTTTTTCTCAGCCATGGCCTCTATATAGTACAGCTTCCCTTCCTTGAACTCCTACCATTCTTCCTTCTCTAAAAATCCCATCTTCTGAGCATTGCTTACATTGGAGGCCAAACCTAGATAAGCCTGGGGATAGGGCACTATATTCTAGCCATAATAAGAAACACATAACTCCTATGATTTCCTATTGTTAGAGTGACAGGAAAGGAGAAGGTAACAGTGAAAACAAGATGATTTCAGTCTCCTCTGAGAGATGCAGGGTGAAACAATGGGAAAGGAAGCAATCAGAGCGCAGGACTTTAACTCATTAGGGAGGTAACATGCTTCAGTGAATCCAACACTATATACAGTGCCAGTACCTGCTTTGTGTCCAGTTCTTCTAAGTCACAAGAGTAGGGTGGTGATCGTTCATACCTATAATCTTAGCTACTCAGGAGACTGAGATCTGAGCATTGAAGTCATTAAAGCCAATTTGAAGAAAAGGTTTGAAGACAAATCCAAGAGACACTTAATTTCTAAATAATCAACCAAAAATCAGAAGTAGAGACATAGCTCAAGAGCAAGAGCACCAGCCATGAAGAGGGAAGAAAAAGTTGTATTAGAGAATAAGGCCCTGAGTTCAAGCCCTCGTAAGAAAAACACATGACACCTCTGCCTTTCCAAAAAGTACTCAAAATCACAGGCAGTAACTGAAATCATGTGGGAAAATGTTCTCTACACTGCATATTTGCTAACATTAAAACAAAAACGTATCTCCCTCTTTTCTTTTATGGCCTATAGTCCCCTATACTGGCTTCCAATTTTCTTTTTGTGAGCGGCTAAAGGTCTAAATATCATAGCCAATTCAAAAGTAAATCAAGGAAATGGAGGTGTGATTCAAGTGAGAGTACTGGCCTTAAGCAAAAATAGCTAACAGAGGTCTTGAATTTAAGCAGTCAGTACCAGCACACATGCACACACACACACACACACACACACACACACACACCAAGATTGGCAGTGATTAAAAGCACCTCCAGTCCTTTATTTGCTTGTGAACTACCACACTATCCCTAGCGATAAAGCATGAATCCATTGTACAACAGGGAAACTGAAAACTAAAGCTGTTTTGGGTGATTAGCAAATGGTCCAGAAGAGGTTAGGATGATAAGGAGGAATTATCTCCTGACAACTGCAGATAATTAATGATAGCAATTGACTCAATATAGGAAGAGAAAATACAAAAGTCGGTGCTCTCTATACTGTTCTTACTAGTTGCAAAGGATTTAGCCGGTGTACTAGTCACACTGATAACCTTAGTATTCAAGGTATCATAGGATGATTTGGATTCTTTCTCCCCACTAACTACAAAAAACATGAATTGTGTGAGTCGGGTTTTCCATCAAGAATGTAAAAGTACTACTGATAATGTGGATGAAAGCTTTGTTTTAGGGAAGAAGATCTTATACAACTGGAGAGAGAAGGAAATGGGGCCTCAAAAGAGGTCAAGAATGACAGTCATGCTGAATACTGGGTCACTGAAGCAGGCAAACTGCCAGATTTCACAAAGAATCTAGAGAGACAGCCAAGTCTGGCTGCCAGAGTAGGCTTGTGAGAGAGAGGCATTTTCCTCTGAATATGGTGATGGGCCTTGCATCCTGAATGGTCAGCAGTGCCAGCACTTGGGACAAAAAGCCAAGTATGAAGGAGGGGACCAAGGGCAAGTTTATCTGAGCTTTTCTCCTCCCAGACTCCCTTCCTCCTCTACCTCCTCCCTTCAAACACACTTCCATACCATTTTCACATACTGTAGTCATTTCTACTTAGTAAATCTCACACAGATGCTCCTTGGGTCACTTCTAACCCAGAACAACACAGAGAAGCACAGAGAATCCAGGAAAAGAAATTCTAGTCAGGCCAAGACTATCACTCTATTGGTGCTATTATTTCCTAGTGCAGACTTCTCCTGATTTTTAGTTTCCCACTGAAAATAAACAACCGTGTAAATTGTGATGAATCAATTGACTATAGATTGGTTAAGTGGTTACCCCATCAGGTTTGAGACACGTTTCAAGTTGTCTCAATACATGAAGAGTTTGTTTGTAGTAGCTGAGTATTTCTGTGAATTAACTGATTGATCATATTGACAGATGGACTGAAAAATCAATGACCTTTGAAAGCCTGGGCATGTGGCCATAGCATAGCCTTAGACTAGTGATAGTTAACAACAGTTCTAGAGTTTTGAAGCATTATCCATGTGTGATTACATGCTATCAACTGATATTTTCAAAATACAGAAATCCCTGACCTATCGCAGGAGTTACTTTCCATAGATCCCCGTGATAGGTGAAAATCCACAAAGTGGCAGCATTATATTTATTCTATTATTTACATATATTTTAACTCTTTTTTTTGGGGGGGGGGTCCAGTCGTGGGGCCTGAACTCTGGGCCTGGGCGCTGTCCCTCAGCTCTTCAGCTCAAGGCTAGCGCTCTACCACTTGAGCCACAGCGCCACTTCTGGCTTTTTTCTTTTTGCTTATGTGGTGCTGAGGAATCGAACCCAGGGCCTTGAGCATGCAAGGCAAGCGCTCTACCACTGAGCCACCTTCCCAGCCCCAAATTTTATTTTAACTCTTTATAAACCCTTCCCACTCTCCTATAAACAATATAAATGCCTATAAACAGAAAAATGTTATAGTATAGTGAAAACTCTGCCATACAGAATTAGATATAATTTTTTTAAAAAACCTTTGATACTGTAAACTTGCAATTAGTGAACTGAGATATAATGAGGGACAACTGTAACCATCAGAAATTGCTTGATGAACTAAATGGATCATAGAAGTTCATTTATATGGGACTGGGAAGGTGGTTCAGTGGTAGAGCACTTGCCTTACATGCATGAGGCCCTGGGTTCGATTCCTCAGTACCACATAAGCAAAAAGAAAAAAGCCAGAAGTGGTGCTGTGGCTCAAGTGGTAGAGTGCTAGCCTTGAGCTGAAGAGCTGAGGAAAAGCGCCCAGACCCAGAGTTCAAGCCCCATGACCGGACCCCCCAAAAAAAAGAAAAGAAAAAAAAGAAGTTCATTTATAGCCACCCAAAGTAAAAGCATAACAGAATAGTAAGATTCACAATCAATAAGTCCCGTAGGGTCTCTTTAGCAAAAAGAAACCCCATTGTTACCATTTGTTGTTGTGTTTGCTTTTGTCTTTTATCAGGGCTATTAAAGTTATTGTAATGTTGTGTCCTGATCTACATTTTCAAATCATGGAGAATCAGAACTGGGAATGGCTGCTGTGTTCTCCTGGGACAAAGGTTATACATTTGTTTATCTTCAAGGGATAATCAAGAAAAAAAGAAGCTTATAGCCATATAGATAGTTATCTTTAGCTATCTATCTATATGTCTAGGGATATCTATATATAGAGATTTCTCTAGATATATTTTCATATATCTATCTATATATAGATATCTCTATATATATGAAATAATTCATTTTAAATGGTTTGATTTTAGTTCTTTTTTCTTTTCCTTCCCTACCTCCTCATTTAATATGATTTTGATGTTGTGGAAATATTTTTTTAAAAAATGGGCAGGTGCCCAAAGGAAAATATCAAACTAATTGGTAACAAGAATACTTAGCAGTTGGGTAGAAAGTATGTTTGGTGGACCTTGTTTTCTAGACCAATCTGTGTTAGTCCTTCTACCCTTTAGCTAGAGAAATACATTCTTAAATATATAGCATGATTAAAAACAACATGGTCATATAGTTTGTCCCAGAATAACAAATCACTTGACCAACCGTGAACTTTTATTCATGAGAGGTAGAGAGTCTGGTTAACAAAACAAATTGCTGGCAAGCCAGGAATGTAGATATCAAATTAGGACCTTGGCCTCAGAGTTAGTTTCGCAAGCTATATAAAGAGATTGTGGTGGAAAGACAATTGGCAATTACTAAGAGAGGCTGAACCATGCAACAGAATCTAGTAATTTGCTCCCAGGAAGCACTCTTTCGTTAATTACTGGGGACTCTGAATATAATTCCTATGAGGAGCTTTGGTGTTTTACCTCTTTCTCACTTCCAACTACACAATGGAGGCCCAGGAAAGATCCAACCACAAAGGATGTGTTATTTGATTATAAGTGCTTTCTGAAATTCCTATGTATGCAAATACAGGTAAAAGACACAAACAAAAACAAACAAAGCTCTCAGCCCTTACTGATACAAAAAGTCCTCATTGTTTCCTGGCTCACCGTGCAGAACTGATTATAGAGCTAATCAGAACATTTGAGGAGGGTTTTGTTCTTTACTAAAATGTTGTTTTTAGTTCTGTACATAGTAAATCTGTTCTATTGTGAGCTCCTGGCAAAGTGAGGAGGAAACACCTGTTGTCATCTGCAAGCTTTAGAAAAGGAAGGTTTGGTGTTTAATTACATGTGAGAAAGAGCCTCTTTCTTCATCTGTTTTTCTTGTAACCTAATAGGTACATTTTTTGATTGAGATATTTTTCAGAGACAAACATATTTCTAATCCCAAGATTTTGTGGGGCATAAAAATTAAAATCTAAAAGTTAAAAGAGTAAAAGAGAACAAACAGCAGCATCTAGTGCAATATAGCAGATAATATATACATAGGTGAATGATGTACATGCATACATGCATACATACACATGTGCTCCAGGGGTCACCCTGGTCTTAGTTCCTACTTCATTGCCTGGTTTTCTGCACCCAAAAAAAATTCTACTAAAAATGTGGCTAAATATAAAAAGTGTTTAGAAAATAAAGAGTGGGTTAGCCAAGAAGTACGCTTGTGGAATTGTAGAGTATATATAAATGTGTATATGTATATGTAATTGCATACATAATATAAAATTTGATAACAATTTTTACTAATACTATGCATAAATGGAATACCAATAAAATAATATAATACATCACCCTATTTTATATGCCAGAAGTTAATTAATTCTCAGAGAAAGCTTTGCTGAGTTTTAAGACATTATAAGGTTGGCCAATGTTTGGTTACAACTCAACCATGGCATGACAATTAGAATAACCCCCCAATCCAATAACTCTGTCCTCTATAATTTTATTTATTTCTGATCTGTGACATCACTTTAAACTATTTCTCAGCCTCAAAATTATATTGATAGAATGAAAATGCTCATCATCAACTCTAAAAGAAGTGCTAATTTGTAGCTTCAGCTAATTTCTTATGATGTGAAAATAACCCATGGTTGATTTAAAACAAACTACATGATGTGAGGATTTGGGAAGAGATAGAAAATAGTTCACCTTCATGTCATCCTTTCAGCATACAAATGTAAACAAATAGGAATATCCTCAAGATCATAAATGATAGTAAAAGATACTAGAACAATTTAGAGGCAAAATTTAAAACATGCATTGTTTTTCATTATATATTATGTATAATATATAATAACATAATATTACATATGTTATATTTTATGCATATATGTATGAGGCTTGAATTCGTGGCCCCTACTCTCATTTGGCTTTGTAGTTCCCAGGTGGTGCTCCACCACTTGAGACATCATTTATTATAGCCTGGTTTTGGCAAATTGGGGAGTCTTGTGGAATTTTCTTCCCTTAAGTACTTTTGGACTACAATCCTTGTATCTGAGCCATTTGAGTAGCTATCAGTAGAGATGTGAGCCATTGGAACCTGGCTTAAGTTTATATATTTTAATGTTAATAATAGCTCTGTTTATGAGCTTGCTTATAAAAATAGTATTATACTCTTAGCAGAAGCTGGCCTCTACAAATAACTGATCTCCAAATTTTTAATTATTAACATAAATTTAATCCTATTATAAACTCAACAATGTTTATCCATATATTTTCATAATTTTGTATGGTCTCGTATAGTCTTTTCCTATAGTCTTTGAAATGCCAGGCATCATCTCTGAATCTGTTTCCTTAGCTACAGAAAAGAGATAATCACCCCTTTTCTACCAACTATCAACTCAGAAAATGACAACAACACAACACTTCACATAAAATGTTTTATAAACTACAACACACTAGAATGTAATCAAATGTTAAGGGCTAGTTTCTATTTTCCATTTAGGAATGAACATTCTGTGATAACAAATTTATTTTCTATGGCAGTAAATACAATATGTTTCTGAGAATAATTATGAATTTGACAAACATGATTTGACTGCAAGCAAAGACCATGGAGATGACAACATTCTTCTTCCATAATCAGAGCTTAAGGAAAAGGAGAAACTGTTGCATGAAGGATTGTTCAGTGTGAGTATAGCATTTGTATTTGTTTGTGAGTAGTTTTATTCGACTTGATTATGACATAGAGCTGAAGGACAATAATACTGGGGGTAAAGAATGAAAACATACCAGACACTTTACCAGTGGTACAGTCAGATATGAATGAAGAATTCAGGAAGGAGTATAAGAAAGGTGTGGCCCTTGACACAGGTTGAACTGAATTAATCAGAGAACTTCCAATATTTGTCGAAGAAAATTGAATTTGAATGCTTGATTAGACAGTATGAATTTCAGAGGAAATAGGATCTCTGAAGGTCTTGATGTAGAGTAATGACAAAATCAGTTGTGCTTGATGAAGACTTGTCCACAGATGAGAGTCAACAAACTATATAGAAGATGGCTACGAATGGAAGGGGCAGGGGTAGAAGGGACTCTTAGGGAGCTACTGTAAAGGCTTTGAGGAGAAATAATAGGAAATTAACTGATTACACTGAAATTACAAAGGAGTGACTACCTCTAAAGATAAAATACAAACCAAAGGTTTTCAAGAGTTAGATTACTTGTGACACAATACCAAAGATATTGATAACATATTTCCAACAATTTACCATTATAATATATTAATGAATTAATTATTAATTAGTATAACAAGTAATAGTATGTTAATTGATAACCTATCATAATGTATTAAAGTAATATACATGTTATATTTTTATGTTATATATATAAGTTTAAACACTGTTATTGATAGGTGCGATATATTATGTATTTATCACTTTTCTTTTGCCTCACTGGCTGTCTTCCTGCCTTTATTGAGATAATGAAGGCCCTTCTCTAATGTTCCTGCCGCTATGATACTCTACCCAAACATGTGGGCCATACCACCGTTGATTAAAACATCTGAATCAATGAGCCATCCTAAACTCTTCCTCCCTTAAATTGTTTCTGACAGATATTTTGTTATACTGACAACAACAAAAGAAGTCTAACACTATGCCTACAAGGAGATCCAAATACTATCTAGCAAAATTGCTCACAACATTCTGGAATTTTAGACTGCTTGTACATAGGGATAAGGGGATTCATTGGAGAGATTAATCATTTGCACATTTATTTAAAAATATTTGCTGAATGTTTGCTAGGTATCAGGTACTGTGGGATGGGCATGTAGGATGCAACCACATGAGTAGTACTGTTTGTATTTACCTAGTGTTTATATTATTCTATGTGTAAGCAATGTAAACCAACATACACATAGATTAGTTTCAGATAATGACAAGTTCATTGACTATTGCAACAACAATAGTAACAAAAGGTGACTGCATCCAATATAGCCAGACAAATGCTGACTGCCTACCTAAGATCCTAAGGAAGGTAGCCAAATAGGAGAGACTGATCTGAGAGAGTGTTATAGAAAAAGACAGTGATAGGAAGATTTGAAGAGTTTGCAGAAAATGCAATAAGAAGTGCAAAGACACTGAACAGGGAACAGTTTTGACCTTTCTGGGAGCATAAAAAATAAAGGATTAGCAAGGCTTTGGTATGTCATACCTATAATTCTAATTACTCAGGAAACTGAGGCCTGTGGACCATCACTCAAGAAAAGTCTGCAAACAAAAGGTCCCAAAGGGAGGGTATAGCTCAAGTGACAGAGCACTATCTTTGAGCAAAAAAATGCTAAGAAAGAGCAAGAGGCTCGGAGTTTAAGCCCCAGTACTTGCAAACACACACACACACACACACACACACACACACACACACACACACACACACACACACACATCATAGCTCTAATGTAATGCATAAAGAAGAGCTTAGTATGTTCTGAGTTGGAAAATTGGGAAGGAATACAAATTGTTTAATGTTTTTTTTTTTCTGTTGGCCATGTTAAGGAGTTTGATTTTCAGTAAGGGAAGAAAAAATTCTATCAATTCCTCATGTTATTGTCAAGTTGTGGCTATTTATGAATTCCATTCAAATAAAAAGAGTAACTGATGTTTCACCTCTATAGAAAATCTGACCCTGTCTTTCAAACACTTCCTCTTGAAAACACTATTTATCACATTCCCTTCCACCAGGGCCAGCATTTCCCATAGTTACCCAGTCTGCATACCAATCATTTCTTTTCAGTGCTGACAAAACAGAACTTTCATATTTTTTTATTATTTTTTTAACTTTTTAACTACCTTGTTATCAGGCCTAAGAAACAATTCCATTTAGGGTTTAAGAATCAATTATTTGAGAAGGAGTTTGGATAATCACATAACCATCACTGTCAGTGGACATTGCATAAAAATGGTATTTTCAGCATTTCTAAATTGGGCCATCTCTATTAGAAATTGCAAAGATGTCACCTGGTTTAAAAGTATAGCTAGGTGTTCCATTCCTAAAGGTGCTATTATGCTAACGATAAATCTGAACAAGACTGCAGGCAGAGTGTGGGTTGTGATCTATTCAAGTATTCATCACCCCTTGACCCAGAAAAATACCCTTTTTGTGCTTCTGGAATCTTTGAGCAGAACAGGTTTATTACATCTGCCAATTTCCATGGATTTGCTAAGAGATACATGACGGTCTTTGAAGAAATCATAGCCATAGTGTATATTTCCATTCCTAAGACTTCTCTAAGGTAGTGCATTTACTCTGGTTCAATTCAGTAAAAGTGTTTGAGGCAGAGTCAGATTCAAGCATTCATACATATTTCTTGATGAGCCCTTCTTATAGTACCTTTTCTGAGTATTTAGCAAGGGGTACATCTTCTCCCTTATTCCTTCAGTCTATCTCATTTATAAAATGGCAAACTATAGGAAAATGTTGTTATCAGCCCTAGATAATTTAAATGAATTATTAAAATCAATTACTTTGGGAGAGACATTTTGAGAATAATATAAACACATCTGCCAGTAGATGTTACATGATAATGGTGGCAGAAAGATTTCAATACTCAGTTTATTCCTCAAGAGTAATTAAAACAATAGGAGAAACCAGTTAATTAAGCCCTGATGACATAATGCAATAGTTAGACTGTTTAAAAAAGGCTTTTAATTCTATTCTGCAAATAAGTGTCACTAATTCTATGACTACATCCATGAATTATTCAGTCCATCTGACAAAACTAAGCTTCATACTGAAGAGCCAATTCTTCTTTAATTTTTCACTTAAATAGGTGTTCTGGTGGGGCTGGGAAGGTGGCTCAGTGGTAGAGCGCTTGCCTTGCATGCCTGATGCCCTGGGTTCGATTCCCCAGCACCACAAAAGAAAAAAGAAAAAAGCAGGAAGTGGCGCTGTGGCTCAAGTGGTAGAGCGCTAGCCTTGAGCTGAAGAGCTGAGGGACAGCGCTCAGGCCCAGAGTTCAGGCCCCACGACCGGACCCCCTCCCCCCAAAAAAGGTGTTCTGATCATAATTGTAAAAGAAAGACATATATGTACACATGTATATTTATGTATATGTATGCTCAATCAATAACAAATCAATAGAAATGATGCACAAATGAACTACTTGCATCTATGAGCCAAGAGAATTACACTAAAGGTACCATTTACAAATCCTTTCATTATAGTAGCAAAAGTAAAATAGGAATTGTTAAGATATGATGTATACTGAATAGTAGGAAAACCATATTCCTTCATTTTTTACAACTAATAATAATTACTGTCAGTTGTTTTGCTTGATTTCATAGTCAGCCATTCACTATTCTGTGCACTGTTATGAAAAACTACAGTTTCTATGACCCACTGAATAAATTATAACACACTTAGCTGATTGTCATTTTTATTCTAGGCATAGTCTCAAACTTTTACTCTATTAACAATATTATTTAACTTTTTGGTCCTAGGTCTTGAACACAGGGTTTGGGCACTGTTCCTGAGCTCTTTTTGCTCAAGGCTAGCACTCTACCACTTTGAGCCACAGCACCACTTCTAGTTTTCTGGTGGTTAATAGGAGAACAGAGTCTCATGGACTTTTCTGCTTCAGGCTGGCTTTGAACAGTGATCCTCAGATCTTAGCCTTCTGCATACCTAGGATGACAGGTGTGAGCCACCAACACCTGGCTTATTTAGAATATTTTTTAAAGCCAATTTGTAAGATTTGAACTGGAATTTCAAAAGCTGCCTAAAATTTCTAAAATTTTACCTAATACCATAATGTGCTAGTGAGTTTTCTTACCATAACAAACACTTGAGATAATCAAAAAAGAAAATGCATCCTTGGCCCTCAGTTGTTGTTGTTTTTTTGTGTTTTTGTTTTTTATTTTGTTTTGTTTTATGTTTGTTGGTGGTGGGGCTAGAACTCTGGGCCTGGGTGCTTTTCAGATCCAGGTTAGTGCTCTACCACTTGAGCCACAGAGCCATTTCCAGTTTTCTGGTGATTTGTTGGAGAAAAGAGTCTAATGGACTTTGCTGCCTGGGCTGGCTCTGAACTGTGATCCTCAGATCTCAGCCTCCTGAGTAGCTAGGATTATAGGCGTGAGCCAGCAGTGCCAGTTTGGCTGACAGTGTTAGAGGCTCCTGTCTTGATCAGTTAGCACTGTTGCTTTCAAGGCTGTGGTGAAAGGAATATAATGGTGGAAGAACTTTTCACCTTATGGCCAGGAAGATAAAAAGCAAAACGTTTTGAAATCCCACCATCATTTTCTAGTTCATTGACCTGAAGACCTCATAGAGGTTCTACAACTCCCAGAACCTGGCTGGGGAATAAACTTCTATCACATTGATGATTGGTAGATACTTAAGACCCAAAGTTTAACATAGAGTAAGATGTAAAGACATTAAAAAATGGCATATCTGAGCCACTTTTTTTCATTATTGGAAAATGTACGACTAACCATATTTGAAAAGTTCAGATTTCTTTAACATGGGACATTATAGTATCAACTAATTTATCAGCTTCTGATTTATAGCCATCCAGTTTTATTCCAGTTGTATTGTTTGGCATTAATCTGAAGAAGAGAGGAGGTCGAAGTGAGTGAAAGAAGAAAGTATTTCCTTGTGAAAATTACGTGTACATTGTCTACAAGGAAGAAAATTGGCTTACATTTGAACATTGTTCTCCATTTACTGTGACTTCCTAAATATGCCCTATATTTCAAAAACATACTTCCTAGTGAAAACAAGAATGAAAAAGTACATGATTGTGACAGATTTCCTAACCTTTCAAAATGAATAAAAAGAAACTTTGGAAAACCAAGGTGTTACAAATATATGCAGAAATGAAGCACTATCATTATACAGTCTGATTTTCTAAACTAACATGGTACCTACAAATGGATGAGACAACATGAAATCTCTTATAAAACAAACAGATTTAAAGCAGTGTTCTCTTGTGTAAAACATTATCAGCATCTTTACCCTTGGGGAAATGTTTAGCTTACATTATCTTATTTAAATAACTCCAGCTTAAACAAAACAGATACAATCTGTTCTTTCACAATGAAATTGTGCACCAAGGACATACAATTATTTTTCCCTTTAGGATTAACCAAAAGGACATGTTGAATCATATCCAATTTGGATAAATAAACGTTAATAGGAGAGTTGGAATATTTCTATGATTTGATATGTGTTCTGAGAATAGTAATGTATTATAATGTAACACAAAAGTTCTTTTAGAGACCTATGCTAATTTAATATATACATTTAAAGGGCAAAATGTTAATGCTGAATTTTGACGGGAAGCTGGAACTTAAGGAGAGAGATGGAATTCTTATTCACACACACATAATTTGGGGTTATGTTGATGAGTCTGCTGTCTTTTTGTAATCAATTACCAAGAAAAGGAACACATTATGATTTAATTTGGAATCTTTGCTGCAGAGTAAAAAGTGACATTAATGAAAACAACATGATCGCTTTGAATAAACATGACAAGTACTTTTAGCTGTTAGATTCACCAAGGGAAAAATACCATTGCATGTTTTTTGATGTTTCTACTTGCTTTCTGGCTATTTCAGCATTCTTGTATCTTTCCATACTGTGGAATTGTTATGAAATATATGTCTTTTACAATTACGGTATTTTAGCCTTATAAATTATGATGTTTGTTCCTGTTTGTCTCCTAACACAGACTGCTGTGTTATGAATATATGAGTCATCAATCATGTTGCTCATCAAGCAGTCAGGACAAAGCTTCATGATAATGGTAGTAGGGCTTCTCTGACAATCAGATGACCTAATCGACATTCATTCGCAAGGTCATTGCCAATGTAACAGCTTAGGCAGGTAAACTTGACAACTAAGAATAGTGTGATCTTTACATACCCAGGTGGAATATTTACAAACCCACACAAAAAAATACAGTCACATTTCTTCCATTTTCTATCCACATAGCTCTTTACAGTGCTATTCTCTCAAAAGAGAGTATTCTCACAACTCTTAAGTGTATAGATGCGTCCTGTGACTAGTAGTGGTCAAAAGAATGCCACGGAAAGGACAGAGTTCCCAGCATTTCCCATACAAGGCATTCTTCAATTCACTTTTAGAAGCCTGAACAACCATCCAGTCCAACATCTAAGACTCCAGAGGATGAAGGACAATTTAGACCAAGGTCTAGGAAGCCTCTTTGTCCCTACAGGGAATGTTATAGGGCCCAGATGTTTTGCCTCAGATGAATTAAGGTGATCTGAGAGATAGAAAAGCATAGAACAGTGGGACCCATTCTACCATTTTCACCCATAGAACTATCACCTAAAATAGACATTTTTTTCTTAAATAAATCCACTCTGATGTGTTTTGTTACTTATTGAAAAAGAAAGGAAAAAAAAACTTCTAAGGTTATTTTAACTTTTGAATGAATACTCCATATCACTTTTTACTTGTATTTCACTGCAGCATTTTTCCATAATAATGCTTTTATGCATAATGAATTACAAATTGGAGAAAAATGTTTCATTGTTTTATAAAGCCTTCACTATAATGCAATTGAAAAATAATCCTTCTTTGTTAATTGAAGATAATTTAATCTTTTTTTATTATGAAATGTCACACTTGACAAGAAGTAAGTTATTTTTTGCTGGTTATTTTTAAAGAGTATTTGTATGTTTCTAAGGATAAAACTCCCTGTATTTGCATAAAGGTTATCTTCAAAACTTTTATCATTTAGTCATTCAAGCAACATGCACATTGTGCATTTTGAAAGTTGTTTCACCTTGAGGAAGAAATACAATGCCAATATATTTATCAATCTAAACTCATAATAGAACAGTTTACCTGCACAAGGGTTTATGAGTGGCAGCAGGGTAACCAGTTTCCATAGCAACCTCATCTCCACGTTCTGAGGTCAAAATTTTCTCCCATAAAATCAGTAAGGAATAAAAGTTTATCTTCTAGTCAGAAACGCAAGAGTCTGAAAGAAACAAAATGATCTAATATGAGTATCTTAATATGCATACTGACTGATAGTTTTGATTTAGTTTAACATTAAAATAGTATTATCCAAAATAAAGCAACCCAAGTGATTATTTTCATATATACATCTGTTTGGGGATGTTTCAACAAGTTCTGTTGATGTTTCATATATTTTGATATTTCTATTTTTTTTTTCATTTTTTTGCTAGTCCTGGGTCCTGAACTCAGGGCGTGGGTACTGCCCCTGAGCTTCTGTTGCTCAAAGCTAGCACTCTACCACTTGAGTCTGTTTATGGGTACTGAGGAACTGAACCCAGGGCTTCATGCATGCTAGGCAAATACTCTACCCCAAACCATATTCCCAGCCTGCTATAGTTTCTAAGGAATTAAAATATATTTTCTTTGAATATATTCCATATATTTTTCATTAAATTTAACTGTATTCTTTAAAATGTTAAATGTGATTAAAAGTACCATATTAATTAACTTTCACAATTCTTTTGATGGCTTAAATTTTTTACTTTTAATCCTTATGTTCTGTCATATAGATAGATAGCTAGACAACTGATAGATGGTAGATAGATGATAGATAGATGATAGATAGATAGATAGATAGATAGATAGATAGATAGATAGATAGATAGATAGATAGATAGAGTGGTTTTGATAGAGTGATTTTATAAATTTCACAATTTTTCTCAGAGTTTTTAATAAATATTGTTGAAAATATATTTATGAAACATATTTTTAATGTAATTAAACTAGGTCTAAGACTAATATTGTGCTATGAAATTTCTGCAAGAAATCAATTTCTGGCACTGTTATCTCTTAGGTAGGAAACAAGCTTTCCTAAGGGGTTACAACATAATTGTCTCTAAATTATTTTGACATTTAAGCTCTTCAGTGATAAATGAAATCAAGATAAAGTGTTAGTTTGGCCTTTACTTCAAAAAGGAAATGTAATAAGAAGTTCATAAAAACTGTCAAACTCATAAAAATTTAGGGGAAATAAAAGCAAAGAATAAAATCCTGTAAGTTTATATTTGGTAATAAGGTTATATAGAAAATGAAAATACTCTTTAGAATCTTTTAGCACAGTAGAAATATAGTTATCTTACAACTTCAAATAATTTCAGGTAGTAGTTGGACTTTTAAGTGTAAAGCTAGTAATAATGAAGTTTTGGATCATTTCCTCATATATATTTAAGTTTTTCAAAATTTTCATTCCTTCCTCCAGTGATTTTAGCTGAGACCAAATAGGACAAAATTCAGTAGTTCAAAAATAAAACACAAAAAAGAGAAAGAGATTCTGTTGAGGAGGCTACTAGCAAGAGGACATTGGGCTAACAAAGGTGAAAGAAGATGAATATGGGCCATGTATTTTATCAACATATATGAAAAACAAACAACAAAACCAGTTGAAATTGTATCATGAAGCAGTGGGAGGAGGAAGAGGGAATGTGTACATTGTACACATGCATGGAAAAGCCACAAAGTAATCCTTTCTCACATAGCTAATGTATCCTAATTGAAAAATAAAATAAAACATGTAAGTAGTGCCCAGATTTTTAGCAAGGGTTAAAATCAGAGTAAAGCAATTACCATTAAGGCCAAGATACTACCTATCACAGGTACTTAGCAACTGCTTTTGCTGCAAGCAGAGATTTTCTACTGGGGCCTATAACTGCCCAGTGCAGGACAAAAACTTGTCATCTCTGTCTCCATGGGTATCTGTCCTCTGCTGTGAGCTTTTATATGCTGAGGTCACCTTGGATTTCACAAATGAGACACTGACAGAGAAACATCTTTACAAGAGTCCACACTAGGCCTATCTTAGGTAACAATAACTTTCTCTGATCTCACCAAAGACTCTGCCTGTCCATCTTGAGAACCACACCTTTGACCAGGATTGGTAAAAAATAACTCACGCTATTTGCCCCTGTCCCAGTTCTTCCTATATTGAAATCTAAAACTCATCTCTTTACCCCAAACATGACTCAAGTGATTATTTGTCCTGTTCCTCACGTGGCTGATGTTTTAGTGAATCATTCTGTGCCTTTCATCACTTGGTAATTAGCACATGGAAGGCCAGTGTTCATACCTAATAGCTTAGAATCTGTGGAGTTGGTCCTCTAGCCTAGAGTTTTAGTCACAATGTAATGTTAAATCAACAATGTCTTTCCACAATGCATTTTCACTAATATTCTTGTCTGTTGTTCACATTACAGCATCTGTACTCATTTTGCCAGTTATCACTTTCCAACAAATATTTATGCAGTTTTTCATTCATTCATTCATTTATTCATTTATATTCTAAGACATTAGATACTTAAGTGTTAGCAGTATATGTAGAATTCTTTATTGTAAGACAGATAAAAGAATGATACCTTTATGGAATTTTAGGTCAGTAAAACTATTCTCTTGATACCATAATACTAGCAATATAACATTATGTACTTGTTAAAATCCATAGAATTAAACAACACAGAGTGGTCTCTAATGCAAACTATGAAGCTTAGTTCATAACAATACATCAATATTGGTTCATCAGTTGTAATATACCTACCACTGTATTGTGAGAGCATAATAATAGAGGAGAATGGAAGGGAATATGCAAGAACACTATATTTGTTGCATAGATATTATAAGCTTAACACTGCTCTGAAAAAAATGAAGTTTGTAAATTTTTTAAATAGATTATTTTTTGTCAGTCATAGGGCCTGAACTCTGGGTCCAGACACTGTTCCTCGGCTCTTCAGCTCAAGGCTAGTGCTCTACCACTTGAGCCACAGCACCACTTCCAGCCTTTTCTGCTTATGTGGTGCTGAGGAATTGAACCCAGGGCCTCATGCATGCAAGGCAAGCACTCTATCACTGAGCCACCTTCCCAGCCCTAAATAGAAAATCCCCACTCACAAACAGGTAAATTATTCCATGTAGTAAGAGGAAGTAAGGTTATACTTTGAATAAAACCATGAGAGTTATAGAGTATGGTTCAAGAGTCATTTCTGAGTTGAAGTTTGAAATACAAGGAGCCCTTCATCAGAGGAAGCGTGTATGAGGGATACAGAAAATAGAGATGCAGGATTAAGAGAAGAATGCATGAGAGGTAAACAAAAGAGAAGAGTTGTGTGGAGGCCGAGAGGCAGAGTCTTCTAAGCTCTGAAAAAGGCCCAGCTTGGTTTTCCAAAGGACTAAAAAGATTGAAAAATATTGCACAAAAAGACATTCAAAAATATAGAAGCCTATAGGTCCTAAGTCTGGTTATTGTACTTTGGAATTATATTCAATGATTTTATGTAGGATAGTATCAAGATCTAGTTTATACATCTACCTACCATCCAAAAAAGGAAAGGATGAATGAATAGTAGAATTAAACAGATACATAAAAGATAGATAAATTTGTAATCTAAGGAAAGGGTGATATTTATGATTACAATAGTAGTTGGAAGATAAAGAAAATTAAATTTCTGGGTAGACATTTTATCTCAAAGTTTTTCCCCCATTCATTTACATTACAATCACCACCACCAAAACTGTCTTCCCCAAAGATTTGTCCCATGTAATCCAGCATTAAAAATCTCCAATCTTGTTCCATTCTACTAACATCCAAAGTCCTTAGGATGGTATTCAAGGTCATATATAAATTCAGATCCATCCTTTCCCAACCAGTTTGCTCATTAAACACACCTGCAGCAAGATTTCCTCCATACTCATTCACTCTGTAGGTGCCTCACACCTTACCTCTACAGAGATAATGGCAGATCTGCTTTTTGATTCGTGTAAAGTTCCTCTAAGGAGACATCACAGCTCCTAAAAATGGCATGATTGTAGCATCACCACAGGTGTCTGTTTCCTCTGGACAGTTTCCAATATCTGTTTAGACAACTGTCATGACATACTTATTATTAGTACTCTTCCCCACACACACACACACCAAAAAAACTTCTGGTTTATAAGATAAATTATATAGTCCATATTCATTATTTTTTCTTCTCACCCCACAATCTCAACCCCTTGTGATATAATCACAGTGATTTTCCCTTGAGAACACACTTGCCCACAACAATCTTTCCTCCTCCTCCTTACAGCTCCAAGGAAGCATTTGTGACTGGCTAAGAAAACAAGCAGTTCACTCACCTGGCTACCATCTGTGTAAAGAAAAGAGCCGCTGCTATAATGGAAAATAATGGCTTTGAAAGAAGGACCTCTGTGGATATTAATAGAACAAATGTATATTCAGTGATTAGCTTATGAATCAGTTGATAGAGATATGATTTCACAAGTGCCATTACCAGGCAATTTGAAGTTCTGGCTAAAAGCTCTGGATACCTCTTTTCTTGGGACAGCATATTAAACCCCTACTGTATCTACTTTCCTTAAGAGGACCTAGGAATCCTGTGTAATAATGTATGTACTACAAGATTCCTAATTGTTTAGCACTCAGAAAGAGCCTCTTCCTCCTTGGTCCCAGAAATGATTGAGCATACCTTGCTCCCAGGAAATCAGCAAAAGGAGCACAAGATCTCCTGGCCCTATTTGTCATGCGTTATACCTCCAACGGGTTGTCCTGGCTGTTTTGCTTTTCCTGAACAGTTTCCCATGAGCCTTTCTCTCATTTGGAGCTGTTGGATTGAGAGATCTGCCATCCCAGAAGCCTTATAATCATATCTGATTACAGACTTAGGACGTGATTCATCCTACTCAAGCCCTGGCCGTTCTAAGCACTGTGAGCCAGTAAACAACCTTGTGCATCATCTTGCTTGTGCTTTTGTCTCCTACCATCAAAGTAACCTGCCAAGTATCTTTATTCTTCATGCCAAATTCATATCAAATTTTTCTTAAGGACTCAAGAGAGCCACAGTGTTCCTCTTGGGACATGTGTATCATTGGCTCCATTCTTCTCCCTGTTTCATAGTTTACCTTGGAGACGAACTTTCGAGTAATACATAATCATCATTGGAACTCATAGTAAACAGGTGTTGGTTTTATACTGAATTTTCAAGTATTATAGATTAAAAGGCTGAGCAGGGAATCTAGAAATTTTGTGTCCACTATTATTGACTCACTCTTAATCAGCTGAGTAATCTTAGGTAGGTTATTTATACTCATGCTGCTGTCATTTCTTTTTCTCTTTTGAACACTGACCTAGAAATCACCTTTAAATTTCTTCTCTTCCTAACATTCCAAAGTTGTTTGACTTAATTCAATGTATAATTTCATAGCAAACGTTGCCCTTTACCATCTGATTGCTTATCAGCATACTGTAATAAGAGCAAAAAGCCCCAAAGATATTTTATTTAGAATTCCTCAGTAAAGCCAGCCTAAATAGCTAATATTTATGCATCTGTCACCAGTTGTAAAAGTTCCACTTGTAAAAGTTTCAACTGCCTAAGGAAGGAGAATATTCAATGAAAACAATCCAGCATTTACTCACAGCCAAACAGAGTAGGGATAGTCAGTGAACAAAATTTATGCTGGACAGTGATGCTCAAAACAGGGCTCCTAGATTCCTGGAACCTTGCAGATCACTTGAGGCAAATTGGCAGAATAAAGGAAGGTGACTTTGTAAGCCTGACTTAAGAGACTTTCTAGAATCTCTAAAGAGTTCCATAAATGTATCACTGGCTTTTAGGTGCTATGCATTTTTTAACTGCTATTTTAGACCAGATGAGTAGGTTTCTTACTTTCTAACCTAACTGCTAAGATTACCATCCTATATTAACTAGATAAGGCCTGGTTTTTGTAGATTCAAAGAGATCACTTTTCCTCTCATGGAATTTCTCAGTGCCAAAGAAACAAACTTTAAACAGCTAAGGCTAAGAATATATATATATATATATATATACATATATATATATATACATATATATAAATATATATATATATATGTATATACATATATATAAATCCATAATCCTTTTGTTATTAAAAATACCTTAAAATAAAAATATACACCTGAATTTGGTGGTAAAACCTGTCCCAAATCAATATGTGGTAGATTAGATAATTTTATCCAGTGTAAACAGAATATTAATTTTTTTCTGAAATAGGAATACTATCCAAGGGACTATTCCCCATTAGTCATATACACACATACATAGAACACATAATGTTATATGTGTATGTGCACAAGTTTACATTTATAGATATACATGCTTTTTTACTGCGTTGCATTTTAAAAGCTAAATGTTAAAGCAGAGATTGGCAATTTAATCTGCATTTTTATATATAAAACTTCACTGGAACTCAATTTGCCTATTTACAGTGTGTCTATAACTTCTTTTTTGACTGAAATCAGAATTAACTAGTTGTACCAGGGCACATATGGCTCACAGAGGAGAAAATATATACTTTATGGTTTTGGAGCTTCTGGAAATTTTTCACTTATACCTAACCTAATGCATTCTAATCTCTAAAATATATTTGACTGTGAAGACTTCAGTATAAGGGTTACAAAATTGCATTTCTCTAGCCCCATACATACATACTCAGCAAGAATATCATGTATTAAATAGAGAAGAATACAGGGGTCTTGTTTACTGGAGAAATTCGGCCTTTACATACTCTCCTCTAATCATGTATCCTGAACCTTCATCTAATTCAGAAACGCAGATAAGTCACTAATTGAGAAGTTATGACTGGAGCAGAGAGTTTATATCTAATGCACACTGTCCTTAACACAGACAATGCTAACAATATTTTTAATGTGATTTAGAATAATTTCTTTCTTGGAAATGAAAAACTACCACTCAATCTACCCCCATCTGTTTATGAATATGCATGCCAGTAATCTAAGACTGAATATGGAATCCAAACATGGGCTAGGCATAAGGTGGTAGGGGAATTCTGGGAAGTTGTTGCATGTTCAACTTGGGTATGGCCAGCAGGCATGGGAGATGTAGGCAGTGACCAAAAATTAGAGAGAAGTCATTCCTCTTCTTTATATTTCACAAGAGAGCTAACATTTCTTTGCGCTGAGAGCTAGGGACATTTACCTAGAGGAAAGGTATGTCTGTGCACACAGAGCTCTGAAATAAACCTTTCTAAAGACCTCATTGACACCTAACAACTCTACTTAACAAGATACAAAGGATATAAAAGATGACCTAAAACAGGACATTGTACAATATTGGGGGAGTGAACACATGGATATAAATTATTTTCTTGTCAAACTCTCTTGGCTCAGTGGTCTTTAATTTACATGATCAGATCTAGGTGACACCAACTTGGGTGACAGAATTATGGGTGTTAATAATAGTCTTTATGGAAATCCTTGGGTCAATTAAAATTTTCACCTTTTCTTTAACTACCTTTGCACTATCTGAAATGAGTTTTCTAACATTGACAGTAGGCAAAAGGAAACCAGTAGGAAAGGCTTTGATTATTGTTCTAAGTATAGAGCAATTGAATGACCACTAGAAGAATATCACTGCAAAGTACTGGCCAACTTTTCTGCCCAACTGTGTCTCATGTTGCTTTGGTATATCAGGAAACCATTATTGTAGGTTCTGACTCTCAATGCTCCTGTTCGCCATCGATGGTAACATTGCTTCAACACTAACTAATTTCCTAGCAAAGATCATGATCCTTTTCAGATGGTGCATTCATCAGTGGAGCAAATGTGCTCTACACTAATCGTCCTTTTGTTTTTAATTGACCAGTTAATTAACTGCATCAGATAAAATTTAAAAACCCAAATAGAACTTGCTTCAGGTAATTCTGTTTTAGTTCAGTGTGGTTAAAAAATCTATGTCCAAAAGGAAGGGAAGATTCTTCATAATTTTTATAAGGGATTTCCAACTTTAGCATGCATGGAATTATTTACTATCAAACTAAATCAATAATAAATTTTTACAAAATGTTTATGATCTGAAAAACTCTGGATTAGGCTAGGAAACTACAACAGCCATGAAGCTGGGCAAAGTAGCAAGATAAATTGTGCCATCACATTTTTTTGTTGTATTCAGACGATAAGGCTATCAGTTATGATAACTGTTGTGCTAAACTTTCTTTTTCTTTTAATTGTGAAAATACCATATAGAGGGGTTACTATTACATGGGCAAAATAATGAGTACATTTCTTATCAAGCATTGCTGCCGCCTCCTTTGTTTCCCCTTCCCATCCCTTCCCATCTCCTCTTCCCCCCTCCCCGGCCAAAGTTGTAAAGTTCATTTTTTGACATAACGTCTCATTGTTGCAGTGGGTCTACCTGTATCCCTATTTGAATGATTTGTTTTTTCCCTTCCACTCCACAAATAATACATCAAATACAGTGAAAACAGGGGTTATACCGTGGGGGAGGCACATACAAAGCAACAAAGAAATCATCTTATAAATATGTTAGAAACAATCGCATGAAAGAAAAAACAGATAAGTTGATGTTAGATGAAATGAACCCCAAAATAAGTATTCAAATGTTTTTTTTTCTTTCATGTGATTGTTTCTAACATATTTATAAGATGATTTCTTTGGCGCTAAACTTTCAAAATAGGCACTCACAATTGATGTCAGATTAGCTGAAGCATAAGACTTTGCACCTTTAATGTGATCACAAGAAACATTACTGCTTTTCCTAGGGAAGGTATGATTATATGTGAATAGGTATGAAATAAAGGCAAATGTTTTGTTAAAAAAATAAGTTCATTTTCTACTTTTTACTTATTTTTTTAGGTTTTGAGATACAGAGTTTTACTATGTAGCCTATACTGGTCTGTGACTCATAAATCTCCTTCCTTAACCTTTCTAGGGCTAAGCTTACAGATGTGCATCACTGTATTCAATTTCATTGTCATCATCATCACCACCACCACCACCACCATCATCATCATCATCATTATTTTATCAGAGAAATCAAGCCATAGATCAATCCAATCTGTCTAGGGACTGATGTGAAGAAATGGGTTTTGAGACTCTGAAAAAAAATCACACGTAATAATTTAGATTTTTTTGTTTTTGCCTTTTTTGTAAGCGCCAATTAAAAATAAACCAAACAAGAATATTTATAGCAAGATCATATTAATATATGTGTGTATATGCAGAACAATTTTTATTTTGCTTTGGGGGAAGTATAAATAGATTTACCTAAAGAGTATTATGGGAGCTATAGAGAAATAACTCTTAAATTCTTTATGCATTTAAGGAAAAAATGGACAATAGGAAAATTTTCTGCTTTCTAGTTTCGCTATAGTTTTCAAATCAGGAAAAAAAACCAAACAGATCAATAGAGGCTAACACGGCAAATAAATCTAATAGGATGGTATTTTAAAGGAGTTTGGCTTAAGTCTTGTATTTGGATTTAAAAAATAGTTCACTTAGTTTTTTTCAGAGAAAGAGGAAATGCTTTTATTTCAATTCAAGTTTTGTAAGCATGATTAAAAATGATACAGGATAAACTTAGGCCAATACTCAATGATTACTTACATTTTGACACTGCTGTCAAAACATCTACATAAGCCGAAAGCAAACAACAAACAACAAAAACAAAAACATGGTGCCCAAGGAAAGGGAAATGGTACTGTCCCTTACCTTTATCGTCTATCCTTACCTAGGCCTTTTTGGTCTCAGAGAGGGATCATGTTCCCTTCTGAGCATCAGGATTTAAGAGGAACTTTGTCACACTGAAAGACTCTCCTGAGGAGGAGAATAAGGATGATGAGGTGGCTAGAAGCGATGACTTATGAGGGTCTGTGGAAAGAAATGAGTATGTTTAGCCTGGGGAGGAGAAGGGATAGCAGACAGAGGACAGCCGTCTTCAAATATTTGAAGTGCTGTCTTTTGGAAGAAGGATTAAGCTTATTATTTGTGTCTCAAGAGAGCAGAACTGGGACCAAAGGGGAGACATTTCAGGGCAGCAAATTGCAACTTAATATCAGCCCTGGGCATTTTTAACAAGTAGAATTGCTTGGCCAGTGGTTAAGTGCACACGCTTTACACTGGCTTTGAAACTTAGGTGTTCTAGGACTCTGTCAGGAAATATCTACAGCCACATCATGGCTGGAGGACTTTAGAGAAAGAAAGTAAACTTTCTGTGCTTGGATTTTTAATGGCAATTATTATGGAAAGGGCAGCATTCACCTAATAAGCCTCAAAGAAGGATTCAATATAGTTGTCTTCAATGAGTGACAGGGAAACATTTTCATGAGATACCTAGGAGAGTAGCTAGATGACACCACTTCTAGGACATGAAAGAGGGCATTTCAGATCAAGTAGAGGTTCAACTACATCACTTGTTAAGTCTTTCTGTACCAGTAGTGTTCTATTGCTATAGAAAAGCAGGAAGCTGTCAATTCTCTGAACCAGAGGTCATTAACAGCAGGCCCAGTAGTTAAATTAATCACTGGAATTCAAAGATTGGAAAATCTGACACAAAATGAATACTCTAGCTTGCCTTTAACTGCCTGAAGATTTGGCATCATGGCGTCAACATTTCACACAGTTAAAACCCCATCGAAATACAATAAATACCAGGAGTCACTGGACCAAGCTGAGTGTGATCTTTCAGTGTTGTATTCCCAGCACTTGGGAAGCTGAGACAGAAGGCTGACAAGTTCAAGGTCACTCTGGGCTACATCATACTTAGCTCTTAAGCTCTGTTAACTTGCCATTGCTTGTCTAGCACCCTGCACACTGTACATTTTTTTTTAATATTTTGTGCCTTGCCTGCCATCTCTCTGTAACACCAATAGGCAAGATCACGCAAGGGGGGTCCTGTAGTCATGTAGGATGAGAAAGAACAAGGGGAAGGAGTGGGAAGTTAGGATGCCAGGAGGTGGGGTAAAAGGGAAGGCAATGATCACAGTCATATCAAGGTTTATTGAACACAGAACAGGAGTCAGTTTGGGTGCCAAGAACTTTATGAGCATTGCCTCATTTAATCTTCACAGCCCTGTAAGTGTATTAAATTATTCTTTTCATTTTACAGATGAGAAGGCTAACGATGGGAAGAGGAAAGTAACCAGATAAAGTACCTATACCTAAGAAGTGGCAGAAACATCTCTCATTCAACCATGTTCATGTGAGCCTGAGCTTTCTACCATGGTGGTCAATTGTACAGGCTCTGTAGCTTTCCTTCGTTTCTACTCTGGGGGATTCTGCGCAGACATTTAGAACACTGAAGACGAAACTTCTCCTTCGGTTAGAGTTACAAATGGAAGCCTCTTCTTTGTTGTGAGTTACATGAACTGCTCTAAAGCTAGAGGGGGCTGGGCAAGAATTTCTACAGCATGGTTTTAGACTTGAAAAAAATTAGCACACAGAACATGCAAATTGTATGCAAAACTGGAGATAAAATGAGTTTCTCCCTTCCTGAAAGATTTCTGAGGTTTGCTTCCATGATAATACGTTGCTGAGATAGATAGATAGATAGATAGATAGATAGATAGATAGATAGATAGATAGATAGATAGATAGATAGATAGATAGATAGATAGATAGATAGATAATAGATAAGATAGATGCATGTTGATATATAAACTATATATATGTTGAAATAAAAAATAAAATCGGGTGCCAGTGGCTCACTCCTGTAATCCTAGCTACTTAGGAAACTGAGATCTGAGGATCATGGTTCAAAGCCAGTCAGAGCAGGAAAGTCTATGAGACTCTTACTAGAAGTGGCGCTGTGGCTCAAGCTGTAGAGCGCTCTCCTTGAGCTGAAGAGCACAGGGACAGCGCCCAAGCCCAGAGCCCCACAACCAACCAAAAAAAAAAAAAGAAAAGAATACATCTATCTATCTATCTATCTATCTATCTATCTATCTATCTATCTATAACTTAAAGAAAGACAACAGAATAGCATAAGCAAAGTCCTTGGTTTCTGTCGCTCTATGATTTTATTTTCTTCAATGAATTTTTTAAGCAGTGGATAGCTTACAGAACACACATTGGGGAAATATAAGTTAAAAAAAGTCTTGCAAAATAATTTCAGTAATTCCAATAATTCCAGTGTAGTCTCAACTCCACACTAAGCTAATTATGTCATCTGTGGAAGCCTTACAAATCTTTATCTTTGGACAACCCAGGATAGAATACTTTACTGACCTATAGGCAAGGATAAGATACTTTACTGCTTTACTGTCTGCTCCTAATTTTTGTAGGGATCACTAATATTGGATATGACAGAGTCCTTTGAATTTTAAAAGGCCGAAGAAGTACATTATTAAATTTTCTCTCTCCTGCAAAACTGGTCAGGATAATTGGATAGACATTGGTAATTTCCATGCCAATCAGTGATTTTCTGAACATATATGCTAGCATGTCTTCTTTTCAGTAAGGAGAAGAAATTTGACTTTTTTTCAGATTTCAATGTGGAAATAATTACTGTCCATATATCTGTAGCTATATTGATATCTCTATTTATATCTCTACTGTCTATTATCTATAATCTATTTACCTATGATCTACAATCTATCATCTATATCTATGTATCTATCATATATTCTAATGACTACACTAAATCATACAGCTGTCAAACTTCTATTGAGAGGGAATATGCTTTCTTGCAAAGCTATCAATTGGCGAAGCAGTATGTACACTCATTCCATTCTGTTCCCATTGGCTATGGCTCACAGTTCCCAATCCCTGGACAACTGGACCTTTGACTTCTCTTGCATCAGCCCACCTCCTGATATGCTCCTATTTGTAGTTGTGACCTCATGGAAACAGGAGTTGTCTTGGGAGAAAAATGTGGTTGCCTATCAACAATGATCCTCCAAAACTCAGGGAAATGCCTCTGTGGTTGAGAGGCTACAACTTTAAAAATAATGAAAATTAAAAGGGTGAGAAGAAGAGGGAGAGGGAAATGGAGAAGGGGAGGAGGTGGGGAGTTCTTTCCTCCACAATTCACAGGGCTCAGCGACTATTTTGCACTCCCTGTATTCAGAAACAATTTGAGTAAATTGAATTCTATATGGAGAGAGGAGATCAGGCAACTCAACAGAGAGAGGTGTAAAGTTGCCATTCATGGCCACAAGGAAGTTGCAGGCATTTGGGTCATATCGCCCTACTGTAAATAATAGGCCTACAGCACATAGACATCATGTGACTGAGCCAGATCTTGTATGTATCTCTCCCTCTCCCTCTCATTTTCTCTCTCTCCCTCTTACTCTTCTTTTCATTTTCCCTCTCCTTCTCCCTATCCTCTCACTTTTGTGCTACTGGGGTCTAATGTCTGGGCCTCATACTGCAAAGCTGTGGCACTACCTTTAGAACCACACCTCCATCCTAGCTTTTTGCTGGTAATCTTGGGAATAGACTCTAGCAAATTTTTCTGCTTAGGCTGGACTCAAATTGTGATTCCCAGATCCCACCTCCTGAGTAACTGAGATTGCAGGCATAAGCCACCAGTGATTGTCTGTATTGGGATAGTTCCCTTGCAACATGACACCCTGTTCAAATCACTCATGGAGGCATAGGTTAGTTTCCTAGTCACATGCATTTGGGATTCTTCGCATATAACCCCCTTGGTTGCAGTAGAGATGGCAGATAGACATAAAGGATCTTTGGAAGAGGATAAAGTGGAATCAAGAGCAGATTGCCCAGAAACTACCTTTCTGGCAGTCAGCTAGACTCAGAGGATCTGTTGAAAAGAACAAAAGAGCAAGATGGCACACATGCACACACACACACACACACACACACACACACACACACACACACATTCATACATACATATGTATTTTATTCATCCACCAGGAAGAATGTAAATTATGTTGTTTTCAGGGAGATACATCTGGTAAAAATATCATATTGAACCAAGTAAGCCAGGCTCTGAGAGACAAAGTGTGCTTGTGGATTTTCAGTCATTTTGAAGTGTCTGTTGCCTACATTAAAACCCTGTCTCAACCTCTAACCGCGTGAGGGACTTTGTACAGGTTATTGAACTTGACTGTACTTCAGTTTCCTCATCAGTAACAGCAGCTGCATATCAGTTTGAGATGAGAATAGCTTATTCATGTAAACTGTTTAAAACTCGTTCATGTGAATCCAAGAAGGCTCAAAAAATAATAACAGCTACCAGTGCTGTTCTCACAATTATTTTATGTATAAAACAGTCAGATTTGAAAAGAGCCACTCATTTAGTGGATGCCTCTGTTTTGTTTTGTTTTGTTTTTTTAACGGTCCATTTCCCTGGATTTCTCTAATGTTAGCATTCTGCCAAGATTCAGTGATCTTGTTCTATACCAGTTTTAACAATACCTTCCTTTAATCAATTTCCTTTCAATAATAGAATGAATGGAGTCTGGTGTTCTGTCTCTTGTGTGTGTGTGATATGCTTTCTACGGTCTGCTTTTCAGTTGTTTTCTGTACATCTGTGTTCTTGCACACCGGAGACAATGAAATAACACTTCATTGGCTGAATGACGAGTTGTTCCATTTGAGTATCAGAAATATGTTTCAGGATATAAGAGGAAAAAGCCTCCTAGAGTCATGACAATCTGACTTAATGTTCCTTTGGTTTCCCTGACCAAACTTAGCATAGTCTACTGGAAAGGTAATGCACCAGGGCTTTTATTTTAAATAAGAGGTGGAATTCTATGCCTCCATCAGAAAGAATGACATTGCCCCATTTGTTAGGAAATGGAAAAACTTGGAAAAAATTATATTAAGTGAAGTAAGCCAGGCCCAAAGAAACATAGGTCCCATGGTTTCCCTTATTTGTAATATCTAGTATATGTATGAGTCAAGCGGAAAAGGTCAGATAATGTGATGTCAGGAAAATGAACCCTTAGATGTGTATTTTAATGTTTTTTTTCTTTCATGCATGTGTTTCTAACGCATTTATAAGATTATCTCTTTGTTGCATTGTATATCCCTCCCCCACAGTATAACCCCTGCTTTCACTATATTTGATGTCAGTATAACTTGTGGAGGAGATGGGGAAAAACCAGTTGTTTAAGGATACAGGTGGACCTGTTGCAACAATGAGAAGTACAAGTTGTCATGTCCAAAACGAGCTTTACAACGTCGGTGCGGGGGGGAGGGGGGGAGGGAAAGGGGGGGAAGGAGAAGGATTGGGATTGGGGGGAGGGGGGAGGCTGGGAAGGGATGTGAAGGGTAAACAAAGGAGGAGGCTGCAATGCTTGGTAAGAAATGTACGCATTATCCTGCCCACGTAATTGTAACTCCTCTGTACAGTATGTTCACAAATAAAATAAAATTAAATTAAATTAAAAAAAGAGGTATGATGAGAAATAACCACGCTTAACCTTGGCTGACCGCCATGAGGGTCTGTCATCTAACGGGTAGGACTTGGCAAATGAATAGAAGAACTTTCATCACTAGGAAGACCTCAGGAAATAATATCACTGTCACATACATGTACAGGGTCAAGTACTGCCTAATGACTTCCTACCCAAGGCAGGCCACCTATGCAAAGAAAACCCCATTCACATTCTCATGGAGTCAAATATTTTAACCACTGAGGGAAATTCTGGCCACCATATGTGTTCCTGCAATACATTACTCATGTGTTCCTTGTGAGGTTATGCAACAAATCCACTCAACTTCCAGCTCTTTGAGTACAGCACATATAGTGATTCACTGTAATCACTGTATTATGCAGATATCATATGGGAGAATGGTAATAAGCATCTCTGTAACTACCTTTTGTATTTACAAGCCTGTTATTTAACATTGTTTTTATTTTCATTGGAAATACTGGGGTATGAACCCAGGGCCTTTGTATATATCAGAGAGACCTGCTAACATTATCCTTGGGCTCACCTTGAACCTCAAATTTTCTCATCTTTGCCTGTGAAGTAGCTGGGATTATGGGCATGCACCGAACACTGAGTCCCTCTACTATAAATTGTATCATTATTTTAGGTGTGTGTGTGTGTGTGTGTGTGTGTGTGTGTGTCTGTCTGTCTGTCTGTCTGTCTGTCTGTCTGTCTGTCTGTCTGTCTGTCTGTCCTGGGACTGAACTCAAGAGCTTGGCACTGTTCCTGAAATTTTTTGCTCAAGGCTAGTGTTCTACCACTTGAGCCACAGTTCTACTTCCTTGTATCTCTTAAGTTTCCTATATCTCTCCATTATGGAAGACCAACAGAGATGCCCAAGCTCTCTCATTCAGATCTAAGTAAGAATGTTCTACAGTGTTTGCACATGGATGTAGTTCCCTTCTCAGGAAGTAGGTTTGACTGTAGGTGTTTTTTTTCAAGCTTCCCACATGGTATGTCACCCATGGACCAGTTGATCTTTACATCTCCATGGGCATTCCATCTCTAGTAAAGGGCAATAGTTTTAGAATTGTCTGGTAATCTCAGAAGCAGGGTATACAGAGGAGGGCAATCACTAAGGCTGGCTCAGAAGTTAAAACTCGGAAGGGGTAAAATAGATAAGCTCTACTACCACCCCTTATGCTTAATGCTAAGTTACAAAGATTAGGAGATTTAGGAGGGCCTGTCTAAAGCTGCTCTTTCTTCTTTGAAATGGTAAATATTTGGGAACTCTTCTTGGGTGGGTAAGGTCTAAGAATGAAAAGACAAACCTGGAAAAAAGAAGTCCTGAGTGCCCTGTTTTAAGTAAGCCTCACTCATCCTATCCCACCCCCCCCCACCCTTAAACCTTTGTTTAAGGACTACTCTGTATTTCCCCAGCTTAAAAAGATAAAGAAAACAACAAACAAACAAACAAACAAAACCTACAGATAGGAACTTCCATTTTGAATCTTTAACTCTCATTTCCTGATAGGAAACAGGAAGTGTTCTCCTCTCCTCTTTTCTAAGTCTCCACACTTTAAACCTGTTAAACTAAAATAAGTTCTTTCTAAAACAGTCACCTTGGGAAAACACTTTCTTTGTGAGATGCCCTGAAAAGCTCTGAGGGCTCTCAAGGGCCTGTGACGTTCACTGTTCGTGGGAACTAGAAGCTGAGCGTGGCCTTCATCTACCCTCAGGTGGCCATCTCCAGTGTATAAACTTGGACTTCTAAAAAAAAAGGGCCACAACCCTTTTTTTTATTTTTAGCTTCTCGGTTGCAAAGAGTCAAAGATATTTGCTTGAAAACGTACTGAACATATTACAAGATGTTATTCAGAGGGTGTAGAGTAAATATATATATATATATAATCACAGCTGCATCATTGAGAAATTTCAGGTCAAAATGGCCTGTCAATGCTAAGAACACACTAGTTTTGCAGAGGATGTGCACATAAACAAGTGAAATATATATAGAAAAGCATATATATATATATATATATATGTAGATATATATACATATATATATATGTATATATATCTTTTCATTCCAAATTGCTTTCCTTCAGTCTACCTGACACATACATTCCCTGGTGTCCTGGCCAGAGAGGTATTTTTTGGCACAATATTGTTCCTGATTTCTCTATTGCCTCCTGGGGAACCTGCCTCTCCAATCTCTAATGTGAATTTTCTCATGAATGCCAATGATATATGATTACATTTTTCCTTCCAACGAACTTTTCATCCTTCCAGGCATGCTAAGTACCCGGTGACTACTTTCAAGATCTCCATAACTCGATGAATTGCAATTGCAGGTAATAGAGGGTAGAAAAGGCAAAGGACCTTTTTACTAGCTCTGGGAAGATTTCAGTACATTGATGAAGCATTTACTGCAAAGCTCCACAACCCCTCGAGTATGATGAATGGCCACCTCTCTCTCAGTTCTGTCCCTGAGGTTCTCAGGTATTCACTTTCTTAGGGTCTCCCTTGTCACCAAGAGACGTTCCTCCCCATCCATTTTTGCATGTTAACTTGCATTTAGTGAGCAGTGAGCACTTTATTCACTCCCCATTCAAATCAAAATAAGGGTTTAATTTGCTTCCCTGTCTTCTGGGACTAATCTCCCTCCATTGAACACTCACACTCCCATTAAGTCAAGGAGAACAGCCCCTAAGCAGCCTTTGAATTAGACACTGAAGGACTAATTGTTCCTTTGGAAGTCTGCACATGAACGGCCCGCTGGCATCAATGAGAAGCTCCCTTTGTGTATGTACCCTACATCCCATGGCAGACTGAGGATAAGACATGGCATTACGTGACTAGTCATTGATAATTAACACCCTGTCTACCACTGAGCAACTTGCTAAGTGTCTAGGATCCCACCATCCTCCAGCTGAGACTACTCTGAAGACCTACTATCTCTCTGCAGGGAAAATACGTTGACACCCACTGTGGCAGCAACATGTATCTCAAAGGAGTGATGAGAGCATATCTTTCACAGAAGAAAACTTTATACACCATCTTCACAGTCTTCACTAAATGGGTCAACCTCCCATCTGCAAACAAAAAGCTCTTCATTTTTTGGATAGTCTTTTAGATTCCATGATTGTGACTTTAATCTCTGGAGGAAAATGAAAGTAATAATTTTCATCATATTTTTGAAATATGGTTTATTATTCCCCCAACTCCTAGTTCCCTCTGTAACACTTGTGACAAGTTAACTTAGAGAAAAGGGAAAGGACTCCTCTGTTCTAACAGAGAAGCCGAGGCTGACCAGGACAGGTAGTGTGTGCAAGCACAGTTTAGTGAACAAATCTGTTTATAACCATCATTATCTCAATATCAATCTCCCGCTAAATAGACTCTAAGTCAAGGACTTGCATACAAAGTGTTTAGTGGGGAGGTTGAGTGGGCTGCCTAGGAATGAAACCTATAAAGATTTGCTAGTGAAGGCCCCAGGATCTCAGGCCCTTTGGAAGTTGAGAGGAGACAGCAGGCAGGCATCCATCTTGGTTTGATCTCAAGGAAGCAGCTTATTCACCAGTTCCTCACTCATTATTGATGGAGGGCTGCTTTGGTCACTTTGCCATTAAAAAAAATGGGCTGGGAAGGTGGCTCAGTGGTAGAACACTTGCCTTGCATGCTTGAGGCCCTGGGTTCGATTCCTCAGCACCACATAAGCAGAAAAAAAAGCCAGAAGTGGCACTGTGGCTCAAGTGGTAGAGCGCTAGCCTTGAGCTGAAGAGCTGAGGGACAGCGCCCAGAACCAGAGTTCAAGCCCCATGACTGGACCCCCCCACAAAAAATATATATTATCGAATAAAAGAAAACATGCTTCCTAGGTAAGAAAATAGTTTTCAGAGATGGTGAATCCTTCACACTTTCCATGTCCAGGGTTGTAATGGTAAATATTGGGGTAGCAATGAACAGTGGGAGATTGCCTGAGCATCTGTTACAATTGTTAACTGCCTGACATGTATTAAACACAGGCTTAGAGATGGGCCCAGAAATACAGTCAGTGCCTTGTGTCAAGACTGGATTTGGGTGAGGATTTGTATTACTCGAATAATTATCTTATTGCTACTAACTAATCTTGTGCTGCAATTGGCTTGTTCATTAAGATGGGGAAGATCAGACTTTTAAGAGACACACTGAAAATTAAATGTACTTAAAAACTAACTTTCAAAACTCTGCCTGAAGGAGATATTTCTATATGTCTATACTCAAGAGCTATTATCTTATAAAATGTTTGCTGAGAGGTTACAAAAATAAACAAAAGTCAGTTAACACAAATAAGCAGTTGTTTGACATAAAAAGTTTTCATGAATATACAACCCAAGTCTTTCTGGGCATAGCTATCAATAAATACATAGGAATATGCACCTAAAACCAATTTTCAAATATTTTAATTATTATTTGGTGTGACATAAGAAGTGTTACCCTGGGTCCACTTTGTTATTACACACTTTCTGGGATCAAGGAAAGTATATTTAAGGAGAACATTGCATATGAGAAAGCAATTCACATTCAGATCATTATTTAAAATACAAACTACAGGTGAGAACAACATTACTGAATCAGATCCAAACACCAAATTTCACTCACTCCTATGATTTGGCATGATTTTCTAGGGCTGTACTTTGTTAATCAAAACAATGCTAAAGAAACAGGAGAAGCTAAGTCCTCTAACTAGAAAGTAAAAGATGCACATGTTTTGTGTGGCATATGCTAAAATCTTTCACCATCATACCACCATGTAAATATGTTCTAGTTAGGTTTTGACAGGAGCACACAGTTGATCTCTTTTAAAACTGATTGTGTTCTATATATTTTATTTTAAGTGAACGCATGTTTCCCTAACAGCTTCTCAAGAATAGCATTACCTACATTGCTATTCTAATACCCACCTTGAGATATATCTAACATGTTTCCACTTGCATATATTTACATAAACACTCAAAAGATATATAAATAAAAGGAGGCATATACCTTGATGTTCCAATATTGAAATAAAGATTACATGAGATAAGAAATGAAAAGTTAGCCAGCCAACATAGCATTATAGAACTTAATACTATTCAGAAAGCTTGAATTATTAAAAGCATGCAATATCTTTCCACTTACAAGGTGAATTTTGCTGGTTGCTAAAGGGAAAAATCAGAAGTTCTGTTATTTTATTGGATCAAAAACTTTAGAAACATGCTGAGTGTCAGTGACTCATGCTTGTAATCCTAGCTACTCAGGAGGCTGAGATCTGAGGATCACAGTTCAAAGCCAGAGTAGGCTTATTTTCGGTTAACTAACACAAATGCTGAAAAAGGAGTTGTGGCTCAAGTGGTAGAGTGCCAGGTCTGAACAAAAAAAAAGAGAGAGAGATAGAAAAAAAAAAAAGCTTGCATACAGTGCCTACGCCCTGTGTTCAAACCTCATGACCACCACCACCAAAAACAAAAAAGAAATCACATCGGTAGTATAGAAGCAGTGTTTAGTTCCATTTATATATCTGCTCATAACTTAACTGAATGGCTTTGTCATATTCTGGGATATTACTTTAACTTATTTTGAGTCAAACAAATAAAAGGCCCCAGAAAAATACCCTCTAGCTATATCTTTGATTGTTTTTATTCAGTATGTAAGAATTCAATCAACAAAATATATTTAATACCAAGAAGACTTAATATCAGAGCAATGGATTAAAAAGTGAAAAATTCAATCAACTATTATTTTTGTGTGCAATACACAAAAGTAGTTTATTGACTTCAAGGATTTCTTCTGGTTGTGTTCACTGAATCAAATTATCAGCTAATGTTATTTCGTCATGGCTCTAATTAAATCTTGTGAATATAGGGTAACAATATACATTCCTGGGAACAGATTTCATTACAAAGAAGTTTAACTTTGTAAACCTTGAAACAAATAATTTAGTTAAAATGGATTTGATTTGTAATATTCAATATATCAACTTTGTAGGCTTATTCATCTTGCCCAGTATGATAACATTACATATATGTATACTCAAATAAAGTTGTAATATTGAAGTAAGTTACTTCTCCTTGGTAGTGTTTATGTAACTCCTTTTCAATTATTCTACATTATATCTATTGGGATCTGAACTTGGAACCTAGATCTCTTAGCAGGCTTGCTCAGCTAGCACTTGACCACTTGAACCATGCCTCCAGCCCAAGTTTTTGATGGTTATTTATTTTTACAGATCCTTTTGTAGATGTAGGCTCATGAATTTTTCTGGCTTCAAGCCACAGTTTTTCAGATCCCAGTCTCTTGAGTGACTAAGATTTTAGGTGTGAGTCACTGATACTGAGTTTAGAGTAAATCTTTTAAATAATTCTCTTCATACTGAGTAGAGGAGGAGGAAATTTTAACCATTCTATTTTTTCTTGCATACACATGGACAAAATAATTGTACAAAAACACACTGCTTTATTAAACATGTAGTATACAGAAATGTATGTATATGTACATGCATGCAAGAATGCATACCTACACCCATATTTATAAATTATAATATTTGAGGCTCCATGGATCTGGTAATTATCTGTGCTGATTATCAATAGGGATGAATATTCAGAGCTAGGTAGTAGTGGCTCAGACTTTTGACATGCTGAAATCTGGAAGATTTCATTTTCAGGCCAGCCAGGCAGAAGAGTTAGCATGACCCCTTTTCAAACCCCAGCAGGGCACAACAGTGTCTACCTGTTATCATAAGCTACATGGAAGACTGAGTTAGGAGAACCAAAGTGGCCAGGTCAGACAAGGCAGAAAATTAAGAGAGACTCCAGGTCCTTAGAAGAGAAGTTGGACAGGATGCTCTTCTCTGTGATTTCCATGACAATGAAAAGCCAGTAGTGGGCAGAGTGCACCTCCAAGCAGGAGACTGCAGCTCAGATACATGTCCAAGCAAGAAGAGAGACCCAATCTCAAAAGTAAGCAGTGTTGGGTCTGGGAAGGTGGCTCGGTGGTAGAGCGCTTTCCTTGCATGCCTGAGGCCCTGGGTTCGATTCCTCAGCACCACATAAGCAAAAAGAAAAAAGCCGGAAGTGGTGTTGTGGCTCAGGTGGTAGAGCGCTAGCCTTGAGTTGAAGAGCTGAGGGACAGCGCCCAGGCTCAGAGTTCAGGCTCCACAACCGGACCCCCCCAAAAAATAAGCAGTGAAAAACAAGATTGAAAGTACAGCTGTATAACTTTGCAAGTATATGACCCTGAGTTCAAACACCAGTACCATTCATAAAACCTCAGAAAAAGTAAGAACACTGGGGGCCAATTGGAAGGGTGTTAACTTTCCAGATGGTATTTCTTTTCTTTTCTTTTTTTCACATTTTTCCTGCATTTCTTTTTTTTTAATTTTTATATTTTGTGAACACACTGTACAGAGGGGTTACAATTACATGGGCAGGTTAATGCGTACATTTCTTATCAAGCATTGCAGCCTCCTCCTTTGTTTACCCTTCACATCCCTTCCCCCGCCACCCCTGCATTTCTTTTTCTTGTCTTCCTTTTTCTGTCTTCTCTCCTTCTTTAAACTTTGAGGGTTTTTTTTCTTTGTATTATTAATTGACGTTGTGTAGTTAATACAAGTTACAAGATCCGGTACAATCAGTACAATTCTTTTTGAACCATTATTTCCCCTTTGTTTGCTCTCTCCCAATCTTTCCTTTCCATCTCCCCCTATAAGATATCCAGGTCATTTTCTACATCGTGTTTGGTGAGCATCACTGTTATATTTGTTCAACCTTGCTCCACCTTTTATGTGCCCTCCCTTCCAAATACAGCATAAGAAATAATACAAAGCAAAAGAGAACAAAAATAGCAACAAGGACACCTGAAGAGTGTCTCTTATTTCCTTTTTTGGAGTTAATTTCATGGAATATTATTTTATATGGTCTTCTTTCCATAGCTATGGAGCCTTTGTCCACTACTCCTGTGCTTAGCCTCCTTTGGTTAATGACCAGTGTTCTCTGTAATTTATCATGTCCTAGTTTATTTATTTGTTTTGGTCATTCGGTGTGTTTACTTGTGGATTTATAGGCACATTCTAATTACCACAAATGAGGGAAACTATACAGCCTGTGTTTCTTTGTTCCTGACTTACTTCGCTTAATATATTTTCCAAGTCTTTCCATTTCCTTAAAAATGGTACAATATAATTCTTTCTGATGGATGAGTAGAATTTCACTCTGTGAATGTGTGTGTGTGTGTGTGTGTGTGTGTGTGTGTGTGTGTGACATTTTCTTGATTCATTTGTCCTCTGAGAGAATCTGGGTTGATTCCATATCTTGGCTATGGTAAATAATGCTACAATCTGGTAGCTTTACTTTGGCTTGGCTTTTGGTCTGTTGGATAAATGCCCACTCATGGTACTTGAGTTGATTTGAAACTTTGGCAAAGTAGTTGGTTATAAATCAACCCACAAAAATCGTAGCCTTCCTGTATGCCAACAATGAGAAGAGTGATGCTGAAATCAGGAAAGTAACTCCATTTGTAATAGCTTTAAAAACTACTTCAGAATTAACTTAAGATGTAAAGGACCTCTACGTAAGAATTTTAAAACTCTGAAAAAAAGAAATTAAAGCAGACCTCAGGAAATGGCAAAATATCCCATGCTTTTAGTTAGGAAGAATTAACATAGTAAAATGGTACTTCTGCCCAGAGCAATATATGAATTCAATGCAATAGCCATCAAAATCTCAACAATTTTTTTCAAAGAAATAGAGAAGTCAATCCAAAAACTCATATGGAATAATAAAACAAATAGTCAGTGCTAAGAACAGTGCTGGAGGAATATCAATATCAAACTTTAAGCATTATTACAAAACCATAGCAATAAAAAGAGCTTGGTGCTGGCACAAGAATAGGCCTGAGGACCAATGGAATAGAATACAAGACCCACAAACATATAGCCACCTAATATTTGGTAAAGGAAACAAAACCCAGGTTGGAAGAAAGCCTCTTCAACAAATGGTGCTGGCAAAATTGGCTTTCTACGTGCAGAAAATGGAAGCTAGATACCCATATATCACCTTGTACCAGAATCAACTCTAAATGGATCAAAGACTTCAATGTAAATCCAGAAACTGTGAAAATACTACAGGAAGAACTAAGGGAAACCTTAAGCCTTCTAGGCACAGGGTCAATCTTCCTAAACAAAGATCCAGAATCACAACAAAGCAAAGAAAGGCTGGATGTATGGGATTATATCAAAACTGAAGAGTTTCTGCTTAGCAAAGGACATAGCTAGCAAGATAAATAAAAAGTCCACAGAATGGGAGAAAAAATCACTAGCTATACATCAGACAAGGGCCTCATATCCAAAACGTACTCAGAGCTCAAAAAAATTAAACCTCCTAAAAATAAACTCTCAGAAACACAACAACCCAATCAATAAATGAGCTAAGGACCTAAAGAGAGACTTCTCAGAGGAAGAAAAAAAGAATAGCTAATAGACACATGAGGAACTGTTCAACATCTCTGGCCAGAAAAGAATGTTCAAATCAAAACAACACTGACATCTCACCTCAGTCCAGTTAGAATGGACATTATCAGGAAAACTAACAATAACAAATGCTGGAGGGATGTGGCCAAAAGGGAACCCTATTATGCTGTTGATGGGAATGTAAACTGGTTCAACTACTCTGGAAAGCAGTATGGACTATGGATGTTGCTCAAAAGACTAACCTAGAGCTTCCCTATGACTCAGTGATTCCATTATGGGACAATTGTTTTTTGAGTTTTTAAAACATATATACATCTGTTCCAGAGTACCCTTCAACAACTCATTATGTAGCTCAGACTGTGTTGGATCTCATGACATGACAGGATCTGTCTTAGGTCAGTGTTAGGGTTATAGAAATAGACCAGCTCAGATAGTTTAATACTTTCTTTGGTCATATGAGTTCTTTGGTGTTAGAAGGAAGAGTCACATTGAGGAGACGGGGACAAATTCTAAATGTAAAAGTCTTATAATATTTGTGATAGTCTTTCACTCACTTCAGACTTGGCCCAAGGCATTACTTCTCCTTTATTCCCTGTGGTCCTGGGGCTTGAACTCAAGGCCTGGGTGCTGCCACTGAGTCTCTTTGTATTCAAGGCTAGAGCTCTACCACTTGAGCTATAGCACCACTTGTGGCTTTTTCTGAGTATTTTATTAGAGATAAGAGTTTCAAGGACTTTCCTGCTTTGGCTAGCTTCCAACTGTGATCCTCGGATCTCAGCTTCCTGAGAAGCTAGGAATACAGGCCTGAGCCACTACTGGCACCTGGCTCAAGAGCATTTTTTTTTTTTTTGCAGGTCATGGGGCCTGAACTGTGGGCCTGGGCGCTGTCCCTCAGCTCTTCAGCTCAAGGCTATTGCTCTACCACTAGAGCCAAAGTGCCACTTCCCGGCTCTTTCTGCTTATGTGGTGCTGAGAAATTGAACCGGGCCTCATGCATGTAAGGCAAGCACTGTACTACTGTATCTTCCCAGCCCTGAGCATTACTTTTTATCATAAAATGTGAGAATCACCATCAGAAAAGTCTCCTTTCTCAAATATTGATGGAAGTCCTAGTAGGAGCTCTTTGTGTCAATAATGTGAAATTGAACCAGACAAACCTGGTCCCCACTGCTATGGAATGTTTATGCTCATTGTGGTGTTGATAATAGAAAAACTGAGAGTCATAATAAAGATTGTGATTAGCACACAGAGGGAAAACAGATGGACTGATAAGACAGTGATCAGTGGTGTGATGATATAGGAGCATTTGTGCTAGTCCAGAAAATCTGATTAATGAAAGTTCAGTGTCAGAACTTCTCCCAGCTGTAAAGATACTTGTCTCCTTCCTATATAGCAAGCAGTGGAGGGAAACTAGCTAGTGTACAAATATATTTAACCTACATGATCAGATTTATATCAAGTGACTATAATTTAGAGGCCTTGAGTTTATGCTCGTTTTGAAAAATCAGGTACAAATTGATTTCTTCTATAACACTCCATTTTGCAGGCAACAAGACAGAGGCTCAGAAAATAAGCTAAAGAAATCTGAAACTTTCTCAATATCAGTGATCAACTTAAATGTACGATTGTGTGAGAAAGACATAAATGCTCAGGAATATAATACTGATTTCAAGTATTCTTAGTGCTAGACAAATTTTGATGACTGTAGGGGTTTTGGAGCACAGTTAATGGTGAAAGGAGATTAACATATTATGAAATATAAAAACACATTAAAATAAAGCAGACGCTACAATGTCCAAAAGGGAGAATATACCTAGTAAGCAATAATAACATGGAGTTGCCTTTTTGTGGTTGTGTTTTTCTTGAGACAGGGTCTTTCTACACCTCCCAATCTAGCCTTACATCTATCTGCTCTGCAATCCATTCTGGCCTCAAACTCAGGTTCTTCTACCTCAGCTTGAGTCTAGAATTACCTGTGTGTTCCATCATACCTGGCTGTGTCTTTTCTCCTTATGTCTTTTCTTCTCAGATGACATCTGATTACATTATCGAGGCTACTAAATCACCATTAGGATATATTGTCAGTACTGTGACAAAGTGGAAACTTAGGCTTTGATTAAGGCAAGTCCCATGACAGTCAATTCTTACTTGAAAACACTACTCTGAAAAGCAACACTGAAACTTGGGTGTTTCTCGTAGCTGACATTTTGACTTATTCTCTAATGTTTGTAAAGGGCACTAAGTAATAACTAGTTCCTATATCATTTCACAAGATGGGTGGCTGGTTAGCAGTCATTTTTATTCTGACCTTGATTGAACCCACATAGCACTCACTCACATTGCCTCTGGCATTTGACTGTGTGCAGATTTCATTTTGTTACTTTTCCAGAAATTGAACACTGCCCAGGAAAATCAGAGATTTCTAGGAAACCATTCTCCAAGCTTATTGATTTGGAAGTCTGAAATGAACTGCTTTCTTTTGCCCCAAAATCCACTTCTGAGCCTTGTTTATGTATGAGATAGTATCTTCTCCACTCAAGTCCTGTTAAAATTGGGTCTGGGGCTCAAATTTTGCACAAATCCTAGATCAACCACTTAAGAATTTTATACAAATCAGACATGGTTACTGTCAGTTACATCTAAGATGAAAAGATTTATATAAATGAAATAAAATAGTCTGATTGTTTCTGTTTCATGAGCCTATCTGAAGTATACAAACATGAAACAATAAGTGGCATATTTTTGTCTAAATGCCCTAGATAATAAAGGGAAGTGGGAGTTGAGGCTAAGTCATTTACTGGTTCTAGTGTTCATTTTATATATATATATATATATATATATATATATATATATATATATATATATATATTTGTAAAACAGTTTTCATATACCTATACCTGACTTTGCCCTTGACAATACAACAGTGAGTAAATGTATAGCACAAGCCTCATACAAGAGTGTACAGAGATTAAAATACACCATTTAAGAAGCTATGATAAATGCTATGACAGAGGTAGTGCTGATTTAGGGAAAACATAGCAAAAGAAAACCCCCTCTAAATTAAGAAGAGCTAAAGAATCTTTCTATAGGAAACAACCTCGGGAACTGAGCAGTTTGAAGAAACAAAACATGAGAATAAAATTTGTTGAGCTTGAAGAGTGAGGGGAGGAAGGGATAACCTGGCCAGAAAGAAGCACCTGTATGGAAGATGAAGAACAAAAGCAAATGAGCATGCAAGAAAAATAAAACAAGGGTCATGATGGCTAGAGAGTTGAAAAGAAACAGGTTATAGAAACTGAGAGCAAAAGTTCCAGAATGCCAATCAGAGGGACAATGGTGGTCCATACTATCAACACTATCAACACCTTGGACTGGCTAATTATTTGTAGTGGTCAGTGATGTCTTCTGTGTGTGTGTGTCTGTGTGTGTGTGTGTGTGTGTGTGTGCACATGTATGTCTGTGAGAGAGAAAGAGAGGTTACTCTGCCTGCTATAGACTAGTTTTTAGCAACCAAGCATTAGTGCTAACTATAATTACCCATGTCACTTAGCCGGGGGGGGGGGGAGGGGGGTGAGGAACAAAATCACCTGCAGTTCAACCATGCATTTAAAGGATTATAAACCATGGTTAAGTGGGATTTGCTCTATGAACACAAGGGGATTTAAAAAAATCAATGAAGTACCCTCCTTAAATAGAATGTAAGGGGAAAAATGCATGATCATCTCAGTGATGCACAAGAAAGCATTTGGTAAAACCAACACCCTTTTATGATAAAAGCATTTTAAACCTAGTAGTAGGAAGAAACTCCTTCAGAATGACAAAAAGCATTTACAGAACTGACCTTGTGCTACAATGGCAAAAGTACAAGAGCGAACCCCATCACCATCTGTATTCAACATTCTATTGCAAGTTCTCACTGAAGAAATAGGCTCTCCCTGCCTCCCACAACACTAAATAAAATTCATGCAAACTGAGAAGGAAAACTGTAAACCATCCCCATAAGTAACATGACAATAAAAATTTTTGACAACTCTCAATAAAGCTTTTAGAACTAATAAAGACATGCATCAATTTTCCAAATACAAGATTGACACACAAATCAAACATGTTTCTGGACACCAGCAAGACATTATCTAAAAACCAAATTAAGAGAGAAATTCCATTAACACTAGCATTCAAAACAATAAAGTGCATAAATCTAATCACAAGATGAAAGTCTTATAGACTAAGAAAGTCAAAGCATAGCTGAAAGAAATTTGAAGAAGACATACTAATGAAAAGATAATCTATATTCTTGGACTGAGAGACAAAAATATTTAGGTATTAATCAAGTATTTGTGTGGTGTGTGGATTCAATTCTATCAAAATTTCAATGACTCTTTTGTTTGCTTGTTTGTTTTACAGTAATTGAGAAACTGATATTCAAATATAAATGTTACTATGAGGTGCCCAAATAGCCAAAACATGACAAATAACAAATGTGTGAAACCTTATGTTTATACTGTACTTGAAAACTAGCATGTTGAATTGAAATTCCTTTGTACAACACTTGAAGATAATAAATAATTTAATTAAGTAATTAATTAAGCTATTTTTCTAATGTATAGAACTGCAGAACAGTTTGGCAGTTTCTCAACAATTTCCATCTACAATCATATGAATGTTCACTTCTACTCCTATGTATATGTAACAAAGAATGACAGCTATCACTCATCCACATATGTATCTACATGTTTATTAAGTTAAGTTTATTAAGTTAAATATAGTATAAAACTCATCATTTCATTCTTAAGTATACTTTACATCTACCAGCCTGAGCACTGATGGCTCATGCTGATATTCTTAGCTACACAGGTGGCAGAGATCTGAGGATTGTGTCTCAGAAGCTAGCCTGGCCAGGAAAATCCATGAGACTCTTAACTCCAATAAACTATTCAGAAAAAGGTGGAAATGGCTCCATAGCTCAAGTAGTACAGTGATAGCTTTAATCAAAAGAAGCCTACGGACAGCCGAAGCCCTGAGTTCAAGCCCCAGGATTGGCACACACAAACACACACACACACACACACACACACACACACAGATACAGACGAACATACATATATACATCTGTGTGTATACATATATATATAAATATATATATCTACTAAAAGAATTGGATTGTTTATATATCTATATCTATCTATATCTATATATTTACCAAAAAATTTACAATTATTAATCTAAACTTTATTTGAAAGCTGGAGACAACTCAAATGCCTATCATTAGTAAATGGATAAATTGCAGCCTGTGAGATGATTTAGAGTAATAAGTAGGAACAAAGTCAATGATACGTGGTAATACATGGCTTTAACAAGAAATATGTGTCAGGCATAAAGGTGTATTTTATAGTTAGGAGTGGTCACATGCACTTATACCAGCACTTGGGAGGCTGAGAAAAGATCAATAGTTCGAATCCAGTTTGGCATCCTAGTAAAATCATGTCCCCAAAATAAAAAAAGTTTACTATGCTGCATATTTCCACTTGCACAATATTTGAAAAGCATAAAAGTAGTAATCTATACTGCTCTAAATCAGATTAGTTGCTGTTGTCATGGGATGTAGAAGAATTAATTCCCCCATGATACATTAAATACTTTGTTGGTGATAAAAATACCTATAACCTTGTAGACAGGAAGAGGCAGTTACATGGAAGTATATGATTTTTTTCCCCAAAATTATTGATCTGTAGCCATAGAATGTAGCCATGATTATATATGAAGTGTATATCAACAATAAAGTTGATTCTGACTTCCTATTTTGGAGGGAAGTAAAGGAGAATTATGTAGCAATGAAGAAAAAGGTAGGGATATAAAGAGAAAAATGTCCTTTCTTAACAGGGAAGGGTTGCTATTTTCACATATGTGCCATGCTAAGCTGGCTTTTGTTCCTTCCTTACAAGCCTGGCATGCCTCAGTGCACTCTCTTCTGCTGACATTGTTGTTCATATTTCTTCAGAACCAGCTAATAACACAACTCAGTTTGAAAAAAATCTCAAAACTTCTTAAGGAAAGAAAAAGCCTGCATTTGAACATGTATAAGTAAACATTGCAACCATGATGTCTTTAAGACATAAGAGCCCTAAGAATTTAGTTGTCCAAGATGGGTTTTGCAATTGCCTACTCATTAGTTTGTATGTAGTTCATCCTTGATGGTTCATGTGCTGCAAGTTCTGTCACCGTGTGATGATGTTAAAAGGTAGTGAAAGCTTCAAAAGTGCAAAGTGATTTGGATTATTGACAACCCTAATCTCTTCCTCACACACAAGCTCCTGCCTTCCTCTGTATGGGATCCAGCCAGGAAAGACTCTCCTCAGAGAATCTAGGAGCCCTCATGATCTTAGACTTGCAACGTCCAAAACAGTAACCTAAATAAAGCTCTTGATTCAGATGCCAGTAGCTCATGCCTCTAATCCTAACTACTCAGAAAACTGAGATCTGAGGACCATGGTTTGAAGCCAGCTTATTCAGGAAAGCCCATGAGACTCTTATCGCAAATTAATCTCAGCACTGGAGCTGTGGCTCAAGCGGTAGAATATTAACCTTGAGCACAAAAGCTCAAGGATAGCATCAACACCCTTAGTTCAAGCCCAAATACTGGCACAAAACTAAATAGAGAAATAAAGTTATTTTCTTGATAAAGTACCCAGCCTTATTTCATTAGAGTTATGGAAAACAAATAGGTGCACTGTTATATTAACTATGTAAAACTCCCCCTATCCCTCATACTCTTTCTCAAATGTGTCTGTATATTAATATTTCAAGTGTTAAAAATAAGGTCATTAACAGTGAACACAAAATCACAGATCTTTTATGATCTGTATTTACAAACTTAAAAAAAAATCACTACTTGACAAATAATTCCTCCTAAAAATTAACATTCAAATTATCCATAAGAGTGAATGTTAAAAAGCCTGTGATACTTTTTAATGCCTCCTTCCTTAATTTCTTCCATGCAGTCTTCTTTTTAATTTCTTTTCTAAGTGGGTAGAAAGACAAGAGATTCATTGATCAATGAATTTGGCCTTGTCTGAAAAACCATTTGGAAAACTAGCTTATTGTCATTCATATCCTTCATGTTTATAATTCAAAGATTACATTTACAAAGGGAAGGAAACAGGAAAGAGAAGGGAAGTGATATTTCCTAGTAAGAAGTTGGAATGTATCCATCTTATTAACACTGAGGTTGTCAATCCGGCAGGAAACATAAATGACACAAATGCTAAATTTACCTGAGATGCTGTTGGAGTTGCCAAAATCATTTCCATTAAATTGTGAAATAGAGAGACACAGATGTAGGAAAGAACAAGTGACTGGTACTTGAAGAGAAGGAAATAACACAAATGGAATTGGTTTTGGAAATGAATCTCAAGTCAATCTTTTAGCAATTATGTAGCCCATATTGACCACCTGTATGCTGATCTTCATTTCAGATAAAGAATAATAATACAGAATACTGGTAGTTAGGAAAAGTCAACAAAAAAAGTACATCATTTTAGGTCTTAGGAATTTTGGCCAGTTGATTGTAAAACTATGAGCTATCTGTACAGACTTCTTAAGACTTATAAGACCTAAAAGGACTTTTTTTTGGTTAATAAAAGTAAGACTTGACACTGGACTATAAAGTCTTCACTCTCTTGATTTGGGGGATGTTCATCTCTCTGATTTTTATTTAGCCCTTTATTGACAGGCCATACAAAAGAATGCAGTGACAACATGTATTCAGGTTATAGGATAAAGAAGTAAGTGCTCACACTGGCAAATGCATACAGTTCTTCAAATAATTGCTCTGCTCATCCTGCCTTTAAAACCACCTCTCTTCTGCCTTTTATCTAAATTCATCCCTCCTGTTCTGACAGACTCTACAACTCAGCAAGACATACATCACATACTGTGTTCATAAGCTGTTTAATTAAATGGAAGCTCCTTTGTACAATTACTCAAAGAAAACTTCAAAAATGAAAAAAAGAAATATCACTTAAGAATCTGTCCTTTTGCATGTGGTTTGTCTATCACCTAATTATTTTTTTAATTCACTTTTTTAATTGACTAAAGTTGTATAGGCAGGGTACTACTGTTGGCATATACCTACAATTCTAGCTACCCAGGAAGTTGAGATTTAAGCATTACTATTTGAAACCAGCCCCATCAGGAAGGTCCATGAAACTCTTCCTTCCAATTAGTCAACAAAAAAACTGGAAGTGGAGCTGTGGCTCAAGTGGCAGAAAAATAGACTTGAGCATAAAAGTTCAGGGACAGAACATATACCTTGAGTTCAAGTCAGCAAACATATACACACAAAACAATTGTACATGTTGTAATTAAACATAAATTTATACACTACAAGGTGCCACACAAAATTTTAATACATATAGTCAAGTGGCATTCAAATAAAAAATAGCATACCTATCTCCTCAAATCATTATCATTAATTTACTCTGAAAGTTTCTACATATTTTTCCATGTATGAAATATCATCATTGCAATAATCTTATTCTGTTATGCAACAGAACTTCTTTTTCCTACCTAACCATAACTTACTGTCCATCAGTCAAACTTTCCCTCACCTTTCCTTGATGTTACTTTCACCAGAGTATTGTAGCTTTCATTTCCTCCCAACTACTATGAGATCAAACTCTTAAAACCCCATGGGTGAGTTAGATCATGTGATTTCTCTACTCAGCTCACCTCACTTGACCTCCAGTTCCATATTGTTGCAAATTACAGGCCTTTCTTCTTTTTCTTTTCTTCTTTTTTTTTTTGGGGGGGGTCCGTTTGTGGGGCCTGAACTCTGGGCCTGGGTGCTGCCCCTCAGCTCTTCAGCTAAAGGCTAGCGCTCTACCACTTGAACCACAGTGCCACTTCCGGCTTTTTTCTTTTTGCTTATGTGGTGCTAAGGAATCGAACCCAGGGCCTCATGCATTGCAAGGCAAGCGCTCTACCACTGACCCATCTTCCCAGCCCTCTTCTTTTTTTTTTTTGTTTTCGGTCGGTAGTGGGGCTTAAACTCAGGGCCTGGACACTGTCCCTCTGTGCTTCAGCTCAAGGTTGCATTCTACTACTTGATACACAGCACCACTTCTGGTTTTCTGGTGGTTTACTAGAGGTAAGAGTCACATGAACGTTCCTGTCTGGGCTGGCTTTGAACCGTGATCCTCCGATCTCAACCTCCTGAGTAGCTAGGACAAGCCACTGGTGCCCAGTACTTTTTTTTATGACTAAACAATATCCAATTATGTGTGTGTGTGTGTGTGTGTGTGTGTGTGTGTGTGTGTGTGTGTGTGTGTATGCCACATTTTCACTATTCATCAGATGATAGACTCTTAGGCTGTTCCATTTGTGGTTTATATGTTTATTGCCATAGCCTGTTTCTTAAAAATTTCTCTGATTGCTCAGATGGAAATCATACCCTGTGTTTGGAATTCTGTAGTATTTTGTTATTACAGTAGCTCGCTGTGTGTGTGCAAATCTATTAATGAATGAACATATCAATGAATGTTGACCATATGGTTTAGATGTGTGCTCATACCATAGTGGTGAAGAGGAATTTTAGAAAGATTATTCTCCTGAGTAGATGTGATTGTAATTATTCATGAATTGCTGTGCAAAATCTGATACCATTTACAACTTTATGGAGGTCCCCAGTTAACACTACAGTACTGTTCAAAATTACCTAGAAAACAGAACAGTTATCATTGGATGCTAACCGTATGAGACAGCTCCCCAAACAGAGAGGGCTTTAGAGATTCAATAGTCTTATTGTGCCAGACTCACTAAGTTTGCAGGCCACATCGGTGAGTGTTTAAAATTACCTCTTAATTTAATCCTTCAGACTAGCTCTCTGTATCTTTCTTCAGAAATCAAGCCTTTTTCCTAGAATTTACAATGAAGTTGTTCCCATATTGAGCAATCTATTTTATTGCATTAATTACTCCCAGGCTCACATTTTTCATATGATAATGTGTTATTTACTTATCTTCTAAACCAATAATTAGACCATAAACTGAATAAGTCATGATTTTGGAAAAAAAATACACATGTCTCTCATCTATTCAGCAGCAGGATATACAAATTCAGCATCTTTTTCAGTTAGATGAAGCTAATTTGAATAATATCAATATTTGTGAATGGATCTGACTACTAGTTAATTCAAAGTAATTAGATCCCATGTTTATTATTTTGAAAGACCCAGGTCTCTTTAAAAGTTAAAGGCAATACAATGTTCCACTGTTATATTACCTTTCCAATCTCCACGAACCACTGACTTCGATAGACTGTCTTCTGATCAGCAATTGAAGAAAATATGACAATCATAAGATAGACATTCACTCAGTCACTTTCTCAATTAAAAAGCAATATTTATTTTTAATTTTTTTGTGTTTGTGGCACCAAGAAATTGAACCCAGAGCCTCATGCATGTTAGGCAAGCATTCTGCCACTAAGCAACATTCCCAGCCCTCAATTTTTTTTTGTCAGTACTGAGGCTTAAACTTTCTTGTTATAAACTAACTTTATACCAGCTGAGCCACATCTCTCATACAACTTTGAATTCTCATTAATGGGAGATAGAATCTCAAGGAGTTTTATGCCTCAACATTCTTTCAATTGTGATCTTTAGGCCACAAGGTCCCAAGTACCGAATACATTGTCTGATACCTAGAAGTATTTAGTAAGTGATTTTATCATTTATGACTGCTCTACTATTCCTATAAGCATTATTCTGTACGTATTGTCTGGTATAATTTCATTCATCTCTTCTTAGAAACTTTTTTTATGTTTGCTTTTCTATTCTATGAAAGCTCTCATTTCTCAAAGCCATGGGCCTTTGAATACTTACATAAGAATCTCTTCTCTCCTATACTGGCCCCTACCCTTTCCCCAAACAGAAACCTGTGTGCCTATATTCTCTGTTATGACATGAGCTTTTTGAGAAAAAAAGTCTCCCAGTACCTGAGGAATTACAAGTGTTTAGTAAGGGCTTGACAAAGTGATTCTATTGTTTGCTATTGTATATTACTTGTGCAGAAGTGTTTCATTGTGGTATTTCTATATAGAAATAAACTGTATAGTGATATACCTTCTGCTACTCCTTCTCTTCCTTATCCTTCCTTTCTCATAATTTCAAGTTTATAGTTGATTTCATTTTATCATTATATCATTATTATACACAGACACAGAGCACTTAAATACTTTTCACCCCAATCATTTCTGCCATTCTATTGCCAGCATCCATGTCAGATACATATAATAAATACATTCAATAAATGTATACATTATTATATATAAATCTAAGTCAAGATTCCATCTCCAGAGAAAAAGTCCTATTGTCTTTCTGAACCTAGCTTATTTCACTTAACATGATTTTCATAATGGACAAACCAATCCTTACATACTGACTTTGAATTTTGGCTCTTGTGAGGAATATCTATTTTTTACTACAAGCAGTTTACCTCCTTTTTTTTTTAATCTTACTTATTTCACAGAGAATACATATCTCTTAGGATTTTTGTGAGAATTTAGTTTGGAAGTCTAAGCTGGGCATCCTGTGGTTCATGCTTATAATCCTAGCTACTCCAGAAACTGAGATCTGTGAATTATGGTTTAAAATCAGCCTGAGCAGAAAAATCCATATCCCCAGAAAAATCTGGTCATCCACAGATAACCAGAAAAAAAACCAGAACTAGAGGTGTGGTTCAAGTGGTAGAGCAATAAAGATGAGCAAGAATGAGAGTCTAGGAGTTTAAGCCCCATGAGAAGCACATACACGTAAATAAAAATTGTTAGTTCATGTAAAATAAGAAAGCATTTGGGGGTAAATAAAATAGTAGCAATTATTACTGTTATTATTACTAATTTGCACTTGTAACAGAGAGTAGCCATATGCCACAAGAGGGTACAATATGCTTTTAAGGGGGGTTGCTCCACTTCCTCTCTACCAGCTAAAATATGTCTTTATTTTAAAGATATTAATGACACTATACTTGCTGAGCAGTTTCTCTAAGTCAGGTATTGTGCTATATTTCATCTTCATGTGTAGAACTTAAATTCTTCACCATTTCCCTTTCTGAAGAAAAAAAAAAAGTCAGTTCGGGCACCACACAGATTCTCTGATCTCTCAATGCCAATGGAGGCAGCAGAGGTGATCTTCATTCTCAATTCTAGAATCCTCTCATTTTGTCTTGACAACATTGTTAAATCTACAGAGAAAAGTCTCCGGGTTTCAGCCTACTCATTGAAAATCTTAATGGATCCAGTCCAAGAGACATCACCTCTATGCAGAATTCACATATAAAGGTGATTAACTTTAGTATGGTCTTGTTTGTGATCATTTGGGTAAATGCCCAAAAGTGGGATTGCTGTGTCATAGGGGAGTTCTATGTGAAGTCTTTTGAGGAACCTCCATACTACTTTCCAAAGTGGTTGAACAAGTTTACACTCCCACCAACAATGCAGTAATGTTCCCTTCTGTCCACATCTCTTCCAGCATCTGTTGTTATTAGTGTTCTTGATTATACCCATTCTAACTGGGGTGAGGTGGAATCTCAATGTTGTTTTGATATTGCATTTCTTTTATGGCTAGGGAGGTTGAGCATTTCTTCATGTGTCTATTGGCTATCCTTCTTTCCACTTCAGAGAAGTTACTCTTTAAGTCTTTAGCCCACTTATTTATTGGGTAGTTGTTTCTTTGAGGATTTGTTGTTGGGAATTTAATTTTTTGAGTTCCAGGTATATTTTGGATATAAGACCCTTGTCCATAGTATGGCTAGTGAAGGTCTTCTCCCAATCTGAGGGCTTTCTATTGATCTTGCACAACTATGTTTATTGCAGCATTATTTACCATAGCTGAGATATGGAACCAACTCAGATGCCCCTCAGTAGATGAATGGATCATAAAATGTGGTATATATACACAATGGAATTTTATGCCTCCTTCAGAAAGAATGGCATTGCCCCATTTGTTAGGAAATGGAAAGACTTGGAAAAAACTATATTAAGTGAAGTAAGCCAGGCCCAAAGAAACTAAGTCCCATGGTTTCCATTATTTGCAATAACTAGTATATGTCTGAGACAAGCAAAAGCAGTTTAGATAAGTTGATATTAGGTGAAATGAACCCCAGGATAAGGACTCAAATGTTTTTTTCTTTCTTGCAATTGTTTCTACCATATTTATAAGATGATTTCTTTGTTTCTTTGTGTGTCCCTCCCCCACGGTATAACCCCTGTTTTCACTATATTTGATGTTGATGTTGGTATAATTTGTGGAGGGGAAGGGAAAAACAAATTGTTTAAATAGGGATACAGGTGGACCCATTGCAACAATGAGATGTACAAGACGTTATTTAGAAAAACTCTTCAGTACGGTATTTTCACAATTAAAAAAAAAGTGATTAACTTTTTCCTAAATTTGCCTGCTTTGAAAGGGACTGTTTTTAAGGTATTCAGTGGTCAGAATATGTTCATAACCCATCCCAGGCACTGTGGATAGTATTGATTCCCTCCGTCTAGTCACACCACCACACAATGTGTTGATAGGCTTCTAAATCAAGAAGCAATTTTTGCTTTCTGACAATGATAAAGAAAGTATAAAATAAAATAAATAAAGGGAAATAAAATAAAATAAAAAAATAAAGGGAAATCATTTTTTGTGGTTGTGGTCAAGAAGAATTGAATACATTTGAAAGTCAATCTTTTAATAAGAATGAACATATACATATCCTAAATCTAGAAAGCAATTCTGTTGCTGTCTTTTTTATATTAAAAAATATATTATTACTTTAAAACAGGTTTTTTTTCCTCTCTCTTCTTGTATAACGTGGTCACTGTTGCTCTGAATGTGTGTGATGTGAATATCAGAAGTGAAGAACATGAAGAACTTGTCCTGGAGAAGAAACAAATTTGATATGCGATAGAGATGTGCAATCCCCAAGTGCAACAGAAACACTGGTGAATTCGGGCCCCACTACCGGACAACACTTTTTAAACACCATCTCTAGGTAGGTTGAAACTGAACCATTGATAAGGGAGGGCCCATTGATAAAGACCTGTATCTAGGACAATGCATAAAAAACCATCAAACATTTCAAGCCAGGCTTGCTGTCAAGACTGTAATCCCACCTACTTGGAGATAGTGATCAGAGGATTGTGATTAGCGGCCAGCCTAGGCATAAGAGATCCCAAGACTCCATCTCACTCAATAATGGATTTGGATGATGTAGGCCTGTTATGTAGGGGGCCAGCACAGTTGCTGAGTGATTGGTGCATGCACATGAAATCCTTAGTAAAATAGGTAGCACAAGTCGGTGGCTCACAGCCTAGGTCAATCAGGCTGTAAGACTCTACCTCAAAAACTAACCAAAGGGGGACTGGAAGCATGGGTCAAGTAACTGGCCAAGGAAGCTAAAGCTTGGGAGCTCAATCTCCAATACTGGCTGTATTCCCCCCCCCAACCCTACCCCCCAACAAGCAATCAAACATTTAAAAATTAGAATAAATCATGGACTAGAGTATGGGAGGGGCACTAAAAAGTTACTAGATTCTTCATCAAAAGCTGATACAGCCGCATACATGTTAATTAAGATGCCATGTAAATTAAAAAAGAAATAGGGGTCTCATTGTGACCCATTTCAATGGTTCCAAGGATCAGCAGTAAAATTAATAAAAATAGAATACAAAAATATAACTAGTTCTTTTCAAATCTGTTCAGAGGAAGCAAATCATGTAAAAGCAATTATTCTGTGTTCTAAATAAGAATAGGTGTGAATATAGACTCAAAATAACTATACCCTTTCAAAAAAGATCAGCAGCATCAGAAGAGTTATTGGCTCTGTTTACAGCAGTTTAAAAAATTAATACCACAAAGATAAATTTTGTTTAAGCTGGGAATAGGAAATAACTGTCAGTAATACCTCATCAAAATTAAAAATAAAAGATTAGGGACTATGTTAAGAATATTTTATTATTTTACTCTAGAAATGTTGCATGCATTTATAAAATGGAACCTTGTATCTCTGAAAATTTTATAAAAACAATCACATCCATGGGGTTAGCCTGTGAAAATTGGAGTCTGAATCCATGCTCTGTAACCTTAGGCAAGTACCTCTTTCCCCTAGAACTCAGAGTCTCAAAAGCTCATTAGAGATCAAATATTAATATCTAACTTACTACACAGTTTCCAGTGTAACTCATTCTTTCTCCTTAAAATCTTAAAGCATTTGTCAACTAAAAACAACAGAGGCTTCCTTTTTTTTTTAATTGTGAAAATACTGTACAGAGGGGTTACAATTACATGGGCAAGGTAAAAGTACATTTCTTATCAAGCATTGTTGCCTCCTCCTTTGTTGTTTCCCCTTCCCATCCCTTCCCATCTTCCACCCCGCCCTCACTCACTTCCCCCTTCTCCACCCTCCACCTCCCACCCAGGCCAAACTTGTAAAGTTTGTTTTTCGACATAATGTCTTGTACATCTCATTGTTGCAATGGGTCCACCTGTATCCCTATTTAAACAATTTGTTTTTTCCCTTCCCCTCCACAACGTATATCAACATCAAAAACAGTGAAAACAGGGGTTATATTGTGGGGGAAGGACATACAAAGCAACAAAGAAATCATCTTATAAATGTGTTAGAAACAATCACAAGAAAGAAAAAAAACATTTATTCAGCTTCAGATTAATCAGCTAATTGTATTGCAATTTCTTTAAATATCATAAAAACAGTTAAGTACAAGTTGTCATGTCCAAAACAAGCTTTACAACGTCGTCGGCGGCGGGGGGGGGGGGGGGGGGGGGGGGGGGGGGGGGGGGGGGGGAGGGAAGGGAACAGGGAGGCTGGGAAGGGATGTGAAGGGTAAACAAAGGAGGAGGCTGCAATGCTTGGTAAGAAATGTAGGCATTATCCTGCCCATGTAATTGTAACTCCTCTGTACAGTATGTTCACAAATAAAATACAATTAAATTTAAAAAAACAAACAAAAACCAGTTAATGATTGAAATACTTTGTTTTGACTAATCAATATCATGACCCCAGCAAGAAAAATCCAAAAATTTATATCCTGTGCACTATCTTGACAATATATAAAATTTCAGCTTCCTTGAGAATACCAAAACTTTTAAAAGAAATTAGTAAACTTTCAGAGGCTAATTAAATTACATTTGCAAGTGTGAAATTTGTTATTTAATTATAAAATTAAAGGTAGAAATGCAAAACTAACCTGCCAAAGTTCCTCTAGGTCATAAATATAGCAAAACCTTTCTCTACCAAACACAAAGGTGTAGCCCCGATTAATACAAACCTAATCTTAAACTTAACTCTATAGGATCAATACTATAGTTTATTTTATGACATAACCTTTGTAGTTTATTTTATAAGTACCTAAAATTAGAAGACATTTTTCCCCTAAGGAGTTTACTATGTCAAACAAGTTTTTTGTTGTCACTTAGATATTTGGAAACATGGAGATGGTAAGAACTATTCAGCGGTAGAATAATTTTCTGCATAACTTAGAGGTAAACAAAAATTATTTTATTTATTATTATAGCTACTGGATACACTAATTCTAAGCTCTTCTGATCTCAGAGTATTCTATTCATATTCTTAAATAACCCTGGGGAACTTGACTTTTTTGAAATCTGACTTAGAATACAGTTGAAATCACTCCAATCAAGGCCTCTTCGCAGCTCAGTTAATTCCAAACCCATTTCATGATGTTCTTATCTGCCTGGACCACAGCTCTAATAGGTGTTTGTCTGCTCTTAGAATCACTACTCTAACATCATGCTAATTGTGTGCATTAACACCTAACATAGATGCTGAACGATACAGGAACAAAAAGAAACCTCATCCTCAGAAATTAACCAGCCCAACTGGGAACGTGGGTCAACATTAATAACTTATTCAGCTTTCATCACTCTGAAAATTTTTAAATTCTAGGCCATTTTATTTCATTCATTTGGAGTCTAAAATATGATTAATGACACACTTAAAAAGCACTCTAATTTTAAGCAGGGAAGGTTTATTTTTTACTCTCCTTTCAATATACATAATAAAAAGTGATACCTTTTGACATCTTCAAGAATGCCAAATGTAAATGAATATTCTTGAATTGGCTGTAGGTAAGTACCTAGGCATACTCGAAATAAAACAAAATTTAATTAGCTTAAAAATCTAGTCTGCAAACAAGTAATGGAACTTTTTAAGGAAGTGGGTGTTCAATAATTTTCATATAAAACCAGATTGCCTGTTATATGGTCGTTTTGTGGGGCATCAAATGAAAAGACCTTGTTTACTAACACAGTCACTTGAGTTCTTCTACCTACAAATAATATCCTACTGATATTATTGGGGCAATTAACTTGATGTGTTAAGTGTCCTGTGCTCTCAGGTGCCCAGATGAAACATAATCTCTGTATGGATGAGATGAGCACTAGCACCGGGGAATGAATAAAATAGAGTGCCCTTCACAATGTGGTTGAACATCATCCACTTTATCTGTAAGTGAGAAAATAAGAAAATAAATAAAAAACACAACAGTGGAGAATTCACTTCCTTTCCACCTAAATGCCTCACCTGGACTATCAAAGCTCTCTTGCCTTGAGAATAGAATTGCATCATTCCTTCTCCTACTGCTCAAACCTTTAGAACCAGTAGATTGATTCACATCTACATATGGCTGTGTTTCTAGTGCACAGTTAGCAGAATGTGGGATTTCTAAGCCTATATCACATAAGTCAATTCACTTCATACATGTCCGTATACATTGCAACACTGATTCTTGCTCCGCTGGGATCCATGACCATCACTCTACAACTATAAGACCAAGAACTCAATGCTTTTTTATACTTGTTATCATTTTTGACCAGAGAGACATATATTCAACAAAACGTAATCACGCTGTGGAATAAATTCATGCAATAACTTCCACTGTAATAGTAATGCTATGGCAAGTATCAATTCATAGGTGCATGCATGCGCAAACCTACATACACATGCGTATTTGGTTTCCCTTTCAATTGTTCATGCTAACCATGAGCTCAGAGAAATACATGAAGTCAAAGGGGAAGTTCATTGAATAGACTTCTAACCACAATATTTATTACTTGATATAAAAATAACACTCAAAACCACAGCATACTAAAATAATTCACTTAAGAAATTTATAAAGGCTTTCAAGAATGAACAAATCATTTATATTCTCAATTCTAAGTATAAAGGTATCTGTAAACTGGCTGTACTCTATTTTTTCCCTCAGGAGCCAAAATCAGCACAGGCCTTACATGTTGGTTTGTGCTCATAGCCCACATATATACATATATATGTATATATATATATGTATATATATGCATATATATATGTATATGTGTGTGTATCACAAACACATTTACTCACATATCAGGAAAACAAATGGAAAAATTAATCTAACAGAATTTTACTGTGTCTTTATCTCTCTGGTTTGATTTAAGAGTTCATCATTTTAGCCAGGCACCAGTGGCTCCTAGTTACCCAGAAGGTTGAGATACAAGAATTGCATTTCAAAGCCAGCCTGAGCAGGAAAGCTTTCAGGCTCTTTCCCTTAACCATCAAAAATACTGGAAATGGAGCTATGGCTCAAGTAACAGAATGACAGCCTTGAGCAAAAAAGACCCTGAGTTCAAGCCCTAGGACTAGAAGAAAAATAAAATAAAAGAGTTTGTGATTTTAACTACTTTTAAATCCCAAATGAACGAAATACGACTTCCAGAGACAGGTTTGTGCCATGTGAGTCTTGGTATGTTTTTAATAAAGATACACTCATTATGGATCAAAAATAAGTAAAACAGGAAATGAAGGTACTCCATAACATTTTATTTTCCTTGTAAAAATGAGACACATATTAACTACCATCTTTTTTAACACTCTATAATCAAGCCTTTCCAAATCACATGAGAGACACACAAGAGCTCATTCTCAAAATCACAGGGGTTCTCCTGCGAGTTCATTACATGAGTGAAAAGATTCATGAAGCAAAGAGATACATGAAAGCCTCCCTTGTTCGTCTGGGTGCAGACTTGAGCATGGTGAGACTGTTTGCTCCATGGGTTGGGCTCTCATTGTCTAGGGACTTTGTAGCCTCTCTGCTCTTAATGGTACTTGGGTCTCAACAAAGTGAAGGCAGAAGCTACCTAACACTCTAAAGGCTAAGAATAAAGACAGCTTTGCATTTACTATTTTGCTTCACTAAAACAAGACATGGGGCATTATAAGTTAGGAAGTGGCAGACAATAACCATCTTTGAAGATGATCTACCCCAGTGAGGAATTTACATACCTTCATTTTTTTAAAATAAAGTTTCAGCTCAGGATAGAAAGGTTAAATCTGTTGTTATCCTTAATACATAACAACTTAGGAAAATACTCAGGAGCCCTGTTTGGAAAACTATCTATCATTTATTATTTATTTTTACTTTTTTTCTAAATTATTGTTTCATACATTCTCCAAGCTTTTACCTTTTCAGGTACATTTAAAAATTAGTAAATATATATTATTATTTTTTTCACTAGCTGTTTCTAGTCAGTACTTTGAAAATAAAACAATATATGTCACAAGGAGAAAAATATACTCAGTTTGAGTGAAACTCAAATCATGTTTGGGGTGTCTCTTTCCCTTTGAGAGTGGGCACTCTGTTACAGTGTGCCTCTGCCTTTCTGCTTGCCTACTTGTCTGTTTTTTTTTCTGTTTGTCTGCTTGCTTTATTACTCAATAAAGCTCTACCAAATTTTCTTACTATAAAAAAGCATGTTTGACTTTGTCATAACGTAAGGAAGCTGTCTGCCCAATTATCCTATGATCTCCTTATCTGCTTGATGCCACGTATTTCAGTAAAGTGATGTTCTCCACCTCAATGTCCACATCACTGTCAGGGTGGTTATTTCATTGACTCTTAAGATTGAATAAAATCAGGAGCTCTTGGCTTCTTTAGGAACATAATCCCAAGGCTTAGACCAGTTATGGAAGCTCTCTGCCAGGGTCTCCTACGTCTTTAGCCTCCTCTGACACCTGACAGTCTGATCCACCTTGTCTTCCCCTGGGCTTTATCAGTGCTTCCTACCTACTATGTTCCTCTCCTTGTGTCTCTTCTAGGTGATCATTGTTTCCTCACTTTGAACTTCACTGTGACTAGTCATCACTTTCCCTTGGCAGTCTTCACTGACTTTCCTCTCTCCATTATTAAAAAAAATATTGTAAAGTAAATGTACAGAGGGGTTACAGCTACATAAGTCAGTACTGAGTACATTTTTTTTAACAGTGTCACCTATTCCCCCATTTTCTCTCAGTTTTTTCCCTCCCCACCCTCCCACCCCTACCAAGTGATACAGTTCATTTTCATTATACTATTGACTATGATTGGACTTTCTTCTCTTGGTTATTTTATCGATTTACACTATCAGGAAGCTTTTCTTCAAGGACATTTATCTGATATTGGAAGTCATAATTCAATTCAGATATGTGCCTGCAAAGTTCTATAAGAATCATGATGCTAGGACATATCATTCTAAACCCTGATAGCTCATTCTTCTATTTCCAAGAGCATAATAGAACATCACTTCTTCACTCCCCTCTGGGATTAGCGCATGAAATGTGAATTTAAGTGATATAGTATCACCTCTGGGTAGAAGTAGCTAATTGCTACTGCAAATCTCTGGAATTCTTTGTAATAAATCATGGATGAATGAATGCAGCTGTAATTGAACAACTGAGTTCTCATGGTGGTCAACTGCTTCAGAGCTGCCCACAGAGACAGAATTGTGTGTATGTGTATGGCTAGGACAGTGTGTGTGTGTGGGGGGGGGGGTTATGTATGCAGTACTGAGGCTTGAACTCAAGCCTGAGCAGCTTTTACACTCAAGGCTGTTACTCTACCATTTGAGACACAGCACCACTTCCAGCTTTTAATTAGGCTAATTGGAGGAAAGAATCTCACAGACTTTCCTGCCTGGGCTGGCTTCAAACCATGAGTCTTACATATTAGCCTCCTGAGTAGTTCTCATATGGAAAAGCATGGGCCACTGATGCCATGCTAGAGAAATCTTTATTGGACTCATACTCTTGAAATCTGGAGGTAATTTGCCACTGTAGGAAATGTAGCTGGTAGGTTTCGGGTAAGTGTCCTTCAAGGGTTCATTTGTCAACGATTGGATCTCTAGTCTTTGGTGCCGTTGGAAGGTGGTTGTAAAGTGGAGGTCAGCAGAAGGAAGTCCATGACCTTGAAGGAGAAACTGGGATTCCAGGCTCTCCTTTTATGCTTTGTTCCTTTACTCCTTACTAAGCAAATTGCTCCACTGCTTATAATTTACTATAATGTTGTCTTGCCACAGGCAAAAATACAAAAACAAAACACAGGAGCCAACCCACCAGGGATTAAAATGTTAAAATATCTACAACCACAAACCAAACAAGATCTTCTCCCTACAAGTTGATTTGGTCATGTGATATTTCAGACTAACACTAAACAGACTAACTTAGCATTTTAACCTGATTCAAAAATGGCATTATTCTCTACCAGCAGAACATTTTCACTTGATGCCTTCCAATTTTTTTCCCACTTAATGATGTCCAACAAATTGTGAATATATTTAGGTAGAAATCAACAAACTTGTTCCTAAAACTATGTAGAAACCAAGTGTCTTCCAGATTTAGATGACATCATATACTAACATGTGTCATAATATCTCTATTGCAAGTCAGATCAGCATACAATGTTGTTTTCTGCTCTGTGCATCTGGAAAGCAAGCTATCCATCTCCCATTCTTCGGGGGTAACCAAGGAATAAAATAGCACGCAGTTTGCCAACCCCTTTTCTCTCTGTAACATATAAACTGCTTTTTAATCTACATATGTTTACATATTTATTCAGTTACTCACATTCACTTATGAATTTTTATACTATACTAAATTCCTGAAAAGCCCACAGTACATTTTGCTCAAGAGATAGTTCTGAAAAACAATTTATAGTGATATAATAAATTCTTAAATTTCCTGATTACTTTGTCCTAGAGAGGATTCCATGTTTGCCAAGAGCAGAGACATAAATTTAAGATTAACATTAATTACCATTTTAACGTGAGCTACTTTTTTACAATCAGATTTAGATGACACTGTAATAGCATACTTGGAATGAGCATGAATGTATATAAATTTATGTTTTTCTGGTGTATTTAAAATCTAATTCATTAAGTATGTGCTGAGTACTCACCAAAGCTGTGCTACAAGTTGGAGCTAAGTAGATAAAAATGAAATAAAACAAAACTATCTTAGTAAACCTGAAACTTATTAATTCTGATTTTTCTATTGCTTAATAGTTCCTCTCAGTTAAAATGGATTGTAATAAATCAGCCTGCAAAAGTTCATGCCTCTTATCCTAACTACTCAAGTGGTTAAGATCTGGAGGATTGCGGTTTGAAGTCAGCCTCCAGCTGAAACCTTTCCAAAACTTCATCTCCAATATAACCTTTAAAACACTGGGCATGAAGCAAGGCTCAACAGGAGTTCACTGGCCTAGAAAGCAAACAAGATGAGTAAAATGAGGTCCTGAGTTCAACCATAATACAACACACACACACACACACACACACACACACACACACACACACACACACACACACACACACACACAGAGGATTATAATAAAACTAGGACAATGATTGTATATCACCTATAAGCAGAGCAGTAGTATTTTGAAACATTAACTCATTCTGTTTTCATGTTGTGCTCTGACTCAGGTAAGAAGGGCTCTATTACATCAACTTGGAATCCAAGATTCACATGGTTGATGACAAGTTTTAGAATGTTTTACACATAAAACTCAACAACATAAATGTATGCAAGCCTTTGAAAATACTTTGAGACATCAAAGTTATGAAATATTTATTGATAACTTTCTAGATTCTAAGAGAAAAAATGAAATTGCAAACAGAAAAACAACATAAGCTGGCCTTACCTAAAAGAACAGACTAGATACAGATGACCCAAACACCATAGTTTGTTCAGCCCTGTTTCTAGGGTATATGTTCTCTCAGTCCATGGTTTTTTGTTTGTTAGGTTTTATTATTTTTTTTTACAGGGTGTATGCAGGTGCTGGGTGTTCATCTATGTGAAAGTATATATGTGAGCTCTCTTTGTCTTTTGTAATGTGTTTATTTTGTTTGCCACGTACTAAATTCCACAAAGGATTGAACCTTTATTTGTTCTTCTTTGTGTACTAAGTATGTGGGTCATAATAGATGGGAAATTTTCACCAAGTTAGTGTTTCCATTGAACACTTGTGTGTAATTAGTAATAGGATAATTTAGTAATCACCTTGATATATTTGTAAATATATGTACTTCTTGATACAGAAATTACACTCCATGAATTGGTTTTTTCTGAAATAACTAGACATGGATAAAAGATCTGGGTATAAATAATAGTTACAGCATTATTCATAAATAGTAAAAAAAAAAAAAAAGGTAATTTTTATGATAGGTTACTGGTTAGGGAAAATGAAGGAGCACCTTTATTTTTATAATATGTAATGATATTTGACATTACTCATGTTTGTTTTAATAAAAGTATATTATAGCTGGGCACTGGTGGCTTATACCTGTATTCTGGCTACTTAGAAGGCTGGGATGTGAAGACCATGGTTCAAAGCCAGCTGAGTTAGGAAAGTTTGTGACACACTTATCTCCAACTAACTACCAGAATACCAGAAGTGAAGCTTTGGTTCAAAGTGGTAGAGCATTCGTTTTGAGCAAAAGAGCTAATAGACCGCGCCCAGATCCTAAGTTCAAGCCCCATGACCAACTAAAAAATTACAAAAATAAATAAAAATAAAAGTATGTTCTAAAGCACATTGGCTAAATTCCTACCAATGTTTCATTTCATATAGACATACACAGAGCTGAAGAATAATAAATGTAGACTAGCAGAATAAAAGTAGCACTGATTACTCTTCTAAAATCCATGTAGTACCTGTATCAGGACTTTATAGTAAGAAAAGTTATTAAAATACATTTTATTCTGCTTGTTAAGTTTCCTTCACTTGCTACATATGATTTTGATTTACTATAGGTATTTAGGAAAGTGCTGTGGTTTGCAAATTTGGAACACATTTTACTATCTTAGTGAGTCCACAATTACCATTTACTTGTTGAAAATGAATCACATTCAGGTAAGAGAAGCAAGCACGAGATGAGGCAATTCTGTATGTATGAGTATAATAGGAAATAATATGCTTAGTCAATACACTTGTTTTACAGGCAGATTCTGAAACCTGTGGATCAGGTAGACTACCCTAAATCACTACCAAAAAGGAGGGATAATCATTCTCTGAAAACATGTATCACTTTCATGTTGATCTTTTTATTCTTGCTTATAAGCAAAAAAAAAAAAAAAAATCAAGGTTCAAGCCCTTGAGGAGAACTTAGCTTCTGGAGGACAAAATAACCACCTTTGTACAAAAAGGAGAGCACAACTCTGTACCTTAAGACAGATAAACTCCCATTGCCCCATCCTTATAAAAACTCAATGTTATTCATTTTAAGGACGAAAGGTCAACATAGTGATACCCCAATTAAAAAAAAAATCACAGATGACCTAACCTTCCACAAACACAATATGTATAAATAAAGGCTTCAGAACTTTGAATGTACCATTGATACAGGCAATAATGATTTTTATATACACACATATATTTACAATATGTATATATACAAATATTTCATACACATGTATATATACATATATGCATATACTAGAAGATATGGCCTCAGTATCTTTTCTACAAACCACATAACAGCATATATGTATACACACATCATATATGTGTGTGTGTGTGTGTGTGTGTGTGTGTGTGTGTATACATGGGAACAAGGAATTTCTCTTTTAAATTCCAATTGTTTTTTTTTCCTGCCTTTGCATAAGCTATCTTCACATCTGTGGGATAAAGGATGAAACCAGAGAACCCAGCAGTAAGACAGCTTCTGTCAACCATGTGTTCTATCTTCCTAGAAGAAATGGCTTCAATGTCTTTGTTACAAACCACATAGGCACCATCTAACAGTAGAAGCACACACACAGACACACACACACACACACACACACACACACACACACACACACACACACACACACACAAATACAGCCAGCACCCCTGACAAAACCCATTTTAGACTTCTATGCTAATTCTAAGAGAAACTTTTGGACACACACATATTAAAATGTATGTATTTATAGACTGGAATGTCATAATTAGCATATCTGTCAGCATCTCAGAATCACAATTGCACTTTTAGGAATCTGCTAATGAACAAACATCTAGAAAACATCTTTCTGTTATACATTTCAAAGAACAATCAATCCCTCCTACCAACCCTAGAACAAGGATACCTTTCATTTCCTTTCCCTCCTCTCCCATCCCCTATCCTGCCCTTCCCTGTAGTGGGGCTTGACAGGACAGGGTGCTGTCCCTGTACTCTTCCACTCAAGGCAAGCACCCTAATACTTTAAGCCACAGTGACACTTCGGGTTTTCTGGTACCTAAGTGGAGATAAGAGTCTCACTAACTTTCCTGCCCCAATTGGCTTTGAAACACAATCCTCAGATCTCAGCCTCCCAAGTAGCTAGGATAATAGGCGTGAGCCACCAGCAGCCAGCAACAGAACTTTTTTTTTGGGGGGGGATGCTTTTTTTTATTATTGCGAAAATACCATACAGAGGGTTACACTTACATGGGCAAGGTAATGATTATTCTTATCAAGCATTGTTGCCTCCTCCTTTGTTTCCCTTTCCCATCCCTTCCCATCTCCCGTGGGCCAATCTCCCCCTTCATTCCCCCTCCACCCCCCATGCCAAAGTTGTAAAGTTCATTTTCGACATAACATCTTGTACATCTCATTGTTGCAATGGGTCCACCTGTATCCCTATTTAAACAATTTGTTTTTTCCCTTCCCCTCCACAAATTATACCAACATCAAATACAGTGAAAACAGGGGTTATGCCATAGTAATCAAAACAGCTTGGTACTGGCACAAGAACAGACCTCAGGATCAATGGAATAGAATTGAAAACCCAGAAATGAACCCACAGACCTATAGCCATCTAATCCTCAATAAGGGAGCTAAAAAAAAAAAAAAAGCAAGAATGGAAGAAAGACAGCCTCTTCAGTAAATATTGCTGGCAAAATTGGTTAACTACTTGTAGAAAACTAAAGCTAGATCCTTATATATCACCCTGCACCAGAATCAACTCCAAATGGATCAATGACCTCGGAGTCAAAGCAGACACTCTTGAAAACATTATAGGATGGAATAGGAGAAATCCTAGGTCTCCTTGGCACAGGCTGAAATTTTCTTAAAAGAGACTCAGAACTTTTCTTAAAGTCAAACACGGTGACTAGTTCCTATAATCTCTGCAAGACTGTAAGATGCTACCTTGAAAAAATTAAAATCTACAACACACACACACAAACACAAACACACACACACACACACACAAACAACACACACACACATGTAAAACAACGTTCTTCAATTCACTCTTTTATTCACCCGTAGAAGAGTATTAGCAAATCTGATTTCTGACTTTCCTTTCTTGCTCTGCTGATTGACACAAATAGCCAAAAAGACGATAATGTTCTGATAAGGAATCTCTTCCCACTGGTCCATCAGAGTATTCATATTTACAATCCTCCTGAAGAAGTTTGGCATAAAAGTTCCTATGTAGCTCCTATGTAGCTGCTGAAGGTGACTTTGTCACAGAAGAAAATCATAAATAGCAGGAATGGTGAACCACCACCGGGGAAACACAGCAGATACAAATAACTGGGGGAATTTTTTTCCCATAAAAGCAACAGTCAAACTTCAGCTCCACAAGAGGCTTACGCAAGGGTTCAACAAGCTGAATGGTGGAAGTGATACTGTTCAGTAAACACAGAATAGCAGGGGAGTACTTAAGATCTGGAAAATAATTGGCAGAGAGCAAAAATACTCTTGAAAAGTAAACCCAGTCGGGTTTTGGAGTGTCATGCCTGAAATCTTAGCTGTATAAGAGTCTGAGATTCTGAGGATCATGATTTAAGATCCAGCCCAGGAAGAGAAGTCTATGTGATTCCATTTCCAAAACCAACAGAGAAATTGGGACTAGAGACCTGGCTCATGTGCCAGCCATCAGCAAGCAAGTCCAGCAAGCAAGAGGCCCCAGTTTAATTCAAACCCCATTATGCAAAAACAAAACAAAACTTCTCTTCAATATATCTATATATGGAGATCACACATCACAGACAGGAAGATAATAGGTAAGGGAAAAAAGTAAAATCAGAAGAAAAGTCCAAAGTACAGAATGAACATCCCTAAAGGAACAAATAAAAGGGTTGAAAAGATTTAACACTGACATACACAATAGTTGAGAAATTTTTAGAATTGAAGGACAGATTTAAGAACTTGGAAGGGATAAAAAGAATAAATTTGAAACAACTCTAAAAATACACACATTGGTGAACCTGAGGACAAGAATGACACAGAGAAATTCCTAAAATATACCAGAATGAAATACCAATATAATACTGAACTATAAAATAAAATTGCATGCAATGTTCTCATGAACAAAATTTTAACCTAGAAAATCTTGCAACAGACTTTGAAAAACATTGTCCAGAGGAAAATACACATCTACAGAGTTTCCATGGTTAATGGCAATATTGTTTTAGAATGTAAATAAAATAATATTCAATGCATAAATATTAAGGGAGCTTAATAGGTTTTCTAGAATGGCTTCTTTGTTCCCTACATATTTTAAAATCCATTAGTTGTCCAGTAATGTTTGATTCTGCCATGTGCATATGTGCATACAATATACCTTGATCAGACTTGTCCCTCCATAACTTTCCCTCTTCTCCTTCCCAAATCAGCCTGAACAGGCTTCATTGTTCTGTATAACACCTGCTCATAAAGTACTTCGATCATGCTCTTCCTCCTTCACCCTGTCTGCTCCCCACTCCCTCTTGCTTCTACATGCACCCAACAGACCCTTGTTACATTCCGTTATTCTTTCTCCTTTTACTGTCTGCAAATTGTCCAACAATTAGCAATAGTGCACATGGAAAATGACTAGCCGGTGAGCATGTTACTGACAAGAAGAAATGGTAAACAAAAGAAGTCAGGGAAAGGTGTGATCAATTTAAACAAACACTGGCAAAATTATTAGGCAGTTTAAAAATAAATGGTACATATATCTTGGGAGCAATTTGAGCAAGCCATAGTCTTGTTTGCGAATAGGACTAGCATTTATGTGTAGTCAATCTTAGAAAATATAAAGTTGTGTGATGTGTTGTTACCTTATCTTTGTTCAATAAAACATAATGGAGAAGATTAGATTTACTGTACTAAAAGCCAAAAAGATGTGAACAAAGGTTGGATTGGGTTATTTACAAGGGCTCAAGGCTACAGAATCCTAACTATTTAGGAAATGGAGATGTGAGGATCAGGGTTCGCTGCTAGCCTGGGCAAAAAAAAGAAGTTTGAGAGGCTCCATCTCAACTAACAGCTGGGTTCAATGGTAAGCACCTGTTATTCAAGTTGTTAAGAAACCACAATGGCTAGGGCAGTGGTACATGCCTATCATCCCCATTGATACAGGAAAACACCAGTAGGGGGATCGAAGTTCAGAAATAAACAATACAAAAAACCCCCAAAACACAAAAAACGGGCTGGAGGTGTGGCTGAAGATAATTTTGATACTCTACATGGAAATTCTCACACTTGCTTAAAAGACCTAAATAAAGAATGAATGCCACATTTTAATAGTTACATTGTATAAATAAATATATCACTAAGAAAATAGGTAACAGAAACTTAATATTCACATGATGAAATACATTAACCAAGGTCAATGTTGAAATGAAATGTGGAATTAAATTAGTAGGTTCAATAAGTTTATTTTCAGTATGAGCTCTTTATTTTGTTGAACTCAGGGCTAGGATGCCCTTAGCTTTTTTACTCAAAGCTAGTACCCTACAAATTGACCCATACCAATGCTTTGTGCTTTTTGCTGGTTACCTGAGGAAAAAAGTCTCAAAGACTTTTCTGCCTAAACTGACTTTGAGCTTCAGATCTCAGATCCTCAGCCTCATGAGTAGCTAGGATTAGTTATGAGCTACTAGTATAAAATTTATATAATACTTTGAAATAATAGTACACACACACACATATATATATACATATATATATGTATATATATATATATATATATGTTAAAATTAAGATAACAAAGAACAAAAAAGAATGGCTTCTGGACTGAAGAAAATTATAATTTACTCCCATACTACTAGGTAATTTTCTCTTAAAAATGTATTTAGCACTTTATAGTTCTAAATGGTAGAAATTAATAAGTATCCAATTTGGGGATTACATGAATATTTACAATACCTTTGATCAACAAAAATGGCATAAAAGATGTGAATCATTTCCTTGAAAATTTAAAACTTACATAAAACATCAAAACATTTTTGTAAAAGTGTGAAAATGGCAAAATACAAAAAATTCCTTTAAAAGACAAAAACTTTCACTGTGTGAGTACTAAAGTTGAAGTCCAAGTATATTATTTAAATTTAAATGGTAACCACAAGGAAATACTACAATAATATAAATTGTTGGAAAATCTTTGGAAAATAAGACTGAAAGGTGTATGTGGAAGGGAGATATCTATATTTTAATTTAGTATTTTCCTGGAAGTTCAAGTTGTTTACAGATGTATGCCTGAGACATAAATATTTTATGTAAAAATAGAACAAAGGAATAAAAATAGGAAGAAATACACACAATTTGTAATAGTTTTCTCTGTTGAAAGGGACCAATTTCTTCCAATGTTTTCTTTTGCTTCTTATTTCTTCTTTTGCTTCTTATGTATAATCAGAAATTTAAATAAACCCTCTTTCTTAATCAGACTCAATTGCTTCTTCTATACAAAAATATCAATTCTATTTTTAAGCTACATGGATCCAAGGACCAGCATTTCTAAATCTAAATTTAGATTTTCAAAGTTCTTTTTGAACGTCTTCAATCTCCACTTTTATTTCCAAGTATGATTTACATTCCAAATTTAATTATTTGAGACATACAAAATACAATTGATTAGGTGATGATGATTATTTTGTTATATTTATTGTTTTATATTACTTTCACTCAATCCCAAAGCTCATATAGAAATGTTCTAACAATAATAATGTAATTATAAACAATGAACACATCAGATTGCCTATTAATTGTCAAACATTCTTCCAGGATGTTTTCAACATTATCTTGTCTATTCCTGTTAATAATACTATGAAGTCAATACTTTTATTATGTTCATTATATATGGAGAATGTAGGGTATAGACAGGTCAATGTCAAAGTTATTGTATGCTAGATAGAGAAAAGAAAGCATTTCTTGGTGTCACCTGAACTCAGAAAAGCCTGGCTTAAGAGGTTTTGTTCTCACTCTCATTTATTAATACTCAGGGAATAGCACTTGTTTCACTAACAAGACAATGTTTGCTTCATTGAAGCATCATAATATCTAGGTAACTTCATCCATCCAAGCATCTGTTCTTCATTCACTCATTTATTCCATTGAAAACTATCATGTACAAGGTTTACATTCATTCTACTTCCAAAAAGGAAGGGGCATTTTTATTCATATAATAATCAAATTCATGTGTAAATTACCTTAGGATTTATTGCAAGACAGTAGAATAGGCCACTGATATCATCAATACAGGCTCTCAGAAAGAAGGCTCAAGAAGCCCGTTTCATTTCCCTTATCTCCCTGATGTCATGCATTTATCACAACCCTTATCTTTCTGTTTTTTCTCTCCATCCTTCCTTCCCTCTCCCTTCATTTCTTCTTCCTTCTTTCCTTCCCCTCCCCTTCCCTTCCTACTTCCTTTTTTGTCTCTCTTCTTCCATCTTTCTCTTTCTTTTCTTCCTTCCCTTTCTTGTTTGCTTCCTTCATTCTTTCCCCTCCTTCCCTCCCTCCCCCTTCCTTCCTTCCTTCCTTCCTTCCTTTCTCCTTCCTTTCCTCCCTCCCTCCCTCCCTCCTTCCTTCCTTCCCTCCCTCCATCTCTCTCTGTTTCTTTGTTTCTTTCTCTCTCTTCCTTCCTTCCTTCCTTCCTTCCTTCCTTCCTTTCCTCCTTCCTTCCTTTCCTTCTTTCCTTCTTTCTTTCTTTCTTTCTTTCTTTCTTTCTTTCTTTCTTTCTTTCTTTCTTTCTTTCTTTCTTTCCATCTCTCTCTTTTCATTCCTCCTTCACTTTCTCTCTCTTCTCTTTTAATTCATTTTTTTATTTTGAGATAATCTTGCATCGTAGCCCAGGGTGGCCTCAAACTCCAATCCTCTGCCTCATTCATCAAGCACTCTTCCCACTAAGCCACATTTCCAGCCCAAACCTCAACTTTTAAAAAAATAACTTTTATTCATCATTCATTCTACAGAAACAACAAGGAACAAGAGAAAGGTAGTGGTGATGGCTATCGGGATATCAAACAAATTCAAAGCAAAAACCTTCTCTGCCCTCAAGACATTCACTGGTTTAACCCTAAACCACCAAATGTGAGACAAATTCCCCCAATTCTCAAATGCTAGAAACCATAGACCTCACAGAGGCATCAGGGAAAACCTGCTTCTTCTTTTTGCTGTAACTTTTAGGAAGATACAGACAGTATAACCCAGAGACTTCTGCCTTAATGACTTTACTCTAAGTTATATCATTCACCCAAGTGTTGACCAAGTAAATAAGCATCAGCCAAAATAAGCAAGATGACCCATCTGACAATTATACATCTTGGACATCAAATTTGCATTAAATCTGTAGATACCTTAATAGCATGTCCACAAACACCAAACTTCACAGGTCTTCCCATAAACAATGGACTTCATGTTCAAATGATAAAATCTCAAGAAACTATAGATAACTTAAAAAATTATTTTTTCCCTCTCTCATGATTGTTTTGGGGGAGCAGATTCATATGCTCACATCAAAATTAGGTAACATAGAGTTTCCCTAGCTCCATGCCTAGCACACACCTGACCCACAAGTAAGATCTTGATTCATGATGATGAACTTGACTTACTCGATGAACTTCCATTGGTCTATAAGCTCATCCAAATCCACAGATGTATTCAGATCACCTCAAGTCCATCAATGAATTAGGGTTCACTCATGTGTTGCCCATTTGATGGGTTTTGATAAATATGTAGTAAGTTACATTCACTGTTACAGTACCATACAGAATACTTTCAAAGCACCAGTGACTCATGCACATAATCCTGCTACTCAGGAGGCTGAGAGCTGAGGATTGTGGTTTAAAGTCAGTTGGGACAGGAAAGTCCATTAGACTCTAATCTCCAATTAACCATTAGAAAACCAGCAGAAGCACTGTGGGTCAGAGTGGTAGAGCACTAGCCTTGAACAAAATACTCAGTGCCCAGGCTGAGTTCAAGCCCCATAACCAAAGACAACCCCCTCCCCCCAGAAATGTAGTAACTAAATGGAAATAACAAGCTAAAACATAAGAGAATAAAAAATTCTAGAGGAAGATGAAAACACAGAACTAGAAGTTAAGTCAGAAACAGTGATACGGCACAAGTAGTTGAAAATCACCGTGGAGGATGGTAGGGCAGATTCAATAAAGAAAACAAAATGAGCTGGAAATATATAACTTGAAAATAACTTTGGATACCACAATAGCTGTGTCAGATGAACAAATGAGATACAACATGCCTACAATTGGTGACCTGGGAAAGAAAGAAGCAGTATAAATATCTGGCCCATCCCTACTGTGTCAGGAAATCAAACTGCACACACACACTAAACCAAGAAATGGTGAAATAAAAGAATCTTTAATCAATGTGGTGAATGTCAAGAACAGACTGATGAAGAATAAACAACTTTGGGACAAAAAGAACAGAAAAAAGCAAACAAAAACTCATGGACAAGGAGAATTCAGGAATAGAAACTCTATACATAGCCAGAAACCCAAGAAATATTGGTGAACTGATGAGCAAATACTGGTTGGCAAGGGATGACTTCTTTTAAATTTGAAGTGGGTCTAAATCGGGACCAGGAGAATTAGGTTGGAATGCAAATGCTATAAAACTCAGCAATGTAATCTGATAATAAAAATTTTAATTTAGGGAGTATAGGTGGCTTGATAATCATAAAGTATGTATGCTGATTTATTTCACTATCATAACAAGGATCTGTAAGATACTGCTTAATATTTAAATTTGCACTCGAAAATCACCTCCAAACTCTTAATATTTTCATATCTTTGTTTTCAAATTTAGGGTTTGCAGTAAGTAATACCTCATTTGGAAACAAATAGATACCTAAAATTTAGCCTTTTTTTTAAACTTTCATTTGGTTTCTTTTCTTTTTTTAGTTTAATTGAAATCTAAAATACAATCATTTTGTCAAATGTAGGTTAAAGTACCATTGTGATAAGGGAATATCCAACATTGATCATAATACCATATCATTCTAAGAACTAAAACTGTATTACACGAAACCGTTCTTACTAAAGTCTCTCCCCTTATCCCCTCTTTTCTGTCACTAGTATCTCATCTTTTTAATCAGAATTTAGGTATGAGGATAGTCTCTAAGTCTCATGATTGTTATTCATGAGTGATGCAATTTTTCAAACTTTTATGTACAGCTTATTTTTTAGAGTATACCTCATGCTACAGCATCTAATCAATTTGATGATAATGAACATACATAACTAAATAAGTGTTTCATATTCCTCTTCCCCAGGTAACATCTTAAAAGGGTAAAAATGTACTTTTATGCTACTGAGAATTTTCATTTATCAAAAAAGCAAAAGTAGGTGGTAAACTTAATATAGCACAAAAATTTTTCCCAGTGTAATGGCATTGTGTGTGTGTGTGTGTGTGTGTGTGTGTGTGTGTGTGTGTGTGTGTGTGTGTGTAAGGAAGTTCATGTGCACTCATTCTCTATGGACCAAGTAAATCCACAAAGATTAAAACCAATGGGATCATTCACTTAAAAAATGTTTGAAAGATGTAACATAATGCAGTTGTTTATAAAGGATGTACTTGTTAAGATGTGATAAGTTATGCATTTATATAACCTCATATAGAGCCATGTATAAAAGTTTGCAGATTTGAAAATCTTAAGGCTGCATAGCTATGATTGTTGCTGACAGGAAAAAATAAAAATCAGTGAGGCATCAAAGATGACATGACTATGTATTTCTGTTTGTTACATAAATTATGCTACTCTTTTGTGTGCATATGTTTTCCCTGTGAAGATGTAGATATTTACATGTTTGTATGAGAGAGAGAGAAAGATAGAGAGAGGGAGGGAGAGAGAGTGGAGGTGTAGAGTGTTTATTAGCTCCTTCCATTATAAAAACAGTGTACATAAATTGGAGAAACCTTCTACCACAGTGATTTTAAGAGATGATAAACAAATCCATCAGATAAATGAAAATTGCTCAAAACAAGTGATTCACTGTTCAACATATGGCTCCTTTTTATTACAGACATCTCTGGAAAACATTGTCACTGTAAAATAACATTAGGAATACCTCATTTTCCAAATTGATTCTATGTAATTTTACTCTTCTCCCTGTTTTCCTTTTTTTCTCTCTCTCTCAACATATCATTCATTTATTCATCTTGTGAATGCTTCTCAGAGGGCCCTGTCAGGATGCTGATTATTTTAAACAAGTAGTTTTCATTTGGGCAAACAAGAACTCTGAATTCCAGTTTCCCCCTCAACCCTCAATGTTACTGTATCACATTATCATAATAGGCTATGGATACATGCTTAATCTCAGAACTCTTCAAAGTTCTGTTCCCAAGCGATCAACTTCTGAAACTTTTCATAAACTATGATAAGAATCTCACGCAGAGAAGCTTTAACTCATGTGTGGTACAAAGGAAAAGCTATTTTCTCCTAGCTAGCTAAAACCAAAAAGCCAGACAAAATTTGGTGAGTCTATGTGACCTGCAGTCTAGCTTTTCTCCCATTACCAAAACCTTCCCTCAGGAAACTTTATAATCATTCCTTTAAATCATCCCTGGACATTGCAAACCACACCCCTGCCAAACCTTTGGGGGGAATATAAAAATTAGTAATCACATGTTCCCATCTGCCGTTCCCCAAAAGGAAGTGGCCATAGGAAAAGACCAGAATTAGCACTGTCATACCCTCTTGCCCATTAGTTTCTACTGCAGCAAAGACTAGTGAAACCCTGCAAAAAATATACCTGTATGTAATCTCTCTCTGTCTGGTTTGAGCCTCACTTCCCCCGAATACAGATTTAATACATCGCTTTTCCCTCACAAGGAATAAATGCATTTTAATCATCAACATCATAGAAACAGAACATCAATAAAGCAGTCACACACACACACACACACACACACACACACACACACACACACACACACACACACACACACACACACACACACACACACACACACACACAAACCCAACCCCAGCCCAAGCTTTTACCTGTTATGCTAAATACAAAGAGACTGAAAGGAAGAAAAGCTGCGGCTTGCCCAGCAATATTCTCATTGCAGTAGACAGAGCAATTTTGCACTTAGAGATCTTACCAGGGAAATGTCTCGAGATCTTTACAGTGTTTTTTTCCTTGCAGAACTCTCTTTCAAGCTCTCAGCCAAGGCATGCTGTGCATCCGGGCAGAACCAAGGCTTATGGACTGTCTACACAGCTGGGAGATAATGGGACGCTTTCTCTCTCTCTCTCTCTCCCTCCCTTCTCCCCCCTCTCTCTCTCCCCCTCCCTTCTCCTCTCTCTCTCTCTCTCTCTCTCTCTCTCTCTCTCTCTCTCTCTCTCTCTCTCTCTCTCTCTCTCTCTCTCTCTCTCTCTCTTTCTCTCCCTCTCCCTGGGACTGCAAGCCTTTTATCCACTGAGTATTGCGTGGCTCCTTTCTGGTGTTAAGCATGAAATACGTTCCTTCTCTCTTGCTGCATTCCTGACGGAAACTAGACAATTAGTTCTTCAGACCCATGGGCAAAGCTCCCGTTTGGAATATTCAAAAGGGGAAAAAAATTCTCTCCACACTGAAAACCAGCACTATCTTCATCATCCTTCACAGAATGAGAGAGCGCGGAGAGCAGCTGCCATTCCCTGGCATGCAAGATTAAATCCCCCTCCTCTTCTCTTTCTTTGACTAGAGAGAGTCACTCCCGTTGGGTCATCAGAAAAAAAAATGTATATATATATATATATATATATATATATATATATATATACACATGTGTGTGTGTGTGTGTGTGTGACTGTGTGTATATCTGTCTTATTGCAAACTGGGTCAGAGTAGCTACTTACTACCTTTCCAACAGGAAAGGAAGTAATTTATTTTTTCCTTCCTCTGGTTTCTCTGCATTGTCATTTGCAAGCAAAGATTAAGCCGGTCAAGGGTCTGCACAGATTTCCACTGTATTCCTGTGTCAGCCCTTCTGAAGCACGCCAGAAGCTCCACTATTAGTTAGAAGGAAGAGAGGAGGGAAATAAAAGCAAAGGGTCATAGGCACTGTCACCAAAACCTTTGTAAATCACATGTTTGAAAAGATAGGCAGGAAGTATCTTAAAGCCAGGAAAGTACATAGAGAAAGTAAAATCAAAGCAATCCAAAGCTACACTGTTACTCTTACAAGGAACATTTATCATCTCCAGAAGTAGAATATAAATGTGTGAGTGTTTATATAACAGCTCTGTTAAAAAAAATAGGAGGGTCCTTTTGGGTTTTACACAGAGCTCTCTGACTAAACTTTTTAATATGTGCAGGTCTTATTATTTGATTTGGAAGAGGCTGCTTGAACAATAAAGTAAGCCAAATGAAAAGCACACGTTAAGAACACAGAGATACTAACACAAGCAAACGTGTACAACATGAGACTATGGTAAGAGATTGGATTTATTTGCATGGAATAACAGAAGACATTATACTCTTCAGTGTCTCATAAGGAGAGGATATTGGGAAAATGAAATCAAATCAAATATAGATGAGTGAAAAAGTAACTTTGGGAAAGATACACACACTTAAAGCAAAACCAAACAAGACCAGAAATAAATAAATGATACCTTTTAGTTTCTATGCTTTTCCTTTAGCACTCCATGGTTTGAATTCCTAAGGAGAATATTCTTCAGTAAATATTTCAGGACCACCTGTCATCTCTTTATAAGGACTAAGCACTGTTATCAGAGGCCACAGAGAGAATGTGATACTTCTTTATGACAGGTAAACTCAAAACAGGCTGCACCAGCTGGGCACCATGAACTCACACCTGTAATCCTGGCTACTCAGGAGGCTGAAATCTAGGGAGGGGGGAGGGGTTTAGAGCCAGCTTAGATTGGAACATCCATGAAACTCTTATTTCCTATTAATTACCAAAAAAACTGGATGAAGGGGCATTGTGGTACAAGTGGTACCAGCATTAGCTTGGAGGGGGAAAAAAAACAAAAACAAACAAACCTCAGGGGCAATGCTCAGGCACTGAGTTCAAGTCAACACACATACAACTCCTACCTTTCCCTGTCCCCCTCTTCCTCCCCCCCTCCTTCTCTTCTTCTCGTTTTCCTCTTCTTCTCCCTCCTCTCTCTCTCTTCTTCCTCTTCCTTTTCACCTCCCTCCTCTTTCCCTCTCTTTCCCTCCTCCTCCCCCTCTCTTCTTTCTGGTTCTTCCTTCTCCTTCTCCTCATCTTCTTCTCCCCTCTCCCCCTCCCCTTCTGCTTTTCCTTTCCCCCCTTTCCCCTCCCCTTGCTTCTCCTTCTCCCCCTCCCCCTCCTGTTTTCTTTCCAGTACTTGGGTTGAAGTTAGAACCTGACACTCTTGCTCATTAACACTTGAGCCACACTTCCACTTCTTGCTTTTCTGCTGCTTAACTGGAGCTAACAGGCTCTTTCAATTGTCTGCACTGGGGCTAACTCCACACAGTGATTTTCAGACTTCAGCTTCTGGAGTTGCTAGGATTCAATGGGTGAGCTGTGCACTGCACTGTCACCCTTTCCTGAATCCTGTCTTTAGTTGCTAGGACTAAAGGAGCCTTTAGAACTCTTATCATCTGCAAAAGGGACTTATGCATGGAAAAGTCCCATGGCTAACATTCAATCCTCATTTTATTTCATAAAACAGTAACTGCTACTCCTTTAATCATGGTTCTTACTTAGGTTTTTGATTTCCTCCTATCTTACTGTCTGCACCTCCTCAGATCATTTAGAGGCATAATCACTTTGTAAATCTTTAAACACTGGGGAACATGCAAAATCTAAAACAGGCTCTGTACCCTAAAAGCTACAAAGAATTGTGGGAAACAAAATTCTAAATAAATGCAAAAATAAACTATTGTCATGAATCAACAAAACTCTGTAATTTTAAGAGTAATTTTAAGACTTAAGATTTCACATATTTCCAGCCAAAAACTCAGGAGACTATCCTTTGGCTTTGTGAATTGATGTACAGATACGTAAATGAAAATGACAAATTAAAATAAAACTGAAATGATATAGAGCAAAGTTGGAGAATTTACTCTTTGATCTTAGAATTTACTACCAATCTAAAGTTATCAAAGTGGGATTGTATTGGCAGGCAGGAAACATTGGTAGAACATAAATTAGTTTCTCAAAAATAGATCCTCATACATATTATGTTCAACCAAGTTTAGAAAAAGTTGTCAGAGTAATTCCTTGATAAAAGCATGGTATTCACTTGAAAAATGTTAATCTTCAGATTTACTTCACCCCTTACACACAACTATGAACTCTAAGTAGATTATGAAAGCTAAGGCAAAGAAAATCTATGACAACTTGGAAATTGGCAAAGATATATTAGAACCCATAAAGACACATATACAAAAAAAGCCAAATCACAAAAGAAATCCAATAAAAAGTATCTAAAAGACACAGAAACAGAAAAGGTTGTCCAATATCATTATTAACATAAAAATGAACACCTCAAGCTCATGATTCCACTGTGTACCCATTATTAGGAAGGTTAAAATTAAGCATACCAAAATAACAAAAGAATATTGAAAAATGGAGGAACCAGAAATCTTTATATTTTGCTAGTGGAATTAAGTGCTATAATTACCTTCAAAATAAATTTGTGGGGTTTTAAAAATAACCACAAAGAAACATCACTCATATTTTTACCCAAGAAAATGAAAGCAAATATGCTCATAAATATTTGTCAAGAAGAGCCAAATCAATTTTCATTTTCCTAATAGAAAAATACTTTGAAATAATACAATGTTCCCAACAGTCTAATATTTTTTAAAAGTCTTACATTCCTAAATATAATACTTATTAGAAATAAAAGCATATCTGAACTTGGATTGAGTCCAAAAGTACCATAGTACAAGAAATATCATCTAAGAAAAAAAAAATAAAGCAATAAAACCACCTGACCACCTGAACTTCCATATTCATTGCAACATTCTTCTCCATAGCCAAGTTATGATAAAATCTCAAATAACCCACAATAGATGAATGTACCAAGAAGATAAAATATATGTACATATATATTTATATAATATCTACATATCTACATACATACACATACTCAATATTATTTAGCCATTGGAAAGAAGGGAACTATGGAAAAATCATACATGATGTAAGCAAAGGTCATATGTAGATCTTAGATGTATAATACAACCTCCCAAGTACACACACACACACACACACACACATACACATAGAAGATCATATGCATATATGCATGAGCAACCTGACTAAAGTTCAATATATGAAGTAATGTAACTCCATGGAGTAAATCCTTTGGACAATGTACAGACAGATTAATCAAATGAATATCAGGAAGCTGAAATGTGTTTCCTATTAGTGGGGAGAGGCATTGGGAGGGGCAGACTACTGGAAAGGGAAGCAGCAGATGCTTTACTCAATGCACACGTGTGAAACAGGAAGTGAGAAGTGATGAGACTTAAGGAAAAGGAGAGATATGATGGAAGGGGCTTCTTAGGGTAAGATGAACTGTACACACAAATGACACAATAATTTGAAACCTTGAAAACATTGGAAGATTTAAAAAAGTTAAAAAAGAAAAGCTAAAGAAAAACCAGTCTACAATGATAGGAAGAAAAATTAAAATCTCAATGTTTTAGGTAATAAAAATATCCAGCAAAATATCTATGTATTTTGACAAATCTTTTCAAATATATAATTGAGTATATCTGATTGAAAATAAAGTATGCCTTAAAAAAATAAAAGTACTAGGGCTTGAACTTTGAACTCAGAGCCCAGGCTCTATCTCTGAGCTTCTTTGCTCAAGGCTAGTGCTACACCCCTTGAGCCATAGCTCCACCTCCAGCTTTTCGGTGGTTAATCAGAAATAAGAGTTTCATGGACTTTCCTGCTAGGATTGGCATTTGAATCATGATCCTCAGATCACAGCCTCCTGAGTGGCTAGGATGAACATTAGCAGCTGGCCATTTCTGAATATTCTTAAACATTGTCAATAACTTTTCTTACTTCTTGCAATCATCATACTATATATATATATATATCTATATATATTAATAGGGATTTGTCTCTGTCCTTTTACTGGGTAGCTGATTCCACTTGCATTTAGTGTGGTACCTCATGCTTGTATTGAACTGATTTCTCCCTTCTTGGATTTACTGAGGGAGGCACAGATTCTCAAGTCTCACTGGTATTCCAGTGGGCCTCAGACCCCCTCCTGGTCTGAGAAACACTGATTACCACAACCCATGTCCCTGGCAGTCCAGTGGGATGGTAGCTTTGTCAGGACCCAGGCATTAAGTACGACTTGAAAGTTATATTCTGCCAAGAAAATTGACTCTGAAGAACATAAACTGGTGACTTTTGGTTTTTCTCTCAAGGTCTCAAGGACAGACTCCCTCGGTGGCTGCTTTTCCTTTCTTTCTTTCTTTCTTTCCTTCCTTCCTTCCTTCCTTCCTTCCTTCCTTCCTTCCTTCCTTCCTTCCTTCCTTCCTTCCTTTCTTCCTTCCTTCCTTTCTTTCTTTCCTTCTTCCTTTTTTTTGGTCGGTCACGGTACCTGAACTCTGAGCCTGGGCGCTATCCCTCAGCTCTTCAGCTCAAGGCTAGCATTTTACCACTTGAGCCACAGAGCCACAGGTGGCTTTTTCTGCTTATGTGGTGCTGAGGAATCAAACCTAGTGCCTCATGCATGCAAGGCAAGCACTCTACCACTGAGCCATACTCCCAGCCCCTTTCCTTTGCTTTTCTGATACCGTGTGTGTGTGTGTGTGTGTGTGTGTGTGTGTGTGTGTGTGTGTGTGTGTGTGTGTGTGTGTGTGTAAATGAATATCCAGTGTTTTTATTCTTCCTAACACTGTCTAATAGAATATTTAATAGAATATTTAGGCTCTGCTCCTGGGGAAAGACATCTAGAATGTGACATACTACTGACTCCGGTCAATCCATCTCAGTCTCCTGCAGAAGATATGATATTGACATCCCCTGGTAGGGATGAAACCTGACTGAAATTAGTTCTCTAAGCAAATTAACACATTGTAACTTATTGATCTAGGGAATGCAAACCTGAGTACTATTGTATTGCTAGTGTTATTTTTCTTGCCCGTTGGATGCTTGCTTTCCTGTACAGATACTTTGATTGGTATGTACAACTGTTCTAAATAACCCATGGCTATAAAGTTGTTTTTAGAAGTCATTCTTCTCTGTCCATTACAGACAATCCTCCTGGTATTACCAAAATATAAACATTTCTCTATGATCTTTTTCTGTGTTTCCTCTGATTCAAATTCTAAATTCTCACTTAGTCCTTCCTACTGTTCTATGAAGAATGTATCAGCATTATCTTTGCTTTACAAAGATCACAAAAAAAAATAAATAAATAAAAATAAACAGCAAAAGTCTAAAGAGGCATCAGAATCCTGGAGCATTTAAATCCACATATTTATGTCCCAAACTACATCCACTGGTATTTCAGAGAGAAGGAAAAATAGGTGTAAATTTTATGCTTATTTCACTCCGTAAGGCCTAATACAAGGTTTCTCTTAAATGCAATATTTTGATATATAAACAATTAACTGTACTCTTTAAAGAATACTTAATGTTTATGAAAATCTTGTAAATCTAAGTACTGTATCAACCCTCCATTATATTTTTAAAAAGACAAAATGGTCTCAGGAAATCTAAATTGCCTTCCTGCTTAGATTTTTCTCTCCCTCTTTGGTGACAAAGAGGTAAGATTAGAGTACTCCCCCCCCAAAATCTACTATGTATGTCACATTTGCCTTTCCTTAGGTTAAAGCACATTAAAGAATGGGTGATAGAAAAAAAAACTTCCTTTTTTTTGCCCCCAAATGATTTTTATCACATTTTGTAACATATGTATAATTTTCCAGATAGTCAAACTTTCACTTCCCTCTGGGGGGAAAAACTTCAAGTAACAAGGTTTTTCCATAAAATGTATTGCTTTCCAAGAGAGAAACTGTCAGTGAAACTTATATATTCTCCTTCAACCACATGGAAAGAAAAGGTACCTTTTAGAGAGCTACTGTTATCATTCAGTTCAAATCCCTTGAATATATTCATATAAAATAGAAGAATTGTTACACCTGATCACATCCAACAGGGAGTAGGGCTTGGAATCTTGTGACATGAATTGTTTTGCCTCAACTGCAGAGGGACATGGCAAGAATTGTTCCTTGGAAATGCCTGCCACCTGCTGCTTCTAACACTGAATTTTAATGAGCACCAATTGCTTTGCAAGACTCTCCCTATTTTAGAAGTATCATTTCACATGAGCCCATTGTGATCTTCCTAAATTACGGGGTAAATTGCTTGGGTCCCAGCGAACATAGATGTATTTCATTAATGCTGTTCTTCTTTTACTTTAATCTTTTTAACCCTGAAGATTGAGAGATTTTCCCATGCATAATAATTATGATTGTATCCTACTTCCTAGACAATGAAGGGGTCAGAGCACATGAACTCTAAAATCTGGATATTCATCAAGAGTTTAGCTGCTTAAACAATGATCCTGCCTTTCCCATTCTCGCTGGTAATTGGTGAAATATCAAACTGACTTTCAGTGTTGGCTAGACACGGGAAGCATGAGTCTCATCCATTTCCAATAAATAGAATTTAACTCTTGGCATCATTAACTGGAATATTGCATTTTTTTCACAGTTAATGTCACATTTCTTTCACAGTCATGTGGTGGATTGATTAACTTTAGTTCTTCACCCTTCTGTACATATGCATTGGTGGCTCTGCCTCCCCATCAATGGAGAATATTTCTCTGCCTCTTGATTGGGGGCCTGGATATCTGATCAGTTAGCTCAATAATATATAAGTAGATATCACAGTGCGCCAGGCAGAAAGGCACACTGAAGAACACTATTGGCTGACCTGCAAAGAAGGGGGAAGATAGCCCTGGGGGAGTCATTCTACCTGTTCCACAGATGTCAGCAACAAGACAGCTTCCTAGCTAAGGCCCCCTCTGGAAGACTTGATCCTCCTCTCTTTCATATACAGCCAGAAAATGTCAGTCATTGTCTTAAACCACTGCATGTTGACCTGGTTTGTCATGCAACAATAACAATTCATCACACTTATTCCCATCCACCCACGCCAAGGTGACCTTGTCTAGCTTCTTCCAAAGGCAACACCTGAATAAACAAACAGGAGGCTGAGATCTGAGGATCATGGTTCCAAGCCAGCCCCAACAGGAAAGTAAAACTCTTATCTTCAATTAACCACCAGAAAAGTGAAAGTAGTTTCTGGGCCTCCAAATGGTCTAGTACTAGCCTTGAGGGGTAAAGGCTCAGGGACAGTGCTTAGGCCCTGAGTTCAAGTCCCACAACTGTCTAAAGGCAACAACCACCACAAAAATACCTGAGTCAAAGAAGTTTTGTCTTTGCTTATGTGAACTACTCAAATAAAAATGTGATCTCAGAATATAAGTGAGGAAGTGAGAAAGGGGAGGGAAGGAAGGAGGGATAGAGAGATAAAAAAGACAGTGAGAAGATATATTAACTGTTTTCCAACAAATAAGAATGTTTGATAAATACTAACGAACATCATAAAAGTATAGTTCATGAAATTCTAACTCTCTACATGGGGAAAGCATGGTAAAGGACTTAATCTATTAACACCTATTCCTTAGTGTTAAATATATGAATTCATATATATATGTGTGTGTATATAGATATATACATATATGTTATATATGTGTGTATATATATATATATTTATATATATATTTACCATGCAAACCCAGGAAATTATTAGAGTTAAAAGAAAAAGTATTATTACGGATTTGGTCACAACTAGCATAACTTGCATCTACCTTGCATCAATGAGACTTTATGCCACACTACATCTTTTCCTATGGGATATTAGCTCTTCTACATATCCAGAGCACACATATATGTGAGTGTGGATCAAGTCTCCATAAGCACTCTGTGAATATGTAGAAACCAGATAAGTTATCTAGAAAAGAGAAGGTAGACAATGATGCATTGGTAGGTGACAGAGGTACTAGGCTAGAAAACACATGAACTTAAAAATATCTGGTCAGCCTGAGAAATTTTGAAATGGCACAGGAAACAGCTTCTCCTTTTGCAACACCCAGATCTACTCATGACCTGCATGAAGCTCAAGCCATCAACAATGGCATCAATTGGGCAGAGTCTGCTAAATACCTGTGATGACTTAAAAACAACACACAAAACAAACAAAACCTACAGTCCCACTGATGTGAGTCTTAAGATGTAATTGCTCTCCATCGCCTCCCTCTCCAGTTTCCTTATCTCAGGATGATGATGTCTTTGGATCACCTGAATCCTTTTCCTTGGAGTCCAGAGAGATCATATCTTTAGATCCTTTGCTCAAATAAGACTATGTTTCTACAGCTGCTTTCCCACAATTAGCCCTGTGTAATGGAACTCAGGAGGTTACTGAAGTGAATTGTCAGTAGCATACGTATATTAAATTCCTCCCAGATTCCACTGGGTAGCAACAAATGAGGTTTCTTATGACCTTAAGGTATAGAGACATTCATCCACTGATTATTTCTTTCATTTTGGATAGGACCACTGGACTAAATAATTAAATGAGAGCTATACAAACATTAATGCTTTCAATAACAGAACTCTAAACTCAGAAACCTGAAATTTTAAAGATTTTGGCAAATGGAAAGAATTTGTACTACTACTTTTCATTTTTTAGATATTTGCTCCTCTTGGAGCACAACCACATAGCAAATATAAGTTTAGTTCATACCTTGCATTCTAGAGGACCAGGCTCTATTTCTTCAGGGTATATTCTTGTATTCTTATCAACTTATCTAAATCTTCATGTTAATTCCACCAGGATATTTTATTAGCTGTCTTGGGAGATGAGGCACATTGGAAATTTATCCAAATTCCCATTCATGCATTGTCAAAGTCTCACCAACAAATGGATCCCTTGGTCTGAGGAATCGGTGTACAGGGTATAACAATAATCTATGTATAGGATATTCTGTAAGTTCTCAGATAGTGTTGATGGCAGAACTACAGGCATAGGAGGAAAACCTGTATCATTGGTACTTTTCAATTCTGTTTAGAGTAAACCATTCTTTTCAGGATGGATAATGTGTATTGCAATCACCTTTTTGCCAAATGGGAGGTTGGTCGGCTTAAGGAGGCCATATTAAGGAGGCATGATAGGACATTTCCAGTAGATTAGACAATCAGTAGAGATAATAACAAGTAATCTATGGGAAGGCATAGTGTTGAACTCATTGATAATTTTCTTTCCAGAGACAATGGCAACTCAACCCACAGCTGACTAAAATTCTGCTGTGAACAAGGAGAGGGGACATTCCACATGCTTTCAAAGTACTAAGTCATTTTTCCCAGCTTGATTGTTGAGTGGCTCTTTGCCGTGGGTGCCCTCTGGTGGACATTAATAGGGCACTAAAAAATAAAAAGAACAAACACTCCCAATAATCCACCATTGTATCTATCCATCCCTTGACTTTGATTATTGTTATTATTGTTTCCTAAGTCTGTATTCATCCGAAAAAAAAGCACTCAAAATTCTTCAGGAGTCCATGTATATGAAATAGCTCCACCCTTACAATCAATCGGTAGTTCACAGTTCTAATTTCTAGAAATAATCCTGTTTGCTGCTTTATTTACAGCCATTTCCCCAAAGGAAAACATGCTGAGATAATAGTGAATTCTGGGACCCAGCAACTGAGCTATTACATAGGTTTAAGGTACTTTTTTCCTCTTTCTTCTTTGGTCAGTATTTTAGGTGCAAAGTATGTTAGCTCAAAAGTCCCAAAACCCACCAAGTTGTATCTTTCTTTATCTTTCTCCAGTCTTTCTTTCTCTCATACTAGGGTTTGAACTCAGTGACTCATGCTTGCTAGGATGGTGATTCTCCATTCTTCAAGACCCGATCATTATTTTAAATTATTTTTTATTAAATAGAAAGGTTACAGTTATATATGTCAGGACAAGAGTACATTTGCTTTTGGACAAGCGCTGATTATTTTGAACAGTTCTTTTTCTTTCTTTTTCTTTCTTTCTGTCCTTCCTTCCTTCCCTCCTTCCTTCCTACCTTCCTTTGTTCATTCATTCTTTCTTTTTTCCTGTACCTTCCTTTTTTTCTTGGAGGTAGGGTCTCATGAACTTTTCTGATTGAACTAGCTTCTAACTGAGATTCTCTGTTCCCAACTTGCCAGAATTACAGGCATGAGCCTCTGGTACCTTCCTGGCTCAGTATGTCTTAATGGTAGGAAGTTTGAGTAACAACAGTAGATCCTTGACATCCTCAGGTATATGATTACAAGATGCCATTGTGGAAAGAAAACAAATGCTCAGGATGCATACAGTACTGTACTGGAAATGCTTGATTAACTTTCCCCCAAATGCTACAAGTGTTACCTTTCCAAACTTTTCACTTACATTTTGGATATATATATATATATATATATATATATATATATATATATATATATATATATAAAGAAACACTCTGTAGATCACACAATGAATTAAAAAGAAGTGACTTGAAGGACTCACAAAGAGCTTCTCTGCGTAATTGACTTGCATCATGCTCTAGCATGATACTTGTTTTGGGTTTGAAATTACTTTCAATATTTAAAAAATATTTTTCACTATTATTGGTCAAATCTGCATGCCATAAATCTGCAAATAGGTTAGGCTTCCTGTAAATTGTTACTTTTCTTACAAGATATATCTCAGAATACCATAAATAGTTTGCTAGCTAATGATATTTTTCTGCAGCAATCCAACAGCCTTTGTGAATTTATCTTCTACCATATGGTGTGTTTATCTTAATAGGACATCTAAATTTCTTGTCTTTCTTGCTGACCAGGTCAATTAGGATAATCTTTAATACAGCACACCAGTGTGATATTCTGCAAAATTCAAAGATGAAATAAAGATCCAGTGAACTACAATGTAAGAGCAACACAGGAGAATTCAAATGGCCCTAAAACCAGACAGTCATTTTTTTTTGGAAATGACTTTCCCTGTGTTTTTGCTTCCTTTGTCTGATGAACCTTGGGAAAAAAAACACAATCACCAAACCCATAGTTACATTCTAAATGCCAGAGGCTGTGTTGATATGTTCCAGAGAAGAAAACACATTTACCATAGCAGCTACAGTTGGGCATACACTTTAATTGTATATAGTAGTCCATCAACTGCCTTCTCTCCTGGCTAATTTATTGTTGTTGCAGTAGGCAGAGAGGCAATTAAACAGTGATATGGAACTACCAGCTCTGCAACCTTTAAGTCTTTGACAGTGGTACTAATTTATACAATTCTTGGAGGGTGTTACATTTCACCAGATTTCTTAGATTGTTTTTTCCCCTGAATATGAAAAAGGAGAAAGACATTAAGAATCTCAAATAATTAAGAATCTAGGTCTATTTTCAAAACATCAAGAATCTTATAACAATTCTGGCTCCACATGATCAGAAACCAATATGAAAGTTTTGTTAGCTGGCCATTTGATACAGAAGTGGAATTGTTTCTGTAGGGCCTGAAAAAAAATAACAACACATATTTCCCCTTTATATATAATTGTCATAGACACGTGGGTTAGTACTATTTTAACTAGGATTCTAAAGTTCACCCTATAGCTTGAGGCAACTCATAACTTTCCAGTAACCCAAGTACTGGTTTGGGTGTCTTCTACAATAATTCTCAAAGGTTCTCTGAACTTTGCAGTTCCCCTTTGTCAAGCACAATTGCCCTGATAACTAGCCACTCTTCCCTTTAGAAGCATATTTACTATGTACTATTTTAGTGTTATTAAAGATTCTTCCTGGTCTCCTTGAAATCCAATTGTTATTGGGTCAAAACTAGATTCTGGAAATTACATCTTGAAAATAGAGTGTTTGGTCTGTTGAGATCATTGACCTCAACTCCCTGTTCCAGACTCTCTATTTCATTAGCACACCAAAATTGTACATTTAATGGGTTCCCATAGTACATTTTTGTGCATGCACCTAAAGTAGTTTGACCATGTTCAACCTCCTATTACCGTTTCCTGTCCTCCTTCTCCCTCCCTATTTCTTCTATGTCCATAAAAATACCCTTTACTTGTGCATCTTTTTAGCCTCTTAAATGCCACAAATGAGAAAACTGTGGTATTTGCCTTTGAGAGACTGGCTTATTTGACATAGTATGATGAACTCCAGTTCTACCTGTCCCTTGCAAATGACATCATTTCATTCTTTATGGTAAATATAACATTGCTGAGTTTATGTACCACATTTTTACTTATCTATTCATCTCTTGGTAACCACCTAGGCTAATTGTAGATAATATTATGCCCATGATAAACATGGCATTCAAGTATCCCCATAGAAAGCTGACTTTTAGTATCAATGCATAAGCAATATGACTCTATCACATAGAAGTTCTTATTTTAGACTTTTGAGAAGCCTCCACACTGATTTCCATAAAGACTGGACTAACTTACAATCCCACACACATTGAGTAAGAGTTCTCTCCACACATGTCCTTGCCAGCATTTGTTGTTTGGGGGATTTTTTTTTATGATATACATTTTGACTAGGGTAAGGTAGAATCAAATGTGGGTTTGATTTGCATTTCCATATGGTGGCTAAAGCATCTGAATATTTTTCTCTATGTTTATTGGAATTTGTTCTAAATTTGAAAGGTGCCTGTTCAGTTTTGTTTGTCCATTTATTATTGATTGGAATCTTTGTCCTTGGGTGTTTATTTTTTGAATTTTAATGTATTAAAATATACTACATATAGGGTATTTAAATTTTTTGTTTTTATCTATTAATCGCTTGTTTGATGATTTGCTGACAAAAATATCCTTTTCTCCCATCTATAAGCTATTTAGTCTATGTCTTTCGCTGTGCAGAAACTTTTTAATTCCATGCAGCCCCATTTGTCATTTTTGCCTAATTCATTTTAACATTAAAATAGGTCCATAAATTTCTTCCTTGGGAGCACATGGTTGGGACTTATGATCTATCATCTAGCGATGTTGATCCCTACAATGAAGGCATTTTGATCTTGGCCAGGCTCTCATTACTGGAAGTATACCTAACTTGTCCTTACAAACCAACTACTGTCAGATGTCACTCCATTCTGGAATACTATCTTCTTATTGATTCCATTATATTTACTAATGTCAAAACTGGTCCTGGTCAATAGAGGTTGAAAACCCTTGCCAGGGTTTTCTTTATTGTCTTTTTGAAGGGATTCTCCTACTGAGCCATTAGGGAAACATGAAAATGAGGTGTGCACTACTATTCCACATATTAAATCAGTTTTCACTTTGTCATGTTCTGACACTTGTGTCACCGAGCTTTATTTACTGGAGATGCTGTCAGGTCCAAGTTTCTAGCAATTCTCCTTCCAAGTACAAAAGACAAATTCCTGATATCCTTTCCACAATACTGATGAGGGATTCGCATGTGACTACTCACATAATGTTTTTTTTTTCTTCTCTCGTAATACATGCCATGAATCTTATCTTTGTTTTCCTGCTAGGCTGAACCAGAAATGAAGGCTTACATGTGAAAGGCCAAGTCAGGAAAATACACTCAAGAAACAGTCGTGAGGCGGTAGGGAACACAAGAAAGCAAAGCCAATATAAAGACATGTCATTGAGTTATCCATTTCTGTGATGGATGGTTGCTCTGGACCAAACTTAAGTAAGTCTCAGAATCAGCTCCTGACTCCTTTAACTCAAGGCTTGCCTCTGGGGCGCATTAACTCCTTCCACTCTTTCCTTGTGCACCTGTGAAGGTGTCCCACAGCCATGAAGTCAGAGAAGCCTCAGGGCAGGAGATAAAGGGGCTCAAACCAGGATCTATGGCCAAAGGCAGCCAATTACTGTGAGCTGTCAAAGAGCACAGAACCAGCTGATTCCACGTAATGGATGGGAGGGAATGATTTGAAGTGATGCTCAAAACTTGTCAGATAAATAAGCATCCTGAGCAAAAGGCAATGAAATGTTTATAATTTTCATTATACAATATCACTCTTCAAATATGAGTTCCCAGTCCTTCTGAGTGTAGAAGATATTTGATTTGCTGCTGAAACTTCCTTTGGATTTTAAGAAATGGCTATAGTCGGCCTTTCCTTCCCCCTAGTCCTAATATGCAAACACTACCAGGTATTTTAGTTTCAGTTATTTGAATTTGACTTTCACTCTGTGAAGTTTTACATCTAGAATAGGGAGTTTGTTTTGCATATTATAATTTGGTTGTCTTTCAGTAGTTGTAGAGCAGTTACAATGCACCAGTTTATGAATACAATGCCTCTTCATCAAACACACTCTTTTCATCATTTTCCTCCACTCTACCAATCCCACCTCTACCCTCAATTTTCCTACTTTCGTTTTTACATATATACATTGAATGTTATGACTGTATTTTCTCACCTTTCCTATCCTCAATTATCTAGCTCCTCTCCTTGACCTCACCCCTTCCCTGACTTCTCGAGTACTGGATTTTATGTTTAATTAACTAATACTTATTTATTAACTGAGGGTTGGGTAAATAGTCTTTGGAAAGTATTCTATGGAATCATATAACAAAATAACTTATCATCTACATTTCCTCCATATATCTTGAGGGTTTTTCTGGAAGTCTTATTATTCACAGGTATTCTTACTTTTGTTTTTAAATTCCCCCAGTTACCTTTTAATGTTTTTTTTTTTATTTTTCTTTATACTTTTCCATCATGGGAATACTGGGTTTTGGTCCAGTAAGCATGATTAAGACTTTGGTGAGTTCTCTATCAATTAATTTGAAACATTGGGAAAATTAGCAACATTTGAACTGTTTCGAATTTGCTTTTCTTCTTTGTCATTCCAATATCCTACTTCTAAAACATATAGTAAGTGTGATACCAAATGCACAGATAAACTATCTAATTTTCTGAGCTTTCTTATTTCTGAGCTGTCTTATCAGACAATATTTTAGTTTTTTATTATTTCTGTGCTATATTATATTTTAAATTGTCACATTTATTTTGTTTCTTTTTATTTAAGGAAAGAAAAAATTCAATTAGAAACATTGTTTATTATTTTTAGGAGATTAATCCTTTCTTCTTTTGATAGACTTCAGTCTATTTGAAAATATTCAACTAAGGATTACTTTTGCTAATTTTTTTAAAAAAATTTTGATTCTACTTCCATTTCTAGTCTTTCTTGTATACAAAATATCCTGTCTTGGTTTTATTCAACATTTGGTGTAACATAACCACAAAAATATTAATTAAGTCTTATTATCTAAGAAATATGTATTCCGCCATTGTTTGGCTGATTGGTAAACACTTATAGTCAAAATAACTTTCCAATAAAGTTTGAAAACCAGTCCTTGTACTGGTTTTGCTGATACAGTCTATTTAAAATGCCAACTTGACTTTCAGTCTTCACTAGATTTTTTTTTCTGGAAGTTTTAGCACTTTCTGTTAGTGCTTTAAGATTTTATGATGGTATATTCAGGTATATCATTTTAAGAATCTCTCTTGCCTGTCAGTTTATAGATTATTTGTATTCTTAGACATATTTGTGTCACTTGGGTGCTGAAGACGTTTATTATTTTATTTCTAGAGAGTTTCTCCCAGTTACTTGATTTTGATTTGTTATTTCCCAAAATTATAACTGATGTGTCTTTGAGTGTGGAAGTGATCTTTATATCTATCATATCTTTTCTACTTTACTATCCATTTTCTTTTTTCTAAAATCTTCATTTTATATATATATATATATATAGAGAGAGAGAGAGAGAGAGAGACATAGATAGAAAGATAAGATAGCTCTGTATCTATATATCTGAGTTGTTTCACTTAATGTTTCTGTGTTTGCCCAAACCTATTTAATTTTATTTTTAATATTTTTAATTTTACAAATATTTCATAGTCTAGCTTAATATTTCACTCAGGTGATGAAAAGCAGCTTTTAGTTTTAGTTTTTGTCTTTTATTTTGCCTACAAACACTACATGTGTAGTAGCATCTACAAATCTCAGGACACCACGCGTGGATATCAAATAATTCAACTCAGTTCTAACACCCACGGTAGTGTACAAACCCCACAGGTTTAGGACTGAGTCCCCAAGAGACATCTCCTACTTTGAACAAACCCCATTATTTCTAAACAATAGCTATAAATAGGGGAGTTCCTGCAGCATCCTCTCAGGGTTAATAATTTAGCACAAGGACTCACAGAATTCAGAGGCACTTTGCTATAGTTCCCTCTAAAGGACAAAACTGAAGAATAGCCAAGAGGAGGAGAAGCACAGGGCAGGGAAGACACGGTGCAGAGCCACCATTCCTGTAGGCCTTTGTCATCACAAAAACCTCAATTTGAGTACCAGTCTGGAAGCTGTCAAAACTAGTCACTTAAGGTATTTGAGAGAGCCATAACGAATTATGTTATTGCTATTGGTAATTGACTCAATCCACCACTCTTGCCCTTCCTTGGAGAAAGGGACAGAAAGTTTGCTAAGTCTAATGATGGTTTCTTCTTCTCAGAGAACAGAGACATTGAGTAGACCTTAGACATCACCATCTCATTAGCAAGCAAGTGACCCTCCTCCTCAACTACCTGGGTTCTTAGGAAGTTGGGACAAAGATGAAATCTTTACTTTTTGTTGTGCCAGTGTCCTGACAACCCCCATGTTTTTTGTACAATTCCCAACATTGAACTTACATGTATACTTCCAGGAAACTACTGCTATGAACTGGATTGCATCCTTCAGCTGCAAAAGCCCTCCTCCTCAATAGTACGATCCCTGGTTATAAGGACTCTTTTCCCCTACATGGCAACAATGTATACAAACATATCTATTTAATAAAACAAAATAGGGCTTGAGCTGAGAGCCTCCCAGGATCTCAGTGTTCTAAGTGTTATCAAGTGTTCCAAGGCTGGAACACAACCATTTGAACCATACCTCTACTTACCGATTTTCATGGGTTAATTGGAAATAAAGAGTCTCAGCTGGCTTTGAGCCATGACCCACAGGTCAAAGCCTCTCCTGAGTAGCTAGAATGAAAGCTAGAATGAGCCACCAGTACCTGACTGAAGATGCATATAATAATAGATGCAAATATGTTATCATTTTACAGCATGCAAGCATGGATTTATATTTAGTACTTGATGATTCAGTATTTCAAGTTGCACTTTATCTCCATCACATAATATATTAAAATACAGTTACAAACATCCAATTTACCAGATTTACTTTTTTTAGTAGCTATTCCTGGATTACCATAAAAATTGAGAGATTAAACAAACCTAGTCATTATTTTATGTTCTTTCTTTGTCTAAGTAAAACCCTGAACGTTGCTATACTTGACTCAGAGGAAGTGATGGACACAGCACAAATTTAGTCATGACCCAGGGGGCAACACAGTAATCCAAAATATGTCACCGACAAAATGAAATACCATGAGGTCACCTGTGCATGAGTCTAAACTTCAAGATTTCCATTGCCTTTAGTCTTCAGATGACTAGAGGCCAAAGCTCTCAGGCAAGTGTTCCCACATCAGCTCAGTTACATGGAGAGAAAAAGGCTTTTTTTTTTTTTTAAATTTTACCTATTCTCTTTTTTGGTTTTCCCCGATCCACCTCGCCCTTTTCCCTGACTCAGATTATTTTACAAGTCACTTCTTGGATATTCTAGCTATGACTGGATGAAATAACAAACCTCTAAGTAACCTTGACCAATGAAATAGTTGTAATATAAGTGAAATTTAACAGATTCAAACTAGAGAAATAGAAATAGAGAAAGCAGAAAACAAAGAAACCTCACATGACAGCCCTGTGACTGTAGTTTAAGAATTACCTTAAAAGAAAATTTAAAATAACCATTTTAAATTTTAAATAAACCATGATCCTCAAACAACACACTCATGAAGTAAATTCACCAGGGTGGGGAGGGGCGGGGAAAGGCCATAAAATGTTATCATGATATCATGAACGCAAAGAATTTCAAAAGGTAGAAGAAAAACTAAACTAAAATCTTTCCTAATAACTCTGCCAAGAAGAGTGGAGAGGCTGCAGAAATCCCCACAGAACCTAGGCTTTCTGAGGTTATTTCTGTTAGTCATCACCAAGCATTGAGACATCTGTCAATGGTGGAGGAGGGAGCTCTCTCCTTTGGCATCCTAAAGGCTAAACTAAAAGGTTAGCCAAATGCAAATCCCACAATACTTGATTTGCATAATTTTGAAATTGGATCTATTGTTACAGCACTTTATACACTGAAAGAGGAGAGTTGGGATTATAAAATTTGTGGTTCTGGAAGCATACTCTCTCTCTCTCTCTCTCTCTCTCACTCTCTCTCACTCTCTCTCTCTTGCTGGGAGTTCCTTTACTTCAATGTAGATCTTCAGGATGGATTTATCTTTAAATCTCCAAGACCTCTTCAGCCAAAATGAAGATTTCTCTCTTTGTGTCTCTTTTCTCCCCTCTCCTTTCTTTCTTCTCTCCTCTTTCTCTCTCCTCTTTCTGTCTGTGTCTGTGTCTTTGCCTATGTCTCCTTCTGTTTCCATCTCTCTCTCCTGTCTCTGCTCTTTCTGCTCTCTCTCCCTCTTTCTCTCTCTTCCTCACCTTCCCCCCCTCTCTCTCCTCTCCTCTTCTCTCCTCTCCCCTCTCTCTCTCCTTTCTTCTCTTTCTCTGTCTCTGTCTCTCTCTCCAGTCTTCAGTCTCCGGAGATTTCAGGGCTAAGATGCAGTCACCTAGATTCTTGGCTGATCCTTATGCCCTCTTCTAACCCCTGGAGCTCTTCATTTTCTCATCAAGACTCTCACCAGCTGATGTGGGGAAATCTGTGGGGAACACAAGTAGCAAAGATGGCCCTGAGAGGAAGTTGAGTGGGCAGAGCTGATTTGTTTAGGTTCAGTGTGTAAACAACTCATGGAAGCTTAGGTGCATGATAAGGTATGGCCTTTCAGTAATTGGTTGGTTCCATTTCCTCCCCTCCCACGCAGTCTTTTGCTTTAAAAGGGGATGCTCCCTGTTAATAAATGAGTTCCTGCTTGACTTGACTCCCCTGCTGAGTCTGACTGTCTCCTGGGCTAAGGGAGGCTGGGGAAAGGGCTAGAGGCCGCACTTACCCCTCCTCGGACCCCCGTCCATCCAAAGACGGATGAAGACCCAACAAGCTGACTGGAGTATCTAATAACAGTTAGTGATCTGGTAGAAACTCCCAAATCAAAGATTCAGCGCAGCCACTAAATACACCCAGGATGACAGCAGTGCAAAACCAGAAAGTCAGGTCACACAGCAGTTCCTCTTTGTCTGTTCAGGACCTGCTTCCAGCTTTGTAGTGAGGATGAGCTGTAGCAGCCTTTTGGGAGCTTGAGTTGCAAAGACTGAGGTGCTCTCAGGAGGAAAGCCCCTTCTACTCCAGCTTTGTTAGCTAGCATAATGGTTTGGCCTGTTGATGAAGACAAAGCTGATTAAATACAAGCAGGAAACAAAATAATGAAGAAAGGTTGATTACCAGTAGCAAGTAAAGAGCACATAGGAGATAATTTTCAAGACAGTGCATCCTGTAGATAGAGTCTTTAGGAGATAATTAAGGTTAAATTAGGTCATAAGGGTAGGACCCTAATCAGACAGAACTGATTTTCTTTCCCCTTTTCTAGGTGGGAAGAGAGAAGATAAAATCAAAACATCTCTCTTCTTTCCTCTCCCTCTTTCTCATCTCTCGTACTCACTTGCTCTCCCTGTCACTGTTTCTTTCTCTCTCTTTTTCTCTGTCACCGTATATTTGCTACATAAGAATATAGCCAGCAAAAGAGGATTCTCACCAGAGCATGACCATGCCCCAACCCTAGTCTGGATTCTCCCAGGACCCAAAATTGTGAGAATTATATTTTCTTGCTGTGTGTTTAAGCAACCATAATTTATGGTATGTTGTTATGACAACCCAGGCTCCGCGAGACACTTGTAGAAAAATCAGGCCAACACCAATCACATTTGTTTTTTGATTCACAGATCTAGACCTGCACTACTGAAATATTATTTGCTCCTACAGAGGATATTATTTGTGTCTGTATTTCAAGCATGTAGTATACTTTTAGTTAGTACTCACTAAATCAATAAAATCTTGTTGGATTGATTTTGCTAACCTAGCAAGCTGTGTGATAGTCTGCTGAGATTAATCTTAAGACATACTATCAACTGACTAAAGAGGGCTCTGTGTGGTAATAAATAAGCTTGAAATTCTACTGACCTAATAGGAAGCAAATCTGCTCATGGCTGGACCGAGGTACAGGTTGGAGGGCCCATTGGCTGTCTTCCAAAATGTAATTTAGAGACTAGTCTGTATGTCCATCTCACCTTATGCCTCGTAGTCCTTTGTTTAGAGTTGTACTGAGGAGGGAGAGAGGTTAATTCTACAAGTATAGACCAGGAGGTCAATATTCCTCATTCGCTACTAAGAGAATGAAGCATTTGACCTTATGGGACCTGCAAAAAGAATCGTTTCTGCTAGATGCTTTCTATGTAATTTTGAGGACTAGGGGCCCCAAATTATCTTGTTGATATCTGAAGAATCTGAAAACATCTACTAGAGTAGTGATTCCTATGTTGGTAAGAATATGCTGTGATTTTTTTGTCTTCCTTTTACATCAATTCTGATATACTGTGAGTTTAAGCATAATATACATATATCCTATAACATATGCATATATCTTCTTATTTCACAGCTCAAGTACTACTAAAATCTGCAAATGGAAGAAATGAAGCAATAACTAAATATGGACCTGTCTGTACAGAAACAACAATACTTTTAGATCTTCTGTATAGCTGAAATTTGCTTATTTGATAGAAACATTGTTAGCAACAATTTCTTTGATATTTAATTGTTTGAAAACAGCAAATATTAATATAACCAGGTTAAGTGAGTGGAGTCATTTGGATAAAGGAAACACAAGTTAAAAGAATTTATTCTGAAGGAAAAAAATACAAAATGACTTCGGGGTAATTATCTAAATTAGTAGCTCCCAGTTTTGGAATTAATTCAACAGCTATTTCATTTTTACTGCATCCTTTAAATTATTTAATTAATGATAAGCCCTGAAATTTTCATGTCAAGTTCAACCATATGAAAGACTCCTGAAGTCTTTAAAAATCACTGACAGAAATTGGACAAACTGATGATAATTAAAAACTGGAATTCAGTAACAAATATGTTATATTCTGGAAAATATTATGTTGGATTAAGGGTAAGATCTAAGTAGACTGAAATGGAAGGGAAATATGATTAACTCTGGAAAGTATATGGGGCAGATACTGAAGCAGAAAGGAAATTATGATCATTGGAGTGATTGAAAGAAGACAAGAATCACTGAGAAGCTGCAGGCAGAGAGAGAAGGAAGTTGGCAAGGCTGAGAAGACTCCTCAACATTTGGCATTCATATAGAAGCAGATAGATGCATAGCAATTATTCTAAATTTATCATTCACTCACACACATCTATTCATTCACTAAGCAACCTTCCAGCTACTTACTATGATACAGATTTCATAGACTAAGGAGAAAAACATAGAGCTAGGCTTATATATTTGTTTATCATAACTCTGAGAAGCTCTATGAAGTATTTTATACTGCAAACACTCAATCATGTGCATGCTTGCAGTGTAGACATTGTGAATCCTTCGTATAGTATTTCCTTCTGGCTGACTGCCATCAGCATCGATGTCCACCTGAGTATACAGCAAAAACACAACAACTTTATATATTCCATATAATTAAACTCCTTTGGTTTCCATGTTTACTGACTAGATATTTAAATCACCAAGTGCCAGAGTTGTATTAATTACTCACACTTTTGTAGATCACTCCCCTTGGACCAACATAGGCCTAGAGTAGAGAGATATTTAGTAAATTAGTTTTTGTATGGATCTGAAATCTCTCTTCCTGTAGGGCCATGTCCATTCTGCTATGCAGTAAAAGATTTGAGCATTTTAAACTGTACTGTGGATATCCCAGACCAAGGAAGTAAAAGGTCTGAATCAATATTTGGAGTTTATCTGTAATGGAATTGCAGACTTTTTAACAAGACAACTCACTGTCCGGATTGACGAGAGATAATTGGACATATGAAAAAAATACAAGAGAAGGTTGAAATTCTGATATCATTTAAGCAGACTACATTTTCCAGGTACTTTTCAATTAGTGATTTTGTCTAAATTATAAACCATCACACATGCTGTTTTCTATATATACTTCTACAAGATTCATTATTTTAAACTCCAGATATTTCTCCCACCCCTGGTGGTTGTTGCTTCTGCCGTTTGGAAGAATTTAGTAGCAGATAAGTAGATCACATCTCACACTGACTTCCTCATGGAGGAAAACAAATCAAAATACAAAAGAAACCCAAGTAGAAAGCAACAAAAAAGATGATAGATATGCAATGTTGTATGTTCTGAATTTGGTCAATGTCCTTAAGTCTGTCAATACATATATCCATCCACAAACCAAGAGTCCAGAATCCCTAAGTGGATAATGCCACAAATACAAACATCATTCACATCAATTCAGCATCATTTGCCATAGGTACTAGGAACGGGGAGAGAATGACTTGGTTCTTGTTCCCTCTAAAAGAGGGGAGGACCTCATCTCGGCTCAGATAGGCCACATAAGGAAGTTCAACAGATTGATCTACATGATGGTAGTGCCCTAAGATTACAATAGAGCCAGAAAATTCCTGTGACACTGTAGCCATCATCGCGTTGCCAGATAATATGTTACTCACATGGGGCTGGTGATGGTGTAACGTGTGTGTTGCTAGTCATTTAAAAACACAACATTTTAACAAGGAATGTTAGTATATGATACTTGTCTCTGATAATAAGGAATGAATGGTATGACTTACATATTTGGAATAGTATATTTTTTTCTCATTGTGTGTGAGTATTCATTCTGCCTATGATTTTATAGCTGTTTACCATGTTTCTTAAATGCATCCATAGATTAGGCAGGGTGATGATATACACACCTAGATGTGTGCAACTCTACTCTGGCATTAAAACAATGACAAAATTGCCTAATGATGCATTTCTCAATGTATCCTTGATTTGAAGCAATGCCTATCTATACTTCACTGACTAGAAGCATTCTGGACATAGGGGAGTGAGAAAAGCAGGATAGGGAAGATTGAAAAGGTCAATAGATATTAATTTACTTCAACCTCACCCCAATGGGAAGTTGGAGCATGGATTGTACCAGCCATCTTGTGCTAAGGAAAAATAATCAGTGTTGTCTCTGGGTGTTCAGCAGCTCATCTTACCATGCACAAAAGTTCTAGTTGGTTGGGAGCACTGCTTTGAAAAAGCACAACCATTAGCCACCACTAATATGGCTGATGAGCAGGTCCATGAGTTTGAATGAGGGGTATGTGTAGATTAACCACAGCACTCATTATAGAGTGGACACCAGGCCATCGTTAGATAACAGAAGACCTTTACCCTATCCACACAAAATGATTACTAAGAAGTATAAGATAATTGGTGGAGGTAGAGACAACCTCCTACTCCATCATCCTTAGTTAGAATGTTGTTGATTCTAGTATTAGTTGCCATCACACTTTACAACGACATGTTTGTCTTCTGAGACTGTGTTTGATGCTTTACCTTTATCGGAGGTACTAATAGGTGGGTATGCACTGAGTGACTGGACTGTGAGTTAAATTTTAAAAGGTAGTCTCCCTCTGGAGTCACCAAGGAAAGAAATAATTTGATAAAATTCAAACCACCCTTGAAAAGAGTATAGAATACCATTGAGTAATATTGATGTTTTGGTGTGTATAAGTCTCTTGGTATTTTCTCCTCTAATTCATATGATCTCTTTTATTATCCTTAACTAGTGAGGCAAAAGAGTTGCCATTTAACAAAGCAGTTTATGAATACAATACATCTCAACCAGTGTCACCCCCTGTCAACATTCTATTTAGTGTCCTAAATTTTCTTCACATTTTTGAAGACATTATCTGCTATGCATGGATTGCTTAATGTGTTTTAATTCTTGCCCATGGTGTGGAAATCCAGAAACAACTTTGACCTGTACCTTTGTACAGGTTGGATAGCTGATACTGCTTGCTTTTAGTGGGATTGCATCTCAGAAGTAGGAATATTTATGAAAATTAAATACAGGAATTTTGAAATTTTGTTTTGTGAGCTCATTCACCTTCAATGCCAAACAACACCAAAAAAATAAAAAGAAAATATTCCTGTTGGCTTCAATCCAATGCCTTAATTCCCTCACCTCGTCATTTCTGTCACATATCTTCATTTACCTGGCCAGTATTTAGTGGTCTCCTTTGGAATTGTCACGTTGCAATAACAACCAATCACCAGAGCCCGGTACTGAGACTGGTTGTACCTATTTTCTCTCTCATCAATGACTCGCTTTTTCCCACACAGGCTGTCACACTGCTGTGTTTACAACCCTGCTTTTGGCAGCTAATTATTGTAAACAACTTAATGCTATATGGGACTGACAAGTAGAGTAAATAAGATAATGACCATGCATCCCCATCATGTCTTCCTCTTTGGGAAAGCATTTCTGAAAGTAAGCAATTGATGATAGTTGGATGACAAAGAGAGGGAGAGGAGGGAAACTTGATTACTAGGTTTTAGAGGTTTCAATTTGCTGAAAAAAAGTAAATCTCGAACATAATAACATGTAAGAGTGTGGAAGAAAAGGCTCCATCATTGCTTGGACAGCTGTTTACATTTTCTCCCATCTGGAACACCAGTGAAAAGAATGAAATTTTGTTTGATTGCAACAACCCAGGTCAGGGAATTAAAAATGCAACAAAATTCCCCTAAAGCAGAATGGGCCACAAACTGATTTCCCCTAAGCCAACACAAATTTGTTACTTCCTCAAAGCAATCAGCATTCTGGACATTGAATAAGATGGAGATTTGACTACCCATTGTTTTTCCTTCTCCTAATCTCTATTGTTTTGCATTATTTCTTACAATGGTGGTATGTTAATCACAAGGCTCATTCTTTGCCTCGTAGGGCCAAACATGACTATGATCTGGACTATAGGACAAAAGCAATAAAAATTGAGGAGATGTAGAGCTCTGTTTCCTCACGCTCAATGAGATAGATGCCAGTCCCTGGGCATCTGCAGTAGCAGAGACTCAGCCACACGAAGAGGCAATGAGTTGCTCTGTAGTGAAATCAGCTTCACTGACTTGGGGCAAAAAGGTGCATTGTCTCAAAAGCTTTTTACTTCCTGGACTTACCACAAAGACACTGACTTTAAGAATCCAAGTTCTGGGGGCTCATGCCTATAATCCTAGCTGTTCAGGAGGCTGAGATCTGAGGATTGCAATTCAAATGCAGCCAGAGCAGGAAAGTCCATGAGATTCTTGTATCCAGTTAACCACCAAAAGTCAGAAAAGCATCTGTGACTCAAGTAGTAGAATGACAGCCTTTTGAGAAAAAGAGCTGAGGGACAGCACCCAGGTTCTAAATTCAAGCCCCTGTCCTAGTACTCCCTCTCCCTCTCTCTCTCTCTCTCTCTCTCTCTCTCTCTCTCTCTCTCTCTCTCTCTCTCTCTCTCTCTCTGATACACACACATACACACACATACACACACACACAAGAAACAATTCATTGTAACAAACTACTTATGGAATAATGAGGGATCTTCTAGATGACATCAGCTTTTGAGGAGGATGAAAGACTTAGTAATAAACAAAAGTGACAAATAGGCTTCTAACAGAGATAAGTTGCCATTGTAATGTTTTTGCGCATTGTCCTCCAAGTGTGTACACATTTCATACTGCTACAAAATGGATTTAATATTGTTTGAAAATTATATAATAATTCCGTATACATAAGAAAGTAATTGCATTACTTTTGCAATATAAGATACATAATGCATTCTGGTCTTTAACTTTCTCTGACTATTCAATTCATTAATTGTACTAGTCATTTTTCATCCTCTCCCTTTGTGCAATTTCATCAACACACAGATATATTTAGATCTGCATGCATTTTCTATTGTTGCTGTAATATACTGCTACAAAGTCAATGGTTCAAAATGACATAGATTTATTAGTTATGATTCTGGTGATCAGTCGTCCAAAAATCTAGATGTCCAGGATGTATTGTTCTGGATGTTAGAGGAAAGTCTTACATTTTTTTACCTTCCAGTGTTTCTTTACCCTTAGTTCCTTCCTTCCTTCCAGTTTATTTTTTTTCTTTCCTTCCTTCCTTCCTTCCTTCCTTCCTTCCTTCCTTCCTTCCTTCCTTCCTTCCTTCCTTCCTTTTCTTCCTTCCTTCCTTCCTTCCCTTCACTTTTTGTTTTGCCAGTCCTGGGGCTTGATGAACTCAGGCCCTGGGTGCTGTCCTTGAGCTTGTTTTTACTCAAGGCTAGCATGCTACCACTTCAACCACTTCTGTTTATGTGGTCCTGAGGAATTGAGCCCTGGGCTGCATGCATGCTAGACAAGCACTCTACCACTAAGCCACCTTCCTAGCCCCCTTCACTCCAGTTTTTTGCTTCAGTATTCAGGGCATCTTCTGATTCTGATCTTCCTGCCTCCCACTTGGAAGAATCTGATACTGGATTATATTGTATTCTTCCAGATAACCCAGGATAACATCCTCTTTTGTTCTCCAGATCTTTTCTTAACCACATCTACAGAATCTGCTGTATTGATTAAGCTAACATATCTACAAGCTCTGAGATAAAGACATGCTCACTCTTGGCAGTCTGTAACTCAGCCAACTAGAAGGCCTAATAATTTAAGTATGAATTTAAGTATGAAATGATTGTCTTCCGTATTACTTTACTCCTTGCTCATGAGTAATCTTTCATTTAAAAAATTTTCAATAATCCTATATTAAAGTGACATTTTCCTACAAGATAATAGTATATATCTCAGGTCTGCAGGTTCATCTAATCAAACTGTTTCTTAAAAATCCTTCAAACATGTACACATTATTACATAATGATTTTGTAGAAGATATATAGTTTATATATAAAAGCATTGACAACTGATCTTAAAAAATTAAATCTTAACTCAAAGCATGACCTGGTAGTTAGATGGTGACCCAGATCAGGTATTATTGGTAAAACTGTGCAGATGAATGAGTTGTTAAATTCTCCATACATCTGCAGCTGCTTGAGGATGGATCTAAGCTCTGGTTAAAAGCTAGGCTCTTACAGTGAAGAATGGTTAAATTCCTTCTGCATATTTCATTATTCATGTAGTGGTAGGACATCTATTTTTAAAATTCTTCTTACCTATATTTTAATTGGTTTCTGAATCTATTACAAATAAATACATTCTCCATAAGTCTCCAGATGAGGTTATTGAAATAAGGGAAGACTGGGTGGAAATTATCCTAACATGGATTAACACTTCCATTTTCATGGGTATTCTGCCATTCTCTGCTCATTCCTCATTCCCATGCAAGTTGTTCACAGACGTTCTTTTCCTTAGGAGTCTCTACCTCCCTGTTAGACAATGTTGGTTACCTTTGCTTCTGTACAGTTTCATTTCATCATTCCGTTGAATGAGCTCAGTTGAATGCCGCATCTCATCTCCACACTATCAGGTCAGATATGGACAGAGCTTGCCTATTTGCCTTGAAATCTATTTGATCATAACCTGGGCTATTTCACTACTACGAGATATTCCTTATATAATTGCTGATAGAAAGAAAGAATGAATTAATAACTAATAATAATAATGTTTTATAGCAATTGTGAATAGAATTATACAATTATATAATTGTATTATATTAGATTTACTGAGAAATTTACAATTTTTCTTGAGATTTTCATTATAAATTTGACATACATATACACCTGTTTAGTTTGATTGCCACTCCTAAAAACAAAAAAGAATGAGAGACACAGCATATCTAATTTTGTCAGCATTTCACACTAGAATGATGACCTTAATATAGATTGCATAGTCTTACATCATATGTATAATTATGATGATAGTAGAGACAATATAAATGTTAAACTTGTACTGCAATGCTAGTCCTCACTGAGAAGAGTCATTTCTGTTGGGAGATTGGATCATTTTATTAAATTGACTAATCAATTTCCTAATTGTTCTTTTTAACCATTTAAACTAATAGTTACATGTACCCAAACATAGAAAATAATGATTCAGACAAAAGTGTCATGATTTGCTATTGTGTAGAAGATCTCATCAGTCAGTGAGCTTATCTTTTGTAAACAAACATTTCACCTGCACAGGTGAACATTTTAACTGCATATTTTCATTGTGATAAAACCAAACAGCTAAAAGGCATTTCCCAAGGGTTGGGAAATTATAGATTATTCACAGTTGAGTTATTTACAGTGCAAACAATCATGTTTTCCTGTTGTTATTGCTTAATTCCCTGGAAATCACTCAGATTCATCTTCAACAAGAAAAATTCATTTATGCAAAGAGGAAATAAATGTACTCATTGTTTTCCTTTTCTTTTGGTACTGGTCCTGGGGCTTTAACTTTGGGCCTGGGTACTGTCCTTGAGGTGTTCTTGCTCAAAGCTAGTACTCTGCCACTTGAGCCACAACTCTACTTCCCATGGCTTTTTTTGTGCTTTATTGGAGATTCTTATCTGCTTGGGCTGGATTTAAATCATGATTCTCAGATCTCAGCCTGCTGAATGATTAGGATTACAGGTGTGAGCCACCAGGTCCCAACTAAATTTTACATTCTTTTTGTTGTTGTTGTTAGTTGTGGGGCTTGAACTCTAGGCCTGGGCACTGTCCTTCAGCTCTTCAGCTCAAGGCACATACTCAATAAATTTATCATCTCTTCTCTTTGTCATTTTAAAAAAGAATTTGGTTCACTTTGTGCATGACATATTCTCAATAACCATCCATGGGTTTCTCTGCCTTAGCACTGTCCATATTTATGTGGTGGGAAGGAGTCTCAGGCTTCTACTCCCTGGATAGTAGGTGTCTAACTAAAAATACTGCAGGGTACTTCCAGATATGCCTTCATGAAAAGGGTGAAGGCAAATAGAAGGACCAAATAGAATCAGGCCAGTGGGTCTGTTCAACCCAGAGAGATACTCTCTGATACTGCTGGACAGGACAGAATGAAGAAGTTTGTTCTGTAATGATCAGGGTCACTGCTGACATTCTACACTAAGGACTGTGTGTCTGACTTCAAAACCCAAGAGATACATTACACTTTAGAACTGGGGCAGAGGGCACGTGCAGGCATGCCCTGGAAGCAGCACTCACCCATTTGATTATTACCACTGTGGAGATTTATTTCCTTAGAGTCCAAACCTCCCCTGCATACCCAAACCTTCAGTTATGACAGCTAGCTTAGTTATCCAAGTTAAAGCCTTCAAGTGAATTCAGCCAACTCTGCTGACCCCATAGCACAGTATCTGGCTTTTCTCAAGCAATTCCAAAGGATTCTGAGTGGAAACTGCTGAAGGCATAGTTCAGAAATGTAAACAGCACTACAAACAGACTGGGACGAACAGGCTGGACCTTCTTTCGATTGCTCTGTGTCACATAGACAGCACCTCTCAGCTTTTCAGACGGTCTCTAATCTTGAGTGACTGCATTTTATGAAGCAACAGTTTTGACCTAAGCTACACAATGTTGAGTATAATCACCAAGATCAAAGAATAAACCTATACAATTTGTTTATCCTAGTAGACAACCAACATCTGCTAGGACGCCATGAGTCATGACTTTATCAATAATTTATTTGTGTCATTAAGTGAGATCACACCTGAATTGTATCAAGTCATATTAGAAGGAATAGATACAAACAGATAGAAATGCATAAATGCCATAGGACTATAAAAGAAAGAAAATCCCAAGACTCAGCCTGACAGGTGTCTCAACCCACCTGGTCACTGTCAGAAAGCTTGAGAGTGTGGCTTAGGTCTATAGTCCTCATTACTCAGGAGGCTGAGATACCAGGGGCAGGAAAGTCCTTGAGTCTCCAATGAAGCACCAATTGATCTCCAATTAAGCACCAAAAAGCCAGAAATAGTGATGTGGCTCAAGTGATAAATTCTAGCCTTGAGCAAAAATGTTCAGGGACAGTGCCCAGGCCATGAATTCAAGCCCCAAGATTGCACACACACACACACACACACACACACACACACACACACACACACACACACACACACACACACACACACACACACACACACACACACACACACACACACACACACACACACACGCCAAATAAATAAACACCAAAAACCTTGACCATCAAAATCGACATAGTAAAGGAACTCTGCCTCTGTGCCCAGGGTGCAGCTGGGGCAGAGTTCTTCATCTACAGTTCGAAAATTTCATCTAGTTCCCTAAGAGGCAATTCCTGGAGTTTGTGGTGGCTCTGCACTGGTGCCTTAAGTAAATATAACCCTTCTGAACCCTGCAGAATGTTGAAGCTATAATTATTGTAGAACATACATTTATTCATATAAGTATATATACACACATATACACACAATCGTGTGGAGAGTAATCTGTGATCTGAGAGTTAATATTAACTACTATGAAAAGTACATATGAGGGCTGGGAAGGTGGCTCAATGGTAGAATGCTTGCCTTGCATGCATAAGGCTCTGGGTTCAATTCCTCAGCACCACATATGCAGAAAAAGCCAGAAGTGGTGCTATGGCTCAAGTGGTAGAGGGCTACCCTTAAGCTGAAGAGCTGAAGGACAGCGCCCAGGCCCAGTGTTCAGGCCCATGATTGACCAACTAAATATATATATATATATATATATATATATACTTATATATATATATATACTTATATATATATATATATATATATATATATATATATATATATATGATTGCCAATGGTCATAGTATCCAAATAAAATTAGTAGTGATGGGTAAATTAAAGCCACCAAAACTGGTTTAACTTATGAATTGGTATTACATGATTTCAGCCATTATAGAAAGATGCAGGTATATCCATATATTAAAGGTTTCAATAATGACACATATGTGCTAACATACAGACCTCTAAACATGCTACACCCATGTAATATTCCTCTTCTTTAGTGTATTATACACACAGGGAGAAGATTTTTTTTCATATCTTTTTTCCCCTATTACTGTATTCATCCAAGTTGTTTTTCCTGAGACCTACTGCTCTCACAGAATTAAAGAAATGGGATTGAATGGTAATCCTTTTGCATGACTACTGAAAGATAATTGAAAATAGAATTTAACAAAATAATTTTAAATACAATTTCCTTAAATTATAGCTTATAGGAATCTTTTTGTGGGTTCATGTACTCTTTTCCCACTGATGTGTTCTTCCATTTAAGGATTTCCTGAAATGCTGATAAGTGTGTCGGTGTCTTGACTATCTCCTAGGTGTCTCCTAGACGATGAAGCAGCAATCTGTGCTTCTGCATCAACACCTACAACATTTCTGAGCTGTGTTGGGTTATTCTTTGTTTGTAAGTCAACAGGGACCTGGAAGGCACTGTGTTCCAGCCCTATCTTACTTTAGTTAATTTTCAATGAAGGTCTCCCATTTTTGCTTGGGGATCAGCCTCACTCAGACTAGAAACCTTCAGAATAGACTAGGATTATAGGTGTGACCCACCTGGCCTGGTTTCCTTGTTGAGATAGAATTTACTAAATTTTTACTGGCCCTGCCTTTAAACTGTAATCCTCCTGATCATCTTCCAAGTAGATGGTATTACAGATATGAGCTACCATGTTTGATTAAGAAAAATCTTTCTTCATGGTGGGAGTTGGGGGGTATGGGGGTTTGAACTTGGACGTTATACCCCAGTCCTAAGCAAAATATTTTTTATTGTTCCATTACAGGAGGTTAGTAAACATATATGTTCAGGGGAGAGAAGGCTGCCAAAATGCTTCCAAAGCACTTGAAAGGATTAATAATATGGGGAGAGTGATGTATCAGTAGCATTCTCTTAAATGTCCTTAAACCTCTGTTATTTTGACTATGGAGTTTTATATTAACTTCTTTTCCTGAAGAGTGACAGAATTCTTAACATTCAGTTGGGAACTTTTTGGTGAAAATGTTTGCTGGTAGCAATTGCTTCAGATGGTAGTTCAAACTCTGAAAAGGCTTTATGCTGGAGTCATGTGCAGGAGTTATATTAATCCATTGCACATGTATGGCAAATGCCTAACAGGTATTTTGCAAATTGAAGCCTTCATTCAATGTTATGAAGAAGTTTCATTCTATCTTGATGCCAAGTGGAATATGATCACAGAGAAAGAAATCAGGTCAGCTATTTCTCATCTATTCCTCATAGTAAGTCTATGAGTTAAATCATTACATACTGAGGCTCTGAGTTTTAGAGATAGAAATAGTTTTATAAGCAATACACAACATAGAAACTCTCCTTGGCTGACACACCTTCAAAGAATAAGGTTTATATTTATAAGGATGATTGCCTAAATTCAGAAACTTTACTCTTATCTAAAAGTCCTGTTCATTCCCTTCAAACTATTAGTTTTTTCATTATTAAAACAAGTCAATGTGCTTATCCATTTTTACATCCTTCATAATACTTCATAGGAAAAGAGTTCTATACCTAAGTATTTATTTTTACCTCAAAGTACTACTATAAAGAAAGTCAGTTAATTAAGTATCTACAATAAAGCCATTTACTTGCAGGTGACACACTCCTTCAAAAATTTGAGAAAACCAGTGTTTCTACTGTACTTCTATTGAATAAATATTTATTGAGTGACTTCCAAAGAGAAAATAACAAACCCTGTAGAACTAGTATGTAGAATCTATACTCTACCAGGGAGCAGACACTAGCAAGAAAGATGTAATAAAAGATTCAAATAACATATTCAAAGTATTAATAAGGGGTCTTCAGGAAAGTATTAGCCCATAGAAAAGGCATCAAATAATTAGACAACAGAAATACAAAAGTATTAGACAACAGAAAACTTTGTACTATCTTCCTTAGTAATCTTAGAGTAGAAAAGACTTGTTAATTATAATGATAAGTTAATCTTTTATAAAAAAGAAAAAAATGATAAATTGAGCCATATAAAGAAGTTCTTCATGACCAGGAAGTTGTACAAGCTAAATAACCTAGTTAGATAAAAAATATTCACAATATTCCTAAAAGTGTTATTTCTGTTATAAGCAAAGAGTTCTTAAATTGCATTATCAAAAACATACATAATCTATGTATAATGTTACTTACTACAATGCTTATAATAGCAAAATTTAGACATATATGCTGATCAAAAAGGATCTGGCTATATATAAGATGTTGTATGAATTTTATTTTATATAATATACCTTCTCAAAATAAGGTGATTTTCTCATAAACTGTCCTAGAGATATTTTAGAAGATACAGTGTAAAATTTTAAAAGATAGATCTCAGGAAATAATTTATAATAATCTACTTATATAGTTGTGAGTATGATACCCACGTACTTTTTAGGCTCTTAAGAAATTCAGGGAAGTGTTTGTCTGCCCTAGAAAATGTAACACTAGTAAATGGGCTGGGAATTTTCACTGCTACATGAATGGATCGATTCGATTCTAAAATTTAAATTAAGCAAATTGAAGAAAAATAATATTTTAAGAGACCGCTATGGAGGAGGGCTTATGAAGCAGGAATCCTAAAAAGTTTAATGGATAAAAGTTAGAAGATAATGAATTCAGCAAGTATGAAATTAGTTGAGCCTAGGAAATACTGAATGAGTTTTGTTTTACAAGTGGTGGAATATGCCTTACTAGACCATGTGCAGATAGGTTTGGCAATGGAGGTCTAGAATGTTGAGTGTGTTCAGCCTTACATTACTCCAAAGCTAGAGAACCTGACCAGCTCCATCCTCTACTTATTCTAAGACCTGTCTTGACTATCCAGTCTAGCCGGCAAGTCTTGTTTTCAGGAATTCTGCCTTTTTGGCTTTAATAATCTGTCCCCTTTATTTGGAGTCAGAAAACTCAGGCATCTTTTTGATAAACCATATTTCCTTTCAATTTCAAGACATTGCTGCATCTCTCCATGTAGAGATACAACTCATGAAATCATTAACAGCCAGTCCAGTTTACCCTATGCCAGTTAAGGAAAGAAGAGAAGAGGATGACTCCCAGTTTTGGAACCTTCTTTTAATTATTTAGCCAGATATGGTCTCTCCTCAAGGAGAAAAATAGGTACATCTATAAATTCTGGAGGTAACTCCACAGTCAAGAACAAGTAGTTCATGTCTAGGACAAGCAAAAAAGGTCAAAAGCTATGTACATACGACTGTATAAGATGATGTTGAGTGAAATGAACCCCAAGTCAGGGACACATGTGTTTTTTTCCTTGCTTGCTATTCTTTTTATAATGCATTATGTGATGCTTTTGTTTCTTTTGTATGTTCTTCCCCCTGGGTATAACCCCTGTTGTCAATGTATCTGCTTTCAGTGTCCTGTATCTTGCACATACATTTTTATATTTTGGGGAGGGGAAATAACAAAATGCTGAAATAAGGATGCAGGTTGACCCATTGTAACAATGAGATGTACAGATACTATGTTGAAAACGAACTTTACAATTTCAGGAGGTGGGGGTGGAGGTGGGGGGAGTTGTGGAGGTAGAGAGGGAAGGGATGGTAGGGGAAAAACAAAGGAGGAGGTAACAATGCTTGATAGGAAATGTACTCATTACTCATGTAACTGTAACCCCTCTGTGCAGTAATGTTACAATAAAAATAGATATGAAAAAAGAACAAACAATGAAAGAAAGTACCTGTATGTACGCCTAAATGTATGACCCAGAATACATCATTTGAGTTCCTCAACCAAATCCAAAGTACTTCTGAAACATTATTTTTGAAATCAAGTCAAACTAGTACACCGATTTCTCTGTCCATTCATCCATCTAGCCATCTGTCATCTAACTCCTGAACTGGTTTAAATTGGGATTTTTTTACTTAAAAAGAGAACTGACTTATCCAAACTTTTACTTTTCAATATAGTAGGTACATTTACAAACTATATGATTCAAATTCTCTTTTTCTGTTATTTCTATTTGTAATATACATATATATATATATATATATATATATATATATACATACATACATATATGTTTTCCAAAGTAATTTAAAGTAGCTCAACATATACTGGCTGACTGCTTCCATGGTGCTTTATAGAAATATACTTAAACAAAACATTTCAAGTCACCACTGGAACAAAAGCTCTGCTTCACTGAATCAAGCAATCACAGATGCAAAGTGGGATCAGATGACTGATTTCATAAGACTGGATATGAGAGATCTAGCTCTTGAAGGCTAATTCAAACCAGGAAGCACATGAACAAAAGGATAATATTTTTTCCCCTATTAACCTAGAGATTCACCCTTCTGTGATGCATACCTTTGAGTTTTTCCTTAAGCTTTCATAGAAAAGAAACATTCAACATAAAAAAATACTTAAATAGAAGTCAATGTAACAATATATTGTAGGACCCAGAGCTCTGATCTATGTAAATTCATCAGGTTGCTTTTGAAAATATCCATTAAGGGCTAGGGTGGTAGCTCAGCGGCTGAGCCCTTGTCTAGAAAGAGCAAAGCCCTAAGTTCAATCTCCAGTACCACCATCAACAACAACAACAAAGGTAGCCATCAAATGTATTACAAATTACATATTGTTATATTAGACTGTACCTAGAAAGCAATAAATAAAATCTATGTCTCATGGCATTTACCTACTAGTAGTAAATTTTATAGCTATTTCTTTCCTGCAAAAAAATGCAGTTATTTTGGAATCTCTACACCCATAAACCTGTACACTGATTTTTACAGTGCTGAGTAAGCTTGGATAAAATTAAAGCATAAAATTTCCCCACATGACTACTTTGGTTATTTCTGGGAATATTACTCATTTGAGGATTTTTATTTCAAATGGCAAATGTAGTGAAGTACTCTTTTTTTCCTTTTGTTTGATGTGGACCAAATTAATGAAACTAATATAACAAGCAGACAGAAATCGTCTGTCAAAGACATACTTGCAAGACATTTTGCATAGAAATGTCCTTGTGTTTTGACATTGTGATTTCTTGTTTTCTGACAGTGCTATAATTTGCTTTAAGAATTGTTTTAATCAGTTGCCAAATGTTTCTTGTGTCACACTGCATAGAAATAATTGAATTTTGTAAAGATATAGAACCGTGGCTGGGATATGATTAAATTTCTTTTCATTGACCTTCCTGCTTTCAAAACCATAGCCTAATTAAAAACAATGCATTTGGAAGGAGATGATCACCAAAGAGACTTTCAGTGAGGCTTTACAGGTTACTTTTGATAATGCTGCCATTTTCTTTAACTGAAACACTAAAATTGTTGCTACAATGACCAAAGTCATTAATTAAGCATCTTACAGCTACTCTGTGTTTTAACTGTGGCTTTTAAGAGCATATAAATCCATGAAAATAAATCTCTCTGGGCTATCGCAACTCAAGAAGGATATTTTTAAATGAGCAATACAATTGAACTTTGCTCTTTCCCTAAAGTATGTTGTGAATTGCAGAACATTTATATATAGAACTACTTTAAATGCAATCATGGCCACATCTTTGGGGGAGAAAAATGTGGTTTTACTAAATTTTGTTTCATTCCACTTTGAGATGAAAGCTATCTCCTTTTATTTATGAAATTGTATTCAAAAAAAAGGCAAGCTTGTATTTTCAAAGGAAAGAAAGTATTCCTTAAAGAATGTGAAACCCCAAATCATGACCTTACATCAACTTGGGGAACTTTTACAAGTTGAAAAGATCTTAGAAATTAACTAAGGAAAATAGAGACTTTTTTTTTTCTGTTTTGGTAAAATATTTCTTTTCATGCCCAGTATCTACATTTTTCTCCTAAAAGTGATAACTCCATATGTCTCTTTGTAGAATTGTTTCTCCTTCTCATGGCCAAACAGGCACACTTCTACGAATCTGCTGTTTTCAGGGAGCTCATTTGTTCGCTAGTCTTTCCAAAACCAGAATTTACACATTCTAAACCACCTGATTCTTCTTATTAAGTCTTTGTTGATGGATGGTTGACCAAGTGGGTCTTGCTCTAAAAAAATTCCTTGCTGACTTCAACAGTCATATGCAAGCTCAATTAAGACAGAAACTGTGTTATTTATTGTGTCACGCCCATCCTGATGTTAGAAGCAAAAATGTAAGCACCCAAAATATATTTGTATAATTAAGGAATAAAACTTGGATGTAGGAAATGTGATGTGTGGTCTTATAGTCAGATCTTTGGAAAGACTGAGCTAGATGCTAATTTTCCCTTGGCTTCTCCTTCCATGGTTTCTTTTTCATATATACCATGTTCTTAAACCATATATGCTCTATCTGATGTTCCTTAAAACAAAGCTACAAATATGCTCTTTCTGGGTACATTTGCCCTTTCTCTAATGTGTTTCTATAATACAATCAATTCTTCACTGCTTTTGTACTCATGCTTTATCTGAGCATGAGGATACTAGGAAAATTATTACATATCGAATTTATTAACTATCTATTGATGCTTTTAGGCATCATCCTTAATGTAATAAATAAGAGTGACTATTTTCTCATTGATATACTAGACACACAATAGACTAGACAGTATACTAGGCACTGTTTGGAGAATATAGCTAACACAGAGTATAAGTTATCACTTGACTAGAATGATTGCTTTCCAAAGGGTAAAGTCAAACTTCTATATATAAACTACACAGATGCTTTCTAGCTAGCATCTTTTTCCTTTACTACCTCAGGTCTCACTTGCTTTGAACAACCAGAGATTTCCAATTACACTCACATTTCACTTCAGATCCTCCAGGCAACCAAGAATTTCAAGAGGTTGGGCCCATAATCATTGCATAATACCTACGCCTCCATGATTGCCAGTGCCATCCCCTGAGCTCCTTAGTCTCATTAATTAGAAAAAAGTAACACATTCACATACTCCTTTTCAATTGATGGAGAATATTTATAGCCCTCTCCTTTGTCTCATAAAAGTTTGTCTGCAAACATCTACTCCAGTATTACATTATTTGACCATAATTACTTTTTATAAATTTCCTTCTAGATAGTTTATGTGCTTGTCAATGAGAAGAATTAAATCTTGGGTTATATTCATTCTACTATTTTCTAAGGTGGCATGTTTTACACTTAATAATTGTTCAACAAATATAAGCATAAACAGCCAGCCACTGGTGGCTCACTCTTACAATCTTAGCTACTCAGAAAGCTCAGATCCAAAGAACTGTGGCTCAAGGACAGTAAAATCTGTAAGATTCCATTTCCAAAATAACCAGCAAAAAGCCAGACAGCTAGAGTTTCTCCAACATAATCATTCACAGGAGATGTAGCAGAATCAACAAATATGGCTGTACTGAGCATTGATACCCACTTCTGTATATAAATCTTCTATCACTGTAACAATAATATCAATGAGAGAAACTGCAAATATCTAAAGTCCAGAAGCAATGAGACAGGAAACGATCAGTGAGCAAATTGATGGTATAAATACATCTCTTCTTAAGTGGCAGGGTGACAGCCATCCAAAAAGCTGAGTGAGCAGGAGCCTCTACTTAAAAATCTGATATTACAAAGAAAAACCGAACAATGGAAGGGAAAAAAAAGTAAGTGAGCTGAAATAACAAAGACAGCATAAACCCTTAATTCTGGGCCAGGGAGTTATTTTATTGAGCTGTATTGACTTCATCTATAACAGACAGAACTGTAGGTATCATTTTGGATCTAACTGTAAGCTAATGTTGTTTCTCTCAATTGAAGCTACAGCTGTGATAAATTGTACCCAGCTAAAATGGCAAGGTTGCCACCTTTTCAGACAGTTGAGTCTATCCACTTTCTCCTTTGAATATCTACATTTCTCAGACTATACTATCTTGGTTAGAAATAGTTAATTCTTTAAGTTAGTAGTTAATTCTTCATTTGACGGTGGATGTGTGTGTGTGAGCTTATCTAATATTATAGTTTATAGTCACTTAAATGCAATTATAAATGCAACTCAAACTGAATAAATAAATAAGTCTCAACCCTCCAGCTTTCCTTTGGTTGAATAATATGAAACAAACAAAGCTAGGAGCTCTGATTAGCAGGTAATTGTAACTGTGTAGGCTTGGACTGTCTTTGCTTGCTTGATCATGTATCTTCAGTCTCAAACCTTGGTTTCCATTAGACTTAATTATGCCCCCCCCCTGCTACTTTAAATCGAGGGTATCTTCAAAATGAGGGCTGTGTCTATTAAATTTAATGACTTACTTCTGTGGATCAAGTGCCTGAGACACTGCTATTAAGAGGAAGCTGTTACTAAGAGAGGCTGCTGCTAAGTTGGAACATACATTAATAAAAATCAAAAACACTAGTCCCATTTTTAAGCATGGATGTTCTGACAATTCTTGCAAAAATTATTTTTTCATTTTTATTTTTCTTTCTTTGTTTGGAAGCAAACCTACCTTATGAAATCAAAAGTCAACATTAGCAGGAATGGTAGATATGACTCGTTTTCAATGTTTTTTTCTGCCTGTGAGCATTTGCTATTCCATTTGATTGTATTTCAGCAGAGAAATGGTATATATCTCAATTCTATCGTTGTTGTGGCTTGTGGCTACTTGAACATAAGCCTCGGGGCTATATATGTCTTTATAATAATTAACTTACTAATAATATTCCAAAGGGGGTTGTAAAAGAAACTGAAAAGGGATGGAAAGTAGGAAAACATGATAGAGAACTATGTCAGCTGTGTACCAAGATCTCTTAGTACAAACACTTTTAACGCAGATAATTGAACTCTGGGGGATATCATCACTTGAATTCTCAGTTTAGAATTGTCCCAATTTAATTCTATTGATCTTCAAATTCATTTGTGAACAACCTTAACAGTGATGATTTGTCTAAAAACATCTCAAATATTAGAAAAACAAGATAAATACATCACCCTGTTTTCTATTAAATAAAACACTTACTTGACCTTACCTGCACCTGAGTTTCTGTCAACCAAATAATACTCTGAAAATCTTAGCAAACTGATTCTGTAAATGAAGATGAGAGTTCTAATTCCCTCTCTACTGATCTTCTGAATTGATCAGAATGATGGAATAGGAAGGGTTTGAAGTTCCACACAAATATTAATTAATATCTTATCATAAAAGTATATAAATTCAGTATGGAAAATAAGAAAACAGTGGAGAAGAAGCCAAACTATGTTTGTATATTTAGTAAAAAAAAATCTATCCCTTCCATGAACAATCTTTGTCTAAAGTGGTTTGGCTGATGGGATGTTTTGGCACCTTCATGATATCCATTAAAATAGCAATTACTGTCTGACCTTTCCTTACCTTCTTGTAGGTAATAACATAGACTGGAAAGCCAATTGTAGAAAGGAGTTTGCATCATGCAAATAAAGGAGCTCAAATTACTTGGGTCAGTTTCCAAATAAGCACTCTTATGTGGTCTAAGTCTTCAAATGAATGTTCCATGCTCCATAACTTGTTTCTCTCATCCTTCACTCCATGCGTCCTGATGCCTTTCTCAGAGCTCTTTCAATTTTGCTATGTTGCCATCTATTTGGATTGCAAATTATTCAAAAACAGGATCAAACAACGTGACAGTTAATGTGAAACTAGTCGGGTTCTGGAAGAAGTAGAAGAGTAAGATGCCTACAGTGCAGTATTGAGAGGTCTAAAGAATAAAATATATTTAGGAAGTCTTGAGACAAGAATATCTGCCCAACGAAGGGGACCTTCTTTGACTGTGACTGGAGCTTGAGGGCAGGACTACACCTGTGATGAGAAGCTTCACTAGTAGGGAAATAATAATGTTAATAAGAACCATGACTAATATTTGCTCAGTGCTTGTACACATGAGGCACTTTGCCAAGTATTTTATAAGCATTAGGTAATTAAATTCATTGAACAACTTTACCACAGAAGTACAATTATTACCCTGACTTCATAAACCAACAAAGACACAGAAAATAAATTGAATAAATTGCTCAATGTTGCATAGCAGGATCCCCATTTAGGGAGACCTGATAACAAGAGTCCATTTTTTAATTTCCATATTATATTTCAAGGGAGATCAAATTAAGCTCAGGGTTCTTTGATCTGTCTCCAACTGCAGAATGAGCTTGTCAGGAACTCTTACTCATACAAATTAAACTTGAAAGAGTAACAGACCTGAAGTTGCCATACGGATAAAGAATAAACTCTGCAGCTCCAGAGTTCTTATCTTTCCTAAGCTGCTTAGAAATAGAGATAACAGAGATATTAATTCTCTTTTGTCTAACATAGTGAGACTTTTTCTACTACCTTGTGCTTTTTCTACTTGCTGCTGAAGAAGCACTGACAAGGATGTTGTAAAGTTGATGAGAAATGGATGGTGTGAGAATTTGTTAGCCATTATTTTTGTCTATCTAGCTAATTTTTTATTCTTCTTCAAGTCATTGATGCTGGCTAGTCATAGGAATGAGTAAGAGAACAAGGCAAAGGTTTCCTATAACTCCCTAATAATTCAACAATAGGATGAGCAAAGCAGAGTCCCTTTTTGACATTAATCCATGAATACTTACAGATGCTGTGTGCATTGTGTGCATCTGGACTGGCTAAAATGTGATTATTGTTAAACTTACGTTCAGTAGAAGGGAAATGAGCCTGCACACAAAGAATTATGGAAAAGGTCAAAGAAAATCCCAAGTTGTAAGTCCTAAAACTGTCAATTATTTGTTTGTTTTATTCATTTCTGTGAATTATCACTATATTTCTCCTTAACTATATGAGACAAATGAATTTACCTTTTCTTTAAGTTAGCTTTTATTAGGTTTAAGTTTCTTGCAACTAAAAGAAAAAGGAGTAATCTGAACATGATAAAAAGGCATTTCTAATAGCCCACATCTAATACTTTTCATAACTGCAAAGGACAGTTTTTCCTCTAAAAATCAGGACATAACAAATATGCTCTCCTTTTACCCTAGCAACATTGTACTAGTGGTGTCAGCCAGAAGTATTTTGCAAGAAAAAAAAAAGGCTACTCATGTCTGAAAGGAATCATTACTATTTCAATGCCCTGCAGAAACTTCTATGTAGATCACACTGATCCATCCCAGAAGAACAAAGCATTAGAGTTAGTAAATGAGTCCTGGGAGAGTTCCCCTACTCCCAATAATGGAGAATGGAGCACAGGGCCCCATTGTGCTTGCTAGCATGTCATCCTCCACATGGAACATGCGTCCAGGCCTTTTGCATTTGTTAGTAGATTATGGGGCTTGAACTCAGGGTCTGGGCATTGTTTTTGAGCTACTTTGTGCTCAAGACTACCACTTGAGCCACAGCATAACTTCCAATTTTTGAGTGATTAATTAGAGATAAGAGTGAGTCTCGCAGGGACTTTTTTGCCCTGGCTAGCTTCGAACCATAATCCTCCAATCTCAGCCTCCTGAGCTAGGATCACAGGCGTGAGCCACCAGCACCTGGCTCCTTTTGCATTTTTAAAATTGTTTTCCATGTAGGGTCCCTTGATATCTTTACCTGGAGTAGCCATGGATCACATTTCCTCTGTCTCTGCCTTCTGAATAACTGGATTACAGTTGTATACCACCATATCTGCTTACTATAATTAATTCCATTCTACAGACTTTTAATGTATGGCATATTCTTCTCAAAACTATATATAAAAGATATGGCTGGGCTGGGAATGTGGCTCAGTGGTAGAGCGCTTGCCTTGCATGCATGAGGCCCTGGTTTCAATTCCTCAGCATCACATAAACGGGGGGGAGGGAGGGGAGCCGAAGTGACACTGTGGCTCAAGTGGTAGAGTGCTAGCCTTGAGCTGAAGAGCTGAGGGACAGTGCCCAGGCCCAGAGTTCAGGCCCCACGACCGGACCCCCCCCCCAAAAAAAAAAAAAAAAGATATGGCCAATCAAGCAAGCACTGGTGGCTCTTGCCTGAAATTCCCCAGCTAGTTGCAAGACTGAGATGGTTGGGACTGTGGTTCAAGGCCAGCACAGAAAGGAAAAGTTTTTACTGAAGAGCAGGACTTGGTCACAAGCCTGTTATTTTAAGCACTGGGAAGCTGAATATAGGTGGCTGACACCAGGCATGCATTTAGACATGCTCGTTATTTCTAAGACCCTATCTCAAAAATAAGAAGCAAAAATTAGGGTTGGAAGTGTAGATCGGCAGTAAGATTATCTGTCTAGTAAGCATAGGGACCAGAATTCAAATCTGAGTACTGCAAAAAAAAATTATTGCAAATAAGCAAGGCAATCTATAATTAAAATAACTGTACTGATTTCACATCAACTCAGCCCACCATAGTACTAACATCTTCTTCATGTTCATATAATTTCTATATATTTCATATATAGAAATAGATATGCATTGTATCTAAATCAAGTTTTTATTTTAAGTAACTAGATTGTAATATAAAGTCACATTTGTTCAATTCATTTAGAGGATGTTTAAAATAAGCAGAGAAGCACTCATGTTGTTGTACCTTTATATTTAACATGTAATTATTTTTCCATCTAAGCGCTGTAATTATTTTTCCATCTAAGTGCTTAGGAATCAACATATGAAGAAAATACACAATCTCATTGAAGGGTACATAATTCTTTCCATTTACTTATGAAATGTGTTTTCTTGTCAAATGTGATTTACTACATAATTGAATATATTTTCTTTTCAACATGAAGCACTTTTTGAAAATCATTGACATGTGGAAATGGCACCAATTCCTCTGAAGCTTTGAAGACAATTATGTTAAAGGACCAGTTTGGCTTGACTTTCAGAAGTTCAACAATTCAGTAAATAAAGTAGGTCAAGTGTTATATTCTTTCATAATATATTTTTACATTATAGCAAATGCATTTGGCTCTGGGACATATTACTATTTCACTAAGTTCAATATCCTCAATCACACTGAATCATTACCTTTTGTTTCTTGATTAATAAATATTTATCATTTAGAAATTAACTGAACACTGCTACTTACAGAAAAATCTATGGTATATACGATGCATTATGATTATATATATGTATAGGCATATGCACAGGTGTATGTATGTCACACTATACTAGGTTATATTTAACACCTGTCTTTTATCACCTGGTAAATTCTGAGGACTTAAACTTTGTTATTTGGTTTCCGTTTGCATCTCAAGTTTGTAAATTTTTCAAACTAGAATGTGCTCAAAAATTAGATGTTGAATGCAGTTATGAATGAGTTTAAAATGCACTTCAAAATCATCCTTATACATAAATTCAATACATCTATAGCATACAATTTTTCCTATCTTTTTATTAGTATATATGAATACAGAAGAGGTTTCATTACAATATTTTATACATGCAGATGATGTACTTTGATAAAGTTGTCATAAAATCTTAAAAAAATGAAGCCTGATGACTTTTCAGTCAAATATGCTTTCTAGAACTATGAACTTGACTAACAGTAGTGATCAATTCTTTAGTACTGTCCTGATGATCTTTCTGATGAAGCCATTAGCATTTACAAGGTTGAAAAAGATGGTGCACCCTAAATCAAACATGCTTGTCTCCATTTAGCTTTTCCTTATGCTTGTGTCCTAATTTGTTTTTATATAAAATTAAGGTTATACAATGAAATAATGGTCTCTGTGAAGCATTTTGCAATTAATAGAATACTCCACATTGCAGATTATTTTGTATTTGTATTTCCTGTTGTCTCTAGTTATATCCTGTTTTATTCTTTGTAATATTCCAGAAGTCACTTTAGCCAATTTTTTAAAAATCTCCTTTTCAATTAAATACTGTAAGCAAAATAACAATAGTTGTAGTCCTTGACTTTATAGACAAATTTCAATTTATGAACACAATAATTTAATGATTCAAGATTTTTATATATCATCTCACTAAATACCTCTAAAGAAACTACTTATTTAGGCAATAGAAAATCAAATTTTAATAGAAGTCAAATGAATGCTTCTCTCATAATGTTTGTAGGCTAACACAGAAATATTGCAATTTTTCTAAGCACTGGTGCCTTACACCTGTCATCCTAGCTACTCAGGAGGCTGAGATCTGAGGATCTTGGTTCAAAGCCAGCGTGGGCAAGAAAGTTTGGGAGGCTCTTATCTCCAATTAACTATCACCCTCCCTGCCAAAAAACCCCCCAAAACATGCAAGAAGTCTGTGGTTCAAGTGGTAGAGCACTAGCCTTGTGTAAAACAATGTCATGGACAGCACTGGCTCCATAAATCCAAGCCCTAGGACTGAGACCAAGAAGAAAAGTAAAGAAAAGAAAGGAAAAAAAAAGAAAAGAAAACTGCAGTTTTATTAACAAATCTCACTTTTGTGAGTTTCCCACAAGAACACTATATTCATTTTTTGTAGACATTGTTTTCTTACAATTCAGCGATGATTTTTACTATAGCTCACAACATTTAGATGATCTTTGACTCCCGCTTACGGCATCGTGATGGTCCCTGACTCTGACTTCATTTAGATTGTCTCTCACTCTGGTTTATAACATCCAGTTGGTCCTTGACTCTAGCTGACAGCATTTAGAAGGTCCCTGACTCTAGCGTTTAACATTTAGATGGTCCCTTACTCTATATTTTCCAGTTCTTCCATTTTTGTAAGTTCCCACCAGGCGATTTTCTAGCCTGTTTACAGCTGAAAATAATATGATGTATTAAATTATAAATTAGAATTCAGATAGAAAATACAAAATTTTTCTGGCTGAATTTCGTCAGTCTATTAAGTCCAGTGGTAGCCTTTTAAAAATCTTAGACACATGTAAGAAACAACTGAATTCACCTCAAGTTTAACAATATTTAAAACAGCCTTTTGAGGGCCTTCATTAACTTATTGGGCTAAATAAAGTTATAAGCTAGTATTATAAACAATCAATGAATCTGCAGTACTGCATTAAAACAAAGAGAACAGAAGAGTTTTGTTTATATACTCTTTGGAACTAATGTGCTTCCCGTATAATTTCTTTGTAACTAAAATTAATATCTGGCCACTTCAATTGCTTAATGCAATGTAAATCAGTATGTGACTCTTAGTAACTATACTCATTTTTTTGCTATTTGTTTTGCAAATAGATTTGGTGTAGCCTGGTGCAAAGTATCTTAAGTTTAATTCGAATATTAAAGTGTGTGTGTGTACCAATTCCGGCATTTCTGAGGCTTGAACTCAGACCCTGTGCACTGTCCCTGAGGTTTTTCTGTCCCTTGAACTATACTTCCGCTTTATGCTTTCTGGTGTTTAAATGGAGATAAGAGTTTAATGAATTTTCTCACTCAGGATAGCTTTCAACTTTGATCCTTACATCTCAGCCTCTTTTTTTTTTTTTTTTTGTCAGTCATGGGTCTTGAACTCTGGGCTTGGGCACTGTCCCTACGCTCTTCAGCTCAAGGCAAACACTCTAGCACTTGAACCATAGTGCCACTTCAAGTTTTCTAGAGGCTTATTGGAAATAAGAGTCTCACGGACTTTCACTCCCAGGCTGGCTTTGAACCATGATCCTCAGATCTCAGACTCCTGAGTGGCTAGGATTACAGGCATGAGCTACTGGCACCTGGCTACAACTCAGCCTCTTAAGTAGCTAGATTAAGATGCATAAGCCACAAACACCTGGAAAAGAGTTTTAAGGTAGCATGTTGCCTGTTTCTTGTAGTGAGTTCCAATTAAAATACCAGTCTTAAGATTCATAAAGCCTCAGAGTAAGTGATGAATTCTTTGCTTGTGATGGTTCATTATGTGTTATATGGGCTATAGTGCTATATCATTTCTTTTACATTTTAATGAAAGACAAATGATAGAAGGAGGGAAGGATGGAAGAAGGGAGGAAGGGATGAAGAGAAGGAGGGAAGAAAGAAAGAAGGGAGGGAAGAGGGAAGGAATGTTCTTATAATTTTATGATCAATGGACTTATAAAGATTATATAGTTTAATTGTGTGATTTAATTACCGAACATGTAACTGAGTTCCTACTATAGACGGCAACTTATAAACTAAATATGACTTTTTTTCCTATATTTTCCCTGAAATCATGCTTACCTAATATTCTGTAATTCTTATCAATGTGTAATAATTATTAGAACATCAAAGAGTTACTTTAATTCTATAATAAAGCATAGGAACTTAAGTTATTTTTAATTTACTGTCTACTTTATTAAAAGTAAACATTTTTGAAGTAATAAAGAGAGCCAGGTCCTATCCATTATAGTACCATCAGTTCATAAGAATTTCAGTTCATAAAGAAACAGTGGCTACAGTACATATTTTGCATTACTGTGGCTCAGTCACTCAGATAATTAAATGTTACCTTTGCAAACTGAGAGCTGTGACCCGGATCAAAAGTCTCAGAGATTTAGATCTTTAGTCATTACAATTACTTCACTTCGAAATACTAAGGACATTAGTTTTATTGGGGGAATTTTGTGGCATATATTAATTAGGTCCCAATGTAATTTTCTTGAATAAGTTAAATGAAAATAAGTAGCACAATGAGTCATTTTATTTTCCTGCAGCAAGCGGGAATTGGAAGTTGTTGAGTCCCTACACGAAGGGTGGACAAGGAAAAAAAATGACTTAATGGGACTTTGTTCACTTTGCAAACCCCAAATCCTGGTGCCATGTACCCAGTATCACCCTGTGAACTCATCAGGGTTATCAGCAGGACCGTAAATCACAGCTTCTGCATACAACTTCCCATTTTACTGTCAGTCAAGCAGGGCTGTTGTATAGTCAAACTCTTTAAGCAGCAATGACAACCCCCCCTGTTTCATACACCCTACTTCTGTTCAGCTCAGCTTCCAGGGACGAGAAAAGGCACTAGTGATTCTGATAGAAGAGGGTGAAGCTACATTTCTCGACCATGGTATTTATAATGCTTTAAGCAATATCATTCAGCAGGCAGCTGAGCTGATATTGATTTTACTGAAGTGCCCCAAACCCTCTCCACACAGCATTCTTGAGTCATTTGTTGGCAGAGTGGCTGTTAGCTGTGGTTTGTAGCTATGAAATTTAACTCTGGTCAAATGGTAATTCGGGTCCAGCATTTGGAATCCTATCAATCAAGGAGTGATGTGGGATATGTTTTTAATGGAATGGACTCCTTGATGTTTGAGCCACAGAAACTGAAAATTGGCTCTCTGTGAACCACACTCAATCTACTGGTCCTGGAGAAGTATGTTTGGCAGGGAGTGGAAGTAAAGCATGTAACTTAACAGACTATGCTGCCAGCAACTGCTGGGAACCAACCTGCACTGTTTTAGCCACAGGACCAAGAGACAACAAATCGCTACTCTCAATAGCCAGCAGGGGAGATCCTACCAAGTAACACTAATTTATCCAGATAAAGACACTTTTATTTGGCTCATATCCTCATGGGTTCTTTTCTCCATGGGTCCAGAAATGTCATCAATCACATGTTTTGCTATAGAGATAGTCCACAGACATGAGATTTCATTTCTCCAATTTCTTTCTGACAAAAGATTAAGCACACCACTTGACGGCACTATTATGCTATAACAAGTGTAATTTAGATGTTACATAGTACGCATTGGTAATGGAGTTTTGAGAAACATGACAATATCTATTATATTAATTTATATATTTCATATTCAGCGCAAAGACTGAAAGCTAGGTGATCTCAATTAATTGTTAGAAAACTTTAAATATAGCTCTCTGAATGGTACAGACAAGGAAATGTCTTTAAGTTCTGGCTGGTTGTCCTCACAAAAGAATATTGCACTTTAGCACATTTTAGGATATACCCTGTGGAATATTATTCTAGGGGGTACTTATAGAAAAGCACATTAGCTGATGGAATGATTCTGTTTCTTTCACAACCATAAAAGTTAAGTTTTAAGGCAAGTGAGTGCTACAAGGTTTAAAACCTAACCTAAATTGATGTACGCACACACGATTTAATATTAGAATTCTTTCTGGTGAGACTAGGATTAAGAGTGTGAGTTTGGGAATCTGAGAGCTTCTATAGACTACTGGGTTTATAAAAGGTTTCTTTATTATTTTGATTGCAAATTTCCCTTAGTCTTCTAGCCTTCCCCAACTTTTCCCTAGGACTTCTAACTCTCATTGCCCTCCAAAACATTCCTTGTTGAAAATCCATTTCATAATTGCTGATACTAGTTAACTTCAGTGGTTCTACTTGTTCATTAATCATTATGAATTTTCTTCCACTGAAAAAATTTCAATAGTAAATATCTAAATATAAACATTTAAAAAATATTAACATATAAAATGCTTAAATAGTACACCAAGCTTCTAAAGTATGCTTTACTTATCGACATTCCAAAGGTATTTATGATTTACCAAAAGCAGTGTGATTTTGCAGAATTATTTATGTATCACTTGGGAATGTAGAAGTACGCATGCAGACACTTGTACACGTAAGTCAATCTTGAATCCAAATCACACAGACTTGTAGCTTAAATTGCTTAATTTCAGGTTGTGCATAATATGCTATTCTCCTAACTGTAAGAGGTCACCTCTACAATGCAGTTTTAAGAATAGATTTTCCCTTGGTGCCTGTGGCTCACACCTGTAATCCTAGCTACTCAGGAGGCTGCCATCTGAGGATCCAGGTTAGAAGCCAGTTTGGGCAGAAAAGGCCCTGTGAGACTCAAATTAACCTCCAGAAAACCAGAAGTGGTACTGTGGCTCAAAATTGTAGGGGGCTAGCATTGAGCAAAAGAGCTCTGGGACGGCACCAGGCCCTGAGTTCAAGTCCCAGGACCAAAAACACTCCACAAAAACAACAACAACAACAAAAACTAACAAAATAACACAGAGTAGACTTTCCATGTTAAGATAGTCTCAGCGCTTGCCATACTGTAATTGACATACTGTTTAGATCTGTATTTCTTCTATTTGACCCAAAGGGAGTTATTGGATGTGGTGGTGATGTTGCAATATGGTTAAATATTTGATATATTTTGTTGAGAGTTATAACCAGAAGCTCTACTTATAATTATGTCAAATATTGGCATATCTATAACCTAAATACCTTTATATCTATAATGTCTGTATATTTTTATATCCATAATATCTATATGCCTTTACATCTATAATATCTGTATACCTTTATTATATATCTATAGTATCTATATATAATATGTATATATATTTTATATAACATATACCTATGTATATACATATAATTCATATAGCCTTGAAAATCTTTACTACATGGAAAGTTTTGCTTTGTCTAGAAAAACAAGTAAGGTCAAAGTGAATCCTCACCCATTTTCCAATCACTAAGAAGTATTCCTTTTAAAAGCAATTATTGTCATTAGAAACCTTTTCACTATTCAGAATACAAACATTGAAAGAAAAAAGACTGACGTTAAGACACTATTGGAAATAAATGAAATGCATTGAGACTTTCACAAGCTTCTTGAAAACTTCACTTTCTGATAGTTAACTGCAGAAACAAAGGTTAAAAAATGTGTCAAGTACATTTCCTGTCAACCACTGTTACCCTCTCCCTCATTTTTCTCCCACTTTCCCTTCCCCCAACCCCCTCCCTTCACCCAGTTGTAAAGTTCATTTCCAACATATTGTCTTGTGAGTATCGGTTTTGCATTCTTTCAACCTTTGTCTTAACTATACCCTCTGTACCTCACCTTGATGATACAATTAAATTTTAAAAAAGGAAAAAAATATCAAAGAATGCCACAAAAATCTGAATGAAAAGATAACAACATAGGCAATTATAAATGTGTAAAATGTCAGCAAGTGCCAAAACCAAAATAATGAGCGATTCTTGTAACATTTAGTGTCACAAAGTTGTAGTTCTCTCAGAAGTTTTGGTCTCAAGAGGTTTCTTGGAAAGGGGAAAAATATGCCTCCAGAAATAATAACTAGAATTTGGCAAAGAAAGTTCTTTTCTAAGAAGTGTCTGAAGGGCACGAATAATCGGAAGCCAAGAGCTTCATTTGCCTTGACAGCTTCCCCTTGCTTCTACCAGGAGTGGACTCCCTAAAAGACCCCAAACAGAGAATGATGACCATGACAATCATCATCATCATCACCATCACCATCATCATCATCATTTGGGATAACCTGATTAATATATTTGGACCAGGGACACAAATCTAAGTGGATAAGCAAACCACATCTCCTGTGAAGACAGGAAGCAATTATTGTACAGTTGAGACCCAAAGTATACAATATCCAGCGTGCATTTCCTTGGATGACCAGTATGTCAGTTTCCATGTCCTCATTTACTTTTGAGTACTGAGCTGGTCTGAGAATCATTAGTGTTTCATGAACTGAACCTCCATGTTTTGTGTGGCAGTACAAATAGTGCTTGACCTTTTGGAGTTCACTTCATCCCTGGGAAAATTCAACACTCATGAGAAAAACACTAGTGGAGAAAATAGGACGATATCAATGGTTACCCTGTCAGTGTCCTTGATGGGAAAGCTACCAAGAATCCACCAGAAATACTGGAGTAAGATAAAGAAATCCCAAAGTGTTCTTACTATTTATAACACTAGGTAGTCTTAAAATTCTAAAGCTCGATGATGAAGTGAAAAGATGTGAGTTAGCTAGCTATGCAGAGAGAGTTGGTTTTTTTTGTTTTGTTTTGTTTTGTTTTGTTTTTTGTCGGTCATGGGGCTTGAACTCTGGGCCTGGGCGCTGTCCCTCAGCTCTTCAGCTCAAGGCGAGCGCTCTACCACTTGAGCTACAGTGCCACTTCCGGTTTTCTGGTGGTTTATTGGAGATAGGAGTCTCACGGTCTCTCCTGCCCGGGCTGGCTTTGAACCGCAATCCTCAGATCTCAGCCTCCTGAGTAGCTAGGATTACAGGCATGAGCCACCAGCGCCCGGCGTTTTTTTTTTTTTTTTTTGCAGAGAGAGTTTTTTTAAGAGATAGAAAGGGAAGAAAAAAATAAGGAAAGAGAGAGGAGGGAGGGAAAAGGAGAGAGGTATAAGGAAGGAGAAAGGGAGACACAGAGAGAGGCAGAGGACAGATAAAGGAAAAGCCAAATAATTGTTCTATGAACATCTTGACATTCGGGATTACTTGAACAATGGATATTTTTTTAAAGGTTTGGTTGATCATGGCTCAAAATAATATCATGAGATTTTTTTAAAGATAGCAAGCATTTCACTCTTGGACATGTCAGGACATTTCTGTTCCAAAAATAATTAAGCACAGTAATGATTAAAGAATTCTGCATTTAGAGTGGATCAAAGGATAATGCTTGGTTTGTTTTTTTTTTCTTTAAGAGCATAAATATGAAAATATATTACACAAAACCCCTTTTATTGTGTAGTGACCAGGAGGAGTTTGATGGAAGGAAGAATTTGCATGATATAGAAGGCATAAATGAAAGAGAAAGGACAGCATTTCATAGACTGCCTTTGTCAAATGTAGACATTTGCACAGGTGCGACGATTCTTGGCACATTCTAGATAGCCCCATTTTCTGGCACTGTGTGTTTATTAGTCTTCCCAAGATGGGACCTGGGGACTACAGTGACCCTTAAACTATTACCAGATGCTTGCCTGCATCAGCACAGAAAGGCTACAGCTTCTCACACACAATCTGCCATTTTTTAATGTTTTTTATTGTGAAAATACTATACAGAGAGGTTACAATTATGCCCGCCCCAAAGTTGTAAAGTTTGTTTTTCAACATAATGTCTTGTACATCTCATTGTTGCAATGGGTCCAGCTGTATCCCTATTTAAGCAATTTGTGTTTTCCCTTCCCCTCCACAAATTATACCAACATCAAATACAGTGAAAGCGGGTTATATCATGGGTGAGGGACATACAATGCAACAAAAAAAATCACCTTATACATACGTTAGAAACAATAGCAAGAAAGAAAAAAAACACTTGTGTCCTTATCTTAGGGTTCATTTTGACTAACATCACCTTATCTGACCTTTTCTGCTTGTCTCAGACATATACTAGTTATTGCAAATAAGGGAAAATATGGGACCTGTGTTTCTTTGGGCCTGGCTTACTTCATTTAATATGATTTTTTCTGTCTTTCCATTTCCTAACAAATGGGGCAATGTCATTCTTTCTGATGGAGGCATAGAATTCCATTGTGTATATATACCATATTTTCTTAATCCATTAATCTACTGAGGGGCATCTGGGTTGGTTCCATAACTTAGCTATGGTAAATAATGCTGCAATAAACATAGTTGTGCTGGTAGCTTTAGTATGGTCTTGTATATGATCATTTGGGTAAATGCCCCAAAGTGGGATTGCTGGGTCATAGGGGAGCTCTATGTGGTGTCTTTTTAGGGACCTCCATACTACTTTCCAAAGTGGTTGAACAAGTTTACACTCCCACCAACAATGTAGAAGGTTCCCTTCTGTCCACATCCCCTCCAGCATTTGTTGTTATTATATTTCTTGATTATAGCCATTTTAACTGGGGTGAGGTAGTATCTCAATGTTGTTTTGATTTGCATTTATTTTATGGCTAGAGAGGGTGAGCATTTCTTCATGTGTCTATTGGCCATACTTCTTTCCTCTTCAGAGAAGTTTTTCTTTAAGTCTTTAGCCCACTTATTTATTGGGCAGTTGTTTCTTTGAGGATTTGTTGTTGGGGGATTTAATTTTTTGAGTTCAAGGTATATTTTAGATATGAGACCCTTGTCCATTATATGGTTAGTGAAGATCTTCTCCCAATCTGTGGGCTTTCTATTGATCTTGCTAGCTATGTTCTTTGCCATGCAGAAGCTCTGCAACTTCATGCAATCCCATTTATTCATCCTTTCTTTGATTTGTTGTGTTTCTGGGTCTCTATTAAGAAAATTTTGGAGGGCTGGGAAGTTGGCTCAGTGGTAGAGTGCTTGCCTTGCATGCCGGAGGCCCTGGGTTCGATTCCTCAGCACCACATAAGCAAAAAGAAAAAAAGCCAGAAGTGGCGCTGTGACTGAAGTGGTAGAGTGCTAGCCTTGAGCTGAAGAGCTGAGGGACAGCGCCCAGGCCCAGAGTTCAGGCCCCACCACCGGACCCAAAAAAAAAAAAAAAAAGAAAAAGAAAAAGAAAATTTTGGAAAGTAGGAAGATGAACACTTCAAGATTTCAGCTTCTTAACCTTCTTAGTAAAATTGGGAACCATGTACACTTCCGGCATGTATTTGGAAATCAGATGTCACATTTCTGAGGGAAGATCCTGGAAAATTGACTATGTTATGTAGAGATTCACCACCATTGCTTTGTTTCTTTTAATAAAGTTTGGGAAAGTGTTAAAAAATTTTTTGGCCTGTGCCAAGGATACCTAGAGTTTCTCCTATTCCATCCTGTAATGTTTTTGGGGTGTCTGTTTTGACTCTGAGGTCTTTGATCTATTTGGAGTTGATTCTGGTACAGGGTGATATATAAGGATCTAGCTTAGTTTTCTACAAGTGCTTAACCAATTTTGTCAGCACCATTTACTGAAGAGGCTGTCTTTCTTCCATTCTATTTTTTTAGCTCCCTTATCGAAGATTAGATCGGTATAGGTCTGTGGGTTCATTTCTACAACTTGCCATTGCTCTCACAGAAGATACTATTGCTTAGGATGTCCAAAGGTAAATATTGTATCCTTAACTAGCTTACTCATATAGATATGACTGAGGGCCACTACTCTATACTTAAGTGTCTTCAATCATATAATAAAGAGCCTGGCCCAGAGAAATCCTCAGGTTGTTTGCATGTCTCAAAACTAATGTTTCTTCCCTAGCCAATTATTGCCAGGTTCCAGTGGGAGGTGAATGACAAATGATTTTTATCACTTTTTCAGGTATAGAGACATGCTTGACCTAACAAAGCTCCTTTTGAAAACAATTTAGTACTTCCTCCTTTATTCTCTGATTAAGCAAACATTGCAGACCCAACCTGCTTTGCTTGGCTGCATGTCTATGTTATTTACTTGCACAACAAAATAAATGAATGAATACTTTCAGGTTCGAACCCCCAATTATAGTCTCATCATAGGGTCATGCTGATACCCTGTTCTTCATATTTTAGATATTTTTGAGCACATATAATCTCTGCCATAGTTCAACCTATGTGTTCAGAAGAGAAGCAGTAAAAGAGAGCTATAGGGAAGGTTTAACAATGAGAGATTGAAAAACTGTATTGTTTGGTGAAAATTAAGGGACGAAAGGTTATAAAAGAAGATTCTAGCCTGTAAAAATAGAAGAAAGAAACATTTTCATTTGAAACTTCTGAGTACATCAAGACAATTGTTAGTGAATTTTAATGTTAAGCAAAACACCTAAATAATTAATCAAAATACTCCAGAGAGGATTTTCCCACATGTCCCTTTGCAATGATTGAATGATAGCAAATCCAACTTATACCCATTTAGATCCAAAGATCATAGACCAGCAACCAAAGAGTATGCTTAGGGACTGGTCCTTGATTCAGGCCACAGCTTGGCAGTACATTTTTTTTATCATCTTCTTTTCTCTAGGATTTTAGACTACTGATTACCTCAAATAATGTAGTGAATGTGGAAATCCCTTGCTTTATTTCATTCATGGTATGCCTAATATGGAGGTACTTGGCCGCATGCTGAAAATGTACCAGGAATTTATGAGCTGCAATGATCTCATTTGATCTGCATAGAAACTAAGGTAGTTAACACTATTATCTGGCTTCCTACCTAGGCATAAACTAAGGCTAAAGACAGGGGATGTAATGGCAAAGGAGCTCATCATTAGGAAAAGCAAGAACCAAGGATTTAAAGAGCATTCTGGATCTCTGCATGCTGCCCACTTAACATTTAGAACGTGCTTGTTCTAACTGTAATTGTCCACTGCATGCAGCTCAAACACTGTAAGTTTCTTGCCCACAGAAGTTGAAAATATGTCCAATGAGGTTAAGAGACAGGCCACTGGGTGACAGAACCAGAGGCAAGAATGTGTTCAATGGAACAGAGGTTTTTGTGTGTACATATAGACTGAGATGAACTAGAGGGCAGAACTCTCAATTGTGTTTATTTTGAGTCCCTCCCTTTAGTCTCTGGTATTTTTTTTCTTTTAATGACTAGCCCCTTGCTTTTTTTTTTTTTGTGTACACACAGACTGAGAAATGCTGATGCTAAATATAGACCTGTTAAAGAGAAGAATATTCCCTCTAAAGTCAAGAAGATAAAGCAGATGACCTTTCATATCCTTTCAAGCCGGCCAAATGATCTTTAAATTTTTCTGCAGTTATTGGATAATGCTAAGTAAAAGTTCATGACCATTTGTTTTTATTTTTGTATTGATGGGATCAATCTTTCTATTTTCTTGTGTGTTTTGATGTTGACATTGTTTCTAAAACAATTCTGACATGAAAGACTGACTTTAAACAGTTGATCACCTCAACAATGACCTCTTAAGAGTTACAATTACTACTGAAAATTTGTACATCTCTGAGGATACATCTCAGTGACCTTCCTATTTGTGTCTGCTGGAATCTTTCATGTTAAATCCACATGTTCCATCAAAAAATTAGCACCCAAAGAGTTGAATTACTATTTACTACTACGATTCTACATTATTATTGCTTTCCCCTGTATCTTCACATAGACCAAAACATTATTTTTTGCCTTAACTTCCAGCATTCACAGCTCTGTGCCACTGTGATTGCTTTTAAGAGATGTCTTCATGCCTTTTGTTTTTGTTTTTGTTTTTCTGACACTTCCAAAACATTCTAATTCATGCTCTGGTAGTCTGATTAAAAACAAATCTCTTGAATTTTTCTCCATTGAAACCCTTTGCGATATAACACCGTAGCTTTCCTCATCATGATTAGAGTGTGTTTGCTTATCCTCTTGAATCTAGATTGGTTGTGTGAATTGCTTTGTCAAACAGAAAGCAATAGACATACAGCTGCCAGTTCCAAGGCCCTGCTTGCTGTCCTTGATCTCCTGATTTTCTGTAATCACAAACACCAGAGAGAGCTCAGTATACCCGGTAGGCCGCATGCCTGCCAGACTAACTCCACGTGGAAGCCAGGGCCATCATTCCACTAGACACTCAATCCCTACCCCCACACACTTGCCAACATTCTGTGAAGCACCAGTGAACCCAGCCAAGAAAAGCCACCCTAATTCAGATCATCATCTTACCCAGACATTGAATAACATAATACATGCTTATTACTTTCAGCAATTGAGGATTAGAGTGGTGTGTGTGGGGGGGGGAGGGGTGTGTGTGTACTGACAGGTGACTGGCCTTTGTTGATATCAAATACTAGTCTTGTTTGGTCAAATAGCAATCCTTTTAGCCATGCTTCTAACCCCTCAAATAAATTCATGACCTCATATGAAGAACCATGTGTAGTTTTTGTAAACCATTTTAAAAGCAGAACTAGATGTATCAAAAAATTATAATTGCCGTTCTTGTGGGATGAAAGGAGGAACATTAAAATATGCATTTTACTGGGTTAACTGCTGGTCCTGCCTGGTTCACATTAGCGACCTTAGAAAAGCTTTTTATTCCTCTGAGAAGCAGCTAAATTTTAAGCCCTGAGTGTTTATCATGATATCATGCTATCAACAACAGCATCGTGTAGATATGATCCTCCCTCTTTGGTGATAAAACCAGATACATACACTTGTATTTCTCATTTTCCATCACCAGCCCAGATTTGAAAGCCTTACTCACTTCCAAACTCTCTTGGACATCTCTATCACTTTATACCACATTAGCATTTCAAATCATTTTTCCCTCCAGCAGCTCTTGCGTTTGCCAAGATATTAAACAGGATGGAAATTTAAATGAATTCTTTTTTTGGGGGGGGGGTTGGAGTCAGGAAAAGAAATAGTAAGTAGTAATATAGCAACTGCAGACCTGGTCAAAACAATGCTGTGCAATCTCTACTACTGTGCAATCTGTGTTTATATACCTGGGTAATGTCACCTAGTAATGCCATCCAAAAGTTAAATTCTATAGAAGAGTGCAAGTAAAAAAAAAATACCAGTGCAAGAATGTTTGAAATATTCATATGCCAATATTAAATTACTCACATAAAGCAAGCAGACAAAAAAAGCATCCAATAAATAGCTCATCAAACAGTGATTATATTCTGTTTTGAGAAAAACTCGCAGGTGCCACAAAGCTCATTACACTTTGGCTTGGCTACATTTAATTATAACTATTTGCAGATTGCAAATAATCACATACATATAGAATCATTTAGGTGGCAGATTGCAGATACAAAGTGACATATTTCAGAAACAGTGAAACTATCACTGGAACTGCATTATAAATCTCTTAGCAATAAAACACTTTCATGGCCTAATATTAGCTAAACACAGACACACACTATAGATAGATAGATAGATAGATAGATAGATAGATAGATAGATAGATAGATAGATAGAGATAGATAGATAATGTTTGGTTCTGGAGCACTTGTTACTGGGAACAGTGAACTTGATTAAAACACCAATGCAATTAGCCAGGGTTGGCAAACTTTCTTCCCATGTATAGAGGACATGTTTGTGGTCATTTGCAATGCATAGGAACCTACCATTCAGTTGTAACCTTTGTGTTATTCTCCAGGGAATTGGAAATGATGGAAATAAACAAGCTCATGAGAGCCCCTGGAAACCTATGAATAATGCCCCTCTTTTAAAAAGTATTAGACTTACTTGATGCAAAATAATTATCAAAACTTTATTTATTCCTCATAGTAAGTGGTTTGATCTGGAAAGCTCTGCTGCTCAGAGTAGCTGGCATGGTAGGAAATCTCTATAAAACATGGGTCACATGCAAAGAGTACATCTGGGCTCTTGGATATAGGAATTACACTAAACAAAGCACTTGCCCTTGTGTAAATTACATTCTGCTTTGAACGCATCAAAATTCAAATAGAGGAAAACCTTGTTCGACTCTTCCTATGTAATTTAATTCCACACTTTTAAGCTTTCCATAAATCTTTATTTCCATTTTAGTGACTACTTTGATTCACTAAGCCTTCCTAAGGATGCATCGGTGGCCGTCTCTTTCATAGTCCTCTGACAGATTAGTTTGAGGACATAAACAGGGATAATTAGAACACAGCAAGTCAAAATAGCAGCTATTTTGTAAGCATCTTTATTTTCTGATGGAAATATGATAAAGTAAGAATTTTGGGGCTAGGAAGGTGGCTCAATGGTAGAGCACTTGCCTTGCATGCAGGAGGCCCTGGGTTCGATTCCTCAGCACCACATAAGCAGAAGAAAAAAGCCGGAAGTGGCGCTGTGGCTCAAGTGGTGGAGCGCTAGCCTTGAGCTGAAGAGCTGAGGGACAGTGCCCAGGCCCAGAGTTCAGACCCCACGACCAGACTGGAAAAAAAAAAAAAGGAATTGTGAGTGAGAGAGAGAGAGAGAGAGAGAGAGAGAGAGAGAGAGAGAGAGAGAGAGAGAGAGAGAGAGAGAGAGAGAGAGAGAGAGAGAGAGAGAGAGAGAGAGAGAGAGAGAGAGAGAGAGTGTGTGTGTGTGTGTGTGTGTGTACTTGCTAGGGATAGAACCCAGAGCCTCAGGCATGCCAGGTAAGTGCTTTCTTTAAGAAACATATCACTGCACAAACTCAAAGAATGAAGTCAATGACATAAAATACAGCAGAAGTGAGACTTTAATGCAGGGCTTACAAATTGGGTATGTGATGGACAGACAGGCACATGCAGAGCAATCACAGCAAACATTTTATCCTGCCAGCACCCTCACCCTGGCTGAGTATTATGGGTTGTAAATCATCCAGGACATAGCCTAAGTTTTATTTTTAGTATTTTAGTATTTATTTATTTTTGCCAGTCCTGGGCTTGAACTCTGGGTCTGGGAGCTGTTCCTGAGCTCCTTTTGGTAAGATGAGAACTCTACCACTTGAGCCACAGCACCACTACTCACATTTTTGAATGGTTTATTGGAGATAAGAGTCTCACAGATTTTCCTGTCCAGGATGGCTTGGAACCATGATCCTCAGATCTCAGCCTCCTGAGTAGCTAGGATTACGAGCCTGAGCCACTAGTGTTCAGCTTCTAAGTTTTACTTATTTATTTATTTTTTAAATAAGATACCTTTCCATTTCTGTTCCCAGTTTAACTTTTTATTCTTTATAATAGTATTTTATTTGTTCTTCTTTGTTAGTTGGCACTTCTTCCTGGTATTCTGAGAACATAGGGAATTTCTAGATACATGAACTTTACAGTTGCCACTCAGCAAGCAAGCCCCTAGTATTGTTTTTAACTTGAGGTCAGGTCATTTACCTACTTTTGAAAATGGACCACAAATAATGATTTCTTACAAATTTAGTTTTCAGTTTAACTTCTATTTCTTCTTTAGTTTTTGAAAAATGGGACTACCATTAATTATGTCTTACACTTTTCCACTGAGTGATATCTTTAGCCTTCCTAACCAATTACATTTACTTTTAAACAATAAACATATGTATTTATAATGAGACTGTATCTTTTTTTCTTTAATATATAAGTCCAATTATTTTGCTTTAGTAACTTCTTGTAGACAAAAATGTTCAATTAGCTCAAGGAAAGCTAATATCTATCTTCAATCTGTCTTTTTGTTATGTTTACAGTATACTGTAAACTATTTTGGTATTTTCAAATTAGTTTCACCATAGGAGAAATAGTGTACAATAAAATTAATTATCCAATTTCCCTGCTGAAGAAAATAATTGAAATGTGACTACCACAATTTCCAGTGTTTTGAAAAGGACTGTTTTATTATCTGACACATCACTATCTAAAAACATTAGTTTTGCTGGGCTCCAGTGGCTCATGCCTGTAATCCTAGCTACTCAAGAGGTTGAGATCATTGGATCACGGTTCAGAGCTAGTCCTTGAAGACTAATACTTGAAACTCTTATCTCAAATTAACCAGGATAAGGGTGGAAATAGAGGCATGGCTCAAGTAGTACCTCATCATTCATAAACAAAAATGCTTTTCAAGAGACCCTGTCCCTGAGTTCAAGTTCCATTGCTGATATAAATAAATTAGGAATTTGGGGGAAAACTTGTCGAAATTATGCTACCTGTATTTCAGTTTAAGTCAATCATTTAGCTAAAATTATAAAATTAAAGCACCATAAACATACTTCACATTTTAGCAAGCCTGCATTTTCCAAAGCATAGCATATATATTTGACGTTCAACTCTGAAGTAAGCTATTTTAGCATTGTGCCTATCATTTTATGGCTGTTTAAACTGAGGCTAAGTTTCTTTTTTCCAAAGCTTTTATGATATAAGTGTTTTGAGTTAGAATCCCTAAATTTGTGAGTATTTTGTTCTCACATTTATTACTAAATATATTAAATATACTACATTTTGTTTAATATGTTCGATATTCTGCTACATTTAAACTGTTGTATTACACTCATGTTTTGGAAAGCCATATGGAAAATAAGCTGCAAAAATGCCTGTTGTTATAAATGCATAATATGTCAACATAATAAAGACACCAAGAAATCTATAGGCTAACTGCAGTTTTTTTCTCTTTTGATTTAATTTAGGGGGGCTGGAATCTTGCTATGTGTTCTGTCTGGCCTTGACAAATTTTTGAAATAAAATTTGGCTCTGAGGTTGCAGTTACTAGTGGAAAGGGTGTGCTAACTTAGAAGGTAAAAGAGGATGTACATTGTTTAAGTGCATTGTTTACATGTACGAAAATAGGACAATGAAACTTGTTGAAATTGCTTAAGGAAGAGGGAAAAGGTAGAAAAGAGTAATAGAGGGGGGCTGGGAAGGTGGCTCAAAGGTAGAGCACTTGCCTTGCATGCTCAAGGCCCTGGGTTCGATTCCTCAGCACCACATAAGCTAAAAGAAAAAGCCGGAAGTGGCGCTGTGGCTCAAGTGGTAGAGCGCTAGCCTTGAGCTGAAGAGCTGAGGGACAGCGCCCAGGCCCAGAGTTCAGGCCCCACGACCGGACCCAAAAAAATAAAAAATAAAAAGAGTAATAGAGGAGGTGAAACTAATTAAAATATATTGTGTAGATATCTGGGAATGACACAATGAACCTCACTCCCTTTGAATGATGTATGTGAATTTTAAAAAAATCAAAAAAAGAATAGACAACATTTTCTTACAAGCACTGAACACAGAGGAAAACACAAATAAGGCTAGAGGGAGAGTTAAAATATTGGGAAGAATTCCATTCTTCATCTGAACTTAGATTCCTTTCTTGGGATGAATCAGGTTTTCCAAAAGGGTGTTTTAAGAAGAAAAGTGTGTTTATTCCTTCCTATTGCACCATGTCTCTGGAATTTTATATAAATGTGTTTTCTGGAATAACTTGTAATTGGCATCACTTGCTGTGGAATTTATTGAGAGGTTCAATAAAGCTAGTGGAAGGAGATTGCCTTTGGAGACATATTAATAGTGTTCTACCACATAATGGTTCCCTAATAACTTGCCTTAATGTACCTACAAAAATTAGGCAATTTACCCCTGATTCCCTAGGTGATTTAAACATTGGGGATTTTTCATTCCTACGTCCAATGTATTTAGGGTAAAGTTTCTTTCAGGAAAGTGCTGAAGTAGGTGAAATATACAAATGTATTGTTTAATGGTCATTTTGTTAATTAGAAATGACTCCTTAAAGGACTATGAAGATTAAAATTATGGGATCCATTTTCACTTAGAAGGTAGCTTCTCAAATTAGTTTTATACCCGTTCCATCATTGTTTTGCCAATCTATATGGGGAAAATAAAAGTTTTCTACCATAAAATACTACATGAATGTTTAGATTTTATTAGTACCTAGCTTTATCCATAGTCAATTGAAACTCACAGTGCAATGGGTTTAATAGGCTTAGCGTTTACCAGCCTGACTGAATATCAGCAAACAAAACTAAATTATTATTTCACACAGACAGCAAACTCAAATTGTATGGTGTGCATCTACAAAATCTAAAATCTGGTATCTTTGAGGTAATTCACTTAATTTACCTTTGCTTCAGATTTATGTCAGTAAATGCAAATAAATGGGAATGTCCAAAACAAGTATGATGGATATGGGGATATGGAAGCAAAGCATTTCTCAAATTATCTACCCTCATGATATTCTTTTCTGGTAAAGCAACAACATATTAATAAAAATGCAACGACAGCATATTCCAAGGGATATAAAGTGGGAAAGGGGAGGATAGGTATTACTATGTGTGTGTGTGTGTGTGTGTGTGTGTGTGTGTGTATCATGTACAATAAAAAGGAATTTTCTTCTCCAAGGAGTTTAAATTCAAAATCAAATAAGCTTTGTATATTTAGTTCTATCTTCACCTGGTGAGGTGGTGTTACAGGTGAAGAGTTGAAATACTTGGTGTGTACAATCAAGAACTGAATGAAGACACATATGTTCAGGCAAAGTGGCAAAACAAGGAATTTGAAAGAGGCAGGCTGGGCGTGGTGTTTGGGGGGCATTTTTAAAGTAGCTAACCATGTTGTTAAGAAATTACAGCTTCCTAGGATTTAGACAGCAGTTCATGGAAATGAGTGTGGGCTTATTTTAGGGAATTTGGTTTCTGGAAGGAAGCTGTACTTATACAAGGTTGTCATCCAATAGTTGATCTGAGGGTGTGTGTGTGTGTGTGTGTGTGTGTGTGTGTGTGTGTGTGTGTGTGTGTGTGTGTGTGTGTGTGTGTGTGTGTGTGTGTGTGTGTGTGTGTGTGTGTGTGTGTGTGTGTGTGTGTGTGTGTGTGTGTGTGTGTGTGTGTGTGTGTGTGTGTGTGTGTGTGTGTGTGTGTGTGTGTGTGTGTGTGTGTGTGTGTGTGTGTGTGTGTGTGTGTGCCAGTCCTTGGTCTTGAACTCAGTGCCTGGGCACTGTCCCTGACCTTGTTTTACTCAAAGCTACTGCTCTACCTCTTGAGTCACACTTTTACTTCTACCCTGTTTTGGGTAGTTAATTGGAGATAAGAATCTTATAACTTATAAGGTCACATGTACATAGCTTTTGACCTTTTCTGCTTGTCCTAGACATATACTAGTTACTGCAAATAAGGGAAACCATGGGATCTATGTTCCTTTGGGCCTGGCTTACTTCACTTAATATAATTTTTTCCAAGTCTTTGCATTTCCTAACAAATGGGGCAATGTCATTCTTTCTGATGGAGGCATAGAATTCCATTGTGTATATATACTACATTTTCTTGATCCATTCATCTACTGAGGGTTCTCTGGGTTGGTTCCATATCTTAGCCAAGATAGGGACACAAGAGGTTTTATCTTTCTTGCTGTTGTTTTTAATGTACTTATAATGTACTATGTGATTCTTTTTTGTTTGTTTTGTATGTTCTTCCCCCATGGTATACCCCTGTTTTTCACTGTATTTGATTCTGGGCCCTGCCTCTTGTATATACAATTTTCTAATTTGGTGAAGGAAAGGGAAATAACAAAATGCTGAAATGATACAGATTGACCCATTATACAAGACACTATGCTGAAAATGAACTTTACAACTTCAGGGTGGGGGGAAGGGATGAATTGGGGAGGTAGGAAGGGAAGGGAGGGAGGGGAAAAACAAAGGAGGGGGTAAAAATGCTCAATAGGAGATGTACTCAGTAGCTAACTCATGTAACTGTAACTCCTCTGTACATTATCTTTACAATTATATATATATATATATATATGTATTTAATAAACAAATAATCTTACAGACTTTCCTGCTCAAGCTAGCTCTGAACCACTATCCTCAGATTTCAGCCCCTAAGTAGCTAGGATTATAGATGTGAGACACCTGGACTAAGCAGCTATCCAATTGTTTTAAGAATACGTATGAGATGCAATGTGTATACATGAAATCTTAAGTAGGAGTTTTTTACACCAAGATGAGACCAATGCCTTAAGAGGTTTCAAGATGTCGATGGCTCAGTTTGGTTAGGACTGGCCTGAGAAGCCTTAACTCTAAACTGACCACTAATTACTCCCAAGGAACACTGGCCAGGGAGGAGACAGAACTCCTGGATGTTTCCTTGCTAATCTGCCTCAACATGAAAAAATATCTCTGAAATATTAGTCTCTCATATTGCTCTTTTCTAAGTTAATGCTCAATCGGATACAATTTTTAGACAGTGAAAATGTAGTCAGACACCCTGAGCAGATCAAAGAAAATGCCAACTTTTATCTTTTGTGTTTCCGTCCACAACAATTCTCAAGCTGGAAAGCTTCAATAGCTAGCCCTGGTATAGAATACCTCAATCAAGTGTGACAATGTGTTAATGCATCTTAATAATAATAATGAAATGGCCTCCTTGAATGTAGTGAAGGTCTTCATTTGTTATTCACTTAAGAGCTTAAACCTCCGGTTAAGAAAGAACACATCTTTCTCTGATTGTCAGCCCACTTTGGTGAGTAGTACAAGGTACCTGGTGAGAATGTAGACAGAATCTGCTTCTGAAGATCTTCTTTATTTCAATGGTTAAACAAATATTTGTGGAGTGCCTGTGAAGTTCTGGGCCAGGTGAGCGGCAGAATAAAAAAATAACTGAGGAAGAAAACCCAGAGCTGGTGTTCTTAAATACTATCTGAGAAGTGAGAATTCACTTCAAATGACAGAAGCTACTCTTACCTAATACTTGCAAATGTGAAAATCACTGACATTTCTGTTTTGTTGCATCCCATAACTTGTTAATTTTTTAAAATAATTTTTTCTAAGATAGGTATAGTGTTGTTAAGGTTAAAGCTAGGAAATTTAAAGGTAAGTTAGATAACTTGATTAAAATTTACACATCTAATATGGGTAAATGGATATTCACAAATATCAATGATAGTTACTTTTTAGAATTTAATATGTGATTAGCATTCCTCTTGAATTATTTTACTGATGCATCAAGTTAATTCTATCAGGGCCTGGGCACTGTCTCTGAATCTCTTTGTGTTCAAGGATAGTGTTCTACCACTTGAGCCACTGCTGGCTTTTTGAGTAGTTTATTGGAGAGAAGAGTCTCTTTCTTTGGGACTTTTCTGCTCAGGCTAGCTTCAAACCATGATCCTCAGATCTCAGCCTTCTGAGTAGCTGGGATTACAGTCATGAGCCATTTTACACACAAGATAATTGATGCTCATAAAGTCTTAGGTAAATCATCCACTATCTCAAAGGAAGGAAACACATATGCTTAAATTTGAGCTACTATCTGATTATTAACTCCAAAGGTCATGATCTCAGCCAAAGGTATAGATTAGAAAATTTCAAACCAAGCAAGGCAGCTAATTCCTTTAATCCCAGGTACTCCAGAGGTGGAGACTGTCCATTATTTGAGGCCAGACCAGTCAAAATGTTTGTAAGGCCCTATATCAATTAGTAAATTAGGCCTGGTGTCATATGCCTATGGTCTCAGCTACTGGGAGAAATAGGTAGAAGGATATGTTCTAAAGTCTGTCCTGGGAGGGGGGGAGAGTTGTTGTTCAAGTATTATAGCCTTGAGCACCATCCACAGTATTGCCAAAAGCTTTATATATATATATATATATATATATATATATATATATATATATATATATATATATATATATAAACATCAAAAAGAAGACATTTCAAGAACTTTCTAATTTAGTCTTTCTTGGAAAATCAACACTAACAATGAAAGAGGAAGCAATCATAAAAGACATTTCATATCCAGGATTGTCTTTGGAATAAAATGCATTGCCTGTTCAGTATGCTTGCCCCCAGCATTTCACCAATTCTAAAATTCCAAGAAAAAGTGCAACATTTGGCTCAAGGTTAAATATCATCCCTAATTCTACCTTTTGAATAGACTATGTGGGAGGCCTCTGGAATGTATAACCACATCTATAATTCACTACACAGTGTGATAAAAGTTCCACAAAACTTCAAGACCGATTACCCCCCTCCCCCATACAACAATATATTTTTTTTATTAAATGAAGTAAAAAGCCCAGTTTCTTTAATGAAAGACCATCTGATTGGCATTGTGCTGACAAGACTCCTCCATTCCAATTAGTCACTATAGGATATATTTCATTACAGGGCAATTCTTCTCAAATCTTGCTCAGGTTATGCTGATTTGAACCTCAAGTCTTCTGAAAGGCTCTGACAAGATAAAACAGCCACATTCCAGCTACTTCCATTTCACTCTCACAGGTAAGCAATCAGAATTTGGAATAATAGCTATCTGGGTCCATAAAGACCTCTGGTGTCAGCTCTTTCCATTTCCCACTAGGCCAGTGTGATAGATAAGAATGGGGACTGTCTCCTTTGTTGTCCTTTCTGAGTAAAGCTTTAACTTGTCAGTATTTGGGAGGGTTGAGTACAACAATGAATTCATTCACCCAGAAATCTGAAAATAGAATTTTCTTATATGCTGATAGCGTGTGATTTTTATTTTAATGGATGAACATAGCTAACATAGTTCTCTCACATGCTGTAGAGATCTATTTTAAAGGCAGATCAACTGGGGAAAATCAGCAATGTCTTACCATAACCTAATCTTCATTTAAATGAATTTACAGGTCAAATTCAACCTGCTACATATTTCTGAAAGGGACCTTAAGAAATACCTAAAAAAAATAAAATCATAATCCAATGATGGCTCACATTTATTCTGATCTTAAAATAAACTAAAAGAACCTTGATCGGGATGTCAAACCTATCCTCAGCATATAGAGGTCAAGTTATGGGAAGACAGACTTCAGTTTTAGGGCCTACAATATAAATTTATAAATTGTCTCAATGAACAATATAACCCCTCTTCATCTATAAGGATTTACATTAAAATGAATACAAAGATATATGTTTAGATTTCTAAGCATCAACAAAAGACAGACTATATACGAACACCCTAATGAAGTATCATAAAGATAATGCTGCAGCTTCAGCTGAGGAAAATTCCTGCATTGTGTATTGTAAGCTCTCAACTGAGCATACAGCATTCAGATGTATGTATTATTACATGTTATTGCAAATATAGAGATGGATGAAATTGATGTGATAAAAGTAATAAACATTCATTGAACTTACAGGAGGCAGAAGTGATTCAAACTGCTTTGTCTAACTCAAAAGACTGCTGCCATTTGTTCACATCTGTAATCCTAGCTTTGCAGAAGTTACTTTAAACTATCCTATGAGGGCATCTCAGGGAGCTGATGTCCAATCACAGCTGCAGTCCAAGCACAGCTGATGAGGAAGGCAAGAGGGCTCAGGCACCCTCTGTAGCTGCTACCTGTAGGACAGAACTTCCCAGAGGACACAGCAAAACTGAATGTGTTTCTTAAGTTCACATGAGGCTCTGGTTTAAGACAGAACGATACATCCACAGAGCCAAACCTCTCCAAATTTATCAAATGATGTGAAGAGTGAAAGATGCTCCTAAAAGACTCCCCCAAGTGAAGAATGTGCATTTGAAAGTATGTAAGGACACTGTTCACAGCCAGCTGAAAACACACAGGGGTAGAGCAGCCTACAAGTCAGTAGGGGAAATAAAAGAGAATGCTAAATTAAATAAGAAAAATGTAAAATAGAAGTGATGAGCTAAGAGGCGATTGAATAAGATGCTATATATAAAGCAATCAGATTTGTAATTATATCAAGAGTAAATGTACTAATACTCCCAGGTAAGAGAGAGAAAATAGGCAGACTGAATACAAACAAAACACATGCAATTACAGGTTCTCTATAAGAGACATACAACTCACTTGACCTGATTGACACGTATTAGCTCTACAGCCAACAACTACCCAATAGATCTCATTTTTCCAAGGTAAAAGAACCACTCTGATCTATTATCAAGAGAGCCTGTACTTGGCCATAAACTATATTTCAAGAACTGTCAAAACTTTGAAATCTCACAGATTATATTCCCTGGATAAAACACACTTAAATTGAAATCAACAATAAAACAATGAGAAAGTGTCCCATTTATTTGGGAACTGAACTGCTTATTTCTATGTAGAGTTCAATGAATAGATTAAAAACAAATCAGAAAATATACAGAGTTATGAAACTACAAGATGTCTATCAAATTTTGTGGAATAATACTAATGGCAGAATGAAAATTTATTCTAAAGATCCTTATCAGCTAAGCATGACAATTCATGCCTGTAGTACCAGCACTTGGAAGGCTGCAGCAAGAGCATTGTCAGGTAAAGGCTAGCTCACATCATTAATTTCGGGTCTGTCTTTGTGCATAGTAAGACCTTGTCTCAAAAACAAAACGAAAATAATATTTCCAATAAAATTTAGGACTTTAAATACTAGAGAAAGAAAAGGAATTAAATTGACAATCTATTTGCTACTGAAACTAGAAAGTTGGAAAAAATATTAATTAGAAAGAAATACGCAAAAATAATAGTAACAAGCTGGGCTCTGTTGGCTCATGCCTGTTTAGGAGGCTGAGATCTGAGAGGGTAGCAGTTCAATCATAGTTCAAAGCCAGCCCAGGCCAGAAAGACTATGAGACTCTTATCTCCATTACAAACCACTAGAAAACCAGAAGTGGTGCTGTGGCTCAAGTGATAGAGCGCTAGCTTGGAGCTGAAGAGCTGAGGGACAGCGCCCAGGCCCAGAGTTCAAACCCCATGACCACTACCACCACCAACAAAAATAGTAAAAAAAATAAAAAGACTAAAAAAACTAGCAAGAAAATAATAAAGAAGATGTTTTTGAAAAGAAATTAACATAAGTAATATTTCCCTAAGAATAATAAAAGGCAGAGTTAAAATACAAGTTTCCAATATCAGAAATAAAAGTGGGAATCTGTAGAGAGAAATAAAGATTTATTACCCATTTATCCTTCTCAATATTTATTAGGACAAAGGAAAGCATAACTGGGTACTGTGACATGCTTGTAATCCTAAATACTCAAGAGGTTGAGACTTTAGAACTATAGTTCAAAGCCAGCCCAGAAAGAAAGTCTATAAAACTGTATTTCCAGTTAATCATTAAAAATCCAGAAGTGAACCTGTAACTCAAGTGCTAGAATGCACTCTGAGCAAAAATAATGTCAGGACAGTGCTCAGTCCCTTAGTTCAAGCCCTAGGATTAGCGCACATGTGCGCACACACACACATGCACATGCATGCACACGCACATGCACACATGCACACACAAGCAGAAGTCTGTGCCAAAAAGGAGAAAAGAAGGGTAGACAAGTAGAAATTTAACAAAAGTACAATAAACATAACTGACTAATGCAAAATCAGAAAATGTGAACAGCCATATATTTGTTAACTAATTGAATTAAAACTTTTAATAATAATAAGAAAAGTTTCTTTTGAGAAAAATACTAGACTCATATGCTTTCACTTATAAATTCTATCAAGCATTAAATGAAGATTTTATAGCTATTATTCAGAAAGAATTTAAGGGAATTGAAAAGGGAACACTTCTCACTCAAAGGTACAAGGCCAAATTCAGAAGATAGGAGGATTTCAGACAGATATTAGGAAATAAAATTTATGGGATCATAGAAGGAAAGTGGGACTTATTTTAGAAATACAAGATTAATTTGATATTCATAGATTTCAAGCATTTAGATTCTTTAATCTCAGAGATAAACAGTAAAATTTTATGATTATCTTAATAGCTGCAGGGAAAGTATTTACAAATTCAACCCCTACTTATGATGAAAACTATAAAAACTGAATAAAATGAAACTCTTGAACCTGATAGATTCTATCTTTGAAGAAGTGACAGCTGACGTCATAAGTTAATGAATGATTGAATGCTTTCCACCTAAAATCCAGAGATTAGCTAAAAATAATGACTTTTGCTAACTTATTCTCTTTCCTACTAGAGATCATATTCAGGATAGGAATTTCAAAAAAGCAATGCAGTGGCAAAACTGCCTTTATTATGAGATTAGGTATATTCTACACTATAAAATTGTGAGATATGTAAAAACTTCCTTGATGGAAATAAGAAATAGAGTTTTCAAGTTACAGGTATATATCAATAAATAAAGATCAAGTTGAGTATGATGGTCCATTCCTGTATTCCCAGTACTCCAGAGTCTGAGGCAGGTCAGCCCATGGTTCATATTCAATTTGAGGTCAGCCTCAAATTACATATCCAGAAACTGTCTAAACAAACAAACAATCAAACACACAAATAAACTGAATATCTATATACAAACATCAATACAAATACCAAATGAATATTTAAAATTCTATTTACCACTTATATAAAAATTTTAACAACACAAAGTGCACAAAAGAACTCAATAGTACAAACTGAAAAATGTAGGTGAGGATTTGCAAAAACTACACAAAACATATAAATCCATAGGCAGATTCAAGGATTCTTCTTTCTCTATAGTTACACTGATAAAACTCACTCAATCATATCAAAATCCCAGGCTGTCTTTGGTTAGAAATTGACAAGGTGATTCCCAAATTGATAGAGAAATATCCATCACCTAGAACAGTAAAACTGTATTTGAAAAGAATGAACAAAATTGAAGACTCGATGTTATCTGACTTCAAGAATTGCACTAAGGTTATTGTGGTCAATACAGTGAAGCTGTGACAGAGAGTAAAATGTGAAATGCAGGTTAGTATGGGTATAAAGAGAATAACAGAACAAAATTAGAGCCTAGAAATGACCAGCGCTTAGGTGGTGAACTGACGTTTCAAAAAGGCACCGAGATCAATGAATAAAATGGTCATATTTTCAACACATCATTCCTGAACAATTGTAAAACCATATGTGAAAATAGATTTTGAACCCTATATTCAATTTTTTTGTGAATACTATAAAAAAAATCTAATAAACTTGGCACTGGTGGCATCTGCCTGTAATCCAGTCCTAGCTACTCAGGAATCTGAGATCTGAGGAGTTTGATTTGAAGCCAGTCCAGACACAAAAAACCCTGGGACTTTCATCTTCAATTAACTACTCAAAAAACTAACCAGGGCTGGGAATGTGTCTTAGTGACAGAGTGCTTGCCTAGCATGTATGAAGCCTTGGGCTCAATTCCTCAGTACCCCCAAAACAGAAAAAGTAGGAAGTGGTGTTGTGGGTCAAGTAGCAAAGTGCAAGCCTTGAGCAGGAAAGAAGCTCAGGGACAGTGTCCAAGGCCCAGAGATCAAGCCCCAGGACTGGAAACAAAAAAGTTAGCCATCCCTCACCACAATTTAAAAAAAAGTGGAGTTGTGGCTTTAGTGGTAGAGTGCTAGCTCTAAGTACAAAAATGTCTAGTACAAAATCTCAGAGACAGTTCACAGGCCCTGAGTTCAAAATTGGGACCAAAAGAAAAGAAAAGAATTATTCTCTTCCGATGGTGTGAAACCTAGTAAGGTTAGTTTCTTCTGGAGACGGAGACTAGGAGTAAGTCTTTTGCATGTCTCACATCTAGGCACTGGTATCTCCCAGCAACTTTGATATTGCCCTGCTCATGCTGAAGTAATCTGTTTGTTCCTTCTCAGGGTCAGCCCTGTACCTTCCCCTTCTTTCTCTCCGAAGGACTACATTAAGTACATATTCACATTGCTAAACAACATGAGGAAATAATAGTTTACCCTCTTCTTTAGATAATGGAAATGACAGCTTATTTACAAGGAAGTTCTCCATGTCTCAGAAATTTTTAGGTTCATAGTAGTTAACAAAGCATTTTGAAATTGCAAGCTTTAGGTGGCAGGCTTTTGAGTTTATATCCTATTGCAATTAGGGAGTTGAAAGAGGATCTTTTCCATTAAAAATTGGAAACATTATCTAGGTCCTCACGTATTCATAGAAAAACGCAATTGTTCTTAATAAACTTTTGCTTGTAACTTTTTAAAAAATAAAATGTGATAGGACTGTATTAATGTTTTATGGTCACACACTTTATACATTATATATGTTAATATGGGAGTGCTCATTTGAATGCGTACATATTGTTTTCTATGCAATAAATCTTTCATGGTGAATCTAATCAAGGTTTCTGAAGGAGAAAAGAAGCAGGATCTACACAATCAGAAAGCCTATTTTCCCATGAGGTAAGATTACTGAGAACTTTTCATTTTTCTAATGCACATATTATCATGTAAAATGGAATATATTTTCATGCACCCTGACCCCCAAGAAAAAGTATTGGCAATAGTATGTAAAAATGTTTTGTCGAATTTAGTCTCACAATTATTGAAAGCATTTTTACCTAAAACTAGAGAATTATTTAAAAGAGTGACTATCTTAGTGTATGTGTGTGGGTTATCAGCTCTTCAGACATGTAGACTGTGTAGTTAACAATAGTGAAAAAAAATACTGGAAACCAAATGTATTGTGTTTTCCTTACTACTATTTTGTATTGATTAGAAATTTTATTCTGATTCAAAATTTTAATTTGCTGCTGAAAATATATGCAGACGTCTTTATTAAAAATCAAGCAATAAAAGCAGAGAACTGCTTATTTTCACTGCAAGTTTCCTTCCCATTGCACACTCCCTTTCACTCATTTTTCAACAGCTAAAATAACAACCAGCAAGCATGACAGAATGTGCTTTTTTCCCCATCAAAAACAATAATAGTTTATGCAATTTTGCTTCACACCTGGGTAACATAATCATGTACAGTATTTATTTTATTTTATTCACAAAACATATCACTTATACATGAACAGAAACGAAACGGTGCCACCACAAAATTCTCAGATATCTAGTTAAAATGGAATTGTGTCCTTTGATAAGCAACCTTACATACGGTTCTTCTGCATGTGCCCTTTGAAAACCATGTCCTGCTGGTACTCACAACTCTTGTTTGATCCGTAGCATCTTTCTTTAATGGTACATCACAGCAAGTAACCCCACACACCTGTTGCTTTTTTGTAACTCCGTTTTGTAAATTTAGCTCCAGAAATCGATTAACATCTGTGTCTGCCTGGGAGCTCTTTACACCGATGGGGTGTGTCTGGTTGGAATTCAGAGCATCTGGCTAGTTGCCAACTTACAATAATGATCAAAAAATAATGAGTTTGGGTGACTCTTGAGATACATAGGAGAGGCAGGAATATCATGTGCATAGGAATGCTTGGGTTCAACATGTCCAAAGATTAAATTAGTCCAACGCCAGAATGATATCAAGAGTGTGAATCAGAGGGAAATGGGTGAAAAAATACCACAGAGGGGCTCACCAGCTGTACTGGATGTTGATGAAAGTGAACTAAGCAACTCAAGGGCAGCGTTGGAAGGGAGAAAATGAGAAAGAAAGAGGGAACAGCTGACACCAAGCAAACAGAAAGAAATGTACCTATCACCCCATTCAGAAAAAAATAGCTGTAGTGTCAAAGTTTGTAGTGTTCAAAAGCTGTATAGACCATGATAATGATAATGTGCCTGGTGAAGGTTAAAATGTGTTTTAAGTTTAGCTACATATCACTATCCCACAATACTGTGAAATTTGTGGAATTTCTGTAATCATTTAATCTCAATAAAGAAAAAAAATAGAAAGACATATAACAAAAGACTGAGAATCACTTTGAGAAACACCAGTTGTAGAGAAGACCCATTCTCACGGACACTGGTTTGGAGGTTCTAAACCATCTCCCCTCCTCCTGCAAGGAATGAGAACTTTTGCAAATCACTAGGAAACATTTTTAAACCCAGTGACTATATAACTAGTTTTATTAGATGCCTGGATTTGATCATTCTTTTCTGGGTAGGTAACCTCTGGCACTCAGGATCTATAAGGCTGAGAAATAATTGAGAAAGACACATAGGTCACACACACCTCCCTTGCAATGCCCTCACCCTTCTGTCTGTATTCATAATTTTGTATGGCCTACAAATGATGTGTCAAATATCCAAATAGCCATTGGCATGAAAAGGTTTCTTACTCTAGGTGAGTAGTACTTTGCCTCCCTGAGTACGCTATTTTCATGCTACTACATCCAATGACTTTCATAAACAGGAGAAAGAAGCAATTTAATCTGATGACTTTGCTTTATAGACGAAGGAGCAGGCATCTAGTTTTTTTATACAATGAGGGATAAATGTATATATGCTCTCATGGAAGTCCCTCAGACATTTTCTCTCAGAATTAATGTTATAATTGTGTGTCTGAAAGAAGAGGGGTGTTCAGTCTCCTGCCAAAAAAATAAAACACAACTATCTTTGATGATAGTTTACTTGTACAAGCTGTATGAAAACAATGACAGCCTACAAAAAGTAATTTTAACATGCTAACCTTGTACTTTATCCTCAAAAAGAAGGATGAAAAGAATTGTCTTCAATTGTTTTTTTGGGGAAAAAAGATTATAGAAATCACTACTGTCATCTGTTGGTGAAACTGGAAAATACAAGACATCTCAGAAGCAGATATTGTAGAAGAAAAAGAAAACCTTCATTTATTCTAGTATCCTCAGACAAACATCCAGGAGATTGTGAAGTGAATAGACCCATCTGATCTGTTTTCCTCACTAAAAAGAACAGGTTCTCTTTAAACTTATGGTTAAAGAATGGATAAACTTATTTCACATAAAATAAATTGGGAATTTGAAGCTATTCTAGATTAAGGACTATGCATATTTATGTAGTCAATCATAAAAAAGATAATAATTCTACCTCTGTCATAGACTGTTCAGTGTTACAAGAAAAAAAATAGTAGACAGGATAATTCACAAAGAATCTACTCGCCATATCTAGATTCCCCTAAGAAGTACAGAGAGGATCAAATGTACACGTGTGCCTTTCTGCAACCAGAGCCAGTGCCCAATGGCCAAGCCATTGGAGGAAGGTCACAGGGCAGGGGGCTCATTTTTGTACCATATCATACTGGATATAACTCTAAACCCTCACAGTTTCTGATTATTGGTCCCATACAGACAGTTGATCCTTACCTGAACTGCCCGCCTCATCCCAAAAGGTACAATTGTACTTTCCTAACAAATCTCTCTCTTATCTTCCTACTCTCTGTGGTCCTTTTGCTGTAACTAAGGCAGTATTCTTAATCTTAGACACTGGACTCAAGAACTGAGGAACATCTAGGAAAACCCAACCACCGAAAATGCAGGTACAGACCAGGTAGGTAATACAGAAATCATGTATTCAAAGAAATCAACAGCAGCAGCAAGAAAATAAGAGCAAGAAACCTCAGTAGAAAATCATCTAGCTCATCTGTTCCTCCTTCCCTCCATCCATTTAGCCATCCATCCTTTCGATTTATAAACATTTATTTATCACATATTGTTCTTTCTTGTTACTGACCTCAAAGACTGATGGCATGTGCTTTATTTTACAATTAAGTGAGCCACTATCTTATCCTCTGCCTGACACATACTGCCACTTTTGTCATCCTGAGCTGTGCTGCACATCTTGCTGGGAATGGTACCCAGCTGAGTTGTCTACTCCTTGCTGTCTGAGGGATGCCTGTGTTGTCTGACAACAATAAAGCCCCTTATCTTCAGAGAGCTTGCAAGATAATGTCTGTGGCTACTAACATCAAAGCAGACTAGGGTGCCTCTCAGCCTTTATGAGAATGCATGCTGTGAGAGACAGCTTTCGTCAGACGCACTAGTGGTGGGGCAAGAAATGTATTATTGTCTGAGTAAGTGTTCGTATAGACAAATACATTCAATAGGGAGAATGGCATACTTTGGAAGATGTATAACCAATTTCTAGGAAATCTGATAGCTGGCATTTCAACAAGAAAACTACCTACTCCTAACAAGGACCATGGCAAGCTCACTTGACAACTTCTGAAGAATTTTTTAATTCTTCAGAATACAGGGCCTAGGTGTTGTATCTGAGCCTTTTGGCTCAAGGCTGGTACTTTACCACTTTGACTCCCAGTGCTACTTCCTGAAGAAGATATTGTGAAATTAAGAAGGAAGAAGTAATAACTTAACCTAAAGTTCTTGTAGCCAAGGGAAGCTTGTTTTATGATGTTTCATTCCCCTTTGACTATGTGATTATAACCCTCATGGTACAACTATTAACTAAAAGGGATGGTTTTATTAGATTCCTGTGATTTTGAGGAAGAAAATGCAGGTGGAGTAAAAAGTAAACATTTTCTTTATCAGTCGGTAGAATTTTCTGCTCCTTAAGTGGAAATTCTATTTTACCTGATCTCTATTTTGTTTCTTTTTCTGTTTCAGAAAAATAAATGTTGTGAGTTTAACATCTTAACATAATTGTTATTCTCCTGCTATAGAGAAAAAAGTCCAGGGGCTGGGAATGTGGTTTAGCAGTACAGTACTTGCCTACCATGCATGAAGCCCTGGGTTTGATTCCTCAGTACTGCGTAAACAGAAAAAGTTGGAAGTGGTGCTGTGGCTCAAGTGGTAGAGTACTAGCCTTGAGCACTGAGAGGCTCAAGGACAGTGCCCAGGCCCTGAGTTCAAGCTCTAGGACTGGCATAAAAGAAAGGGGGGGAGGGGAATTGAAATGTCTTTAGCGGAATAGAGTTAAAGATTTCTTGCAGTACTCCTAGAAAATTCTGACTCCATCTCCCCTTCTTCCTATAGAAAGAACAGTAATCTCCTCAGATTTTCACCTGGACAATCTCCACTGGGTTGTAAAATCTGGCTGAAATGATGTCATTAATTTGTGGGCACAGAGTCAGTTCAGAAATTCTAGTAGCCAAACACAACACGTCAGGCTTGCTCTACTTAGACATCAAACAGGATTTTCTTTCTTCACAGGATTCTTGATATAAATATCTGCTTTGGTGGGGGAGAATTCACACTGTCGTTAAAAGTATGCTATTGACTATTTTGGTTGGATGGAGAGTTTTACAGCTTAGGATTGGTGTTACACCAGGTTATTTTTAGTCAGGTATTGAGGAAGTGGAGAGGTGAATCCAGGGAAAGAAGTTATTTTATATATTACAGACGTATTTTGGGGTTGCCCAGGTGTGTTTATCCTTGAGAACCACAAACTCTTCCGTGTTGTCCTGAGCAGCCGTGAATTTTCTACAATAACCAGTTCCCTTAGCAGGATATAACCACTGGAGAGACGATCAATTTGTAACCCAGTTTGGACAAGTCACACTGCTTTGCTTAGAAATTTGGAATGGGAACTAGCTAAACTGAATCTATGCTGTTGAATTGAATAAAATAATATAGTAAAATTAAATCTGGTAAGATAAAAACAGGGAAAAACATTAATAAGCTTCACATTATTAGAAAGAAGGTTCTCTCTTTACAATTTACCCTTGAAATTACCCCACTTGTTTTATTAAGTTAATTGGGCTATATTAGGATTTGGCCTCAGGAACTTATATTTTCTAAGTAAGAGCTCTACCACTTGAACCACAATCCCATCCTTTTTTTTTCTTTAGTTATCTTTCAGAGAAAGACTTGTGCTTTATGCCCAAGACAAGACTCAGACTGAAATGTTCATATCTCTACTTCTAAAGTAGCCGGGATTATAGACATAAGTCACCATGCCTTGCCCAAAAGTTTTTATATGTTGAAACTAAAATATTTTTAACTACAGCATTAATCACATATTCAGGCTACAAAATGAAACATTTGTTCAAAATCTGGCACTTAACCAAGGCAGGTTTATGTTGATAGATTTAAAAAATAAGTACACTTTTCTTCACAGTCAATAAACCATGATATCTAATTTTATTTAAGCACCTAATACATACAGCATTTTGACGTTTAGAAGGTTGACAAGAGTCTTTGTAGCCATCCTCCTCTAATACTGTTATATATAACATAAAAGTATCTAAATGTAAAAATATTATCCAGCAAGCCCCTAGAGCTGACTTGCCATTATTTTTACAGCATAAATTCAAACAAATGAAGACCTGGAGAATTATTTCATGTGTTTTCAAGGCTGTTATAAACCAAATTCTCTGAGAAGAAACCAAAGTGAAAAATAGGATGGACTCTATCGCTTTCAGAGAGCTGTCCTCGGTGAAATTGAATGTCAAAGATTTGGGAAAACCATCCAAAGAAGACAGTCAAATAGCATATCAGGAAATGTATAAATCTAAGTTCATGAATGTTATCATTCTGTTAGTTGGTTATAGAAACCTGGAAACTAATCTCTAGAAGCAATAGTTACACGTGTTGGAAGATGACTGTATCAGGAAGCATCCATCAGACTTATTTAACAGAAGATACATTAGATAAACTAAGGGGCTGATCAAAACCATCAGGTCCCTGGGCTATAATTCTGTGTAACAGTATTCTTATTTATGAAACATGTCTAGGAAAAATGTAATCCCTGGATAGGTAGCAATACAGGGATACTTAGCAACAGATTTTTATCAAAGAACTTATTGAGAAATTGAGAAACCACACCACAACTTCATATATTCAAGGGAGTTGTATAAGCTTGATTATCTCACATCACAAACTGCTCAGATTCCTCTCCAACAGCGACCCTCCTTGGAATACAAGATAGATTCCTCAAGGCTAGTGTTCCAACTCAATCTTTACTGCTTACTCACGGTGCAACTTTGAACCCATCATTTACCTACTTTGAAATTGTTTCTTTTTATAATGAGGAAAAAAATCACAGTAGCAACAATGAGAAAAATAATATGACCTTTCCAAGGATATTTTAGGTGGTACAAGTCAAATGATTTACTATCTTTTGAAGAGCTCTGCAAAAGTAAGCCATCACATTGGTCCTCTCCCATGTCTCATTGTATGGTTGTCGATGGCCATAGTTTTGGATATACACATGGCTCTTTCTACATCCTCTTGTCTCTTGTTCATCCAGCTCAGGTCTTTTCTGACATCCAGTCAAGCCACTCCAAACTCTGCTCTGACCCAAACATGAATGTTTTTGTTGTTGTTGTTGTCGTTTTGTCAGTCCTGGGGCTTAAACTCTGGGCTTGGGCACTATCCATCAACTCTTCAGTTCAAGGCGAGTGCTCTACCGCTTGAGCCACAGAGCCATTTCTGGTTTTCTAGTGGTTGGTTGGAGATAAGAGTCTCATGGTCTTTCCTGCTTGGGCTGGCTTTGAACCGTGATCCTCAGATCTCAGCCTCCTGAGTAGCTAGGATTACAGGCGTGAGCCACTGGCACCCAGCCAAACATGAATGTTTTTAAGAAAAGCACACCTATGATTCCCTTAACACTTTCACATAATACCTTCTCTACTTACCTCATTTAAAAGAAAAAAAAAGGGCTGGGATGTAGCTCAGGGGCAAAGTGCTTGCTTAGCAAGCAGAATGTCCTGAGTTCAATCCCCAGCACCAAAAAAAAAAAAAAAAAAAAAAAAAAAGAAGAAAAAAATATGCTTGATAACAAAACTAGGTTTTTCTTTTCTCCTTCTTTATTTGGTCCACATGGAATTTGGGAATTTTGGTGGGTTTTTTTGTTTTTTTGTTTTTTGTTTTTTGCTTCCCAGTTTACATCTTCATGAAAAAATAGACATTTTTTTTGGTCCCTCAAACTGCTTTCATCTGATAAGCAGTATTATGAGGCTTTGGGATGATTCAATTAGGCAGTACAGATAAAATACAGCTATCTCTGCAATGCCAATGGGGGAAGTTCTAGGACTTCTGGGAATACAAACTACCCTCAGGTCACTAACATAAAACGTCACAGTGCACATAGTCTCCTGCTCACTGTAAACCATCTCAAGATTACTTGTAACATGCAAATGCTATGTGAATAGCTGCTTTGCTGCATTGTTTAAGGAAAAAGGGCAAGAAGAGAAAATCTGTACATGTTCAGCACAGATATAATTTTTTTCTGAATATTTTTTGATCCATGGAGGGAGAAGCCCATGGCTATGTACAGCTGAGTGCATTCTGATTTTCTCTTTGCCTGTGTTGCTCAGATCTATGATCTTACTATGCTGTATAGACAAAGCTCCACAGACAGCAGTGCCTGAGCTCACAGACCCGCAGACTTCTGGGTAGCATCTGTGAGGACATAAGCAGTCTTTTGTGATAGTCACAATTCTCCTGTAGTTACAGTCTTTATTTTTCTTAAAAATACCACCTCTTCTACAACACTGTTCTGGACCCTGATGATGCTCCCTGAATCTTCCAGATAAAGAAAAGAGCATCCATCTGCCACCAGGTAACATGTTCTTGCCTTCCTTTCCCTGGGCCTTAGTATTTCACAGAGCTGTCTTAGTCCCCTTGTCCCTGAAAGGAGAACAATCTGTATCAATGTCCCTGGATTCATTCTCTTCTGGTCAATCCTTTGGATTGAGACATCTTTTCTTCTGCTAGGGCATTTGATTGACCTGTAAAATATTTAACACCATGACCAGCACATAGCTTGCAATGAAGAAATATTAACTTACTATGTGCAACAAAATTAAATATCATGCAAGGATTATTCATTTATTCTATTACGAGTTGTTAGCAGATACCCTTCTTGAAAACCAATCCCAAGTAAATGATAATTTATTTTAGATTTCCACAGATAAAAATCTCTCTATGAAAACCTCACAAACATCCTGCATTTTGAGTAGCTGGTGGATGACGATAATAATCCATTAAAATCAGACATGTGAATATTTCCATTCAAAATTGAAGTCACTGTTTCAAATCCTACTTTAATTAGAGATTTAATGTTGTTTTGATTAGCTGAGCTAAGTGATGAGTGTTAAGGCCTCTTATTTTAGTTTGCTTTTCAATGAAAAGTTTTAGTAGAAAAAAACACCTCATGTAAAATGTGGCAAATTAAAGGCTTCCTGGGATTCAACACAAAAGAAGTAGGGTAGTAGCAGTAGTGCACTGCAGTTGGAAAACATTTGGTTAAGGGGGAGTGGCTGGGAATGGAACCAGAGACTTATGCATGCTATGCAGCCCCTCTATCACTGAGCTACATGTCAGCTCATTGGAAAGGATTTGAATGAATTCCATCTCCTTTCTAACAGTGTGTCACCTTCAGTGAGAAGGTATTACCTTCTTTGAGAATCATCGGTTAATAAAAATAATACCTACTTCACTTAGAGCACTGAGTTGTCAGTGAACACAAGCAAAGTTCAGGTATGTTCCAGACCTTTCTCTTTTTTTTAATTTTTTTTCCCTTTTCTTTTTTTTTAATTGTGAAAATATGTTCCAGAACTTTCTTTAGGAATGTCAGTTTGGTTACAAATCCAGGCTGTGCTGGGAACTGTGGGAATGTATGAGAATATAGAGATGATCATCACAGTCTCATTTTTTGTTGGGTAGGGTATCAATGTCAGTTGAAATGCAAATAAAATTAATATATTCTATAATTATATATAATACATAATATATTATGTTATATAACATAATATATATGTATAATGCTAATATATATTATATAGTTATATATAGTGTATATATACTTATTCCTTTTTCTGGGCTGTCATAAGAAAGAAGTAAAATAGAGTGGCTTCTACAACTGAGATTACTTCCTTTACAGTCCCTAAGGCTACAAGACCAAAGTCAAGGTGTTACCACTTTCGGAGGTGAAGAGTGAGGATCTATTCTAGGCCTTCCTCTGAAGTTCTGTGGCCCTCTTCCTATGTTTCACTGTGTAATCCTTTTCTATGTTTGCAAGTCCCTTCTTGATATGAGGACAGCAGTCACACAGATGTAGGGCACCCCCAACAACCTCACTTTGTCTATCTCCAAACAATCTCCCATTCTAAAATCCTGCAGGGTTAGGACTTCCGGGGGAAGGAGACAGAGTTCCGCTAAAGGACTAAAGGACTAAAGTAGATGGCAACATGGTAAGAGTGCAGATAACATATGCAGCTTGGAGATGAGACGTCTACCCGAAATTATTAATATTCTGTCTTAAGGCTCATTTTCTAATTTCTCCTTGTACTTAATTAGCTCTAAGTCATTTTGTTTTCTCAATACCCAGAGCTCTGCGGCATTAACCTGATGAATGTATTCTATTCATTAATACAACTCATTAGATACCCTTCTTTTTAAACACTGCAGTGGGGATGAGCTGAGGGCTTCTGCCCCACTTAAGCTAACTTCGGTCAAACCAGCGAGCTGTTCTGAGCCTCTTATTTCTATCTATACAGAAAGGGATCAGGATCAGATATGTAGTTTACAGTTGATATTGAGCCCCAATATTCTGAGGTCGTAATGACATTATAAACACGGCCTCAGACTAACTAAAGGACCCTTTCTTTGCAAAGAGTTTAGTTCTGCTAATTTGGGTAATAAATTTACCAAATTATACTTTTTTTAAATAAAAAAGGCACAGGTTGTACTGAGAAATTAATTGATTCATTTAGAAGATAAAAAGTGAATATGAAATTCTTAATCTTCCGAGAGGAGACATTCAATTAGTGTTCTTCATTTTAACATTCAATAGCATGACTCCACATGAGCAAAAAATAAAACAGATACTTAGTCCCATGAACTCGGGTCCTTCAAACACATCTACCAGGTTCTTTGGAGACTATCGACAAAAGTGTGTCGACCAGCATGAAGAAGAACATTGAGGGGTTTAAGACCTGCTAATTTCCTTAATTGTCTTTTTATGATTTGAATTATTCCTGAAGGAGCATGCGTTCTACCATTGGAGGGTAAGCAGTATTTTAAGTTAAATATATTTGGTCATGGAAACACACTGGAGCACCACTGCTATTTCCTGCCTAAAACGTAGAGCCTTCCACACATGTTGACATGTTTCTTTAAGGAAAGGTTCTTCTACCAAGGGAGAATGAGCCCACTCTTGTCATCACTGAGGAATAGAGGCTCAAATAAAAATGTGTACACCTAGTCCTTTCTACAATGGACTTTACTCTCATTCATTTACCCTTTCCCACTCTCTATATCTATTGTCCCTTGAACTCTCAATTCTTCCCTTTATTAAAATAGTACACAAGAGCAAGGTGCTAATGGCATAGACCTATAATGCTATCTACTCAGGAAGCTGATGTGAGGATCATAGTTCCAAGCAAACCCCAGCAGGAAAGTCTATGAAACTCTTATCTCCAGTTAATCACTCTCCACCCACCCCTTGCCCCCCCCCAAATGCTGAAAGTAGAGATGGGGCTTAAGTGGTAGAACACTAGCCTTGAGCACAAAAGCTCAGAAACCCTTTGTTCAAGCCCTAGGACCAGCATGAAAAATAATCCTATTAAAAATAGTACACAAACCCTCTAAACATTTCTTTGAGGTAAATTTTCTGTGAGCTCTTATGCTAACATGAATGACCTTTTCTTTCCTATTGGTAATCATTCCTTTGCCAATTTTAATCCATGGGGTTTCAAGAGTGACCCTAAAAGGATAAGAAAGCTTCAGACCCTAAATATTCCTTATATCAAACTAATGCTTTAGGAAGTATTTGGCTGCGGAAGATAGTTAATTCAATAGCTAGAGTTATTTTGGTATGAAAAATTGAGATAGACTAAAAGTCATCGATTCAAAAGGAAAAAGAAGCAGAATCTTCCTATTAGTTATCTGGAGGTTAATCTTAGTAATAAGTAACACTGGACATCTTAGTATAAGCAAAATGGTTTGTTTTATTTGGGGGAGGGGAGTGAAGGGCATTGTCCCTGTATTCCTTTTGTTCAAGGCTAGCACTGCACCGCTTGAGCCATTGCTGCACTTGTGGCTTTTTCTGTGATTCATTGGAGATGAGTCTCATGAATTTCCCTGCCCTGGCTAACTTTGAATTTTGATCCTCGGATCTCAGTCTCCTGAGTAGCTAGAATTACAGGTGCCTGGTTATCAGTGTGGATGTTAAACATTAAAACATGCTCTGGTCTAAGACTGTGAGATGCTTTCTGAACGCTGATGGCATGGATTGACAGGCATAGCAAATGAAGATTTTCAGTGGAGTAGGGCACCACCTGAGGGAACAGGACCTTCAGAAGATGGTAATTCACACATTATCCTGTAAAACATTCTAGCCTTCACTGTGGGCTCAAAAATAGTGGCACCCACATGTCTCCCTACTGTGAGTTAACATGAGCAACACAAACTACAAACCTACCTTCTGCTCACACACATCAAATTGCACTTTTTGAGAATCCATTTTGTTTCTGAAGTGGGAAAAGCTGAGAGACTAGACCTGCCGAGGAAAGCCATGCAGTGTAACAGAATAGCAATATATTTAGGTGAATTTAGTTGGAGAAACACCTTTGCACAGTTAGCAGTGCAGGCAGCACCCCGTGGAAATAACAGATGGAAATAAAGATGTGTGTTACTAGGGATACAGACAGATGAAGCTGGGTTCTACTGGAGTTCACTTGGGAGCGGGGTGGGGGGAGTTGCCTCTGATCCTGCTCCTTTCATTTGCTAGGCATCATTGGCAAGACTTGGGAAACTTCAAATGGGGCCAAGCCCAGAGATAGTTTTGTCAAAGATATCCTAAAGGTATTGCTTGAATCTCAGTTTTAAACATGTCAGTCCATTCCAGAACTATTTATTTAAGGTCTACTATTTATTAGGAATACTCATAAAAGTGAATATTTTTCAGAAATTATTCTGGATGTGACAGAAAAAATAATAGGCTCAGGTTCTTATACCATTTAGCTCATCGCATTATGGGCAACCTGGATTATGCATGGAAAAAAATGGAACCAAATGCAGATGAGATGCTAGTGAATAGGAAATTGAGAAATGCAGGTTCTACATGTCAGACAAGGAGACTGAATTCCACATGGAAGTCAGTGGATCTGTAGAAGGAATTTAGACCAAAAACACATGACATAGTTAGATGATTCCAGTAATCCTGGTGGAGGGTGGACTCACAGATAAGACATGAAAAACAATCAGTAATCAGACAAAGCTGTTCATTTCCATTAACATTCAATTAATAATGTTTAATAATGGCCTTTAAATCTTCCATGTCCTAATATCTTCATGTTGAAGTAGGTGATTTATAATAGACCAATGCTTGGCAAACCACAGCCCTGAGGCCATTATTTGGCAGTTTGCCTGTTTTCATAAATGAAGTTTTATTGCAATATGTCATGCTTATTCATTTTCCATTGTCTCTTTCTACTTTCATGCTACAATGGCAGAACTGAATAGTGCTAACAGAGACTGGATGGTCCACAAACCTTTAAATACCTTCCATCTTGCCTTCCACTGATAAGTTTGCCAACCCTACTCTAGATAATCAGCTGGTTTGGTTCCAGTTACAATATTATTTGAGTCTAATCAAATACCTGGTTGAAGACCCGCAACCCTTTGTCCTTTCTCTCTGTTACTCTCTTTACTTGTTTAAGATTAATGAACTAACTCATCTGAACACAGTTTGGGCATTTTCAGATAAATGTATACATTGGTTTGAGAGTAAACTAAATATTAGAAAATTTCAAATGACAAAGGAAGCTGAAAAAGATACATCAAATCTTAAAGCTCATCCTTAAATGAGTGTGGCGAAGGAGAGACAATACAAAACAGCCGGTCACTAACCACACAATGAACAGCTGGTTTCCAGTTGTTTCCCTCTGTTCTTGAGTGCCTTTTACTTTCTCATTACTAAATGAACTCTTAACAATTGTGCTCACAGCTCCTGGTTTTATTTCTATCCTACTGGAGAGCAAGAGCCACCATGCTTGTGCATCATGCTTCTACTCCAGAAAATGAGATGACCAATGAAGGTTAGTAGAACTGCTTTGAGAATAATATTCTCTGGGACTTGTGGTTTACTCCATTAATGACAACATATCATATTTATATAACATCTTTCTTTAGAAGTACTCATTAAACCTTTCCTTTTCTTTCCCCCTCCCCTCTCTCAGATTTGTATTTAAGTTATCATGGCTTCTATCAGACATTGCAAATAGGGACAGATCAATTCAAATGTATCTATTGGGAAATTAAGAAACAGTTTCCACCATTGATTTAATTTCCCAATATTTTGTGCATATTTTGTGTCAGTGCCAGAGTTAAGTTGGTAAATGGATGAGATATATCTCAGGGTCTTTTCCCCTCATTTGGCTTTTTTCACTTAAGGCTGTTGTTCCACCACCTGAGCCACAACCACACTTCCAGGCTTTTGTTAGTTAATTGGAAATCAGACTCTCTTGGATTTTTCTACTTGGGCTATCTTTAAATTGTGATCCTCGGATATCAGATCTCTTACTGAATAGCTAGACTTACAGGAGTGAACCAATAGGGCCCAGCTTGAGGTTGTATTTTCCCTAGCCATATTGAAAACAACAACTACGATTATCAAGTTGACTTCCTTTGAAACTATCATGAACTTCTGAAATTCTCTGAGTCTATTTTGAGAACATGGCAGTTCTAAGTAAGAAGATTTGAAAGCTCTTTTGATTGGCAGCTCAACTGTCATTGTTTGAAACAAAGCTCTTCTATGATATTTAATCAAGTCCCACCCAATCTGCAAGCTTGCTTTCTCCTGAAACTCTATCACTCCCTTCAAATCCTAGCCGGTTCCTTGCTATTCTAAATAATTTAAGTAAAACGTGAGAACTTATGATATGTCAGCGTTCTTATCTAATCCTCATGGCAATTCTAAGATAGAATTCTACCCTAGGGAATTCTAGCGAACTATTCATTCCATTACCATTATTTTGCAACTGAGAAAATTCAGCTTGCTCAGGAACGGGTAGATTCAGGGTTCAAACCTAGGGATCCTGATTTCTGGGTCCCATGTATTAACAGCATGTGTTGAGTTTCCTAAGTCATTAGTTAGTCCTTGCCTCTCCTCTTCATGTAGTATTTTACATTTGTGTATTGAAAATTAGCTTTAAATTCCCCCTTAAATAGAGTACATTTTTATTCCCACTTGGATATTTTACCATTTGAGGTGAGTCACTATCTTCTGCCTAGATGTGCACAAATCTTTCCTGAGTGAATAATTGAATGTGCATGCACCAATGTGCCTGCCTACCATTTGCAATTGTTGAAAGAACACCTTTTATAATCCCCATCCTCATGATCATTAAATTTGGACCTTCAAGTGCCTTAAGCAGCATTCTCATTCAGATACATCTTCCTTCTCAAATTCTTAACATCTTTCCAACTATTATAGAGAACTGAACATATTTTAGCTTCATTATAAAATTTATTAGCTTCTTAAATTTACAAGTGAGGAATGTTTTAAAAAATCTCTTCAGTTTGTAAAATACTCTGTTATACATCTCAAAGACACGAAACTGATGAATAACTGAATAAACATTAGACTACTTATGAATTACACACTCTGTAGCTTTTACATAGATATTTTTCCTTAATCTGGAAAGTTTTCTAGGTTGTATACATTCTAAAACTCAAATGGTACTACTTCATCAAAGCTAGTAACTAGAGCCAATTAATAGCTTTCTGCCTCTGTACTTAATCTGGGAACCTTTGGAAGGGTTTCCTTAATTTTTTAGTTAAATTTTGTGGCTAAGTTAAAGTTTGACTTGAGGTAGCCTAACAAAATGGAGAAAGGTCACAATAAAGTCAAGAATATTATCTTTTTCTTCCTTTAAAATATATATTATTTTAAACTCACTGACTCTGGATATAATTGGCCAGAATTCATCGTATAATTGTTTCCATCTATGACAACTGAACTCTGCAAACCTCTAACAGTCCATGGAACCATATGTCCTTCCATTTTTGTTCAATTTTTTTTCTTACATGAGTTTTTCTTTTGCTTAAAAAAAGAAAACTCTCTTATGCCTGATCCATTTCAATAAGGTTCTAAAAATGTCTTCAGTGATACTTACATTCCCATATCATACTTTTTATTAACATGTTTTCAGACAGAGTTTAACTATAATTACTTATGATGCTCTGTTCTTAACTCTCTAGCAAAGACTAATTTAAGAAGGACGAGAGATGTGATACCACAGTACATTAGTTTCTATTACATTTCCCAAAGAAGTGTGAAGATTATTAATTATCAGGTTTTTAAGGTGGGAAGCACAGTGATTTTATGTTCTTCAATATCATCTATAGAAACTTTCCTCAGAGCTCACAAATACCATTTTCTTTTTCTCTGTCAGAACAGATCAGAGATTGCTCTATGGTCAGGCTGTGGGCTCCCCTGTTTCTTCCATTAATAATAAAAGCTAACCTGGGCAGGGTGCATATCATCTTCCACTAACATGTTTGAGATGAATTACTTTAATCTTGCTCATGTATAGTAGCATCATCTTTGTGTAAACTAGAAACACCAACCAGATGGAAAAGACAAGAATCATAAAGGAATAAAGAGTAGAGGTTCAAGACTTTTCATCAGTATGCACACATGATTTTGCATATCCAAAATTCTGGATGCCCAGAATTTGAGGGGTGGTATGGCAGTGAAAGTCGTATGTCATGGTGCCTCATTTTGTAAATTAGAATCAGATTGATGAGTTGAGGTGACTTGCTGACATACATTAGTATCTGAGCCATTAGTATCTCTAATGCTATGCAACTATCCATTTGAAAACTTTATAGAATGAATTAGTGACACTCCATTATAATCCATTTTTGGTCAGGCAATATTGGTTTGCGAAGAAACACAAATCACACATTTGTATGTGTCATGATACATCCACAGTGTGTTGCCAATCAGGGTGGCAAGTCACCTCTGTTTTTCTAGTTGGCTTTTGCATCTGGATTTCTTGGGCTTCCACACAACATGACATCTGGCTGCCATGTAGGCCCATGCTATTGTCATCATCCTTTGAAGGCATGGGCTTGCAAATGTCACTTCTTTCATACTTCATTCATTAAAAAAGTCACAATTCCCATGTAGATTCAAGGAAAGATAAAAAGGACTATATATTTTTATCTATGGAGCAGCATACAGCAGAAGGAATGAAGAAATAAGAAAGAAATGGTTGATGAATGTAAGACTATGATGACATTATAATTGAGAGGTACCAGATTCATTTTTCCTCGTCGAATACAAGTTCTACCTAATCACTGCTTCTGTATTGGTGTTTCCACAGTATATACTTCTGGGATTAGATAGGTTTTTGATCCAAGAAGGCCCCATCTCTTATATTAAATGTTTTGTTGAATATTCTCAATAGTTGTGTACTTATTCATTAGTATTCTTCCTTCCCTTCTCTTGACTATACATCATTAAAAACTCATTTTGGTAGAAAAAAGAAATAGGAATATTGGAGAAAATGTGTCAGTTATTAATTACTGAGAGTTTGATATTTTTGAAGGGCTGTGCTATTTGCTTCTACTACATAAGAATTTAAGAAACCCTTGGTAACCAGAGTGTGGTATCTATAGGACAATTAATTCTGATCATGTGCAAAAGGTTACACACTAACAGAATCCTAGTCATTCTACCTTCAAGGCCATAGTCCTTCCACATGGCAAGGTGCTAAGAAAGTGATAACATTTTGTCCTCTTGTGAAGTTTAAAAATTTAACGAGGAAAAGAAAAGAAAACACAAAGAAGACAGAAAGGAAGTCAGGACAAGAAGAGACAAAAGGATGAGAGAAGAGCAGGCAGGCGAGGAGAACAAGAAGCGAAATGCATTTGGGATGGAGATAGGAAGGTCGAGCCCTACTGAAAGGTGACTTGTGTCATTAGAGAGAGAGACAAAACTTTCAACTTCAGAAAAGAAAAGTTACTTGAGAAGAAAAATGCTACTGAGTAAACTAGAAATGGCTGCTGCCATAGGCTGAGTTGAATGTGATGACATTTCCACGGAAGAAGGACATTATTTCCCAAATATAAGAAGCATCAAAGAGAGGAGGGCTCTAAAAGCCTGATGACTCTTAAGGTAGAGGGCAGGCAAATTGATTATTTCTTCTTTTTTTAGAAATCTTACTGGACATAATTTCTGGAAAGTCAAGTGTTATTACTAAAAACAAAGAGAATTATAAAAAGATGCTTCTGTGATGTTCCACAAAGACACTGAAGCCATTTTGACAGAGGGATAAAAGAGTAACTACAGCACATGACACTTAGCTCTTCCTCTTTAAACATAAAGACTTTAATGATGAAATAACCTCTACCATCAAGTAGGGGTGAGAAGTCAAATTAGAGTTCACTCTTGTTGAGTGTTAAATTCTCCAATTATTTTTCCTGTCTTCTGAGATTTTATAAGGAGAAGATTAACTGTCTTCTCAATAGTTGAAGCAATAAAATATGTTTGGGAAATGACACTAACACCTCTTACTTAGGATGTACCAAACATTAAGAGGTCAAATTGGAGCGTTAAAGCAAAATTTAAAAGTCACACAGTCTCCCAAGTGTCACTCAGTCTTCAAGCATCTTCCTAATTTTTATGCAATACCTCACCTTATCTTAAGGAAAAGTCTATGCAACGAGTTGAAAAGGGGTTTACTTTCTTTTATATCAGATAAAATTCTTTTTAAAAAGTGCTTAATATTTCATTAGCAATGAACAAAAAAAAAATAAGCCTCAGGAAATTAAGCATAAGAATAGCCTGCAGTGAGGCTTAAGAGACGTCATCTGCTAATCTCAACATTAGCCGATATTAATTTTGAAGTAGTTATTGCTAACATGAATTATGTATAAAAGATTTAACTATGGTTATTTGCAATCTTGAGGATGCAAGTAGATGATTTCTCCCTTTGATGCACACACTTAATATCCTTTCACATCTGTCAGGCACGTCTTTTCTAGTAGGAATGAGCTAAAACCACCTGAGCATGCCTACTTACTGGGAAGAGAAGATCTTGTGTTTTTGTTTTTGTTTGTGTTACTCCTACTTGTTTGGCCAGTTGGAAATTCTAGCTTTAGTTGGAAAGTCAAAACAAGTGTCCTCCACCGTCTTAGTGCACTTATACAATGCAAAATACTTTTGGACACTATCAGAGACAGTCACGAAGAGAACTAATGTTTTCCCTTGATCAGAAAACATAAAAGAGATTGTACATGGTGGTAAAGGCTGGCAGTCAGTACGGGTATCACCATAGACAGCCACACCAGTCCTGTGTCTCAGGGGAGGCTGATTCTTATGGCCTTATGTCCTTCAAGGAGAGATAATACCAGTGCTAATTATACAGGGTTCCCATGAAGAATAAATGAAAGGAAGAATAAACAAAATGATATATAAATCATTACCAGAGCATGCACTATTATGTCTTTCTCTCTGTTTTATTGTTTTCTTTTTTCAACCATGTCAAAGTACTAACTTTAATCACCATTTCTCTCTGTAGGAAACAGAACAGATTTGAAAGTAAAAAATAATGGAGTAGCTTCAATATAAAATAATATCTCTTATTTCCCTCCCTCCCCAATATCATGGAGATCAAATGCTGCTTTTTCAATGAGGCTTATCTCATTCAAAATTGAATCTCCATCTCGACCAAGTACTTGCTCAGATCTGCAACATGCTCTATTGTTCCTCCTCAACACTTATTTTCTAATCTTTACGATGTATTGGCTTTCTCATCCCACTAGAAAAATAGGTCCTCAAGGGCATGGAATTATAATCTTTACTCTATCAAACATATCCCAAGTCAAGTCCCCCAAAATTTTCCTGGACTGTGATACACACACACACACACACACACACACACACACACACGGAATGTTATGATCTGAGTTTGAAGGTATCACCTCCCCCCCCCCAACACACAAGACTTGTACGTTGGGACCCGTGTCCTCTCCTGTGGGTATTTTCTTAGGAAGTGCTCTCTCTCTCTTTCTCTCTCTCTCCACAAGAACCACATACATATCCTCCTTCTCCTCTCTCTCTGTCTTTCCCTCTTCCTCTCAATCTCTCTTTCTTTCCTGTTCACCATGAGAGGAAGAAACTCCACATTCATATACTTTCCTACCACGTCTCCTGTAAAACCAATCAACCATATACCACATCCTGTGAAACCATGAGACAAAATACATCCTCTTCCCTTAACTAATTGCTATCAGGTATTTGGTAGCAAATACCTCAACAAAAGTAGTGGATAATATTGAAGAAATCAACACAGGATGAAAATAACTACATGTGATTCACTAAAACAACCCAAGAAATAAAATAGAAACGTATATAAGATCACATACACAAGATGTTCATAGTTTTAATAAAAATAATAATGTTACAAAGGGTGCTTTCTTCATTACTGGTTCATTAACCTTTTATGGTTTACAATGTAACAAGGAATTTAAAGTTTTTAATAGCAAAAATTCTTCAACAGAAGAAAAATATAGCTTTAATTATATATACAACTTAAGCATAAAATTGATGTCATGAATAAGACCCAAGACGTTTGTTCTAACTCTGCTTACTTCTTATAGATACAGGTTTCTGTTAATCAAAGCTATAGCTCTCTGTGCACAATTCTTTCAGAAGTAGAACCCACAGAAGAACAGTCAGTGCCTGCTATTCCCAGAGCTAAGCTACAGAGTCTGACTAAAACTTCCCCTTCTCTCAACCCATCAATACATTTTCTGTCTCAACCAGCTAACAACAAGAAGGTAACAAAATTATTTAAACAATATTCCAATCAGATACAGAGATGAACCATTTAGGAAGAGGAAGGTAAAATAATATTATGTCAATAAAGACAATCAAGAATTCATATAAAGAAACAGCCATTGTCAGACCACAATTATGTCTCTTGTTCTCATTGGTAGTTTAGAGAAATATTCATAAATATCCTGAGAAAATGATGCTCAAACATGATGTGTGGAAGGGGAAGGGTCGCTATTAGAGGTGATTCATTTTTCCAGTTCCTACAAGTAAGATCATCATAAGTGATAAAACTCAGGTAGCTTCTTCATGCAAAAGAACTTACATGCTTCTTTCTCTACCGTCCACTTCTCCCTGTCTACCCCACAGCATATATGCAAACATTTTATTCAACCAGTTACACCATTACAATCTGAGATTTCAGGCTCCAGCTATTTAGGGTGACCATACATGCTCGTCTGCCAAAGAGAGCTCTACTTTGTCAATATTCCTTGCACACATATTAATAATAGTCTTTCTCTCCCCAAAGCCTCTCAATTCGGATGATAAATGGTATGATCACCACAATATATTAAACTTCAGAAAGGAAAATAATAAGAAGAAAGTCTTCCAAAAGGACACATCACAATAGGGACATTTTCATTGTCCACTTTCTTTTTTTATGTGTGCTGGAGAATTCAGAAATGACCACCCACAAGGAAGGCTCCAGCCAGTCACCAACTTACATCTAATTTACATTACTACTAAAACTGGAAAATAGCTTTTAACTCATAGGTCCTAAGGATTCAGTAAATCCCACTTACATTAAAGATCTGTTTTTACTTAATAAAACAACATAGATGTTTAAAAAAATTGTCTTCAAATTCACTGATTCTAAGTTACAAACCTTAATAGGCACAAGCTCCAACATCTAAATCAGTGACAAATGTCTATTTACTTATTTCTAAAAATAAAATTCTATATCCATACCTAAATGCAAAAAGACACTTTTGTGTGTGTGTGTGTGTGTGTGTGTGTGTGTGTGTGTGTGTGTGTGTGTGTGTGTGTGTGTGTGTGTGTGTGTGTGTGTGTGTGTGTGTGTGTGTGTGTGTGTGTGTGTGTGTGTGTGTGTGTGTGTGTGTGTGTGTGTGTGTGTGTGTGTGTGTGTGTGTGTGTTCCAGTCCTGGTACCTGAACTCAGGACCTGGACATTGCCCCTGAGCTTTTTGCTTATGGCTAGCATTTACCACTTTGAGTCACAGCGCCACTTCCAGTTTTCTGGTGGTTAATTAGAGATAAGAGTCTCATGGACTTTCCTACCCGGACTGGCTTTGAACCACGATCATCAGATCTCAGCCTTCTGAGTAGCTAGGATTATAGGCACGAGCCACTGGCACCTGGCTGAAAAATATATTTTTAATAAACCATGTGCATAATTTTGATATGATCATAATTATTTATAATAATTATAATTATTTAGGTGAGAACTAGAAAAGGTAAACTGTAACAAGTAACAAGAACTAATCATAGCAGCTCAGTTTTAAAGAATAAAAAGACTACATTTCATATTATATATATATGCATATATGATTCCATGGGGAGAGGGGAGACTTTATAGATTTCCTATAATTTATTGTGATTAAACTGTCCACTCCTCATTGGGAATCACTTCCCTTTTTTGAAAAATTCATGATCACTTGTCCTTTGAATGTGTATTAAAGCATAATTAACAAAATAAAAATTAGTCGAAACAAGGTGAACAGGCAAGCCTAACAAATTCAGCCTATTGATTGCTGTTTAGCTACTGTTTCTTTCTTGAGCAGAGAAGTGACAAATTGTGGGCCATGAGACCATCAGCCTGCAGGATCGTCATTTAAATGGGAGGATTACACAGGCCTCTATCTGCAGAAATGACACTCCTCTCACATTACCATTCCAGCTACTCCAGTGGCAGAAATGACCATCATCAATATGAGAAAATGTTCAGGATCACAGGGAATGCCGTCCTCCATTTCTCTTTCTCCCCGCTACAGCTCTCTGCTCTCCAAAATGAGATAGCTGAGTAGTTGCTGGATAGTTTCCTAATGATTAAGGATGCTCTCCATGCGAAGCCATATGTTTTGTGGCTGGTATGTTAGCGCTCTAATGAAAAGACAGATACCTCCACTACAGGAGAAACGCGTGTAGGCAATGCCCTTTTCTCTACAACCCTGATTAAATCAACGTGCTTAAAAGAATTTTGCTTTTGTGATTCAAGTAGTGGGAACTCTCTTGGCATTTAGTTTAAACACTGCGAGCAAAATATTAGTTTTCAGGTCTGCAGGGTATTCATAGCCTTGAGTGTCTCCAACAAGCTTATCTGGAGCATTCTGTTTATGTGAAAGAAATTGCCATGATCAATCATGGTATAGTAAGGGATCAAACAAAATGCTGAATGGAGAAATATTTTCTACTGGCCCATTCCAGCAGGAGACAAGAGCTCTACAAGTGAGCTGTGATAAATATTCCACAACAAAACTACAATTTATGTTCTAGATTTTTTTTTTCAGCTGTTGATATGAAACTTCATGGTTCAGGATCTTTTTTTTTCTTCCCTCTTGCTCATAGTTTGCAGTCTCCACAGAGTAGAAGGCAATTTCAGTTGCCCAACTTTGGCAGTTATAAGTCTCTTTTGAAGCCTGCATTTTTCTTGAAATAAACAAAAATCTCTAAAATTCTCAATGTGGGCTGTGGAAATGAAGTCAATTTTCCCTTCCCTAACTCCATGCGAGTAGCCAAAATCATTATTATGGTTTCATAAGTACATTGAGAAATGAGAGAATGTGGAATTATAGAAATCTCCGCAAAGAGAAGAAAAACACATAAAAATAAGGAAATCCCAATTCCTAATTTCAATGAATCATATAGCTACATGCCGTTTCAGGATGTATTCCCACAGATGGCTTTATGAGCTCACAGTGAAGAACAAACTTCATTGAGTGGTAATTTTGGCCTGTTTCGGTAGAGTTAGCAACAGGCAACTCTTTCGTATGTTAATGTTCTATTTCTCTCTTTCTCTCCATCTCTTTTTTTCAATGTCCAGATCCTTTCTGGTCAGAAACAATGGTCATTTGCCATTATCTCTTATCTGATGCCTCAATTTTAGATATTCACTGGTAGATTCACATCTTCTTTCTCTGTACTAAAACTCAGACTCTCAGTGAAACCCACTGTTTGATTATTCATAAGGATTATTCCTAAGGACTCTGGATAAGACCTTCTATTGCTTGACAGATTCATGAACATTTTTGCATAAAATAAATGTAAGAATTCGTATGTACCCTTTCTTGCTTCTTTTCCCCACCTGGTTGTTTAGTCATACTCTACATTTCAGCCTCTTTATCCTTTGGCTATCTAAATATGTATTTTTGGATCCCAAAGCTCTCCTGTGTCCTTGAACTTGTCCTATGCACAACTTTGGAAGGGATCTGTGTTTTACCTTGTCTTTGTTCTCATCTTAGCAATGTATGTTCCATGCTAAGAGGAGAATCTTCTCTCTCTCTCTCTCCTTCTCTGTCTCTGTCTCTGTCTCCCTCCTCTCTCTCTCTCTCTCTCTCTCTCTCTCTCTCTCTCTCTCTCTCTCTCTCTCTCTCTCTCTCTCTCTCTCTCTCTCTCCTCCACCCCTCCTTTCCATATACCTACAGATTATGGCCTGTTTCTATACTTTGTATGATTTGCATCAAATGACAGGGACATATGAATATACTTCAGGGCTGATCAATCTGATAGAGTGCTAATTCCTTGGTGCAATTCCTTGGAGATGGGAGTCCCCATGGTATTCACTGTGTACTCCTCTCTGCCCTATGTAGTAATTTGCATATAGGAGAGACTTTTTCTGAGTGAATTTAAGGAAGTGTTTCACTCTTTCTGTTTTGTTAAATTCATCAAACATTATTTGTTATGAGTCCCAGTTACCTCATTGATCTCCATTCTCTATTAAGGAATTGCTATGCTGGTTTTTGAGGATGGAGGTTAATGAGTTGATGTTTTATTCTCACGCCAGGCATCTGAGAACAAAACAAAGCTTCTGAGGGATAATGTCTTGGAGCTTTCATAGTGCTTGTAACATGGACAGCAATATAATTTTGTCTTGCTCTGCTGATCCCAAAACATTCTGTTTAAAGGATTTGCCTTTACCATTTTGCTCATGAAACAGCATGACCCCTGTCCTCACGAGGACTCAAACCCCAGCCTCTGTTGACCTGCATCTTTTCCACTTTATGAACAATTTACAAAGGTCTTCACCACACAATTTAATTTATCTTGGTTAAACCCAGACTAGACCTTGTGTCCTCAACAATTCAGAGATACACTTTCTCTGAAACAAAACAGAAACATGGACAATCCAAACATGTAAGTGGACACTGATTAGAGAGCATCAATAAGAATTTAACTCTAGAGTCTACAACAACCAGGCCAAGAATGCCAACTTCTGATTCATTATAATGAGTCCTGGATTCAAACACCTGTCTCTGGGGCAAGCCGTCCAGGGAGTCAAACCATAGGCTCTGTAACAGTGAGCTTGAAAGGACCCCATACCTTCACCCATAGCATTAATGCTTCTATTTTAGAGTCAATCATAGAAAGTCAAACATTCATTCCTAACTAAACAGGAGATGGTCTGCTTCCAGTTTCCCCAGCTAAAGGCCAACAGCCTTCCAAGAAATGCCTGAAGGCTTCATTGTCATCCACTATGTGGCTTTCTATCCACTCTTCTGACTTTGAGCCTCAGTTCAAACACATACTATTATAAGTATATATGTATATGTATATTATATGTGTATATGTATATATTTCTGTAGATGCGTGTATATATATATATATATATATATATATATATGTATGCTATAAAGAACTGTCACTAAACAGCTTATACCCATTATCATTCAGGTTTATTTCCATAACATGCAAATAATCCCAGTTCTTTTTAGGAAAATCAACTGCAGAGGAAGCCTGGACTTGTTCTATATCAGTTCTCTACTGTTATATTATAAACCACTCCATGTTTAGTGGCCTAAGACAATTATTGTTTGTCAAGTATCATGATTCAGTTTCCATGCATAATCCATCTTCCTGTGGCTATTACAAAGATCACACATACAATACACACACACACATATTCAAACAAATACACAGAGTAAGAGACAGAGAATATCAAATTCTTCATGTCACATCTTCAAATCAGTGGAAAAAAGGACAGGAAACCATAAAACAACTACTGTTGTACATATGGACATATATGGCATATAGGGACATATACAAATATATTTGCAACTATGAATACCTGTAGCTCTTCGTCACATCAGCCCACCCCATAAGGCTTCTGTTTCTTGATATTAACCAATAAAACAGCTCTGTCCTAATAAAATACAAGAATACTTCCATGTCTCCTTACAATGCAAAGGAGAAGGTATATATATATACACACACACTAGCAGACACAAGTGGATATTTAAAGTCTGTATTAGTCAACTCGTCTTCTACAACCAACAGCCACAGAATATGAGGCTTAAACAACAGAAACTTATTCACTCACAGTTATGGGGGCGAGAGGCCCAAACTCAGTATATTGAAAGAATTTCCCCTTTTTAAAAGAACATTAGTCATATCGAATTAGGGCTCACCCTAATGACCTCGATTTATTTACCTTATTTTAACAATAATAAAGTCATAATAAAGGGTCCTAGGGTTTAGAATATCAAAACATGAACATCAGGGGAATATTCAACTTCATCTACCCACAAGCTCTATTTTTCATTGATGTATGTAACTCTTTGTTTTGCGCCTACAAATACTTGTAGCCTTACTTCACATCAATCCACCCCATTCTGCTTCTGTTTCCTGATGTTATTTAATATTCTGATTTCCTTTGTGCTCATGACAGAACTTCCTCATCTTCTGACACTGGTTGAATACTACACAGTCCTAAGCATGTTGTCCTGACTACTAGGTTATATATACTTCCACAAGGCCCTAAGGTTTGTTAGTATGTGGAAGTATACAGGAAAAGCTGACGTTCATTTACCAAACTCACCATTTTGATGTAAACAAAGCAAATGCTTGGTTTATGGCCTTGTGCTCTAGGAAGACTGACTGTCCTGAGCAGGGCAATTGACCCATTAAGATAGGATGATGCAGGAGGTCCGTTAGCAATAGAAGCTTGCTTCTTATCTCCAGTTACTACTAAGAGAATGAGTGGGCTCAGATTTTGGACAGCCCAGAGTTAAGATAGTATGATAATTATTCCCTCAACAGGGATTATTTTAAAAGTCCAAACATAATACAAAAGTCAATCACAGCTGGGTGCCTGTGGCTCATGCCTGTAATCCTAGCTACTCAGGAGGCTGAGATCTGAGGATCACAGTTAAAAGCCAGCCTGGGCAGGAAAGTCAGTGAGACTCTTATCTCCAATAAACTGTCAGAAAACTAGAAGTGGTGCTATGGCTTCAGTGGTAGAGTGCTAGCCTTGAGCTGAAGAGCTGAGGGTCAGTTCACATACCCAGAGTTCAAGCTCCACGACCAACAACAACAACAAAAAAATCAATCACAATTTATATGAACCAATACATCTATGTATACATAAATGAAATATGTTCTTTTTTCTCACTACTTTACTAATTACCCATTCAAAATTCACGACAGGGGGTGTGGCTCATAGGCCTGTTCAACATGTGTGATACTCTGTTATGAAAGACTGCTAAGATCATTTTAACCATCTTAAACCGACGTTAATGTAAACTCTTTGTTTTTCTGTAGCGAAGTTATGACAATTGGATATGTAGTAAAAAGTGTTTATCTTGACATTTTACCATGGATCTCTAGACTCCAAGACTTGGAGAAGAGGAAAGAATACTAATTCTCATCAGATCATTTCTCTCAGCATAGTTTAGAGATCTTCAAATTGATGTACGGAAAGATTTTGTGACTGTCTACACATATAACCAATTTTCACAGATATATTTGGCATAACAGCTGCAGTTGCAGAAAAGTTATAAGAATCTATAAAGATACTCACAAAGCTTGACCTTATTTAAGGACATTGATCAGTTTGCCTCCTTTAAAAAGTAATCCTAGCTATTCAGGAGGGGCTGAGATCTGAGGATCTCAGTTCCAAGACAGCCAGGGCCAGTCCCAGTAAGATTCTTACCTCCAATTACCCACTCAAAAGCCAGAAGTAGCACTGTGGCTCAAGTGAGAGAGCACTAGTCTTGAGCACAAAGTGGCTTAGGGACAGTGCCCAGGACCTCATTTCCAGGGCCTGGAAAAAAGAAAGAAACAAAAAGAAAGGAAGGAAGGAAGGAAGGAAGAAAGGAAGGAAGGAAGGAAGGAAGGAAGGAAGGAAGGAAGGAAGGAAGAAAAAGAAAGAAAGAAAGAAAGAAAGAAAGAAAGAAAGAACGAAAGAAAGAAAGAAAGAAAGAAAGAAAGAAAAGAAAAAAGAAAAAGGTGGTTAGGGGCACTTAGGCAAAGAAAGAACAGCTAGCCACCCATAAAACACAGACAAAGTTTCTGCTGTTCTAACCCTAGCACAAACATCTTAGCAGTGTATTCTTTAGCACTCAAGTCTGTGAATCTCCCGCCCTGTGGCTTTCTACCTCCTTTTCACAGAGAACTTGCAGACACTTGTACAAATGTTTGGTAAAGAAATCAAAAGCAAGAAACTAATTGTAATTAGTTGTAATTTGGCGGGGGTGAGATACCAAGAGCTTGAACTCCTGGCCTGGGCATTTTCCTTGAACTGTTTGGCTCAAGGCTAGTACTTGCACTGTAGTTCCACTTCTGGCTTTTTGGGAGTTTATTGGAGATAAACTTTCCTGCTGGAATCTTTAGATCTCAGCCTCCTGAGTAGCTACAATTACAGGCATGGGCCACTGATGCCCCGCTGGAGTTGTAATTTTATGTGTGCAGGGTGTTTTGTACATCTTCAGTTTGGTTCTGAATGGAACTTGTAAGGTACTCTCTGTTGTCAATCCATTCCAGAGAAAGTCTTTTCTTTCCGTAGTAAATGCCACAATCCTATTACCATAATCGTTCAGCCATGATTATAAAATCTTCAACAACCTGCGAGTTGCAGAAAAATATCACTAGTGCCTGTTGCCTGCACCATTTTCTTCTTAGTAATGTGCTTTTACTTTTAATAAACTTTGATGTATGATGCTCACCTATGAATTCTTCCTTTATCAAGACTAAGAATCCACTAGGTTCCCAGAGGTCTCACTGTCCAGAGGAGACAAAAGAATGGTCTCTGATCCAGTATTGTTCCCTGGCCCAGATAATCTTACTTTCTCCTTTGCTATGATTTGGATATCACTCTATCATACTTATCCAACATGGCCAGTAGGTTCTACCTGCCAAAGCCCTGCCATCCCAACCTCAATTCCAACAGTTCACATCCCTCACATCTTCTATCTATTTCCATAATAAGATTAACTGGTAGCTTCTGTGACATAACCTAGTGCTCTGAGCTCTTGTAATTGTTATAATGTTTTTGGAGTATTCAAAAATTTGCTGGGACTTGCTGGTAATTGCTATGGAAATTCCATTCTTTGGGAATGGTTCTTGACTTTTAAAATTGCTCCCAACAATCACTTCTGTTTTCTGAGATGCATCAGCAGGAGGACTGACATTGCACATCCTTATGAAGTGTTTGATGCCAGAATATCAATCAGTATAATTGCTCCATACTAGAATTACCTGGAATTCCCTAACCTCCATGTTTCATCAAATCACCACCTGTGCTACGTTATACCTACTGGCTCACCATGAAGGAGTGATTAAATAGACAATGGTTGGTTTTCAGTGTGATTTTTTTTTCACTGGGGCTATTTAAATTTTTCAGAGCCCAGAGGCAGGTGAAGATCACAGGAAAAGTCAATTTGCCTCATTAGGCATCTATTTGACCACCTTCATCAGTTTTTTCCCCTCCAAGTTAGCATCAGACTTTTGTAATGAGCACAAAGTAGGCAGGAGACATGTTCGATCTAAATGGATCACTAATGAAATCCTAGTGCTTTCTTGAATAATTCAACTGGGTAACACACACACTAGGTTTTTGTGTGCAGAGTGCTTCAAACAACTGAGTCAGATAACTAATGATCAAAACAAAAAGGATCTGCTAATTCCTTAAAACAGAAATTACACCTCGAAAGGCAATGCACAGGACTGGACATGAGTGAAACTACATGGGTTCTGTTGGTCAAGGAACGCAAAACCAAATGCTACTTCATTGTTGGCCTGTATAGCATTTATTCATAGTGCTGCAAAATGATTATCTATTTCAATGCTTGCACAAGAATCAGTCCTTTCCTGTCTTTTATTGGGAAGGGTACTTATAAGAAGAGAAAAATATAAGGCTTTGGAAATCGAGTGGGGCTTATAGAAGCAAAAGAAAATATAGTTTCCAGTTATATTACCTTCCCTTGTGCCTTGGATTGCCTGAGTTTAATAGAGTATCATGCCTCTGTACATTCCAAGAGCTGACTACCCACAGTAATCACATAAGCCTGCTTTTCCAGACGCTCTGAATGGGGCAGTAGGTACCGCAGGGAGCAAGAGGATGGAGAATGTCACTTTAAGGCACTGCTGCACAGGAAGAAGCCATTCACTACCACTGCCAGTCATACAAAACAAATTCCTTTCCCACAGAAAGTAAATCAAGCAGCCTGGTTGCAAAGACTGAAAACCTACAGAGTTGAGCCCATAGTAGACACAGGAAGAAAACCAGACATGTTTTACTAGCTTAGGTAACATTATTGAGCTACCAACAGTGGGTCATAAGCTTGACAGTTCCTGACTAGAAGTGGTAGTAGGTATGGAGTCAGTTTTGGAAATTCTTCATCCCTTCTTCCTTGTTCTAAGCTAAGAACCACTGGCAGCAAAAATACTAGCCAGGACATCAGCAGATTAAAGGGATATTGTGTTCTTTTTAAAACCTGTTAATTCATTAAACCATGAATTATGGTCTCTTCATAAGTTTCAATACCTAGGTATCTGACCTTAAGAAAACTTACTTTCATGAACAGCTCAGGTCAAATGTTCATCCTTGGACATGATGCCTATTTATTTTATTTATTATATATGTATTTACTTATTATATATGAATGCTTTTTTCTTTTTTATTGAAGCTTACCTCACTGGATATAAATTCTCTTAAGGTACACTAACGCTCTTACTTCTCTCTCTCTCTCTCTCTTTCTCTCTCTCTTTGTTTTATTAATATCTATATCCAAGATGAGTGTTTTTAGAAAGTGATGAATAAACAAAGAAGTCTATAATTGAAATCAATGACGTTTCAAGTTTGTTTCTAAAGGATAATCAAATAAAATAATATTTTAGAGATGGCTTGGCACTGAAAAGAAACTGAAGATAACCTGTAAACTGTACCAGAGAGAAAACATTTTCTAACAAGTCTGGTGAAGTTTCCAACTAGAAATCACCTTATACTTTATCTGCAGCAGGGGGCTGCATATCAAGATGATCGCTAGCCTCCAAAGGCATTTGAAATATAGACCAAGCTACAAACTCCTCAGCACAGCAAACCCCAAATTTATGTCCACTTCAGTCTTTGCCATTTCAGTGATAATTTACTATTGGAGTTGGAGATAATAAGCAAATACTATATATTTCCACTCACTTACATGGACAAGAGCCTTCAACGGCTTGCATATCATTTATTTTCTACTACTGTAGCTCTTGTCAAACATTCTTATCTTCTCAAGCCACATATGCATTTGGTGATTTAGTATAAATCAATGTATTTTTTTCCATTGCCTATTCCTTTTGAATCAGAGTGCTTAGTGATAATTTTCTTTCTCTGGAGGAAGGATGAAAAATGAACATGATACGTATGCAAGTACAGAGGGCATGTGGGAGAGGAGAAAGAATGCAAAAGTATGGGGAGAATGTCTATAGAAATAATGGAGAGTTTTCCGGTTGGCTATATAAGCTGATAGATGTAATGCCATTTGACACAAAGGTTTTCCTAAACAGGAAAAAATCATGTAATGAACAGAACAGAGATGTAGCTCATGAGTCATGCTTAGTCGATGGGGTTCTTTAACTGTTGTCAATTCATCACTAATAAAATACATCTATCAGCAAGCTGTTCCTCTTCTGCATGAAGCCATACTCTGGCTTGTTTCCTTCAACTCTGTCTCTTGTGGCTCCACTTATCTTCCACCATGCCAGTGATACCTCAGCTAGTCCACCATGCTGCCTCCCATCTCATTCGACTGTTTCCACGTGTATAACCCACTGATGATATTTTCAGAAACTTAATCCTCTCATGTCTCACCTGTGCTTGAAATATTTCATTCCCTACTTAGGTCATGCACAATTAAATCCAAATTCCCAAGGAATTATAAATTACCTGGATATCACTTACTTCCCCAACCAATTCTCCCATCCCCATTCACTATCCCCTCAACATTCCATCCTTGTTTTATACATTTGTATATCCGGTTTTCCCAGTCTGAAAACATCTCTCCCTTATCTACCAGTAGCATGGCTAAACCTCATCTGTCTCTAAGGAGTGTGCTCCATTACTACCTTATCCAATATTGACACATCCAACCAAGCAATCTCCTTTGTCTAATTGCCTTGATTCATTTCAGAGAACTCATTTTATTCATCCACAAATTCCTTAATTCCTTTGTCTGTCCATCGATTCTGTGTCTTTGTCTCTAAAACATGAACTCTAAAATATAGGGCCATGTTCACTTTTGTGGATTAATTAAAATCCTACTGGCTGTATAAAAATTCCTGACACTGAGAAGCTACTGAATAAATGTTTGTTTATTGAATAATGATGATTATAGTTCAATATAATGAATTTCTGATCATTCCAATTTTTTTTATTTAACCTTTGAATGAACCATAAGGAAAGTAAGTAAATCTCATGATACCTAGAATTTCTAACTTGTAAATTCTTTTTTTTTTTTTTTTGTCAGTCGTGGGGCTTGAACTCTGGGCTTAGGCACAGACTTTCCTGCCCTGGCTGGCTTTGAACCTCGATCCTCAGTTCTCAGTCTCCTGAGTAGCTAGGATTACAGTCGTGAGCCACCGGCGCCCGCTTAACTTGTAAATTCTTTGCTCTAGAATAGCCATTGTACTCATCACAAGGAATAAGATTCAAGAATTTGCATATCATGTGTACTAAACTGTGGATTCTAGAAAAGCAATGTCTACATATGCTAAACATCTGGACCTGCCAGGCCTATCACAGCAAAGCCATTTTCCTATAATTACATATATTATCAAAAAACTTCATATTTTGCAGGAGAATAGGTGATAAAGAAAATCTTGGGCACATTTTAAAAGAGTTTAGACTAAAGCACAAACTAATATAGCAATAAGACCTTGGAGATAACTTGGCTGTCTAGGCAGAAGCATAATATAATTGCAGGTTGCTATAAATATTTTAATAATGTACTTTTTTGTTCTGTTTTGTTTTATTCTAGTTCAGGCCTTGAAGGTCCCAAGGTGACTTGGAAGTAGAGGTAGAGGTAGAGGGAGTAAGATTGAGAAGATGAGCCTAGAAAAAAAAGCAGCCTAGCTGGGCGCTGGTGGCTCATGCCTGTAATCCTTAGCTACTCAGCAGGCTGAGATCTGAGGATCACAGTTTGAAGCCAGCCTGGGCAGGAAAGTCTGTGAGACTATCTCCAATTATCCACCAGAAAACCTGAAGTAGAGCTGTGGCTCAAAATGGTGGAGTTCTAGCCTTATGTATTCCCACTTGTTTGTCTTCTTTGGTAAGAATATATATATATAATACATATATGTGTGTATTATATATATATATATATAAAATACATATATGTGTGTATTATATATATATATTATAGGTGCAGCAATGAAATTTTATGAAACACAGATACCATTACATAACTTAATAGTCACTTAGGAGGTAATATGAATCCTATATGTGTGTGTGTATCTATCTATCTATCTATCTATCTATCTATCTATCTATCTATCTATCTATCTATCTATCTATCTATCTATCTATCTATATGGACATATAGATGGCAATTGGTTCATAATAAATAGTAGCTGGGTGGATGAATGAAGCACTTCACTCATTTTCACTCAGTCAATAGCAATTAGAAATAAGAAAAGAGAGCTGCTTTCTCTCAGGATAATGGAATGTGTGAGAGGCTCAGGATCTGAGAAGTTTCATTTAGAGATGAATAATGAGGTTTTTTTTCATGGCTCTGTATCATTTCGACAGGTTCATAAAGAAGTTTTGACTACAAAGACATTTGAATTTAATTCTACATTTCTAAAGGCTAGTTGTAGTTATTATTATTACTATTATTATTTGGGCTAATCTTGGGGTTGAATTCAGGGCCTAGGCCAATGTTTCCTAAGAGATTCCAACACCCTCATCCTCCACACATATTTAAGGGCTAGTGCTCTGGCATTTCAGCCACAGCTTTACTTCTGGACTTTCAGGAGATTAATTGGAATAACAGTCTCACATATTTTTCTGGTCTGACTTTGTACCAAAATCCTCGAATCTCAGCCTCCTGAGTCACTATGATTATAGGCATGACCCATTGGCACCTGACATACCATGGTTAAACTTTGTTTTTCTGCTCCTTTAGAAAATGACATAATTCTACATAATTAATCATCATAGAAACTATGGTTATCGGTGCTATAAGTTGCTAGCTTAAATGTTTTGAACCAATCATGTTTCTTAAATGTCCTCACCTGTTTCTGAGTATCCATTAATAAAATAAGACTGATTAAATCATGGTTGATGACTCTATGTTTGACCTTTCAAATTTGTAATTGGCTTCAACTTGAACAAATTTCAGTAAATACAATTCTTCCTTACTAAATATTCTTATGCAAAGACCATGCTACATAAAACCCACACAAATAAGGTTTAGGATTTAATAGATGACTTGGAATGTGTAAGCTAATTAATTATAATTAATTATGAAAAGCTAGAGAGGACATGTCTGTAAATAAATAATCCCCACCCTTTCAAGTTGAACAATCTAGATGAACAAGTGGTACAGGATAACACAGCACTTGAAAACACTTGTGGATCAGTACAAATTAGTAGAGACAAAAATGAAAGCTACAGAACTCCCCTTTAAAAAATTTTTGGGGTTTTGGGGATTGTACTCAAGTTCTGAGTCTTGCTATCAGACATTCTACCACTTGAGCCACTAGCTCACTTTCCTTTACATTCTCTTGAGTAAATCTATATAGTCAGGTATTTTTGGATACAAATGTTAAAAGAAGCAATGACATAACATTAAATTACAGATTCTCTGAGCTGGCAATGATCTCCTAACTTGCTCATTGGAAGTTTCTATCTAATTATTCACATTTATAAAACTACTGAAATATGTATCTTTCAGTCTCTTCTGATCACTTCCACAAGCAAGGAAACAGTTAGAAGGGTATCTCACCTTTGAATTCTTCAACTAGATTAACATATTATTTTTCCTAAAGGAGACCTAAATCTTTGATCTTGGCCTTTTTACTCATTCAGCAAATCACAAAACAATTTGAATCCCATGAAAATATAACATTTTTAAGGAGTTATATTAGCCATCATCTACTAATTGTGTGTGTGTGTGCATGTGTGTGTGTGTGTGTGTGTGTGTGTGTGTGTGTGTGTGTGTGTGTGTTTGTCCATACTGAGTCTTGAACTCAGCATCTTACTTCACTTGCTTGGCTTTTTCACACAAAGCTGACATTTGTCCACTTGAACCACAATTCTACTTCCAAGTTTTTCTGCTTACTTGAAAATAAGAGTCTAGTGGATTTGTCTGCTCAGGCTAGTTTCAAATTACAATCAGCCTCTTGAATAGCTAAGATTATGGACACAAGCCACCACTAGGGTCTGTTTGTTTTTGCTTTTTTTACACATAAATAAAATTCTCTTGTTTTCCAACTAGACTTTACAAATCAGTGTCTGGGGTTTTATGTGCAAGCGTATATACTTGTTAAATATTCCAGTAATACTTTGCCAACAACCAAACAGTAAAATGTATTCTCATTAAGCTAGAAAACTTTGGTTCTTGAAATCCCTGCATAACATATATATATATATATATATATATATATATATCTGAATATATATATATATATATATATATATATGAATATATAAAATGGAAGATGTGTAAAAACATGTTTTCCTACTTTGACCTTGACAAAAAATAACAATGTTGACAAAATATCTCTAACCAGGCTAAGACAGGGAGTGGATTATAACTTGGAAGATACATGCTGTGAGAAGAACTACTGTGATTCTCTAACTGTTAAAATAGAGATTTGGTGACAACCAAGAATGGCCAACTTGAACAAACCATGGAAAATAAGCACATGAATTTGCTTAAGCTGACTGCACAGTAAGTATGTCCTTTTCAGTTTGGAAGACAAGGAAGCTAGTGCAAGCTCTTCTCTGTATTTCTCTCGAGAAAGCAAGATTCAATATGTTCGCATCACACTCTGCTGTCTTGTTACAACACTGACTCATGAAGAGTTGTAGCCAAACTAAACCTCCCCTCACAGATTGCCGTGTGGTTCTGTTTTCTTTCTCCTGGCTTTTCCTTTGCTTGATTTGACTATTTTTTGCCCCTGAATTCAAACATGTTGATCATTACTATAGTTCAAGGGGCTCCAACAAGCACTTTATTGCATTAATATTAAGTTCATCTCAATATTACCATTTAAAGTTTTAATAACTTTGTTTAGAATCAATCAGTTCATTCAGTACATGTTCTTAGGTGAATCACCATTGAATTTGGACTCAAAAAATAATTAAAACTTTTTTAAAAAAATAGATCTTTAACTTGAAATGGTTCAGGGGAAGGATAAAAATATTCTAATCACATCAACATTAAGTATACTACTGATATTCCTTAAAGGTGATTTGTCTACAAAAATAAGTTAGAGTTAAACGGAATCTGCTAGGAACAGTATCAATAAGAAGTATATGAAATTTTGTGTCTTACATTTGCTGTCTCCTTCTCAGAGGATTGATAATAAAATTGTACCTTGTATTTGTTTCCTAAGGTATTTCCTATGCAATTTTCTGCCTACATGATATTGGTGATCCTTGTGTTGTATCAAGAGTACCACAGTGAACCAGGCAAGTACCACACAAGCTGAGCTACCTACACAGACTTCTCAATCAAACCACCCCCCTCATTATCTTCCCCAGGCAGGTTATAAATAGATTCTTTCTCAAGCTTTTCAATGAAGCCGAGAGGCTTCCTGAAGGGTAGTTTTGACAGCATGATTCAAATTTTTTTCAAGCCATAAGCACCAAAAGAATAAACAAACAAATAAACAAAACTTGTCAGGTTGGCTGTCAAATATAATTAGACTACAATGGCTGTGGGGAGACCTCTGCTTATTTCTCACACAATAAGCGAGAGCTGCACTTTGCTGTCAATGCGCCAGTGGCACATTTAATAGACTAGACATGCAAACCTTATTGATGCACGGATTCTCTTTCTACCCTAAAAGAACATGCCAGGCAGTCTCCTATCAGAGATGGCACAGAAATTAAGACCAGGTAAGACAGTCATCTATAAACAATGCTTTCACAACTCAGGACCCCAGAGTTTTCATTTTCACCTGAACAATTCACTGGTCTGTTGATTGTAGGCCAAAGGTGAAGTCGTGCTATATAGTCATATCTCTAAAATGTGGGGCTTGGGTTGATTTGTCTCTTGTCAGGGTGGTTTTAAGTTTCATGGTCCCATTTCTTACATGAAAGCCTTAAAATCAATTTGGTATTAAGCAGAGATATTCAAATTCACTTCAATTTTACTTTGTCTTTTATTGGACATTTCTCTAGGGTGGTAATCAATATCATATTTTTTTATCTTAATCTAGGTGTATTAGGAACTGGAAAGGGAAAGAAACAGAAAATGTAGGTGAATAAATGAAACCAAGATGTCTGTTTTTATTTGTGTGAGTGTGTGTGTGTGTTTGTGTGTGTGTGTGTGTGTGTTGCCAGTTGTGGTGCCTGAACTCTGGGCCTGGGCGCTGTCCTTCAGCTCTTCAGCTCAAGGCTAGCACTCTACCACTAGAGCCACAGCACCACTTCCGACTTTTTTCTGCTTTATGTGGTGCTGAAGAATCGAACCCAGGGCCTCAGGCATGCAAAGTAAGCAGTCTACCACTGAGCCATCTTCCCAGCCCTCTGTTTTTTATATAAACATTTTAATATCAAGGGAAGTTTGAACAAATGAATCCCTAATAATTATAACCAGTTAGGAGTGAAAACACTCTTCTTCTTGTACTGCAATGAAGCAGAAGACTTAATGCTATGTCACATATCCCTTACTTTATGCAATTATGCAATCTGGACATTCATCTAAGCAGGTACCTGAGAGCTTATTGTCAAATCCCCATGGATTTTTCAAACGAGTTATTAAATATAGACCATGGTCAAATCAAATTATAGAAACTTAAAATGGAAAGAATCAAGGCAATATAACTTCAATGTTCATCATTTTAAGGAATTCTAGTGAAGAAGTGATGAACGGTCATGTGCCTTTGTGTGATGTATGTGTGTGTGTGCTCTGGAGCTGATTTCTAGCATATCTGGATAATGGCGATCCTATACCATGGAATGCTTCTACAGATCTCATATTTATGTTCTGCAATGTCTGTCATGCTGGGATTGTAGCATGGAGTAGTCCACCTTGGTAGTACTTATGCCATAAAATCTGTAAAGGCTCTGAAATGTCTTGATCTATCATATAGCTGTTTGTTAAGATTTAAGATGATAATAAAGAACATGCAGATAAAGGAAATTAACTGAATAAGATTCTCATGTCAATAGCTGTTCCATTATGAGAAATCCTAGAAGTTGAGGAAATGGTCTAGTAATCAAAAGTGTCAGCAAAGGAAGTCACTTGTAACAAAATCTCTTTTGTCATTCATGGAGCTTGAACTCAGGGTGTGGGTGCTGTCCATGAGCTCTCTACCTCAAGGCTAGCACTCTACCACTTGAGCCACAGCATCACTTCCGGTTTTCTAGTAGTTTATTGGAGATAAGAGTCTCATGGACTTTCCTGCCTGGGTTGGCTTTGAACCACGATCCTCAGATCTCAGCCTCCTGAGTAGCTAGGATTACAGGAGTGAGCCACTGGCACTTGGCGACATTCTGTACCTTTGAAATTTTATTGTTATATCTTCTTTATTCTTATTAACTCAAATGAAAGTATCAATTAGTTTTCATGGTAGAGCTACCCTTTTGAATGGTAGCCATGGTTGGTTAAGCTACAGAAAAAAGAATCTGAAGAAAATCAAGGAAAAACTTGGTGCAAATTAGCTGGCCACACAAAATTTACAGTAGAATACCACACATGTTAGCATTATCTATTAAAAAAATGTACTAATCATCTTTTATATCAATAACATATATAATAACCTTATACCTGAACACACATTTTTCCTTATTCAACATAACTACTTCTTAACTAGTTTGCAACATTATCACTGATTTTTGCTATCAGAATTAAATCAAAATAACTAGAAACTTGCTTTCATAATTTCCTTTTGAAGGTAGGGATTGTAATTTAGCTCTGGCCAGTGACACTACAGTGATTTTAGCCAAAAGGTTGAAAAACTTTACATTGACTTATAGAAGAGAGTAAGATGAGGAGAAATTCCTCAACACTTATTTTCTATCTCAGAAATACTTTGTATCACCTGGCAGCCAGTAATCTTAGCTACTCAGGAGGCTGAGAGTTAAGGATCTTGGTTTTGAGCCAGATTGGGCAACAAAATCCTTAAGACCCTTATCTCCAGTTAACAAACAAAAAACTGAAAGTGGAGGTATGGCTCAAGTGCTAGAGTGTCAGTGTTGAGTAATAAAGCTAAACAAGAGCACAAGGCCCAGAGTTCACACCTCAGTACTAACACAGGAAAAAACAAAAAAGGATAACTTGATTTTGGAACAGCTGTGAATACAAAAGGAAAATTCAGAGTTATATACAAGTATTTTTGTGCCTATCCTGAAATCATTTAAAACCATCTCTGGAATCATTGACCTATTCATTATCCTCTTCTTCCTCCTTCATAATTATTCTTAATAATTCATTTCTATCATCATCATCACCAGTGTGATGGTGGTAAAATACATAAAATCTAAAGTTTACCAACAGTATTAGTTTTTGGTGTGCTATATATAGCATTAATAATCTGAACAACTGAATTATCATCTCACCAGTCTCTGGCCATATGTATCAGTCCCTTCTCACTGAGATACCTTTATTTACCTTACCACCCTGGATGCTATCTTAAATATATATTTTATTACCAATTGATTGTTCTTAGCTCTCTTAGCTGGATCCATCTCAGCTCTATGGTCTCTTAATCTAAGAGGGTCCAATATTCTTTGTATGTTTTTTTGTCTTTAAATGACATTCCGTACCTTTGAAATCTCAATCCAATCAATAGCTTTTGATATCACCTGTAGTGACTCCATTCTAGATTTTTCTTCTCAACTCCAGATTAATAAAACTTTCCACAAAAATCTCAAAAAATTTAGCATGTTGGAATTAACAGTTGATTAACACCTCCTACTTACAATCTTCTAAACCCAAACTCTTCCCTATATCAAATAATAGCAAATCCAATCTTCCAGTTATACAGGTCAAATAGATTGAAGTTTACCTTTACTTGTCCCCTGTCCATGCATCCCAGGTCCCATTGATGAGGAAATGATACAAATTCTTTCAGGATATATCTAGAATGTACTCACATATTTCTGACTCCCCTGTTTCAACCCTGGTCCAATGCATGAACATGTCTCCCTTGGAGAACTGGTACTGTTTCTTATCTAGGGTCTTTACTTCCAAACTACTCCTCTCACACTCCTCTCTACTCAGCAGCATTTGTCTTCTACTTCAAGTGACAATGGGAAGGTTGAGTAGTGGAGATATAACATTGTCTTTGCAATGGCCTGAGTACAACAGAAGTCTGGTACCCTACCCCTGACTGTTTCAGCTGCTAATACCATCTTCTTCAATTCACTTTAAATTGGACCTTTGTTCTTCTTTGTCTGGCTGCCATCTGCCAGAGTGCTACCTGGCCCTCTCCTCACCTCATTCAATGACTGAGTAAGTCTTCACAAGTCCCTGCATTAAAAACTCCTTTTTCTGATTCTGAACACTCATTTCTGCTCTATTTTCTAACACATTATCTTCTCACGTATTATACAGTTCTTACTGATTTGTTCAGTGTGGTTCTCAATAACAAGGATGTAACTTCCACAAGACTTTTTTTTTTTGTTAGTATTCCCTTCCTGCAACTGAAAAGAGCGCTTCATTCATATTATGTTCTCAATCAATAACTACAACTTTTATTCAAGTGTACTATGGGCCACAAGTTTTGTTATTTTTCATAAGTGTCTACCCAGGTGTTAAATGTACTGTATGTCCCATAATTGATTCTCAATGCCTAACTCTTGAATGAACAAATGCATGCAAGAATGAATGAATGAATGAGTAGAAAGAGGTATTGCTCCATAGATTTAGGTTGTAGATCTCCCACAGTGTAAGATGATCCAGAGGGGGTATTACTTGAGGGAGATTCTTGGCTCTACCGGGAGAAGGACAAGCACAAAAGGCTAAAGAAGAGAAATTCCTATGTGGACTCCATCGATGTCCATCCTTTACTTAGGGTCTCTGCTTGGGTGACAGTGCAAGTATGTGATGTCAGCACATAGCTACAACACCAGCCTGTTCCCTTGGACATTGCTGCTTAGGAACATGACACCCAAAGCACTGCATAGGCATCCCCAGTGTGTGGGTGTTCTCTACGATGGAACACACACACAACCACTTCCACCATTTCCCTCTCCATCATCCACTTCCACGGCACCAGTTTGGTTGACAAACCCCAAAAAAACAAATAATAGTTGTCTTCAATTGACTTAATCTGAGGCATATTTGTTTCATTTTTGAATGCGTGCCTAATATTGATTTTACTAAAATTCCCCAAATACTCATTGACTATAATAAAACATCTAAGTTTTTCAGATGGGAACATCATGTTTTTCCCTCCCAACCATCATTCATGTTTGTCTCTCCTAACCCTTCTCTCCTTGAACTCTCTGTTAACTTTCACCCCGTCTCTGTTTCTATCCTCACTCGCATGCTAGCTCATGAAACCCTAAATGGGTAGACAGGTGAAAGTCTGGATGACAGCAGGCACCAGTAGCGTCCATGTTAGACGCAGGGTTCTGAGCACAGCATGTCTTTGGCCTGTGCAGGTGGGGTGCAGGGAGAAGCAGGCCTGCCATCTGGAGACGAACATATGGGTGGTGTGGCATGTCTTCACACAATTGGTGGCTGGGAGGCTCAGAAATAGAAAGAGGAGGCTTGATGCCTCTTAATTAAAATAAAGAAGAATTTGAAGGGGGGTGTTAATACGGGAGGCATTTCAGTTTAAAGTACAAGCATAGTGTTATTTTTTCAAATGCTCATGGTTTGCTACAATTTAAAGTTAATTTTCAATGTAGAAGTGTCTCCACTTTCATATGAATAATGTATATCTCAATTCCACAAAATTTGTTATTATTAATGTCTTTATTATTATTATTTTATTAACTTAGCAAGATACCAGATAGTTAACACAGTTGAACACAGTGTTAGATTAAAATTTCTGTTTTTCTTACTTATGGCCAAGTCCTAATGCTGATATACTGGAGAAAGAATTTTGGATAGAAGGAATACAATATTGGTAAAATGCCACAGGCATTTTAAAGTATATTCCACAGATTTATTTTAATCACCCACCATGATTGGTATAATTTTGAAATTTCTGACCTAAGAAGTGGGCTTAAAATCAGGCTTAAATTATAACCTTACTCTTTTTAAGACTTTACATAAATAAGTTTGGTTGTTTTGAAGACCATTGTGCTTTATCTCCCAAAGAACGAAGTAAAACAGTCTCTACATTCAGACACAGTATGGTAGGGTCTATTATTTTAACTACACTATAGTTATAAATTGAGGCAAGTGGAGAAGACAAAGACACCAAAGTCTGAATTATTTCAAAAAATAAATAAATTGGTCCTTGACAGAGATCAAGGGTGATTAGCCTTATAACTAATGAAAATGTTTCTATGATGGATATTTTATCAGCTAATCTTCTAACATCTACATAACCAAATAAAGATAGACATTAAGAAGCATAGTTTAGCCAGATGCCTGTGGCTTACACCTGTAGTCCTAGCTAGCTATTCAGGAGCCTGAGATCTGAGGGTCACAGTCCTAAGTTAGCCCAGAGATCCTTATTTCCAATTAACTACCAAAAAATCCAGAAGAAGAGTTGTGGCTCAAGTGGTAGAGTGCTAGCCTTGAGTAAAAGAAGCTCAGAGACCGCACCCAGGCTCTTGAGTTGAAGCCCCAGGACTGGCACCAAAGGACAAACAACAAAGAAACAAACAAAAAAAGAGACATGGTGAAGGAAGAAGAAAACAGGAAGGAATCATTGCTTAGAGTATTTCATTCATTTTTGGGTACCGCATTTACAGAGTTGTGAATATTTTATGAAGACAATAAAAATTATAATCAGAGAAGGACGATCAATGCAAGAAGCAGTCACTAAAATATTTCACGTAAAGAATGTCTGAGCAAATAAAGTAAAAACCTCAGAGTGGGAAGAAAGATGTATTTCCAGAAACGTGTGAGGAAATTGTTAGTCAGAAAAATGAATTATACTTCTTTTACATGGACTACATAAAGTCATTCACTCTTCTCATGCGTATTTATTTAGTGTATACAGTGTCTCAGATAATAAACTATGTATCATTGATTAAATATTGAGCAAAATCAAATAGGATTACTTGCTTCTATGAAAATTTCAGCCAGAATTTAATAAACAATTACGAATGGATAAATACTTTGTCGAAGGGAAATTTGTCTAGTGAGTGAAATGAAGACAAGTTTCCCCAGAAAAGAAAACATGGAACTAAAATTTAAAAAGGAATCCAATGAATAAAAATGAATTAACTTTGCCAAAAAATAGCTGTGTGTGTCTGAAAGTATGAATGACTGAAAGTATGAATTTGATTGGAGAGTATCTTAGGAAAAATAAACAGGGAATATAAAGTTCATATGAATCTCATGGTCAAATTGAAAACACACACACACACACAAGGGGTTGGGGGATATAAGTTCAAACAGGGTATAGAAGCAGAATAGTCTGAGAGACTCTATCTCCCAAGTAACAAACAAGGACTAGAACTATGTCTCAAGTGATAGAGTACCAGCCAAGCAAGTTGAGCAAAAACACAAGGCCCTAGGGCGCACAAAATCAAAGCAAACCAAACAAAACCAAACAAAAATAATGGAGAGTAAAGTCACATATCAGTGTTCAAGAGAGCCAGTGTTACTAGAAAGCCTTCAGATAAAAAAAGGCAAATGGAAGAAGCCCTTTGCAAAAGCAACTTGAACACTTTTTGGTCCTGAGTTTGTTTTAAACCAATGCTGAGACAAGCATAAAAAGAACCCACAGCAAATATTTATCAAGAATCCAGTGTGACATTACCCAGAGGACTGCATTCAAGGTTGAATGTGGTACTGGGATGTTGGGGGTAGGCGGAGGGCGGGTAGCTGTCTGTATCTTTCTTGCTTGGCTCTGAGTCCCAGTGCCTGCTGATAATTCAAGCTGTTAATAAAAAGAGGGCAACCTCTTCCCCTATGTGAACAATGAAATAAATAAACAAGATGCCATAGGAAGAAAGGCATAAAGAGAAGGCAGGAAGAAAAGAGCCCAGAAAGGAGAAAAGAAAGTCTATTGATCAAAGATGCTTTAAGAATGCAAACGTTCGATATTGCAAAGAAAACAGAAACATAATTGTGGCAGCTGTTTTAATATTTGCACAGCTTTCATTAGGGTGCCCACTAAGGTTCAAACTTCTCCTAGAATTACTGCATGTAAACACAGTGGACCTATGATTTCAACAGTTCCTTCTCCAGTTATCACAGCCACTGAATAAAACAGCACTGAGTTGTCTTTGACCACTAGCTAATACCTTTAAGAGGTATTGTATGTAAAAGAGCAAGTAGAAGCTACTTGTGAAAATTTCCTGAGGATATACAATTCTCCTTTAAATTCCTTCACGTGATACTTAGCAGTACTCTTGTCTTATGGAAGTTTTTTGGAAGACCTTGCTCACATTTTCTGAATGCATGACAGAAATCTATCATGAAGATATCAATCACTCTCAACATGGACTCTTTTCCAGTTTGATTTCAAACATACCAGAGGTCATCAGCAGCTTCAAGCTTTTAAAATATTTATTTCCCGGTGGCCTATAGGCTGTTAAATCATGCAAATTATTAATTGACGCAATTAAACACATAAGTCACTGCTTGTGAAATGCAACACTGTGAAAAATTAGCTAGAGCTTTACAGTAAACAGGCAATTAATGCAAAAGAAAAAAAAAAGCAAAGGAGCAGAAAAGTATGCATTGTGATTTTTGAGTGGTGTGTGTGTGTGTGTGTGTGTGTGTGTGTGTGTGTGTGTGTGTGTGTGTGTGTGTGTGTGTGTGTGTGTGTGTGTGTGTGTGTGTGTGTGTGTGTGTGTGTGTGTGTGTGTGTGTGTGTGTGTGTGTGTGTGTGTGTGTGTGTGTGTGTGTGTGTGTGTGTGTGTGTGTGTGTGTGTGTGTGTGTGATTTTACCACAATCAGAGAAAACTGTTCTGGCAAGTTTTGAAACAGAAAATAGAAGCATAATTCTAACTAGTGAATAGATTTGCAAAAACCATACACATTTATAATACTAATTGATTGTCTTGATATACTTAAAACAGGTTATGACTTGCAGGTTTATGACATAGTTTCAATGAAAAAAGAAGAGCTGGATTTGTTATTTTTTCCTTAAGTATGTCCCTCTACCACGTGATCCATGCCTTTACTTTTTTTGTGGTTGGTGGTGGGTATTTGCAGGCTGTCTTGCTTGAAACCTTGATTCTCAGATGTGATCATCTTGAATAGTTCGGCTTACAGCTGTGAGTACTCTGCCAGTAGAGAAGCAGTTCTTGAGTAAAAGCAGCAACTCACTTTCTGGAGGAAGCATGTGCAGATTTTTGTTCCATTAACCTCTGTGACTTAACAGATGAATTAATTGTCCTTTTTCCAGACTCTTCCCTGATGATTTAGGGAAAGGCATCCTAGCCTTTCTACCCATGAAACATTGCTATTATGTTACAAGCCTTACATGTATTCAACATTTCTTTCATTATTCAGAAAAAATTATATAGTATCATATTCCTGGTTTAGTATTTGCTTTTTAGAAAATAGTTCCATTTTATAAAGGTTGAAAGTGTGTGAAGAGTGCATGTGTGCATATGTTTTGTGGTACTGTGGATATTGTACTTGGTGTATCCTGGATAAAACTCGGCCACAGAGTTATATTACCACATACAAATAACATATTTTTAAAATAAGCACCATTATAAGCCAGGGAACCTCCTAGTTCTTTCTATTCATTCCATTGTAATTATGAGTGTGCTTCATGTATTACAATCAAATTCACCTCATCAAAATAAAACAAAATATTCTTGCAGTGCCAAAATTTGCTTAAATTCTAATTATAGTCAGCTAACTCTGTTGATTAAATTTTTCTAGTATGTAGTTTATCAATAAATTTATTTGGCTCAACTGAGCATGTTTTTTCCCCCTATCCAATTAGATATTGGATTGGAAATAGAATAAAGTAGTGACCATATTTTGTTTATGAAGCTATCTTTTGTTTTAGAAATTAAGTGCACAATAAGCTTTTGTTGAATGAATGAAAAATAACCATAGTTTTTGTGTGCAGGCACTATTGTTCAGCCTCATGAGGAGAAGAAGGATACTGAAATTATATCTGTGCCTACTGATTATGTGTGTGATCAGAATTATAGAAAATGTTTTCATTTTAATAAATATTATTTTATATGACCAGATGTACATAGGTATTGTACCTTTGTCTTTCTTTCCTGAAAGTATCCTCCTAATGCCTAGAATCCTGTATAATTTATCATGCCCTGGTGTATTTTAGATTCACCTTCTACACATAAGAGAAAATGTGCCATTTGGCTCTCTGAGCTTGACTTACTTCACTTAACATGGTTTGTTTTAAGTTCATCCATTTCCCTGCAAATAACATATTGTTCTTTCTAATGGCTTGTAAAAGTCCATTGTGTATAGTTACCACATTATTTGGATCCATTCATCTATTGTAGGGCATCTGGGCTGTTTCCAAAGCTTGGCAATTGTGAATAGTGCAACAATAAACATGGATATACAAATGTCTTTATGGTATCCTGGCTCATGGTGTTCTGGTTAGATACCCAGGAGTGGTATGCCTGGGTTGTAGGGAAGACCTATTTTTAGTTTTATGAGGAACCTGCAGACTGCTGTCCAGAGTGGTTATACATCCCATCAACAGTGCAGTAGGGTTCCTTTTACGCCACACCCCTGCCAGCATTTGTTGCTCTTGGAATTCACAATGCTGACCCATCTAACTGGTGTGAGATTGAACTTCAGAGTTGTTTTGATTTGCATTTCCTTTATGGCCAAGAATGATGATGAGCATTTCCTGATGTGTTTCCTTGTCATTCTTACCTTGTCTTCTGAGCTCCTTGACTCCTTTGCCTATTTGATGATTGGTTTAATAGCATTGGGAGAGATAAGCATCTTAAGTTCCCTGTATATTTTGGATATCAGGCCTTTGTTGGATGTATTGCAGATAAGGATCTCTCAGTCTGTTGGCTGCCTTTCCAGTTTAGTAACTATTCCTTTTGCTGTGCAGAAATTTTTTGATTTGATGCAACCCCCTTTGTCAAGTTGCTTTCCTAACTTCTGTACCCCTGGCACAGAACCTTCTTTATAAACACAAATATTTATTAAATTCATAAGATAAAAAGTAAAGTACTTGGGGCTGGGAAGGTGGCTCAGTGGTAGAGCGCTCGCCTTGCATGCACGAGGCCCTGGGGTCGATTCTTCAGCACCACATAAGCAATAAGAAAAAAGCCGGAAGTGGCACTGTGGCTCAAGTGTCAGAGCACTAGCCTTGAGCTGAAGAGCTGAGGGACAGCGCCCAAGCCTAGAGTTCAGGCCCCATGACTGGACCCCCCCCCCAAAAAAAAGAGTAAAGTACTTGCAAATAGGATACAAAACAAATTCTGTGTAAGACAACTCTGTAAAGTAGATAGCACCTTTCTACCCATTATATTGATGGAAAAATTGAGGCTCAAAGAACTCTTTTGTCTGTAGTTATAGATCTGGGAAGTGGCAAGTCTAAGATTTAAAAGACACTGAGGTGATATAATCCCTAACTCGACCATTACATACTATGGTATAGGGTTGATGGGCCTCAAAAGGTGAAAGGGAACAGGTAGGAAGGGGAAACTCTACACCGAGAAATCCTGGAACAAGACTGCAAGACAGAAGTGAACAAGGGCGTCAAGACAGAGCTCAGCATTTTCTCAACTGCTGACTTTTAAAAGCCTAGAAGAATGGAGGATGCACTCAAACTTCAAACACACTCAGGATACTAATGGCCACAGAAGTTGCTGTGATTCTCTAGCTTAGAATGGAACTTACGTGGTCCAAATCAGGGGGACAGCTAAACAAGATTTCCCATGAAGAAAGGGGTCTCTTTCCACAGCCATTTCCACATGCCTGCTATTAAGGGGCATTCTTGTTAGTGACTGCAAATAGAAACAAACAAGCAAAGGCTGGCTTTTACATGGTTGTTTTTTGAATTACAATCTGAGTGTCACTGTTAAAAAAAAAATAAAGAAAAAGGAAGACAAGGAAATTCCCAGATATTTCTGTGTCTCCTCTGAAGCCCCGAAGGGCTAAAACAATCCACAAACATTTCAATATCACCAAAGATTAGGTTTGGCAATACTTTGCCTGAAAGACCTCAAAAATAGAAGTTAAGAAACCAGAACCACAGCCTCCAAGATTATGCCTCTTTTCACTCCCTGTGTCTTGGTGCAAAAACATCAGGTGGAGGCTGCAAAATATGGCTAAGAAGCAGAAAGAAGAAAGAAAAAGGTCAAAAGTAGATTGCCGAGAGATGAACTCTATCCTCTGTGTGAGCAAGTGAGTTCAGTCAAACTAAGAATTGGAGTCAAAGAGAGCTTCAGCAAAACGTTAGTGAAATCCCAATGCACACAGTAAAGTGGGGATAGTGGAAGTGTGTGTCTCTCATCACAGGTACACTGAAAGCATAACTAGGAACATCAAAGTCCCGGTTAGCCCAGTCAAAAACACGAGGCCCTCTTTGAAAAGTAATTAAAGGAGAGCAAACTGAGAGTGTGGCTCAAAAGGTTTAGGACTTTCATGGCAGATACATGACCATGAATTCCACCCTCAGTACCATATACATGATTTATTTATTAGATATTATTATTTATTTTTTATAGGAACCTGGTCATTGTTCCACATGAAGGGAGGGAGACGATATTAAAATGACAGTGAGATATAATTTCTCCAAAACAAAATACCCAATAGACTAGTAACTGAGATTTCAACCAGGTGCTGGTGACTCATACCTGTAATCTGTGCTTACTCAGGAGGCAGTGTCTGAGGATCAGAGACAGCCGAGGGCAGGGAAGTCTATGAGACTTTTATCTCTAATTAATCACCCAAAAAACTGGAAGGGGAACTGTGGCTCAAGCAATAGAGCACTAGCCTTGAGGGAAAAACAAAACAACAACAACAATAACAAAAAATACTCAGGCCCTGAGTACAAGTCCCAGGACTAACACCAAAATAAATATATAAATACATACATAAATACATAAATAAATAAATGAAAAAATAGTTTATCTGTGTACCCCTATCTTTTGCTGGCAAATATAGCATATTACTTTCCTATTACCAGTAATAAATTACATGAAGGTTTTTGGCTTACAGCAAATTTATTATCACCCAGTTCTTTGGGGTTCCAATTCAAGGAACAATGGGTCTTAGCTGGACCTATCCATGCTGGCCACCTGAGCAATAAAGGCCGCTCATTCTTGTGTCATTCCTGGGGGCCATTATTTCCAAGCTGATGCTCAACTCCTTCTAAGCCAGCAGTGCTGCATCTCTAAATCCTTGACTTTTTCTCTTTCTGTGTCATCTCTCTAGCATATTTCTTGTTTTCTGCCTGAGTGTTCTTCTTTGGTCTTCTGCTTTTAAGTGCCTGTGGTGTCTCATGGGACTTCTTTGGGCAATTTAGAAATAATTAAGGTTAGTTGCTAAATTAAGGTCAGTTGCTGAGTAATCTTAATTTCCTCAGCAATAGTCCTTCATAATAGTAGCCAATTTAAGGTTTGTTGGAGTGCACGAGAGTCTTTGAAGACAAGTCTAGAACTGTAACACATGATCTCCATTTTTCTGGCTACTTCTCATTTAGAATTACTTATATGGAATTCAGAAATTTGTCTTGATTTTGGTCAATTTAAGAATATATATGTTATACATAACAAGTATTTTATACATTATACATAATAATTAGTATAGTATACACAATATATAATATACATAATATAAAAACATGTATTTTTTCCTTCCTTTAATCATAAAAAGAGTCACATAAAAACCTATTCCCTTTCAAGAAAGCCTAATGTCTTGGGGTATCTATGTCATTGTATTAGGAGCTCATGGTATAACTAGAGATAGAAAGCCCAGAAATAAATTTAATATGATAAATTAAGATATTCTACTCGTTCCAATTATCTTTCTAGCCACTCATCATCCCTCTAGGATTTTATATTACTATTTCAGAAACAAATGGCATATCTTATTCAGTCAAGCGAGTATTAATAATTTCATAACCAAATATGACAGAAAAAAAAAACCACAACTCTACTTCAGATGATAAATGGTGAAATCAGCAAGTGAACATAGATGCTTCTTCCACTTATTTTTACTATCTAGAGCCATAATGCTGGCAATGAAGGGAGCAAAGGTACTACAGGGCAAATGTAGGAGTCCTAAGCAAGGATTAATTAATCAATATTAGTATTTTGTAGAAGTATGGATGCTTTACCTAAAAATAAACTTTAAAAACATATTAGAAGCTGGGTGCAGGTGGCTCAAGCCCGCAATCCTAGCTACTTAGGAGGCTGAGATCTGAGGATTGCAGTCGGAAGCCAGCCCAGGCAGAAAAGTCCCCATGAGACTCTTATCTCCAATAAACTACTCAAAAACCAGAAGTGGCACTGTGGTTCAAGTGGTAGAGCACTAACCTTGAGCACAAAGAGGCTCAGGGACAGTTTGTCCAGGTTCTGAATTAAAGCCCCACAACCAACCAAAACAAACAAACAAACCTCCACCACCACCACCAAACCCACATTAGAATCTCCAAAAGCTACCCTTAAGGAAATTAACAAATGGTATTTGATGTTTTAGGACTTAATGTGTATTCCTTAGAAAGTATCTTATCCAAAGTTTCCTGAGGTATTTGATAAAATAGTGCTTGAAATGAAGATAAATATAGACAAAGATTTTAGTGACATTTAATGGGACATACGTAGGGATAGAGAAAGGAATTAATAACAAAACTAAATGAATAAATTATTTAATGAATTTCAAAACTACAGTACTTTCCCTGCAGAAAAAGAAATTAGTAGAGATTTAGTGACTGCCCCAAAACCCATCTCAGTTCAACATGTTTTGAAAAAATAAGAGAATGCTCCAACAACTAAGAGGAAATTTACTTCCTTTATCCTAAATCACAAACAAGAAAGCTAGGGGAAGCCATGAAATAGTTATTTTTCAGCTTGCCCTCCAATGTCCCCAAAGTCATCTATTTCATGTTGAATGTGAACAATATATCTGTGAGCTCTGTAGGGGATCAAGAATAATGCAAAAGAGATGCTAATTATATGGTCATTATAGACTATGCAATATGCTGATTGATGACCTCATACTAAATGAATATGCAGATAAGTAAATGAGGGTCAGAAGTTACTTAATACTGCAAGGTCAATAAGGTCAAGCATCCCTCCCTAGTCTCCTCTGACTCTTGGACTAGTAAATAGGAAGACTGTAAAATTTAGAGGTACTTCATTTGGGGGTTCATCATAAATACACAATGTAACTACAATAGATTCAGTTGTTTCTCCCATCTTAGATGAATATAGTACATATGTATAAAAAGTGTTTGGTAAAGCAATTAGGTGGTATTGTGAGAAGATATCCTTAGCTCCAACCCAAATGCCTGGTCCTTCTCTATCTCCTTAAAGGAAATCTCCAATTTCTTTCATCTGTTCCATTGCATATTTGACTTCCAATTACATTGAGGCTTTCAAAAACATATTAACTGTGACTCTTAAGGCCAAATGATGTCAACTTTATCTAGAATCCATATATAATCACTCATCTTTCAACATACAACTTCCCTGTGCTGAGAAATGAGTAACTACCTAACATTACAGATCTCCTGACACACAATAGCTTTATAGTTTGGCTTACTCAATGTAGGTCATTGATGTCTAGATGCAAAGGTAAATGCTATTTGCCTCTCAGATTATGCCTATTACCTATAATGAAAGTACCTTGTCCCTAGACTTACTCATAAAACCGCAATGATATATAATACATATTTCCCACCATTCGAAATGGAACACAAACCTAAGGGTATCCAGTGATCAATGTTTGCAGCCTACAAGGAATTTAATAACACCACTCGAGCCAACCACTTTATAATTTATTTGAACCTCAGTGATGTGAGGGCTCAGTATAAATCAGGAAAGTAGATTGCTATTTATGCATTCTCCAGTCTTCTGCCAAGCTCAAGAGAATTCTTACTCACACTGTTTTTTGAGTTACTAATAATGCCTTTACAAAGTTGGAATCAGAAAAATGATATAGAAGGCAAGTGAACTCAAGTTTGCAATGACATTTTTAAAAGGAAACTATATATATGTGGGAACATATATATATGTGTGTATATAGGTACATATATATAATATTGTACTGCACAGGTTATAAAATCCATTTTTTCCTTCTTGCTAATTAATATTTAGATTCAGTAAAATTGTGGATATATAGTTAATGGGGCAGAGTTTGTTGGACCATCTTGAAACATCAAGTGAACTCGATTTGCTAGTGAGAAGCAGGGAATGAAGAGTTGTTTGTTTTCTGAGTTTCAACATGGAACAAAACATAGATTTCTGAACATTTCTCTACCCAGGTTCTGAAATATTTTCTATAGAAGCTAATGATTTGCAGACAATTTGAGGAAGTAACTGAGCATGTAGTCTCGGGAGAAAGTTGTTTTGTCTCTTCCAGTTCTTAGGAGGCATGCGACCATCACTTTTAAGTACTGCCAATAAGTACAGATGTCTGTGGAAGTATTGAGGACAATAAGTGAGATAATGTATCTGAAACATGTGACAGAGGTGACTGGCATATATTAATTCCCTGACAATATCAGCTAATACATTTGAAAGAAATAGAAACAAGATATTTTAAGGTAATAGCTAGATGTTGCATGTTGCAATATGCTATAAGTTTGGAGTACTTTGTCTATTTCACTTTCAACTTTAATACCTGTCTGTCTCTGAAAAGCCTTCAGATGAATGAAATCATATCTAACTACCCTTTAATGTCTTCTTACCCACCATAGTTCCCTGAACATAAATCATGTACAAGGAATGGTTGATTGCTGGATTGACAAATCAAGAGATGAAAAGATAAGCAAAGGTGTTAATATATGCATCAAATTATTTTAGATCATTTGAAAGAGAAATTGCCATACCCCTAAAAATGACTGTAAAGGGGAAAGGAAAGGAAAGGAAAGGAAAGGAAAGGAAAGGAAAGGAAAGGAAAGGAAAGGAAAGGAAAGGAAAGGAAAGGAAAGGAAAGGAAAGGAAAGGAAAGGAAAGGAAAGGAAAGGAAAGGAAAGGAAAGGAAAGGAAAGGAAAGGAAAGGAAAGGAAAGGAAAGGAAAGGAAAGGAAAGGAAAGGAAAGGAAAGGAAAGGAAAGGAAAGGAAAGGAGGGAGGGATGGAAGGGAAGGAGAGAAAGAGAGAGAAGGAAGGAAGGAAGGAAGGGAAGGAAGGAAGGAAAGAAGGAGGGAGGGAGGGAGGAAAGAAAGAAAGAGATAGAAAGAAAGAAGGAAAGAAAGACGGGGGGTGAAAACAGAGGGAGGAAAGATGGGAAATATTGAAGTTATCTGTTCTTAATTTTTAGCTAAGGGAAGACAAATACTTTGTATCCTCTGGCATGCAAGGATTTGGAGAGGGGCTGTTGGACAGAAGAAATTTGTTCCAGTTCCCACTCCTAGTTTTGCTACTAACTAGCTAAGTGACTTTACAATTTTAGATTCTTGGTTGTAAAAGGAAGAGAGGAAATAAATGTTACATACTCTTGTAATCCCAGCACTGGAGAAGCTGAGTTAAAAGGATCACAAATTAGAAGCCAGAGTTGGCTAGGTCTGAGAGGCCTGAGTTCAAGGCCAGTGTGACCTACATATTGAGATCCTGTCTCAAAACAAATAAACAAACACACACCATGGGTAGGGACACAGAAAGGAAGGGACAAAGGGTGAACAAATGCAGCAGTGGTACTCACTGTATACTATGTTGAAAATGAACTATACAATTTATGGGCAGAGATGGGAGGGAGAAACTGGGAGAGACCGTAAAGGAAATGTACTCTTTATCTGATTTATGTAATCATAATCCCTCAGTCCATCATCTTTACAATAACAATAAGTAAACTTTAAATAAAAGACAAAACATCATGTGTATAAAATATTACTATTCTTTACATCAGAGTATTTTATATTGTACACATTATACATATGGCAGCATTCTATAGCATTTATGTTTCTTGTATTTCTTATTTAATAATTAAAGATTGAGTGTCAACTTGACTGGTGGATATGAGAGAGGAATTTTGCCAAAATAACCCAGTAAGCTGTTCACAGTAACCACTTCCAGGTAGCCCAGTCCAGTGTAGTAGAAAGATTCAGAAAAATCCTGGAGATGGGGAGGATCTCACAGTTTAAAAATAGCTGAGCAGCTTCTGAAACTCTACTGTCCAAAGGCAGATGCAGCACATGCTCAGAGAAAAGTGAACTCTCCACACTGGATTGCAAAGCGCTGAGCTCTGGGAATTGAAAAGCAGAAATGCTTGTCTGGATGGTTGATAATGAGTTTAGTGTTTACAAGGATTGTCAACTCTTTAAAAACAATACACACTCTACTACATCAGCTTTACTCACGGCTTAGTATCCTTAGGATTAATTAGTTAAAGCTACCCAAATACACTGAGGATGAAGAGAGGGAACACATTAATACAGATTGTTCTTACTGCTCGGAACCAGATATCCTAAATGAGAAATTGCACAAAATGCTTTTCTTCCCTAAAGCAAAATTTCAAGTTTTGTGTTTTTGTTTGTTATTATATCCTCTGTGCTTGCAGAAATGCTTGGCATGAAATAAGTGTTCCATTATTGTATATTTTATGAAGTAGATTAAGATATGCCTGAAAAAATTGCAAGCCTTCTTTGAAATAGTGGCATTGTGATGCTGACTATTTTGAATTTACCTGTTTTATTTACAGTGAAAATGAACTAAACATTTGTGTGGGGGGAGGGGGTCCTGAATGGTGTCATCATCTCCTTTTAGTAGCAGTGCCTGAAATCAGGGCCAGGGTGCTATCTTTGAGCATTTTAGCACTCTACCATTGAGCCATAGCTCTAGCTCCTACTTTTTGGTAAACAAGTGAAAGTAAGAGACTCATGGACTTCCTCAGGCTTGATTCAAATTGTAATCCTCAGATCTCAGCCATTTGAATAGCAAGGATTACAGGAATGAGCCAGTTTACATTCTTCATATTATATAAAGTGGCAGGACGGGAGAGTGTCATAATCTCACTGTTCTACTCATTGCATTGTCTTCTCTCCCATGGGTTGGTTTCCTTTATGACAATGATGTAACTTACAGTTGAAGTATTTGTCCCCTTTTTATGTTCTAATTTTGTTTTCTGTTTTTTTTCCCCCTGCAGAATATTAAGCTCCATGCGGAAAAGTGAACTTGCTCTTCTTGTTTTGTTCCAGTTACTGGGCTTTGTCCAGTGCCTAGGCTACAAGCACTCAGTAAATACTTGAAGAATGAAGCAATAAAAGAATTAAGAGGTGGGTGTGGCTCACTCCTGTAATCCTAGCTACTCAGGAGGCTGAGATCTAAGGATGGTGGTTCAAAGCCAGGCCGGGGAAATAAAATCCAAAAAAACCACTCAGAAAACCGGAAGTGATGCTGTGGCTCAAGTGGTAGAGTGAAGAGGAGGGAGAGTTCTCAGGCCCAGAGTTCAAGCCCCATGACCAACCCAAAAAATAAAAAAATAAAAAAAAAGAATTAAGAAATCACTAACAATGAGTCAATAAATGAATGTGCAGATATGCTAGCAAAGATCCTCTAAATCTCGATATCCTCATAAATCTTCCATTTCTCCTTTCCACTGGGCTCAGTACTCTCAGTTGAACAATCGTACATGTTGTATAATTATTGAGAGATTTAGAATATTTTGCATAACAAAATGAGTGTTCCAGGCAGTTATTTTTAAACAGATCAAATGACATCTCTTTTGAGCATCAGTGGCTTTTCACATCTATACAAAGAGTTTTTGCAATTGACTTGGATGCTCCCTTCCATGTAGTGTTATAGGCACATATTTGTCAAATGTCCAAAGATTTCTTAGTATTCCACAGTCATAAACATACAAATACTCAGATGTTCCTCTTCTTGGCCAGCATCAGAAACACAAGGCAGCAAAGCAGCCTGCCATGTGAGGCAAACTTTGTACTCTTTATTTCAATACTAATGGTTGAAACATAAGAGCAAACACTTGTTCAAGTTCCAGAATCATCTGCTATGAAATCCACTTGGCAGGTCAAGTTGGAAGACATGTTGACACATAAAATGTTAAATGAAGGTTTGCTTTAAAAACCTCCATGTTTCACAGGGTTTGTTCAAATTGAATTTCTGATTTCTGCATGATAAATACTGCTAGGTTAGCTGATATATAGACTTTCCCATTTCTGCAGTCAAATGTGCGAGTGTCTAAAATACAATGGAACTCTTTCCAGATTCAAAAGTACGGTATAGAGTATGAGAAAGCAAATTTTATTGGTCTGGGATGGACTTTATGTTAAACAAATTTGTTTTAAGAACCAATTGTCACTCGAAACTTCAATACACACACATATGCACACACATATCAACATCCTTTGTGCATATGGAATAACTTAATGCAAAACAATTTTGAAGCATTCAAGTGTAGACAGGTAGGTGCCAGTGGCTCATGTCAGTAACTACTCAGGAGGCTGACACCCAATGACCTCAGTGCAAAGCCAGCCCTGGTAGGAAAGTCCATGTGACTCATATCTTCAATTAATCAGTACAAAGCCAGAATGCCAGCCTTGAGAGGAATAAGCTCAGTGAGTGCAGGGACCGTGAGCTTACTCCCCAATAGCTCTAAATAAAATAAACAAATGAATAAATAAATAAATAGTAAATAAATAAAATGACGTAGAGAAGAAACACAGTGGGGAAATAATAGCAAATAAATAAAAGAGGGAGAGAGAAAAAAAAAACACAGAGGGGACATAATAATTCTACAGAGTTCAACCACTAAGAAATTTCTAACAAGCTCAAGGGAAAAAAGAAATACCAATCATAAAACCCTCCTTCCCCACCCCACTCTCTCTCTGTGCTGGTACCCGGTCTTAAAGTCAGTACATATGCTTTCACTCAGCTTTCTTGTCCATGACGACACTCTACTGCTTGAGCCATGCCCCTAATCCAGTATTTTGCTGATTCATGGAGTATCCTAGGCTTTTCTGTCTGAACTGGCTTCAAACTATAATACTTCCAGTCATAGCCTCCTGGGGTAATTAGGTATACAGGTACATGGCTAACACAAACTTCTTAAGTAAAAAAAGAAATGTAATTAGGTACAGAGAAGCAATGATATTCTCCCCAAGGATTTTTCAAAGAAGTCTGACATGGTCTTTTCCCCAATAGACAGACATGAGCAGTAGATAAGGTGTCACTCTTAGGGTATGGCCATGTCATTTCTCCCTCTCTCTTATTCACACACCACCCCCAATAGGATGCTATCTGACATGAGGACCTTGCCAGAGTTAAGAGGATGCCAACATCATGCTTTGGAATCCCCCCAAATGTGAGCAAAATCGACTTTTTAAAAATAAATTATCTGAGCTGGGCACGGTGGCTCATGCCTGTAATCCTAGCTACTCAGGAGGCTGAGATCTGAGAATCATGGTTCAAAGCCAGCCCAGGCAGGAAAGTTTGTGAGACTCTTATCTCCAATAGACCACCAGAAAACCGGAAGTGGCGCTGTGGCTCAAGCGATAGAGTGATATTCTTGAGCTGAAGAGCTCAGAGACAGGCCCAGAGTTCAAGTCCCATGACCGACAAAAAACAAAACCAACCAAACAAACAAAAATCTACCTGGACTTAGGTACTTACTTACAGAAATTGGAAATGGATTAAGATATCACCAAACCCTGTTTTGATGTATTAATCCTCTCTTCATGCAAGTAACATGCTAGAAATACTGAGAGTATGACTGGGGATGTAGCTCAGTGGTAGAGCACTTGGACAATGTACATGAAGCCCTGTGTCTAATACACTGGGTCAGCTACCCCACCAGCCTCACACACAGAGTTCATAGCTTTAACATGGATTTCAAAAACACAAATTCCTGAACAGGAGCCTAGAGGTCACATTTCAGTATACCACACAGGCAATCATAATGGTGATTAACTTCTAAAACTAACGTTTTAATACTTTGAGACCCATGTAATGAACCACTTCCTACTAGAAAAATACTGAAACAAAATCAATTTCCTCTCCCCTTATGACATCTAAATTTGAACCCATCTAAACATAGATGTTTATATTTAATTAAATAATTATTCTTTTAAGTGTGTGTGTGTGTGTGTGTGTGTGTGTGTGTGTGTGTGTGTGCGTGTGTTAGTCTTGGGCCTTAAATTTAGGTCCTGAGTGCTGTTTCTTAGCTTTTTTTTCTTTGGTCAGTCGTGGGGCTTGAACTCTGGGCCTGGGCGCTATGCCTCAGCTCTTCAGCTCAAGGTGAGCACTCTACCTCTTAAGCCATAGCGCCACTTCCAGCTTTCTAGTGGTTTATTGGAGATAAGAGTCTCATGGGCTTTCCTTGCCCAGGCTGGCTTTGAACTGTGATCCTCAGATCTCAACCTCCTCAGTAGCTAGGATTACAGGCGTGAGCCACTGGCGCCGGCTGTTTCTTAGCTTTTTAGCTTTATAACTCAAGCCTAGAGTTCTACTAATTGAGGCATAGTTCCACTTCCAACATGTGCGTGTTCATTGAGATAAGACACACGTGGACTTTCATGCTCAAGTTGGCTTTGAATTGCAATCCTCAGATCTCATTCTCCTGAATAGCTATGATGTAATCATAATCATAGCTATTCAGAGCCCAATATTTTTATTGAAACTATTTACTTATCTTTCTATAAGTAACAAGATGCATTCTCTGCAATTCATATCTATTAAATCAAAACAACTGTCCATTTTTTTCTACCACTAGTTCTACGATTACTTTTTGTTGGCAAGTTAAGAAACTAAGTACAATTCTCGCTCTACCAATTACTAGCTGGCCAACTTTGTGGAATTTGCTTAATCTCTGTGGATCTTGCTTGCACAAGGCTGGAAATAATGCCACAGGGCTGCTGTAAGGTTTAAGTGGGTTAACATATTTAAATCACTTAGGATGTTGTTCAGGTAGGTGGAAAGCACTGCATAAGTATTTGCCATAATTCTGCTTCCCCAGAATTGGGAGGACTGATTTAGGAAAAATCAGTCACTTCCGGTGTCAAAACTGTCAGATTACTAGTGCCTTGGGAGTAATAACCTGGTATTTCTGTGTTTCTCCACATTCAGTCTCCACTTTGCTATATGCTTGAGTGTTATGTCCACCTAGATGCAGTTTTCAAACTTGCAGAAGCACAAATGATTTCCATTGTTGTCCTCTGATTGGAGTATCTCTCATATCATTTGGTTGGTGGTCTTTAACTTCTGTTCTCCTTGGGTCTACACTAGAATGTCTATAGCTAACATCAAGAATGATAGGCAATTGCAGTGTCCATGGAGTTTGGCCACATGGCACCAGGACTAGGCATTGGTCTTAAATCTTGCTATTTCTGCTAACTTGCTGAGCTCTAAGAACCTGCATCCTAAATTCTTCTCTGAGCTTTATTCTTAAGTGTGTGCCATCTTACATACACTAGCCCTGCCTTTCCTTCATTTAATGTATTACTTACTATAAGGGAATAAAAGAACCAATATTGGACAATGTCTCTAGAGGACACCTCCACCTACCACCTATAGGACAGCAGGCTCATAGGAAGCACACAGCTGGGTAGATGGACCATGGTATTCTCTGTACTTAAATAAGGTGCTGCTTATTTTAAACTCCCATAATCCCCTCTTCCTGGTCCCCTTGAGAAGTATCTCCCACAAAGGATTCCCACAATCCTCTTTTCCTGGTCCCCTTGAGAAGCATCTCGCAAAAAGGAAGAGCAATTCCTACACTACATTTCTCCCATTACTATCCAATGGTGGAGTGATGAGAAAGAATGAAAGCAAACAGAGCACAGCCGTATCTTCTTGGATATTTCTTGAGCCCTTTCCTGTCAATTTATCCACTGGGCTTCCTCTCCATTCTTTCATATGGAGGGTCAAGACTACACAAGTTTCTTTTCAAATCCTGAAATTACTTCTCTTCAAAAAAATTAGTTCTTCCAAGAGCACATAAGTTTTCGAGTTGCCTACCAGATTTCATGTTCTCTCTTCACACTATGTCCAAGGTATTATCCCATTTCTAGCATGTTTATGGCTTCCTGTGCATTAAAAAATACTATTGGTGGATATAAAAGTACAGAATCCAAGACTCAGTTTGGGCTCAAGATCTAGTTCAGCCAACTCCTTGGAACAAGGGTGGCCATTAAAGTTGGTGGGTGCTAACTCTGAATAACGTTGGGTGGAAGGAACAATATACAGCTGTTGAACAATAAATAATATAACAGTGAACTATTTTCACACAGCTAGGAGAATGGCTGCAATTCAAAACCCTGAGCATACCAAGTACTGGAGAAGATTCAGAGGAACTAGAAGACTGACTTGGTGTTAATGGAAATGAAAAAAAAGGTACAATCTTTGTAAAAATTAGTTTGTAATCTCTGATTATTCTAAACATAGCCTAGCATATAATGCAGCAAATACATTCCCAGATATTCACTGAATAGAGATGAAAAGAAGTAGCAGCACAAAAACATATACTTTATACACCTCTATACCATGTACATATACACATATATATGTATTTTTATGCATACACACATGCACACATATATGTACATGTCTTCACATATAGACATAAACACATGCATGTATACATATAAATATATCCACTTATATAAACATGTATACACATACATACACAATGCTTTGGCTTGATCAATGCCACTCAAACTAGAAACAAGCAACACATCTGTCTGTAAGTGAATGGATAAAAATGCGGGGAACATGACAGAAACAAATAATTAAATTTAAATCAGAATTTAATGAATTAGAATCCAAAAAAACCATAGAATCAACAAAACAAAGAGTTGGTTCTTCAAAAAAATTAACAAAATTGACAGATTCTTAGCAATCTTATCAAAAAATAAGAGAACACACCCAATTATACAAACTCAGAGATGAGAATGGAAACATCACCACGGAAACAACCAAGTTTCAGAACATTATAAGGGAATACTTCTCAAACCTTTATGCTAATAAGTTTGAGAATCTGGAAGAAATGGACAATTTCCTAGCAAATATCGACATGCAGAAACTAAACCAAGATGAGTTAAACCAACTTAACAGACCCATATCAACCAACGAAATAGAAACAGTAATAAGAGACTTCCCTTCTAAGAAAAGTCCAGGACCGGATGGATTTATAGCAGATTTCTACAAGGCCTTCAAAGCAGAACTCACACCAATACTCCTCTAACTCTTCAATGAAATTGAAAGAGAAAGTTCGCTACCAAACTCTTTCTATGAATCCATTGTAACCCTCATCCCCAAACCAGGCAGGGACTCATCAAAAAAAGAGAACTATAGACCCATTTCTTTGATGAACATCAGCGCAAAGCTTCTCAACAAAATTTTGGCCAATCGACTTCAACAACTCATCAAAAATAATCATACACTACAATCAAACAGGACTGATTTCAGGGATGCAAACCTGGTTCAATATACACAAATCAATTAATATAATTCATCACATCAACAAGAACAAGGATAAGAACCACATGGTTATCTCAATAGATGCAGAAAAAGCATTTGACAAGATCCAACACACCTTTATAATGAAGGTTCTGGAAAAACTAGGAATTCATGGAACATTCCTCAATACTATAAAGCCTGTATATGAAAAACATACAGCCAGCATTATACTTAATGGTGAAAAACTAAAGCCATTTCCTCTAAACTCAGGAATGAGACAAGGATGTCCACTCTCTCCACTTCTCTTCAATTTAGTATTAGAATGCCTAGCTATAGCAATAAGACAAGATGCAAACATAAAGGGGATCCAAATAGGGAAAGATGAAGTAAAACTCTCCATCTTTGCAGATGATGTGATCTTGTATTTCAAGAACACCAAAGACTGCACTCCCAAATTACTCCAGCTGATTTGAAACTTTGGCAAAGTAGCAGGGTATAAAATTAACCCTCAGAAATCAATGGCTTTTCTGTATGCCAACATGAGAAGAATGCAGCTGAAATCAGGAAAGCAACTCCTTTTATAGTAGCCACACAAAAATAACATACATAGGAGTTAACTAAAGAAGTGAAGGACCTCTACAATGAAAACTTTAAAAATCTGAAAAAGGGAATATAAGTATAATGGAATATTATTCAGAAATGAAAGAAATTGAACCATCTGGCATGGAAAAACATCTCTTTCAAAGCATGTTTTCCTACATGCTACCTGCTCAGATGATTCAAGTTTTCCCTTACTTTGAAAATTAAATTTAAAACACAGAGAGGCATGATGATTTTGGACATAAAATGATATTCTTCAACAAACATGTGGTATAGGATACTAGATATGGGGCAAGTCCTGATCTGGACCCTAAATATCAATGGACTCGACTACTTCAGGGAACACTTTTGTAAATGATTATAAAATTATAGTTTTAGTTTGTTCTCTGTTAGCCCCATTTTTATTTTTAATTGTTATTATGAAGGGGATATACATAGAGGTGACAGTTACAAAAGTCAGGTAATGAATACATTTCTTTTTGGACAGTGTCACTTTGCTCTCTCCTAGTTTTTCTCTCCCGTCCCCACCCACAAGTTGTTCATTTTCAGTGTGAGTCTATTGAGTACCACTGCTGCATTTGTTCACTCTTTGTCTCTCCATTTTTAAAGCTGACAAAAAATCTGTGGATTCAGCAAAGAATACTGCATGAGTTATTTTAATGCATTAAATGATTCTTAACTCTTTCATATACTAGAATTTCTTTTGTTTTCTACCATCATTACTGATCATATCATGCTCTCCTTATTAAGTAAACTGAGTGTTAATTAATTTTATGCCACATAATGGGATTCACTTTTATTGAAGATAATTATTGAAACAAATATTATTGTAAAAATAATTTGAACATAATCACTACTAAACTTCTGCTTCCCATCAGGGAAAAAGTACCTGCAGACAGAATATTATTACTTTAACCAGATTAAAACAATACCTTTTTACTCAAGCAATTGTGGTAACTAGTAATTACAATGTGTGGATAAGACCAAATATAAATTGTGTGTATAAGAGTAAAAAATAAATCCATGAGCTGACATTCTTATGGTATCTCTTTTACTCTTGCACCATTAGAAAACTGTCTATCATCTTTAGTTATTTACAAAACTCTCATAATTATTCCTTATTTCAGCAGCAGGTGATATTAAACAATATTCCAAACTATGAAAATTCTTTGTTAAAATAGGGATGGCATGTTTTTGCTTGTAATATTTACACCATGCATTGTTGGCATTCTAAAGAAGTTTTAATTAACAGGGAGTTTAAGGCTTATGTAGAAATTTTAATCAACAAGGAGTTTAAGGCTTATGTAAGAACATAGATAAATGTATCTAGAACAAGGCATTTGAAATTGTGGGGAGGGTTAGATATATTATGTGCTCTTTTGTTCTTTTGGTTGTTTGAAGGTTGTTTGTACTTTTTTTTTTTTTTTTTTGGTCTGTCATGGGGCCTGAAGTCTGGGCCTGGGCACTGTCCCTCAGCTCTTCAGCTCAAGACAAGCACTCTACTACTTGAGCCACAGCGCCACTTCTGGCTTTTTCTGCTTATATGGTGCTGAGGAATCAAATCCAGGGCCTCATGCATGCAAGGCAAGCCCTCTACCATTGAGCCACCTTCCCAGCCCTGTTTGTGCATTCTTAGGATGGCTAGCAGTATCTCTGACCTTTTACTTCATGCAAATAACAATCTTTCCCAATCATTACAACCAAACAGGTCCTCAGACATCCCAAATACTTCCTTGTGGCAAACTCATACCTACTTAAAAGCCACTAGTCTAGAATATATTAAACACAAATAATTTTAATGCTATTTTTGAATGAGTGAGATATGGAATTTTTCTTATTCTATTAGAAAACTGCACTTAAAAGTTTCTGGATAAATAGTACACATACCATCAGTTTATCCTCATAAATTATCAAATTTGGTGGAATTGTGTCATCAAAGAGTAGAGCAGGGATCAATAAAACATGTCACTCTAAAAAGAAACTTCAATCACTTACTAGATGACATTCTCATTATTCTTCCACTTACAACTTCCTGTTTTAGGCAACTACTAATCTCTTTTTATGTCTTCGTGGATCGAATATTTTACGTGACTAGATTCTTTCACTTATATGTTTTATAACTTGGATCCATGTTTCCTTGTCTCCTGTATGACTATGCAATTCAGTATTTTTGCAAAATCATATTTCATTATGTGGACATACTATATTTACCTTTTAACTCATTCTTGCAGTTACTAAGAAAATTGTAACTGTCTCAGCATTATTGTAAATTTAACTTTTTTATGTTTGCCCTATTATTTGCTTTATGTAGTTTGCAGTCAGGTTATTAGATGCTTACAAAATTATTTTATCACTTTCCTGTTTTTTTAATAATTAGCAAGGATTCATCTTAATTTACATTAACATTCTTTGCCATCCAGAATACCATAGTATGGAGCATAATGTAGTAGACCAAAAAAGCAGAAACTTTCCCCACTACAGGTGGACCCATTGCAACAATGAGATGTACAAGTCGTTCTTTGGTGCAGGCGGGCGGGAGGGGTGGGGGAGGATTGGGTGGTGGCGGGACCCGGGGAAGATGGGAAGGGATGGGAAGGGGAAACAAAGGAGGAGGCTACAATGCTTAATAAGAAATGTACTCATTGTTGCAACAGGTCCACCTGAATCCTTAAGCGACCCGTTGCAACAATGAGAAGTACAAGTTGTCATGTCGAAAACGAACTTTACAACTTTGGTGTTGGGGGGGGATTTGGTGGGGGGACGGGGGTGGGGGGGAGGCTGGGAAGGGATGTGAAGGGTAAACAAAGGAGGAGGCTGCAATGCTTGATAAGAAATGTACTCATTATCTTGCCCATGTAACTGTAACCCCTCTGTACATTATTTTCACAATAAAAAAAAGAATCAGATTTCCAGATCAAATCCATGTAATCTTCACAATATTCTTGCTGCTAAAGTAAGTAGAATACTGTGAAAGAACTAGTGATTGTGAAGGCTTGAATGTATGTAAAGCATTGCTTGCTATGGGTAAAACCTCAATAAATGTTAGCTCTCACCCCCCCCCCAAAATATCAAGGCCAATGAGACCATTGATTACAATGTCAAAATCTCCAACCCAGTAGAACATGGAATGTAGTCTTAGCTCCACGCACTGATTGCCTTGCATCCCATATAAACCAATCACCTTTGTACTTGAAATATGTGTGAACATCTCTGGCCAAGCAACTGCCTAATTTCTTCACCTAGAGCCCTAGCCTGGAAGTTCCTATTTGCATAGGTCTGAGACACATACCCAGAAATTGAAGGGCAAGGGTAATCTCTTGTTTCCTGACTATTACAGGCATAACTCTCATAAAAATTAAAATCATAAACAAAAGATGTGGCTTCTAGCAAAGAGGTTGTGGGGAGAAATTGCTGCTACCATTATTGTTATTATAAATTCGGTAGCTATTCGTTCTGCTGAATGAATGATTAAAATTAGGTCAATTATACCTATTATATAATTAAATTAATGAAGCATCAATTGTATCTAAATATAGGCAGTCCATCAGAAAATACTTAGTTTGAATTGCACATTCAATTAGACTATTGTGTTTTGTTTTGTTTGCTTTTATGGTGGTACTGAGCCACTTCCATAATCCTTTCTGCTTTGAGTTTAGTTTCCAGATAGTTTCTCTAGTGTATTTGCTTGTGCCTACTTCAAACTGATTTTTTCACCTATACCTCCCTTGTAGCTGGGATTACAGACATGTTTCATTATGCTTGGTCCTGAGTGATCCTTTAGTTGTATAGCTTTCTCCTTATCCTTTCTAATCTCAGCCCCGCCCCGATATAAATGATGAAGAGTAATCATCCCCATAAACAATAATCTAGCAGCATCTATCCTTTCTTTGGGATGCAATCTCCCTCCTGGAACTGTGTTTTCAAAAACTTCTTTTCATCAGGCCAGGCAAGTGACCTCCATAGCTAGTGTGATAAAACAATAAAGGAAATTCACATAATAAAGCTTGCTAGAAAGAAATTTAATTTGAAAAAAATACTTTTTTTTTCTCATCACAGATGGCTGGTTATTGCATCCTGTCATAAAATCTGAATGATGTTCCCAGTGCTGGAGTGTATTTGAAACAATAAAAGGCTTGTATAGCTGTCAAATACAATGTTGTGCTTCCACATATAATTGACTTTCAGAAACTCTGACAAAATCATAACCCACATATGTTAATGCACTTTTGTTATGTGAAAGTACCTGCCTCAGAGTACAATTATATCTATTTTAATTCTATTGTTTTATCATTTAATCTTAAAAACAAGCATTGGGATTATTTAACTGAATTAATATGGGCATCCCTTGTCCAAATAGATGGTTGTGCCACCAGATTGAAACTTTGGTAGAAGAGCAGGAAACATAATACAGGCTAAGATCAAAATAGCTAGCTTGCCTGCACTAAGTCCCAGGACTCTAATTGTACCTACTGAGTAAGCTGAGATCTGAGGATCATGAGTTGAAGTTAGAAGAAGCAGAGTCCATGAGACTCTTACCTCCAATCAACCACCATAAAGTTGGAAGTGGAGCTGTGGTTCAAATGGTAGAGTGTCAACCGTGAGCAACTTTGAGTGAAAAAGCTAAGGAAGAGTCCACTGGCCCTGAGTTCAGGCCCTAACCACAAACAAACAAACAAACAGATAAATAAAGCCAGCTTAAATATTCCCTGTCCTGGGCACAAGATACTCTATGGCCCGAGGAATGCAACAGGGAACAAAATAGGTACAACTCCTTTCTTCTGAGTTTCAATTCTAATAATTTGTTTTGCAAATGAGTGACAAAATGGAGGGACATAAGAGTAAAAGTAGCTCTAATAGTGTCTTTGAAGCAGAACATTTGAAAGACAAGAACACAAGGAGCTTAGTTTCTGATTTCACTTGGTAGACATATTGAAATTTTTCCTGCTGAAGGGAAGGCATTTCCTTGGAGCTATATAATTTTTCTGAAAGATGTAGTCATCTGGAAGACTTCATTTGTTTGTTTGGTTTTAATCTCTAAAGGGTAAAGTAATTGTGTGTAAAATCCTTTCTTCACGATTCAGTCAACTGCATCAGGAATAGAAAAGTAAAAAAGGTTTGTGAAGATGGAAAATATATAAGGAGAACAGCAGACTTTGGGAGAGATTCTGAAAAAAAGGAAGAAAGAAAGAGAGAGACATAGAGACAGAGACAAAGACAGAGAAAAAGAAGGAAGGAAGGAAGGAAGGAAGGAAAGAAGGAAGGAAGGAAGGAAGGAAGGAAGGAAGGAAGGAAGGAAGGAAGGAAGGAAGGAAGGAAGGAAGGAAGGAAAAGAAAGAAGGAAAGAAAAGAAAGAAGGAAGGAAAAGAAAGAAAGAAAGAAAGAAAGAAAGGAAGGAAGGAAGGAAGGAAGGAAGGAAGGAAGGAAGGAAGGAAGGAAGGAAGGAAGGAAGGAAGGAAGGAAAGAAGGAAAGAAATTAAGCAAGCAAGCAAAGCGGAATCGCTCACACCTGTAATCCTAGCTACGCAATAGGGTGAAATTTGAGTTTTGTGTTTCAAAGCCGTCTGGGGCATGGGGCATGGGGCATGTAAGATTCTAACCTCCAATAAACTACTCAGAAAAAAAATGGGACTTGGCTCTTTGGCTCAAGTGGTAGAGTGTTAGCCTTGAGCACAAAGAGGCTCGGGGACAGTGCCCAGGCCCCAAGATGTACTGGGGGGAAAAGTTTTAATAAGACAGAATATGAATTAGAAAGTACCTACTATAGATATTGCAGTTGGACTGAAGACTAACAGGGAGCTGCCTGCAGTACCAGACAGAAGTTACAACTCACTAACCCTTGTGATTGTGAGTTCACACACATACTGTCCTAACCATTACTGTTTGCAATGATCACCCAGTGCTTATATATATCCATTCTTTTGCTACTGCTAATGGGCTGGACACTTTCCATCCTTGGAGGGAGTTTTATGGATTTCCTTGTTCAAATCTTTTCTTCAGCTGGGACTAGGTGGTTGGACTTTTTGCTTATTCATATCCCAAATGTTTTTGTTTGTTTGTTTGTTTGAGTTCTGAATCTAATTCAACTTTTCCTGCTTATGCCCTGGATCTCACTAGCTGAAAGACTTGTCTGTCACTCTACCTCATCCGTGTATCTTGTCACTCTTACAGAATGTATGACAAACAACATAGTCTTGTAGAGCTTAGTAATGAGAATTTCTCTCTCCAAACCATAGGCAAATTTCCTGAAAATTGAAGTGCATCTTTTGTGCAGGTGAAATATGCCAAGTGGTAGAGTTTAATGAATGCTACAGCAGACTCTGAGGTCTGACTGCCACAAATAATCCTAATGACCATTATTTGAAACCCTTATTGATTCTGATTTCCTCCTTCCCGTGTGTAAATTGGAGGTACGCATTAAGATAATGGTGTGGTCTCCTTTCTCTTCCACAGGGGCTAAGAGAATTGCAATACAGTTGGCTTTCATAAAAAGCTCTCAAAATGCAGCAGGAATTTACTTCAGGAATGACTAATTTGGGATGATGAAGTGAAGATAGTACAAAATATAGACTCTGGAGAGTATGTGTCCAAATTTGGTTCCACAGTACAAACATGTGTCTATAAATCAGGAATTAAAATAAGACCTACTTACGTCCTTCTGTCTAAATCAAGTAAAGAAACTCAGAGAGGGATTTGCTGTGTGATATGTGTCTCCTTTTACTGTCTTTCCACTCAGGTTGTTCAGTCTTAATGGATGAATAGAAGGATACATGTGGGGAACAACCAAAAGAGCCCCCAGAGTGTCCTTGTCTTTTCTGAATGGCACTGTAGAGTAGTGAGGTGCTGGGCATGAATGAAGTACTTACCTCATGAGTAGGGAGGTGTAAACAAGAAAGAGAAAGAGCATGATGAAAAGCAAAAGGGACTGTAAATGGAATGTAGAGCTGATGAGGAGAGATGTACAGAGACAACCTTCTAGAGACCTGCGGGTTCCTCATACTAAAGAGCCCCCCTCATCCGTGGATCCGTAGGGTCTAAGATATTTAACATACGATCTTAACTGGACACTGGTGGACTGAGGAGACAGATCTGGAGGATGGCAGTTCAAAGATAGCCTGAGCAGAAAAGTCCACAATTACTTCCATCTATAAAAACATAACTAAGCCGGGCGCCTGTGGCTCATGCCTGTAATCCTAGCTATTCAGGAGGCTGAGATCTGAGGATCGAGGTTCAAAGCCAGCCAGGGCAGGAAAGACCGTGAGACTCCTGTCTCCAATAAACCACCAGAAAATCGGAAGTGGCGCTGTAGCTCAAGTGGCAGAGTGCTGGCCTTGAGCTGAAGAGCTGAGGGACAGCGCCCAGCCCAGAGTTCAGGCCCCATGATCAACAACAACAACAAAATAATAATAATAATAATAATAATAATAATGAATCAATATAGTTGCATACCTATTAACAAGCATAGAATGTCAAGCTGTAACTAGTGACTAATGGAGAAAGTTTATGATAGAGAAAACTGAGTGCTGGTTTAGAATCTATTATTTTTCTGCCATTTTCCTGTAATTCTAAAGTCAGTAATATTTTTTTGGAAATTCTAAAATGATACACTATATTCTTTCTGTATCTTAATCTGCATATTCTCTTTCCACTCATAGTATCCTAAATAACATTTATTGGCTTTTCATTCTTAATTGCTTTTCATTTCCCTCAGCATTCAGGAATTTAACTCTTCCACCAGATTCAGAAAATCAGAGCTCATTTTTTGAAAAGATGCTGCTCATCTGAGAAAAAGAGGATTTAGGCTGAGACCCATCTTGCTGTCTTACCAAGCAGAAAAATGCCTGATCCTGCCAACCTCCAATGGAGGTTCCCTATAGGAATAGCAAATCCACTTGCAAGATTTATTTACAAAACAGAATCTAAATCCCCTCCTTTCCACCTAGCCCAGTACAGAGAATTACCACAAAGGGTTTAATCTCCAAATATGTCTAATCAGTTCCAAACTGATCACTTCACTTGGCTTTTTAAAAGATCAGTATTGCTCAATTCTATTTCCTTCATTCTACCTAAAACAAGTTAAAACAGATATTAGTATGTCTATGCCATTCAATTGATTATAAAATCAATTCACGGAAAGGGCAGAGGAAGATCAGTTTGGGTATACTGTTTTGCTTTCAGACAGGAATTCTACATATGGAGAAAGATGGAAGCCTGGGGGATTTGGCAATAATATTCAACAGTACAAATAGGAGCACAACCTCTGAATATTATGCACCAGGAGGAAAGAGAAAGACTTTCTTTTCAACATTACTTTCAGAACAGGGTTGTTGCTCTTAGGATATTCAAATTTCTTTTGTATAGTCAATTATCTCTTGGCCATACTTTTAGCAATGCACATTCAATGTTGAAATACAGTAGTTACAATGACATTCTTTGAAGAGGTTGTAGCTGTGCCAAGAAGCTGACAGCCTTCTCGAGCAATGAAACCTCAATGGCAAGAAGGAGACTGATATGGCCAGGGAGGTCAACTCCTCATGGCTGCCTGCCATGGTCAGTAGGGCTCAATCATGGGAGTGTTGAAATCAGCCACAAATCATCCTGCATAGGTTCAAACAGCAGAGAGAAAATGTGTTTTAAATGGAAGGCTCTCAGGCAGATGACTGTAGCTCATACCTAGTTGTTCCTCATGACTCAGGATTTGAGGAATGCAGCTAGAAGCCAGCCAGGCAGGAAGATGGGAGAGTCCATGACAATCTTATCTTCAATTAACCAGCAAAAAGCCAATTGTGGAGCCATGGCTCAAGTGGTAAAGTACTAGCCCTGAGCAAAAATCACTCAGGACAGGAACCAGTCCTTGAGTTCAAACCCACTGCTGGTTTTCTTATCCTTTCTACTGGCTCACCTCAGGGTACTGACAATATAATCCAGCCCACATTCAAGCTATTGGGTTCTGTATCTTGAGAGATAAAATAACGAGGAGTTTCAGCATTCCTGTGGCTTTGGCCAAAGTCTTGCACTGTGCAGTTTAGTTCTTGTCCTTCCAATGTGAGGCCTGCATAGTCTAATATAAAAATGTGGGACTGGTGCTGAAGGGGCTGCCTTTCTAATAAGCTCCCAGGTTGTCTTAGCACTGGTGGCTTCCAGGGAATCACACTCTGAGAGGAGTCGTCCATTCATTCATTTTATATACTATACCAATGTTGCTATGCCCTGCTTGCTCTTTCAGTGCCAACCTCTCTCCTCTCCCGCTGGTTCTGTGTCAATCCTTCATTCCTCAGTGCTTCCTTGTCTGCACAGATCCGCCGTTACTACCTCAATGGCTTCTTCTGGGATCTAGCACCATTTTGGTTTACCTCTGAATAGCTATCCTCTGCCATGTTATTCATAAGGTTCAATCTTACGCAACAAGTCTCAGCAGACTGAAAAAATCACAATTTCCACTTTCTCTGCTTCTTCCCTAAGAGAAGTCCTGTGAGTTTTAAACTAAGTTTGTTAGTTACTGACCAAATTTGGGTTAAAAACCCTACCAATCTCCTATTGAACATAAGGTTTATATTATCAAATAACCTACTAGTCAAATGTTTGAAAGTGCTCTGAGTAATCTTCCCGTCTTCTAATTTCTAAAATGTCAAAAATAATGAACACCACAACACTGATGGTAAGCAAACTAGGATCACTGAACAACAAAACCTCCTAGGGAATATGTATGTATAAGAGGACACCAAGGGTAACTTGTATTGGCTTTATGTTAAACTTAAAAAATTGATCAATGAGGCCAGGTGCAGGTGGCTCACACCTGTAATCCTAGCTACTCAGGAGTCTGAGATCTGAGGATCATGGTTCAAAGCCAGCCCAGGCAGGAAAGTCCATGAGACTCTTATCTCCAATTAACCACCAGAAAATGGAAATGGAGCTGTGGCTCAAGTGGTGAAGTGCTCACCTTGAGCTGAGGAGCCGAGGGATAGTGCCCAGGCCCAGAGTATAGGCCTCACAACTGATCCCTCCCCCCAAAAAAAGACCTTGAGCATTGTGAATATGTAGTTTGATTTTTACCAAATTGTTTTGTACTCTGCAATGAGAATAGACATGTGCAAGAATACATATGAATCTGTTGTCTTTTTTAAAAATAACATTATGCTGTAGAAAACTTGAACTGGCAAAGCCATGTATGTGTCACGTTATTTTCTTTGTAATTATATTATAACAGTTTAGAACTGTGAGGAAGAATATTGAAACAGGCTGATGGTGGAATCTATTTAGGAAATCAGGGTGGCCTTTTATACTAGCAAAATTCTTTGGAGAAAAAATGATTTTAGTGGCATCAGAATGAGGGATCAGTGGTATCAGAAATTTAGTTCCTGAACTATATTCTTCCTGATGTGCTCTACTTTCTGCTAAATCTACCTTTATAATATAGGCAGACATATGTATTATAAAGGTATATTACCAGCCTTGTCTTCAAAGTATTTGACTATGCAACCCTTTTTGAGTCTTGGTCTTAGGGAAAAAAAAATGGAGTAATCTCTAGGATGTCTGCTAAGAGACATTCACTGACCATGAAAGATGAACTAGAATTTTTAGTTTTCATCACATTTTAATATGAATCCATTATTATATACCTAAAATTGGAGGAAGGTGCTGAAATATTCCGAAATCAATACCTAGGATTTGTTTAGTTCACGTTGACTTTCATCCTGATATATATATATATATATATATATATATATATATATATATATATATATATAAACCAAAACATACTAGGGCTATTGTGACTTCAATTTGATGGTTGGTCAACTAAGAGTCAGAATCCTCTTTCCTAGAAAATGAAAATTTCTCTGTGAAAAGAAATTACATGGAGTTCCAGTTGCGCAATCGGTTAGCGCACGGTACTTATAAGAAATTACATTAAACCAATCTTAATAATTATATATAGAAGAGAAATATGAATAAAGGCTCCTCAAAATTCTCCTGAACTTTTTGACAATTATTATAAAACTCAGTCACATCAGATTTTATGTGGCCAAATGGATACAGTAATGGCCATTAGTTTTGGTACATTATGCACATAGTTGTGACAGTTGTACCAGACTTTTCTCTCAAGTTGATTAGGACAGTCATGTAAGAAATACCTGTCAGCTATTCTAAGATGTGATATACACTGGCCATATCTTTACTATGGAACTGGTCTTGGATTATAACCTTTGAGTTCAGTTTTGGCAATTATACCCTATGTACCCATTGGGAAAAAAAAAAAAAACCTCTTCTCCATTAAAGGAAGTAAAATGAAAAACTCATCTCTGTGACATTTCTGTGATAAATGGAATTTTATTCAAATTCTGGCTCTTTAACTTGTGATATATAAATTAGTAGACATGCACACATTCCGTCATATGCAAAATACAAAAGGCTCATGTTGTTGTGGATTGAATAGTGTCCTTCCAGAAAAGAGATGTTGAAGTTCTAACACTCAGGACATTAATGTCTGACTTGATGGGAAAATAAAGTTTTGGACATAATAATTGAAACGAGGTTACACTGGAATAGATGACAACTTTTCCCCAACTAGGACTGGTGTCTTCCTAATCCAACATTGTATGAGGACAATTATACCCAGGAAGAGGACCATGCAACTGTTAAGAGACTGGGATGATACAGTTATAAAAAATGAAAAACGTTACCTCAAAACTGCAGAAAGCAAGAAAACGGAGAGGAAGGAGTTCCTTAGAGGGAAGGAGCCCAATCAGGTTGACAACTTGAATTTGGATTTCAAGACATCAGAATTGGGATATGATAAATTTATGTTATTTCAAACCACTTAATTTGTGCTGTTTCATTATTTGTCTCCTGCAGCTGCAATGCACACAGTCAAATAAAAAAACAGACTCAGTGTTTTCACCCAAGAATCAGACATCAACTTCCAACAGACAATTACTATTTCATAGCTGTAGTTATATTTCTTGGCAGGTAAAACAATTAACCAAGGAGATATGTCTGAAAAGTTAAGAAGACCATATTTTTGAGCATAAATGTTTTATCTATATCTCTCTATCTCTTTCTCTCTCTATCAGAACTTAGCAAAAAGAGTAATTTTTTCTGCATTTTGAAAATTCAAAAATTAACACTGTTTAAGGAATGAGTATGGTACATCATCTTAGAAAACAAAGTTTGTTTATGGAAGTGGGTATGGGCTACTAGCGCTTTCAAGGAAATATGAAATGCCAGCAGTAGGAACAAAAGAGGAGGAGGAGGAAGAAGAGGAGGAGGAAGAGGAGGAGGAGGAAGTGGAGGAGGAGGAAGTGGAGTAGGAACAGGAGAAAGAGGAAAAGGAAGAGGAGTAGAAGGAGAAGGAGGAGGAGGAGGAGGGGGAGGAGGAGGAGAAGCAGAAGAAAGAGGAAGAGGTAGAAGAATAGATGGAGAAGGAAGAGGAAGTGGAAGGGGAGGAGGAGGAAGTGGAAGGGGAGGAGGAGGAAGTGGAAGGGGAGGAGGAGGAAGAGGAGGAGGAGGAGGAGGAGGAGGAGGGGGAGGAGGAGGAGGGGGAGGAGGAGGAGGAGGAGGAGGAGGGGGAGAAGAAAGAGGAAGAGGTAGAAGAATAGATGGAGAAGGAAGAGGAAGTGGAAGGGGAGGAGGAGGAAGTGGAAGGGGAGGAGGAGGAAGAGGAGGAGGAGGAGGAGGAGGGGGAGGAGGAGGAAGAGGAGGAGGAGGAGGAGGAGGAGGAGGAGGAGGAGGAGGAGGAGGAGGAGGAGGAGGAGGGGAAGGAGTGGAGGAGGAGAACAAGGAGGAGGAGAGGGAGGAGGAGAAGAAGGAGGAGGAGGGGGAGGAGGAGGAGAAGAGGAGGAGGAGGAGAAGGAAGAGGAAGAGGAAGAGGAAGAGGAAGAAGAAGAAGAAGAAGAAGAAGAAGAAGAAGAAGAAGAAGAAGAAGAAGAAGAAGAAGAAGAAGAAGAACAACAACAACAACAACAACAACAACAGTAGTAAGGGGGATGTAAAGCCAACAACCTTCTCTCTCCATGATGCCACTACCTAGCATGCAAAAATTCTGGGGAGGCAAGAGTCAAACTACGTTGAAAGGAGGAAATTACGATTTCAGTGCTTTCACATTCAATTACATTACACGAGTATTTATTGAGTGTCATCAAGGCGCTCAACAATGTTTTAGACACCATGGGAGAAACAAAGAAAGTATGGCAGTAGCTACCCTGAAGGAGTTTGCAAATCATGTTGAAGAGCTTTCTCTGGGAAACAATTTGCTGCTGAATGAGTAAGAAACATACATGATCAAAAAAATTTACCCCATGGATAGAAAACCTATTCGCATGTCCTCAGGTATGGTGTTAATGGAGGTTTAGTTACCTTCTTTCTAATTTACCAAAGGAATCAACACACACATGTATACTCAGTCAGCCTGGCCCAGACTTCCACTGCATCAGGCAAGGCAAACACAGTCACTTTCAAACTGAGACTGCTGCAGAGGAGGGGTGGAGAAACTGCCTGAATTTGCCCCTTGACCTTGTCTGTCAAGCAGGATAACATCCCCACCTCCACCCCCACCCCCCCAGGATAATGCATTATCATCATGTCCCATTTTGATGATGTATTATACTTACACATCATTGAAGAAGCAATTTGCTTTGATGATGTACAGACATGTAATAGATCATGATTCTGAAAGAGCAGGAGAAGAGGCACCCTGGAGATCTATAACTCAGGCACTGATGCCATCCATACAAGAACTGAGAAACAATTAATTTAAATTATCTGGACAGAACTCGGACTGACAAAATGACTTTTGACCCTTCCCAAGTGCTAAACCAGATTTATTAAAAATGTTTTCTATCGTGAGAAAAGGGTAACATGATAGAACCTTGGGCTGAGAGAACTTTTCAGGATCTTGAGTGTAATATTTCCTGTACAAAGCCAATCAGGTAATTCAATCTCTAGAATATATATACACATCTATAAACACACACAAATACATACACACACATACACACACACACACACACACACACACAAGGCAAACTGGATAACCTGATTGAGATGAATGGACTGTAGTAATATAAATATCACAGTTAGGATATTATGAAATATTTTCATAAAATACTATTGGGGGAAACTAGATAAATTATATAGGAAAAGTTCACTGTATTACAAGTGCCTGTGATTTGATATCAGTAAAGATTCCAAAAATATCTTTGAAATGCAAGATAATGAAATAATGCAATAATTTTAATAAGATAATATAATAATTAAGATAATCATTATAACTAACACTTTAGTATATGTTCAAGGTATTTTTCCACTTAAGAGAGTATTTTAATACATTTATGTGCTAAAGCAAGATGTTAATAAATATGTACAATTAACCTGCATAGTGTCCATTCAGATTGCTACCTAATTATTTTTCAAAACAGGGCAGAAGTTCTGTTTAGCTAAAGAAACAAAGTGTATTTAAATGACTGAATGATATTTCCATACAAACACAAGAATCTATATGTCCCTTCTTATAAAGTAAACCAGCCAATCTTGAAAAGAATTAAATAAATTTAGAGGAAAGCCTGAACATGAAGAAATTTGATTGTAGCTTTTTTTAAATAGAGTTCTTGAGATGGAGGTATATCTACCTGACACAAGAAATAGCCTCCAATCGCTAGATATCATTATACAACTCATACTTAAGTGTAACTGAATTTATTTTGGGGCAATATGGAAATACAAGTGAACAGATAGGGTGCCATTAGCCTAAGAGTATGATCTAATAGGAAAAGAAGATGGAAATATACATCGAGTAGAATCATAAAATGCAAAATGAGTGATATGGTGAGATCCAAACATATAATGAGCTTCCTGTAGGCAGTTGGGCTAAACTCCATGACCTTTCCTTGAGCATACAAAGTTAAAACAGAGAATAATTCATTCCCTAAAGGGAAGGAAGACCCCAGGAAGCATACATCCCTGGAAGTAGGAAGGAAGACAAGATAACATTCATGATTGCATTGTTAATACCCAATTCAGTAGAAGCTAGAGTTGCTTTTCACAAAATAGTTCTCAGGATCTGATAGTTATGAAGATCCCAGATTTGAGAAATAGCCTGTTTACATACAAAGAAATAAGGATAAAAATATGGAAAACATGAAAGGAAGTGACACATTTCCAGAATGGGAACCAGAATGAAATTATCAAGCAGATTGCATCATGATATAGACGATTTGTGAGAAACATTTGCAAAACAGCCCAACAGAAAATATCTAAAGTAGTTCTCCCATCTAATTGCACAGTGGAAAAATTAATCTGGTCTCTGTCTTTTAGGTTCTGTTCTGGAGGTATAAAGGTTTGAAGTCAGGGTCTCAAGCTTGCTATGTAATTTCCTATCAATCATGTGTTCACCCCTTTGTGGAACTAGTGAATTTTAAGGTAAGTCTCACTTCCTGTTGAAGTAGCTGGATGCCAGGCCCATGGTACCATGCCCAGAATTTATGGAAGAGAGAAAGATAGGATAGAACATGTATTAGGAGAAATAATGGATGAAAAGTCCCCTATCTTGTGAGTTATGATCACTGAACTTCATGAAGTTCAAAGAGCCATAATCCAACTGAGTTTCAATCAAAATATGTCAGAAGAAGCAAAAAGGCACTCACTGCTTAATGATAAATAGGTCAATTCTCAGCAGGACTCAAGGACCATAAGCATGTATGCACCAAATAATGGAGCACAAAAGTAGTGAGACCCAAGTACCTCACCTTCTACAATGGATCGATCATCCAGATGGAAAAATCAATAAGAGAAGAGGAGAGTGTAAGATATTACACACTAAATGGATCTAACATCTATGTAGACGAATTTCAAACAGGCATTGGGTGACCACAGACACACACTTCCAAGAGGGACTTACCAGGAGTGAACGCATGCTGGGACTCAAAGTACGTTTGAAATTAAAGGAGGTGGAAACCATATTAAGTTTCACTTCAAGCCACAGCAGTATGAAATGAGAAACTATTAAAGGCTGAGGAAGTATACTGTTCAATACTTGAACAAAGGATCAAAGACAGCACCAGAATCTATTAAAAATTCTTTTTAAGTATATATGCATTTACGTATATACAGAGGTGTATCTACAGACAAAATGGAAACAAAACATCTTAAAATTTTTGATGATGCAAAGATAATTCTAAGAAGGAAGCTTAGAGTGATGCATGTCTAATTTAAAAAGAATTATCTTGACAGTCATAGTGGGGTGAGAATAACTGGAAAGTACTGTGGAAAATATTGTCTAGAAATTTAACAATGAAATTTCTCCATGTATAATCAATGTAAGCTCTTCAAAATTAAGTCTCAAGTAAATAATTTCAGTTTATATCTAAAAGAAGGATAAAACTACTAAGCAAAATATAGCAGAAAGAAAGAAACAATAAAAATTTAGAGCAAAAATAAAGGATATAAAAATGAAGAACAATGTCAATAAAAACAAGAGTTGGTTTTGTGAAAAGGTAAGTAAAACTGATGAAATTTTAGCTACACTAACCAGGAAAAAATAAAAAGAGAAAATACTACTCCTAACTTTACAATTGACACAATAAAAAAATACAAAGGATAAAAGACCACTATGAAAAATAAATCCAACAACAAATCCACATAGAAACAACTGCCCAATAAATAAGTAGGCTAAATACTTAAAGAGAAACTTCTCTGAAGAGGAAAGAAGGATGGCCAATAGACACATGAAGAAATGCTCAACCTCCCTAGCCATAAAAGAAATGCAAAACAAAATAACACTGATATACCACCTCACCCCAGTTAGAATGGCTATAATCAAGAACTCTAATAACAACAGATGCTGGAGGGGATGTGGACAGAAGGGGACCTTACTGCATTTTTGGTAGGAGTGTAAACTTGTTCAACCACTTTGGAAAGTAGTATGGAAGTTCCTCAAAAGACTCTACATAGAGCTCCGTTATGACCCAGCAATCCCACTTTTGGGCATTTACCCAAATGATCACATACAAGACCATACTAAAGCTACCAGCACAACTATGTTTATTGCAGCATTATTTACCATAGCTAAGATATGAAACCAACCCAGATGCCTCTCAGTATATGAATGGATCAAGAAAATGTGGTATATATACACAATGGAATTCTATGCCTCCATCAGAAAGAATGACATCGCCCCATTTGTTAGGAAATGGAAAGACTTGGAACAAATTATATTAAGTGAAGTAAGCCAGGCCCAAAGAAACATAGGTCCCATGGTTTCCCTTATTTGCAATAACTAGTATATGCCTGAGTCAAGCAGAAAAGGTCAGATAAGTTGATGTTAGGTGAAATGAACCACCAAGATAAGACACAAGTGTTTTTTTCTTTCTTGCAATTGTTTCTAACATATTAATAAGATGAGTTCTATGTTGCTTTGTATGTCCCTCCCACATGGTATAACCCCTGCTTTCATTGTATTTGATGTTGGTATAATTTGTGGAGGGGAAGTGAAAAAAAAAACAAATCATTTAAATAGGGATACAGTTGGACCCATTGCAACAATGAGATGTACAAGTCGTTATGTCGAAAAACGAACTTTACAACTTTGGCTGGTGGTGGGGGGGGGTGGGAAGGGATGGGAAGGGGAAATAAAGGAGGAGGTAACAATGCTTGATAAGAAATGTACCCATACTCATTATCTTGCCCATGTAATTGTAACCCCACTGTATGGTATTTTCACAATTAAAAAAAAAAAAGGTTAAAAAAAAACAAAAAAGAAAAATAACATACCAAACAACTGGATAACCTAGAAGAATGCAATAAAACTTTAGAAACTAAGCTCATTTCTATAATAAGGTACTAGGAAATACAAAGAGATCAAGGATAGCCAGGTTGCCAGTGGCTCATGCCTGTAATCCTGGCTATTTAGGCAACTGAGATCTGAGTGTCAGGGTACAAAGCCAGCCCAGGCAGGAAAGTCTGTGAGACTCTTATTTCCAATAAACTACCAGAAAACTGTCAGTGGTGCAGTGGCTCAAGTGGTAGAGTGCTCTCCTTGAGCTAAAGAACTGAGGGTCAGGGCTCAGGCCCAGAGTTCAAGCCCCATGATAGACAAAAAAGAAAAAGAAAATCAAAGATAAATAATGATCATAAACAGTCATCAAAACCCTTGCAACTGAGGTGCATGCCTGTAATCTCAGCTACTTGGGAGGCAGAGATTGGGAGGACTGTGGTGTGAGGTAAACCAGGAGAAAAATGATCAAGATCTTCTCTCAAAAATAAAACTGGGTGTGGGGACCTGGACCTATATACTCCAGATGCAGGAGGTTTAGGAGGATTTCAGTCTAGGCCAGTCACAGGCAATATCGAGGCTCTAACTGAAAAATAACTGAAAACCCAAGAGCTAGGTGTGTGATCAAGTGGTTGAGTGTCTACCTAGCAAGCATGAGGCTCTGAGTTTAATCCCAGTACCAGAAAAACAAGCAAACAGAATAGTAACACATTTACAACACATTAAAAATGATCAGATGGTTTCAGAGGCAAATTCCTCCAAGCATTTAGTGAACCAATACCAATCCTCAAATGCTTCCAAAATATCAAAGAAGAGACATGCTTCTAGTTTCTTTATGAGGTTAGAGTCAACAATCAAAGCTGTGAATTCAGTAGCTCTTTGTAGACCTCAAAGTGCAACTGCACTTAAGCCCAGCTTTGCAGGCCTAATAGTTCTAGGATATGAATGTATTTGCTTTCTAAAGCAAAAATCAGATATGACTGAAGGAATCCATTTATATCTAGAAGGACAAATGGTTCAGGGATGATTGACATCCACTAGCCTATCATCCCTATTCTACTGTTAACTAGCTTTATCTTAAATTATCTTTTTTAGTTTTAGTTATTATTATTATTATCTTTAAGGAGTTGTTTAAAGGAGCTGACCTTAAAGCACTTTATGAATACAATGCATCTTGATCAATTTCACCCCTTCCAATCTTCTCACCCTTCTCCCACCCCTTCTCTCGCTTTACTTAATTGTGTAGAATATATATTGAATTCTTCACTGCATTCCCCCCACCTGCTCTTCACTCATTTACCCCTCTCCTTCAACCTCACCCCTTCCAAGTACCCATTGCCTGTGTTAATTTTATGGAAGTTGACTTTGCCTTTCTAAGGAAGTACATGATTTGAGTTCTTCCTCCAATCGACCTTCTTTCACTGAATACATTTGTGAACACTTGCATACCACCCAACATATTTATTTACATGTTTAAAAGCTAACTGTACCTTCCACCTATAAGGGAAAGCATGTGATCTTGGTATCTCTGGGCCTCCCATACGTTTACAACTGACAGAATTTATAATTTGGCAATACCCTCAAATCCAGTTGAGATACTCTTTTCCAGACAATATCAAAGCTATAAAAGTCAGTATTGAGAAAGAAGTTCAGAGGTGTGTTGCTGCTAGATCTGTTACACAATATACAGAAATTCTAGGAGAGCATGTTCATTTGATTTCAATGTGATTGTTTTGATTCCTAACTGTTTAGGTGACATTAATCCTTCACTCAAAAGAAAAAAAAAAGAGGGGCTGGGAAGGTGGCTCAGTGGTAGAGCACTTGCCTTGCACACATGAGGCCCTGGGTTCGATTCCTCAGGACCACATAAACAAAAAGAAAAAAGCGGGAAGTGGCTCTGTGGTTCAAGTGGTAGAGTGCTAGCCTTGAGCTGAAGAGCTGAGGGACAGCACCCAGGCCCAGAGTTCAGGCCCCACGACCGCCCCCCCCCCAGAAAAAAGAAAGGGGTGAAGGATTACTCATTAGTTTATAATAGAGTTGCAGAAAAATTATTAGAAAGATCCAGAAAAATTACTTCTCTGTAAAGGAACCTAGACACAACCAGTTTGCTGAAATATGTTCAGCTGATTAGTGCCGGGCACAATTCTGTCTATGTGAGTTCTCTGGACAGAGATTCTCCAGGAATAATAGCTCAGGGATTGTCAGCCCAAGGAGACCAAATGCATATGTTTCTTCTGCCCGTTCAGACTTGTTATGCCTGGGGTCAGTAGTAAAGACTATAATTAGAGTAGCTAGTGAAATATGAATGGAGAGAAGTGAAAACAGAAGAATTGCACAGGTGGGGAAATGCCCATTAAGGTTGTCATCCAAAAAATGTGCAGCAGACAGCTCAGGGTATTGAATCTTAATGACCAAATAGCTCCCAACTTGTGGACACATTCCATACATACTAAATGGGTTTGTGGTAATGCTGACAATTTATGACTTCTTTAGTATAGAAGGATTTTTAGGGGGTCCCATTTTATAATTTAAAAATGGCTCAGGTGCTAAGATATCCTCCAGCATCATGAATAGTTTTTCATTATGTTTTCCTGTTTGTATCCCGTCTTTATCAACATTACTTGGGGGAGTGAGGGTAGGGGAAATCAAACTCTATTTAGCTGACAGGATACAGTTTATTATACTTTAATCTGTTTCCCCTGTCCTGAGCTATGTGTTGAACTGTTAAAAAAATTCCTTTCAAAAATAGCTACTGTAAATCCATTTTGTTTTCTAAACACAGGGCAATTTTTAGGTAGCGTCTAATAAGTGTCTTGGCAATTTTTATTAATTATGTTTTTATAAACTAGAAACATTGCTTTTCTTACTATGTGAGAAACAAAAGCAATTACTTTTTGGCAACAGTTAATAATTTTGGGTGCCAATCAATTCCAAGACCCATAGAAATAATCATAGTTTGGATCTTAAATGTCCTCCAACTGCCTGTGAATTCAAGTCTTGTTCTCCAGTAGGTGGTGATACTGCAGGGTAGTGGATCACTTAGTAGGCGAGACCTAGGGGGAGGAAGTTGACTATTGGAGACACCACTTAGAAGGCGGGGGTTCATGGGAAGAAATTAAGCTACTGGAGATGCCTCTTAGATGGCAGGGCCTAGTGGAAAGAAGTTAGACTATTGAAGGGTGCAGTTGACTGGGATGTTGGGACTGCGCCTCCTGCTTGTTCCCGCTTTCACAATCCACACCAAGTTGTGCTGTTATACACTACAGGCCCAAAGTAAGGCATTCTCAGGGATGGAGTCATGCCTCAGATAGTAGAAGGCCAGCCTTTGAGCCAAAGGATCAGACACTGAGTCCAAATGAAACCAAGACATTATCAAGACATTATCTTGAAAAACAAACTTTGCAATTTAAGCAGGGGGCTGGTAGTTGTGGAGGTGGGAGGGAAGGGATGGTAGGGGAAAAACAAGGGAGGAGGTAACAATGCTTGATAGGAAATGAACTCATTACCTTGCTCATGTAACTGTAATTCCTCTGTACAGTATTTTTACAATAAAAAAAAACTTATAAAAAAAAGTATGGCTGGGAAGGTGTTTTAGTGGTAGATTGCTTGCCTTGCATGTATGAGACCCTGGGTTCAATGCCTCATCACCACATAAGCAGACAAAAGCCAGAAGTGGTGCTGTGGCTCAAGTGGTAAAATGTTAGCCTTGAGCTGAAGGACTGAGGGACAGCGCTCAGGCCCAGAATCCGGCCCCACAGATGACCAAAAAAAAAAAAAAGTAAAGGAATGTACTATGTCTGACCATGATGCACTGAAACCTCTGGAAACATTCAGTTGAAACACATAACTAATGTGTGATCTCTAGCTATCTGTATTTCCCCGTCTATTCTCATCTATCTATGTGGAATAGATAGTTTATTACATAGGATTTTTATACATAGGCATACATATATATATATTGTACATAAGTTTATTACATACTTACATTTTACTCTTTGTCTCTGAATTTTCAATTATTCATTTGAAATAATGTATTCATAAGAAGTATTGATTCCACCCAGAAAATGAAAGCATGTATAAGAATCATAACATGCCCCAGGTCCTGGTTGTAAATATTTGTATAAGGTAAGGAATTTTGCCTCATTAACTCATGTATGTTTCCCTCTTGGAATGACATAGCATCTTGTCCATTGATCCAGGCTACTAACACAGCTAACCAGTCCAATAATACTAAAGATGGCACTGAGGCTCCTTCCAAGTCTTATTTTGAATACTGATAAAGGTAAGACTGATGGGAAGGTTTGACCCATAAACTCAATTTACCTGAAGTGCTGTCAAAACACTGGCTTTTCTTAGTGCTCTTCCACCTTACTGCAGTGAAGTAAGCCTTAATTGTTTCTGAAATTATCCATCAACAGTGATGATTTTTATGACATCCGTGTAAGTTCACATAGCTGAACTACCTTCTAATTATATCCATTTTTTCCCAGTGATTTAATTATGAATCTAAAACCATAAGATTCAAAGGCATATGGGTGGGATCAAATGAGGGCTAAGGCTTGTGTGACTAGATGTTTCCATTCTAAGAGTAAAGTGAATAACTTCATTATAATAAGACCTACTATCACAATGCAAAGAAAAATATAGAAAAGGGGCAAAGGGGAAAAGAAAACATATTTAATGCTCTAATTTCACCAAAGGACTATGGCCAACATTTGGCAGGTAGATTACAAGCATCTCTCTGACAACCCAAACTAATTAGTAGTATGATTTCACTGAGATTTTATTTATACCTAGCAATTATTTCTAATAATCTTGTGATGTTCTTAGAAATTTAAAAAAATGTAAAAAATAAAAGGAATCAATCTCCAGCAATTTAATACTTTTATAGTGGTCCAGTAACATAATGACATGAAATGATTGTATCTAAAATTATATGGCCACCAAAACCTACAGTTCTTAAAAAAAATGCAATTTTGATCCCAAAGCAAACTTTTTACATCAAACTGATGATAATTATTCCTAATGGTATATGTCACAAGAAAAATAATTATGCATAAAGCTGCACAAAATGCAAAGCATCAGCCTAGATTTGCCCCTCCCCCCATTTCCTCTAATTAGGTAATACTGGTTTGTCAAACTACTTAAAAATAATTACCATTCAAGCTCACCTGTTATTAACAGTTTTCATTTGCAAAAAAAAAAATAAGAAAGACCCTTGTGCATTATGAAATGTACATTTCTAACTGATCCAGATGAGCTATTAATTATAATTTGAAGCTAGTGTTCCCAAGCTAGTAATAATGAGTCCAAAGTCCTGGTTTTCAATCTGTGCAAACTTCATTGTTTGCTATAGGATTATAGCCATAATATGCATTTAAATTCCCTTACTCTTAAGCACCCATTCATCAAAGACCTCGTGCATCTCATTATCAAGATAGATACTGTTCTGGCCATCTTTTTAATGAGGGTCTTAACTGATACATACAAAAGCAAAACAACTTTGAATAGATCAATATAGCCTTTCACCACTGACAAGAGAAGAGTTCAAAGACCATTCTGTAGGCCTGGTTTGATGCTTCGAAGCTTGTCCACTGAGATTGTTGCATGACTAATGATAGCCAGGGTAAACCTTCATTATTCCTCAACTTCAAAACAAGAATCACTTTCTCTCTGGCCTCAATAGCTCCAGCTTTCTATCTTTCAAAACTGTCTATCTTTTAATATACCAGGATAAGAATATGGCCTCTGTATTTATTAATATAAGCCCAGAGATTTGTCTCAAGACTTAACACACACAGCAGTTATTTTTTATCTGACTTGGTCTTTACGTCTCATTATTTCTCTCCATGTGTTTCCATAACTTCATGTGCCATCTTTCCAAAAATTTAAATCAACCTACTTTAAATATGGTGTGCTCATTTCCTGGGATCTTCATTGTAAATTACCAAGTTTTTTCCTGTTAAAATATAACCTTCCTGATCTATACCTTCCAAATAGCTGGGATTACAAGCATGAGCTATTGACCATGACTGTGATTTCCTTCTTTAGGCAATGTGTCTGTGTAAAATTTAATGTCTGCCTAAGCTGGAGTTGAGCTTAAGGCTACCAAAAAGTTTAACAAATTGCTCTAACAGCCTTTGTTAAATAAGAGAGCAATAAATGACTGCCAATATTTGTTCACAAAACAAGCATTGCAATATATGCACATATATAAAATATTGTATCAAAACCTATTTTTCAATTAATATATACTATTCCAAATGAAACAAGAGAAAAGTAGCATTTTTGTATCACATTGCCAGCTTTATTTGAATACACCATCCTTCCAATATGTTACCATACTTCAGCTATTATTATTGTTAATATTTAAATATAAATTAAAAATAAATTAATTTATTTTAATAGCATATAAACTATATATATAATTATTCTGTATTTACTTTAATTCTGGGAGAAGTTAGCTACAAAGAGCAGACAGTACATATTTAGATATATAAATGGTCTAAATATTGGTTGTAGTGGTTGTTATACTGTTTTCAAACTCATAGAATACACTATAAAGAAAATATATTACCTTATGCAAATTTTACCTGAATAACCTATGTTTATACAGGAAATGTAGCTGAGAGATGAGTTGTCAAAATACACACAAACCTCACTCAATTTTGGAGGTTTAGTACAGCCACAGCATGCTGAGGAAGAGGAGTTACATGAATTGAAGAATGCTGAGCCATTAATGACTGTAGTCTATGAAGCACATCCAATGAATCATAGGTAAGGATATGATTAGAGAAAACACATACTATCTTTTTCCTGTACTTACAGTTGCTAAGAAAACATCATGCCTCATCATCTTACACACATTTCTATTCTAGAATATAGACAAATGTATCCACCAAGGGATTTATGTATCTATGAACTTGTCTATCCAAATATTCATCCAACCACCATCCACCCACCCATATATATATATATATATATATATATATATATATATATATATCTTACCATATATTATTTGAAATTCAGAAACAATGGAGCATCATTACTACAAATGTTTTAAAATTCCATTGAGCTTAAAACTCACTATAATGTATCCTCATTATTATAATTACCTGACTATGTAAATTACTGAAAAGACATATTAAGAACACAGCACTCGGTAGGAATTGCTTGGGAAAAAATTGCACATTCTATTGAAGCTCTGTAATGTGTTGATCAAGATAAATTGCACTTAGTCATAGCGTCTTACAACTAAATAAATAATAATATCCATAAATCCCTATCATAATGTTTGGTCTCATTTATTCTAAACAACCAAGTTATGTGGTGCTAGATCTAGAGATAATATATTATCCATCACATTTAATTAATTATTCATATTTTGGGTCTTTTTCTGTCATGTAAAAGTCTTTATTAAACTGTGAAAACTAATGTAGATGAAACAAATCCTAAAATCACAAACTGTCTGAATTAAAGGCCAAATAAAGAATCCCTAACATTGAAGTCAATCTACAGTGTTGCATTATTTAGGGATAATATAGTAACTTCCTTTTAATATATTAATGGGCACTTCAGACTCACTTCATGGACACTATGGGTCTGAAGTATCCAATTGTGATGATGTCAAATCTTTTTAATTATTATTATTATCTTTAAGTAGTTGTACAAAAGCGTTGACATTTAACAAAGCCATTCCTAAGTACAATATTTCTTGAGTAAATTCTCCCCTTTCAAAATTCTCACCCATCCCTGCCCTACACACTCCTTCCCTAACTATTCTTAATTTTGTAGTGTATATTGCATATTTATCTGTATTATCCCTTTCTTCTCTTCATTTGCCATATATATAATTTTCTGTGTATTACAAGAAAAGATAGTGAGGGGAAAATCAATTTGTGTATAAGAAAAGTTGGCTTATATCCATGTATTAGATGTTACTTCAACTGAAATTAAATGGATTAGGCAGATGTTTCTTTTAAATGAAAACTGAATAAAATTGGTATTTGCTCAAATCTAGAGAAATGACCAACATCTGGGAGATTTTGATGCTCATATCACTGCATACCAGTGACTGGCTTCTTAAACAAGCCATGCCTAAAATTTTACTTAGTTATGAATTAAGCAATATGAGAAAATATATCATATTATAGACTCACTAGATGGAATAGTATATATGTATATGTGAACATGAACAGGCAGGATCATTCTATTCTAAAATGCTCAATATTCATGAAAATTTTCTATGACAATCTATTTATTAGAGAAAGAGATGTGTGTGTTTAAAATGCACAAGGTAATATATTACAATAAAAAATTCAACTTAGCTGTGCACTAGTGGCTCATGCCTGTAATTCTAGCTATTGAAGAGGTGATATCTGAGGATTGTGGTTCAAGCCAACCTGGACAAGAAAGTCCATGAGATTCTTATCTCTAATTAACCACTAAAAGGCTGGAAGTGACGCTGTGGCTCAAGTGGTAGAACACAGCATAAGCAAAAAAGCTCAGGGACAGCATACAGGCCCTGAGTTCAAGCCCCACAACCAGCACAAACACACACACACACGCACACGCATACAGACCCTGAGTTCAAGCCCCACAACCAGCACACACACACACACACACACACACACACACACACACACACACACACAAAGACCAACTATTCTGTGCAAATTATAGGAAATAGAAATTATATGAAAATAATATGAAGGGATGGGAAGGGGAAACAAAGAGGAGGCAACAATGCTTCATAAGAAATGTACTCGTTCTCTTGCCCATGTAATTGTAACTCCTCTTTACAGTATTCTCACAATAAAAAATAAAAAAGAATATGAAACAATTTTAAATTGTTTTTGAAAAAATATATTTATTAAGGTGTTTTGAAAAGGACCCCTGGTTTCTTTGTATTTCTTTGTATTCCAGAAAACTGGAATTTCTTGCACATAAATAAGTTAAGGTAATTTTCCCATTCAGCAAAATAGGATGTTTTATCTCATATCATCATATTCATTTTAGTTTTATATCTTAGGTAATCCTCAATATCGCAAATTACCATATGCACATATCAATGTATAGATATGTAAGTTTGCATTTCACAGAGATACATCAGACATATATTTGAACTTAAGACTCTCCTGGGCAAGTTTCACAATGATAAAGAACAAAAGTAAATACAGTTTTGATTCTTTGATCTGTCTTATAAACATGTTTAGTGTTTGGGTTGATGAGGAAGATGAAAGTTAGTAGGGTAGTACATGGATTTACTGTAGCTTGCCTCACATGTAAAGGACAAGCGTGGTATACTTGGATAGCTCTTACTTTGAATGTGTAAGTTATCAAAGTAAGTCTTGTTATACAGGCCCTAATGGGGCTAGGGTCTTTTTGCCAATGTGTGTTATGAGACACAGAAAATACCATTATTAGCCACAGTTGCCTGGATTGCTTATGGACTCTGAGGGGATTTTCTTTTACCATTCATATTTTGTTTGTCTGAAGAAGTAAAATAAAAGATGCAATATATGCTTTTTCCTTTGTCTGGATTTTTCTCCTAAGTCCCATTAACAGACTATGAACTGTCCTTTCCCTTTTGAACTTTTCTGGGAAGAATTCATATTCTGTGTACTTGGAGAATAATATTATTGAAAGATCTTTATGTTTTACAGAAAGAAATAAAATAGGAAATGTGTTTTAGACATATTTTGTAAACATATATCTATAACTTAATGGATAATTTGTACAGATAGGAATACATGATTGAAGAATAATGACTTTTTTAAAGAGCCCAGGTGTTTTCAATCAAAGAATAGTCAGAGTTAAAAAAAATACCCAATTTTATTTAGTGTCTCTCTGTACCACTTCCAGATTCTTTAATCTTTATTTCTTTCTTTTGTATCAATTGGTTTTTTAGAAACTTAATTCTCTCTGCTGTACTTTGGGCAATAAAAAGTACCACCAGAATGACAAAAACTTCTTAAATTTGGCTTTTTAAAAATTAGAGCAAAAATTCTTGTGTGGAACAGGAGAGAAGCAAAAACCTTACAAGATTGATGGGGAGAGAGAAAAGAAGGTAAAGTTGAAGAAACAGAGGTGTTAATAAGGCTAGTGTGATTGGTCCCACACTTCAAATCATTCTATGAGTCTAAGCACAAATGCTTCATCTTCTCGTTCTAGCACAAAGGGTCTTTTCTTTCCCTGTCTATTTTCAGTTCATTGCATAGATGTAATTTCCTATCAATATATGGAGAAGCAACTGTAAATTGAAAATTTCCTGAATTCTTAACAACACTTTCAGTAGATGGTTTTCTTAGTAGATAGATAATGCACACTTTATTATTATTATTATTATTATTATTATCATTATCATTATTACTTTATGGTACTAGTGTTTGAAAAAGCACCTTGCATTGGTTAAGCTAGTGTTTTACTTTTTTTGTGTGTCATGCCCCACAGCTCTGCTTTTTGCTGGTTATTTTGAAAATGGAGAGAACTTTCCCTCTAGGCTAGTTTAGAAACATGATCCCTCAGACCTAGAGTAGGTAGGATTGCAGTCATAAGCTCCTAGTACTCAGCTATAACATGCAATCTTAAATTGTTTTCTTTTTTCTTTTTTTTTTTTTTGTTGGTCGTGGGGCTTAAACTCTGGGCCTGGGTGCTGTCCCTCAGCTCTTCAGCTCAAGGTGAGCACTCTACCACTTGAGCTACAGTGCCACTTCCTTAAATTGTTTTCTTTTTATAACTCACAATATAAGTGAAGATTTGGCTTAAATCGTTTTTTACAAAAATTAAAATAGGTTGATAATAACCTACGAAAAATTCTGTAGGCAAGTTCTTTCAGATCAATATTGATGAAATTACCATTTGTGTATTTAGTGAACTATAGCACAGAGAATAGTCAGGAGCAAAGGCTGTTGTAATAGAGCAAAGGCTGTTTTCAATCTACGTAGGTTCCATTTTGAGTTATTCTTCATAGGATAAACTGGTAAGCTGCGCTATGAATTACTTAGTGATTTAGCCTGTCTGCTTCTTGGCAGGTTGTGCTTTCTCTCTCAAGTTTCTTCTCTAAGAAACTTCAGAATAACTTGGATGGAGTCTGGAAAGCTTTTCATATTCATAAGTGAACAATGCAATGGGGAAACCACTGGGTTCTTGCAGAGGTGGTGAAAAATCAAAAGGAATGCTCTACCTCAGTCATGCTTATAGACATTTCTCTGTTGAAATATTTGACTGTTATAACCCAACTGGATGCTTCAGACTATATGTAGTGCCTCTGCTTGAATTCAGTAGATTATTAGATCCAGTGTTTGTGTGACTAGATATGATGATTTTTTTCCATTCAAGTCACAAATCACAGTTACTAGCTTGAAACTGGAAGAGATACTGCAAGTCCAGTGGTTTGGAGGAGTTGTATTTAGATTGAAATGTATTCATGGATTAAAGTGCTTAGGTAATGGATAAGTCAATACACTTCTAATATTTTGTGTCTCAGCTATAAAATGGAGATAATAATGTCTAAAATATGTAGTTCTTTTTCAGAAGTAACTTATGGATGCTATGAAATGACTTAATCTTGTAGTTCAATGCATGTACATTTCCCATATCCACTCTTAAAAGATCTACAAGGCCAGAGGGCCCAGATGTTGAGGTCTAGATACATATTGCCTAACCAAAAGACACCTGCATTGGAGGCTTGATCAAAACTAGGGGTCCAACTGGAAGGTGACTGGATCATGAATATACTCAATTCCTCAGTAGATTACACCATAGGTAAATCCATAGCTAAGGTGACTCTTAGGAGGCGGGTCCAGTTACAGGAAATAGAGACACATGTTCATCTAGCTAGCTAGCTAGCTATCATCTATCTATACATATATTCCCCTGTTGTACTGAGCTAAGTTTGCTTTGCTCCAGCAACTACATGATATTTAGCTCTGCCTTGGGACCAAAGTGACAAAGAAAAGGGCCATAGATTGAAACCTCTGAAACTTTACGTCAAAATTGACTTTTCCTCCCCTAGGTGACTAACAAGCCTAATTTAACAACGTCACTGGTTAATGACGTTAGATGAGGATAACTAAGCTAATTTAAATAGGAAGACCAAGGAGACTGAGCAGAAGTCTGTGCATTTCAGGATCTGCTTTTCTCAAACCCCTAGTTTTACTTTAACCTATCTCCATCTGATTTATTTCAGGCCTCGCAGCTCTTATCTTAGGTAGGAATGAAAAAAACTTTTTAAAACATCATAAAACTAAATTTGGAAGTAGCTGCAAATAACACTTTGGCAATGTTCATTTCTTATTTTTCCCCCCAAATGTATGCATACATATGGGAAGTATTTCTTTTTCCTTAATTTTTTTCTGGTGTTAACTTTCTTCAAGTAAACAGAAAAAATATGTATGATTTCCATCTACCACTTCTAAGTATCTGAGAAATTGCAGGATATGAAACTCACACTTAAGTCATTGTTGAGATTTTTTTTTACATAAAATATAAAACTGCATATATTACTACTAGTAAGTTATAAATTAACATCATTTTTGATCCTGGTCAGTGGCATATATGAGGGAAATAAAAATAAAAAAATGAAAAACCTATTAAAACTCATTGAAGTACATTATATACACATATGAAGCATCATAACAAATCTCTTTGAACAATTAATGTACACAAGTAAGGGAGAAATGAGCTAAGAAAAACACTAAAAATTTCTGTCCATATTACTACAGCATGTGAAAACAACTATTAAGTCATATTCTTGTCATGTTTCATGTTGTGAACAGTTATTTAAACTACCTGTGTTTAAGCAGCCTGGAGATTTAGCCTGTACTGACAAGAAAAACAAAACAAAACAACAATAAAAACAGAAACAGAGTAGTACAACCCAAATGTTAGGATTACCATTATGACAAACTAAATTATCTTCAAATTGTGAGTTTGGGTGTGAAAATATGATTTGAAGATTACATGTGTCAAAAATATTTTGCAGAAGATCTAGCAGATTTAAGAAAAATGTAAAATACAAATAGACAGTAATCAAATATCCAGAATCATTTCTTTGTCTTGACAGGAAACAGAAATATAACAGAAGCAGGTGAAAATCATAAAATTGGCTTCTCTCCATGGGCTGGGTGTGGATTGTATATCCCCTACAACTCTGCTGATTATACTACTAGAAACCTCATCATTGATGTATCAAATCAAGTCCTGAAGCCTATGTAGTGGCTAGTGCAGCAACATCCTGATTCATCACTGCCTTCATTGACCTTAGCACTGTCAAAATTCCTTGGACATTAGCACCATACCTTGAGTTCTTGGTTTCCAAGTCCCATTCAAGGATAATGTTCGTATGATAGAGAATGGTTAGTTAACTTTGGTAGAATAATTTTAACCAACTGGAAAAGAAGATTAGGTGTATGGCCTATGCTCCCTTAACCAGCAAACACCACACTGTAGAGCAGACTCCTGCCATTTGTAGATATATGGTTCCAAGAATACCATCAGTGAGGGCATCTGCAATTTCTCAGGATGCATAGAGCTTGGTACTGTACGGAGGATGCTTGATTGATTTGCTTCATCACATCATCCAACTTCTGCTGCCTTCAATAATTCTAAAGCTTTGTCTCCATTACTTAAATTAAGCACATGAATGCCCTTTTAGTTTGGGGAAGGAGTATCATAACTTTGGAATCATTTTTCTTTGGGGGAGGAATACTTTTTACAAATGTATGGGGGAAAAAAGACACTGAGTAGATCATGCAATGATGTGATTACTACTGATTATAACAATGGACGGACGGAGAGCTTCTGTACTTCAAGTGAGCCACACAATGCATGTGCAGGGCTTTAGACTTTGGGGTTTTGAAATTTCTTTTGATTAAAAAAAAACATAGGTTGTGCTTAGTTAGAACCACATCATAAACGGATAGGATTTCTGGAAGTAAGCCTACCTGATTACCAGGCAGGATTGACAGTTTCAGTTTGTAGCCGCCATGGTGGCTTTTTTTTTTTTTTTTTACTTCAATCTCTCCTAAAAAGACAATCTATCAGGAATGAATTGTACTTTGAATGATACTGACTTCTGTGTTATCTGGCTTGTGTCTCTCTCTGGCTTTATCTTTCACCTTTTTTCAATACTGAATTATTTACTTCCACTTGCTAGGGCAGACTCTAGCGTGGAGCCACATCTCCAGTCCTTTTTGGCACCAGTTTTTGTTGCTAATTGTTTGTTGGTGCTGGTTTTGGGGCTTAAACCCAGGGACTGAGCACTGTCCCTGAGCTTTTTCATTCAAGGCTAATATTCTACCACTTGAGCTCTACTTCCAGCTTTCTTGGTACTTCCTTGGAGCTAAGATTCTCATGGACTTTCTTGACTGGGCTAGCTTTGAACCATGATCCTCACATTTCAGCTTCCTAAGTAGCTGGGGTTCTAGGCGTGAGCCATCAGCATCCAGCTTTGGCACCATTTATTATGTGGGACAGTGTCTCACTTCCTGTCCAGGTATATGCATGGGATGGATGACAGTTCCTTTTCCAATGCCCACACTAATTTCCACTGAGACAGATTCATAAATGTTGTTGCCTGGTTTGGCCTAGAATCACAATCCTCGCCTTCTGATTTTTCCAAGTAGTTAGGACTGCATGCATTAGCTACAAAGGCCAGCCTCTCATTCCATCACACACAACTCTTCTTTTATGGAAAAGGAATATAGGATGTGGCAGCTTCATGCCAGCCTTTAGAGAAATCAACAAGTTTCCCCACACACTTTGGGATGTATATTTGACATGGAATTGAAGGGGAAGAAGCCAAGCAAAGCTGGGTGCTGGTGGCTTACATCTGTAATCCTATCTACTCAGGAGGCTGAGATCTGATGATCGCTGTTCAAAGCCAGCCTGGGCAGGAAAGTCTGTGAAACTCTTCTCTCCAATAAACCACCAGAAAACCAGAAGTAGCACTGTAGCTCAAGTGGTAGAACACTATCCTTGAGCTGAAGAGCTGAGGGACAGTGTTCAGGCCCAGAGTTCAAGCCCCATGACCGACAAAAAAAAAAAAAAAAAAAAGAAGAAGCCAAGCAAGGGCCTGATTCAGTCCAAATCCTATTAAAAGGGTTACATGTTGAGTGTATATGATACTGCCACTTCATATTGGCGCAATTATAAGCTACAGGCCAAAGGCTTCTTTAAATCAGGGATAAATAAACCCATGCAATCCTGATTGTCCATGCCTATTGGTAAAGTGCCTCTAGAATACTCAGGAGATTTTCACAAACTAAGGCATCTCAGGGTAGTGACTGGAGTAGAATGCTCACTAAAGCTGGAGGATGAGTTCTTAGAAATATAAACAGTATAAAGAGATCCTAATAAATGACCAATAGTGTCTATGATAATTTTCCATCTTTCCATCCATCCATCCATCCATCCATCCATCCATCCATCCTTCCCTCCCTCCCTCCATTCACTCATGTATCCAGTGTTGTATCTCTAATTTGTAATCTAACCCGGAAGTGTTCCTTGAACCTATGCTCCAGTAAAAGGAAAAAGTATTTCTCATTAATGACTTTGTCAAATGGAGTTGTCAGTTGGCCTCAAAGTTGAAAGCATGGAGTAGAAAATAAAACATTATTATTTAAACCAACAAAATATTTTCAATTGTATCAGCAAGAGGGATATAAAGGACAATGGAAGCAGAATTTCTTTAAAAATCAAGGGCAAAAGTAAGGAAAAATAATGAGGGTCACTAGAAAACGCTTCTGTCAAACTGACTCCCAGCCTAGAGGACCTATTCCTCGGCTTCAAGGCAAGGTCCTTAATCATCTCCATAACCCAGAAGCAAGAGAGATATGCTAATTGGATGCCTGGCCCAGTTTTGTAAGATTGAGCAATTACTTTTTTTTTGTAAACCCTTTTTTATACAATCTATATAAGCAAGGAGAGAAACAGCGCTCGATCATGTATTCCAGGTAAGAATGTCTTAGAATATAAAAGAGAATTCACAAGCTATGCTGATAAGAGTAAGAAGGCACCGTTAGTGTTTTTTCTCACATCACAAAAACACCACATGCTGGCTTGAAGGCATTGATGAAGGCAACTCCAGACTTGCCTACTTTTTGACACTCTTCCCTTTAAACTCCACAGCCTGTGTACACCAGGGAGTTATCTGACTTGCACAGTCTCTCACAAATACATTCTCGATTGTTTGCCAGAGACCAGCATGAAGTATGTGGGCAGGTGATTGTTTTGCTCTATGATATTCATTCCATATTTTTGTGGTAATTGTGTCTGACTTCCCACTGGGGACTGACCTTGCTCTGTGGTAAGCCGTAGCATGGGAATATAAATCAAGGTGAACTCTCTTAATTTGCAAACTCTCTCTTACTTAAATTAGGTCAATCTCAGCCCCTTCCCAGACCTTCATGGTTTCTGAATCGAGTGCAGTCACCTTAGAAAAGAAAAATAATTTGTTTACAAACCTATGTTATTGAACTCATGTTCAGCCATGCTGTAAAAGAATGTCGATGTCCGTATCATTTTACACAGAATCCTAGTATCTCCATGGATGGACAGGCCAGCATTCCTGTCCCATCCAACTTCAGAAGAGCAATTGCTTATTATTATTCAGGCTCAAATGACTTAAATAGCAGAGAATGTTGACATTTTAATGAATCCATATCCTCTTTGCTATGGTGCAGACTAAATGTCAGCACCAATGTTCTTTATCATTCAAAGCAAGGCAACTTTAGTCTGGATGCAGGTTTTTGTGCTGGAATGTATTTCTTCGAAGTAAAGTTTATAAGGGCATCAGTCTATACTGAGGGGCCAGGAGAATACCTAAGATGTAAGAGCTGTTCAATGCACAGCAGTAAATGGTGAAGATAAATGAACGTCATGAATTGTTCTGAGCAAATCATTGAGTGTTCTGAACATCCATTTCCTCAACTCTTTAAAATTTCCTTACCTACCACCATGTAGCCAATGAGTACTGACCACAATGCCTGGGCCCTAATAATAATTGTATACATGCAATCTTATTTCACCATCATGAAATGAATGTAATTCTCTCTGTAAACATTTCACATATTCCCATAAGAATGTTACCAGTGTCCAAAAGAAATTCATTCAGCAACCTAAGTGGTCTTACGTGCATAAGACCGTATCAACTGGAAATCAAAGATAGGCGGCTGATGTCCTGCTGATATCAAACTCAGAACATTCGACATTCTCAGTTACCCTCCACAACAGCTGTCCCCATCTGCTTACAAGATTGTAGCCTTGCTCTAATTATGTCCATATTGTGAACAAGTAGAACAAAGGTAAGGAACTCTACATTTTGTTCATCCTTATAGTAGAAAAGAACAAATGCAAAACACTGGTGACTCACACATGTCATTCTTGCTATTCAGAAGGCTGAGATCTGAAAATCATGGTTTGAAGTCAGGCCACTAGACAAATCTGAAAAAAAATTCTTTTTTTTTTTAGTCCAGTCATGGGGCCTGAACTCTGGGCCTGGGCGCTGTCCCTCAGCAATTCAGCTCAAGGCTAGCGCTCTACCACTTGAGCCACAGCGCCACTTCGGGCTTTTTTCTTTTTGCTTATGTGGTACTGAGGAATCGAACCCAGGGCTTCAGGCATGCAAGGCAAGCGCTCTACCACTGAATCACCTTCCCAGCCCCCCCCCCCAAATTCTTATATCCAATTAATCAACAAAAAGCTGGAAGTAGGGGTGTGGCTCAGGTGGTAGAACACCACTTTTGAGCTAAGAAAGCATGAGGGACTTTGTTCAAACCCCAGTACCAGCCCAAAAATCTAAAAATAAAATCAGAACAGAAGCTCTCTGTAATCCATGCAAGTCTTGCACTGAACACTCATCTGTCAGAACAATACATAGAACATCTAACCTTCCAGTGAGTGGACACATTTGACAATGAAAAGGGAAGGAATAGATATTTGGGAGATAACTGACATATTCAGCTGTAATGTTTGGTAATTTCTATCTTACAGTGGTGGATGAAAGGCACAAAAAGAGGAAAAGCTATATAAGACAGTTAAAAATGGTGAAGAGATGAATTAGAAGCTCCTAAATATGGAAGAGAATCAATTTTCTTAACAAGAATGAGGTCAACAGAACAGAACCACAAAGGGGCAGCCGGGGCTACTTAGAATATCCAGCCAGCTCATCATGGAGTATGTAGACTTCAACTGGATCAATGAGGCTAGATTTTTCAAAAATAACTTGGAAATCTGCATTAATTATGGCATGTGATATTTTTTCATCATGTCTTAATGTGTATAGTGGGTTTTCAGTCAGTTCCATTCAGAGAAATTGCATTACGTCTCTCATACCTCCTTATTTCCCAATCTTAAGTCACATTGTAGCATATACTGTGATCTTCTGCAGAAACAATAGAATAAACCAGAAAACTGGAAGTGGCACAAAAACAACAACTACAAATACAACCTCCCACCCCCTAAAAAAAAACCCAAGAGTTTTAGGGGCATAACTGTATTTCTCTAATTCTAGCTAATCAGGATGAGATCTAAGAATCATGGTTCAAAACCAGCCCAGGCAGGAAAGTTCATGAAACTCTTATCTCCAAAAAAACCACCAGAAAACTGGAAGTGGCACTGTGGCTCAAGTGGGAGAGCACTAGCCTTGAGCTGAAGAGCTAAGGGACAGGGTCCAGGCCCAGAGTTCAAGCCCCACAACTGACTAAATACATACATACATACATACATACATACATACATATATACATTAATTAATCAAACGTATAAAACTTTTAGAAAATAAAGTTAAACACTATTACTTCTCAATAATTGTTCAAAATGTCCATTGACTATCAGGGGTGGAATAGTAAGAATGTAGTTCATTTAAAATATTTTTATATTGCCTTATTCATGTAACTATCACCCCTCTGAACAGTATCTTTACAATAAAATAAAATTTAAAAAATATTTTATTCTAATATATATATATTTATATAACATAGTACTATAATATGTCATATTATGCATTGCATATCATATATATGAATTACTATAGATTACAAACTGACTATATTTTAAAACATGGTATGCACCAATGATACCCAGCTTAGCTATTATTTTGTATTGTAAATACAACCAAGTGTATCATAGATTGACCAACAGAGTATACTATTGCTGGAGTACAGAAATACTGCTATCCATTAACCCCAATGGGAAAAAAAATCTACATTCTGTGTCATAAAAGGAAAATTTTCTTAGGATCAATTTCAAATAAACCATCTCTTCTTCCTGCCTACGGACAGGATATAGGTTAGTATGCTTCATCATTGGAAGATGATTTTCTTATAAAAACATATTCTTGTTTTTCTTTCTTTATTATATATCACATTCACATTTTCCTAAATGTCTAATGTGACCATCCTTTTGTGGTCTTCCTTTCTATATTTGCCTCTCTCACAAGTACTTCTTCCTCCATTTTTAAATTAGATCATCACAATCCAGGTTACCTGGAGTTGCCACTCTAGTACTTCGCATACCTCTCATGTTTGGGTGGACTGTTTCTACACCTTCAGTCGGGTGTAGGTTTACTGGTTGGTTTATCAGCTCAGCATCCTGACTGCATGGCCATCTCGCACACCTTGCTCCTTGTTGTACTTATGATCTCCAACTTTACAGCCTCACCCACCAATCAAGTCACTTCCCAAAGCCTTCAGCTTTTCACATCTGGAGGTGTGGTTTCTTCACACTGTACAATCCTTGACTAATTCCCATCTATTTTTTTTTAATTTTTAGCTATCATTCATTATAATTACCTTCCAATTTCCTTCATTTTCAATACTCAATAATTCCATATTACAAGTTGAGTTTCACTTATGTAAAATGTTGAGGTTCACATCTTTGATCACAGATTCTGAAACACATTCATATAAAATGTGATATCTTAGGAATGGAAGTTCAGTCTAAACATAAAATACACATATTTTACAGACAGATAATTTTATACTTTTTTTTTGGTTGGTTATGGGCCTGAACTCTAAGCCTCAGGACTGTCCCTGAGATCTTCGGCTCAAGGCTCGTGTTCTACCACTTGAGTCACAGTGCCACTTCCAGCTTTTTCTGCTTACGTGGTACTGAGGAATTGAACCCAGGGCCTCATGAATGCAAGGCAAGCATTTTACCAGTGAGCCACCTTCCCAGCCTAATTTTATACATTTTAATTAATTTTGTATAGGAAAGTAGGTTTCATGAAATGGAATTTTCCATCTTTTTATGTCAAATTACCACTCAAAAATTCTTAGATGTGGCCAAGCACTGGTGGCTCATGCCTATTAATCTAGCAACTAAGGAAGCTGATATCTGAAGACTAGGGGTTCAAAGGTAGACCAGGCAGGCAGATTGTGAAACTACTATCTTCAGCTCTCAAGCAGAAAGCCAGAAGTGGAACTATGATCTTGCAGTAGAGCATTAGCCTTGAGTAAAAAAGGTATGGGACAGGGTCGAGACTCCCAACTTGAATCTGATTACTATCACAAAAATGGAGAAAAATCAAAACAGACAATAAAACCTAACTCTTATATTTTAGAGCATTTTAATTTTGGATGGCTCAACCTAAAGTTTGAAAAACAGGAAATAGTAAATGTGCAAACTCTTTTGACAAAAATAAAAATAAATGCTAACATAAGACAATTTCAAACTATTGAACCTGTGTACTCTATATATTTTGTAAACTTCATTTTCCATTCTAGACCTTCATTTTAATCCATGTGCATGTAGGTGGGGTACAAGTACTGGCTTGAAAATGATTTTTAATAGGGATGTACATTAAGAGATCATCCCTGAGTCAGGTGCTGGTGGCTCATGCCTGTAATCCTAGCTACTCAAGAGGCTGAGATCTGAGGATCACAATTCAAAGCCAGCCTGGGCAGGAAAGTCCCATGAGACGCTTATCTCCCATAAATCACCAGAAAACCGGAAGTGGTGCTGTGATTCAAGTGTTAGAACACTAGCCTTGAGCTGAAGAGCTGACAGTGCCCAGGCCTAGAGTTCAAGTCACATGACTGATGAAAAAAAAAAGAGATAATCATTGAGCCCTCTGGAGTATAAACACAAGAATGACCATGTCTTCTAGCCTATTTAAGGCTGAAGGAATCATAAAACAAAGGAAAAGAACTTGTTTTTTATGCTCAATATTTTATCATCTAAGACTTGAGTATGCTGTAGGGCTGTAAGTATTGCTCATAAAACTACTGGGTCATTTTGCCTTAGAGATATTTTCTCACTGAAAACAAAAATCACAAAGTATCAAAACAACCACCACCACCACCACCACCAAAACAACTTTTCATATTACAAATAAATGATTTTTTTCCCATAAATGTTTGGGCTCAGAATGAATTCAGGATAATATAGCGAGTCTCTCTTGCTTGAAAAGAAAACATAAACAGGGCTGTTGTTTCGCTCAGAGATTCAATAGTATTCCTATCTTTCTCAATAGGAAAACACACCAGGACATAACCATGTGGCAAGAGGGCAATAATACAAGGTGGATGTATCCTGTGGGGCTTTTATACTTCACAGGATGTCCACAATGTAAGACAGAGCACTGACAGCCACAGTGTCTGATTTAAGACCTGCACACAAGGCTCTCCTTCCACCTGTACATTGCTGTTCACGAATAAAAACTCAGCTCTGCATTATACTGCCAATAAGAGAGACAGGGAGAGGCAGCTTTGCAGAAGACATGTTATGTTTGCATGTTTACCCCCTTGTATGATATACTACCTTTCCCTGGAGTATAGAAATAAGACCCTCATTCTCCTTAGCACCCCACAATTCCTGTGAACTGAGAATCTGAGGAAGTACAGGTCTAAATCCAACTTGCCTCACACAAAAGAAAGGCTGAGAGACTGAACACAAGTCAAACATTTATTCATAAGCCAATCTATTTGTATTGAACTATGGTTTGCACGTGTTCCTTCAAATGATTTCTTCAAGGATCAACCAAGCCTGTCCTTCCTAATTAGGAAGATGCTTGAAATCTAATGTCAACCTTTTGCCCTGCCACAATAAAAGTCATTCATTGTCTTAACCTGATAACCTCTTTGTAATATGAACAGTTCCTTGGTTATGATTTTTGTTTTTCTGTTGGCCTCCTTAAAGTATGACTAGATACGGATTTTATGATTTTCAAAAGACAAGAAGGCAAGGCACTGAAAAGTATTGATTGAAATCCAACAACCTCTGAAGTGAAACCGTTTTAAAATTGGGAACAACTGTAAAAAGAAATCGGTCGCCTTTGGGCAATAGCATCAACATCCCTGTGTTCTGGCAACAGCTTTCAATCTTGCTCAGATGGATTGAGCACTTAGTTCAATTGTCTGTTAGGATATCCTGCACTTTCCTGGCAAGTTAGCTTGGCATAGGGTCCATATTTTTCAGTGACCTCAAGCAGAAGGGTCAAAAGCTAAATATCTTTTCTGAGTTGACACATCCTGGGGATAGCACCCTAAGTAACTATATCATAATTTCTTATTCTCCAAGACCCTGTCTAGTCCATTCCTTCCTTATATTTATTGAATTTTCTGTGCTACCTCTTTGTATCAAGACATTTATATTTTCTGCTTAAGAAACAGAGTCAGATCGAGAAAAAAAACTTTATAGTAGCATACTCAGTGATTTAAATTTGGGGATGCCTGTCTTCAGAAAATCGGACAGTAGATTTGATACACAAGTCTTCTGACTAGTAGATTTATTTTTGGGGGTCGAGTGTGACTGCAAATAAACTCCATGTTTCAACAGCGTTAAGTGAAGAAAGATTCTGCCATTAAACTCTAAGAACATGTATACCAATAGCAAAAATTGTAGCATTACACAACAGTGATAGGAGAAACCTATCAATAGCACTAAGGCAAGGATATATCCACAAATGAGGAAAGAGAACAACCTGTACTTATCTAGAAAGAGGGGAGTCTTTGGTTTAGCGTCTGGAAACTACCATGACAAAATGCCATAGACAAAATGCCATAGTTACAAACAATAAACACTCTCTCAAAGTTCTGGATGCTAGAACATGGAAAGTTCCTGGCTATTTGGAGTCTCATTTTTGATTACTTCCTGGTCCACAAATGACAGGATCCTGCTGTGGTCTCACCTGGTGGTAAGAGAGACACCTATGTGGACCTCTGAAGAAAGCTAATTCTGTTCACAAGAGTTCTTTTGTCATAATTCAATCAACTCTCTCCTCCCCAGAGGCCCTGGCATCTAAAACCATCACACTGGTATTTTGTTTGGTTTTGTTTGATTTTTCTTTTTTCACACCAATTGTGGACATAGCACATTTAATCTATAGCAGAGTCTAAGTTAAAACTATGCTTGGGTTAAACTGAGAACATAGGAGGATATTCTTAGGAGAGGATCAGGATGTCTCAATAGTTATGCACATATGATCATGTAAAATGATGCTTATGGAAATGGATTGAAAACAAATTGTACTGTTTGCAGTTAGTACTTTTTTTTCTTTCTTTCTTTCTTCCCCTTTGGTTTATTCCCTGTGGTCACTGTTTTTGATTTCTGTACCCTTTTTCTTATATATAAGTTTATCTGAAAAAGGCAGGACAAAGAGTGAACCAATGCAACAGTGATACTCCCTAGACACTATGTTGGAAATGAACTGTACAACATGAGAGGGAAGGGAATCAGGCAGGGGGAAGTGGGAGGAAATGAGGGAAAGGGTAACACTTCAAAAAGAAATGTGTTCATTACCTTACTTGTACCTCTCTGTACATTACTTTCACAATAAAATTTAAATTTAAATAAAAATGAAAAAAGCCTATGCTTTGAAGTGAGTTTAAGACCCTGGCCATCAGATTTTCTTACAGCACAGGAGTCCTTTCTAATGGGTGTTTTTTTCTAACAGGAAAATGTTTAAGACATGGTTACTATACAAGCAAAAGTAATAGCAAATGGTAGCTCACTGGCTGTTGGAGGCTAGAAAAAGAGATGAGTTGATCGTTTGAACATGACCACTGTAGGAAAGCAACCTGAGCTGCTGTTGACATTAACAAAGTAGAAAGTTACATTCAGTGAATGTTTCCTATTAAAATTTAGTATTTAATATTGCTTTGAGCATCCTATCTTTTTTCTTCAAATGCCTATATTAATATATCTTTCATATATAATGTATGCCTTGTGTTTAATAAAAGATGGTGTATATCTCTTAAAAGGTGTCACCTTCAGCCTATTCTTAATAGCTGTTGCTTCATCTCTATAACAGAAAATTTAAAAACCCATTACAATGAATTTTTGTGAGGGTTACACAAGGTATCCTATACAACAGATATTTAGTATTTGTATTATTATGCAGATGATAAATCTCCTTATTCTCTGATTGGTTAAAACATAAATTTATGACTCCCCCACAATATCATGTGATCAAAGGAGTCACAGAAAAATGATTTCTTTATTGATTCACTGGGGAAAAGTCTCAAATAAGATGAAGGAAAATCTCCAGTCAGCTGTTTATGGATAGTTCATGTATGTGTTTTGATGGTCATGTTGGCCACGAACAAATCAAGCTCTTTATCCTAGGAAGGCTGTCTAGGTCACTAATCTCCCTTCTTTGAACTGCTTCATTACTAAGTACTGTGGATGGAACCGAGGTCCTCACACTTGCTGGGCAAGTTCTCTACCCACTGAGTAATGTCCCCAGTCCTTTTTATTAATGTTTTCTAGATAAGGCCTTGCACTAAATTTGCCTGATCTGGTCTCTCGCTGTAATCTTTCCTCTGCTCTAAAGTATATGGGTTATAGGTTTTTGCTATCTTGCCCAGCCCTATTTTTTTCTTTTACCGCTCAAATGTGGTACTAAAAATAAAATTAAAGCTGACTCTACATATTTTACATGTATTAATTTTCCAAAATAGTAAAGTTATGACAACTTTTCAGCTGTAAGGCTATTAAAATGAATGTGTTACCTATTAGAACAATTATATCAAACGAACTTTTTTCTGAAGGTTTTGAAAAATATAGTCATTGATCTAGTTTACAAGTCTCTCATTTTGCCATCTGCAAAACCTTATATTTTTCTCTGTGCTTTCAATTATTTTATTGTACATTTGCTTCCAGTTCCTAAAATGGGCAAATAAGTATAAACAATTGGAAAGCTAAATAAGTAGATGGTTAAAGATACATGGAGAGGTCACCATTAGTGTTTCAGATTTGTCTGTTCATATCAAGCAAATTATCTGTTTGCAGTCAAATTATATAAAACATGCAAGTGTACTCCTAAGCATTTTTATTGGATGTTTATTCAATCTTATTCCTCGATACCCTTTCCATTATTTGTTTGTTTGTCTATTTGTTGCTCAAAACAATAGGTTTATTTTTTTTCCTCTGTTTGAATATAATCCAAGTTGTATAAATGAGTTGGTTAAAAATAGACTACATGGTAGAGCTGAAAATCTAAGTCTAATACATGCCACTATCATGTCAAGGAACTGTTGAAATTCCTTGTATTATTCTAGCAATAAATGCTATATCACTTTCACTAGTGCTATCCCAAGAGCTTGGATTTGAAATATTCTGCAAAGATCCAAGTTTTCAAAACTGGGACACCATCTTGTGATAAGGTTGAGACAAAATAGAACCATAAAGAGTCATCTAGTGGGAGGAAGTTGAAGGGGCAAATGAGACCTTATTTGCTTCCTATCAGTCTCTTTGCTTCCAAGTTACCAGGTGGTGAATAAGCATCTTTTGTCATGTGCTTCTGCTGTAATATACTGCCTCAGCCTAGGCCCCAAAGTAATGGGTGATTGTACCATATACTGAATCTTCCAAAACAGTCAGACAAAATAAATCTTTCCTCCTTTTAAGTCAATTATCTCAGGTCATCTGTTACAGTGATTGAAAGCTGAGTAATACAACTATGCACATACGAATGGCATAAAATGGATTTAAATCATTAAGAAAATGTTGCGTATTATAAATCTTTGCACAATACGAAAGCTTACATTTTTTTCCCCAACATAGCAAGAATAATCTAACCCTTGAAAGGTTGTTAATAAAGCATTGGGAACATTTTACTCTGAAGGCAAAAGCATGCTTCCTTGTTAATTTTTAGTTTGCCCAGAAAAATCTCCATTTGTGGACTTCTTAGAAAGAAAATGGAAATTTTCTTTTGCAGGAGTTCATCATTTTTCCCGTCTCTCTCATGAACTGTGAGTAGATAAGTCTTTCGCTATGCTATTCAATTATTCTGCAAATTGAAAATAAAGTAGACCCTTGGGGTTGCTGCACAAGTATCCACCTACAGGTTTCGATGAGGAACAATTCTGTACAGATTCTATTTCACCTATACCACTCATTTCCAAAGCATAACCTCTGCTGATACACATTTTTCACTTTTAGTTGAATGAAAAGGAGGTGAAAGAGAGTGGGTCTCCTCTGGAGATGTTATGACACAGCTACTTATTCTTCACACTTCCTTTTTTCTCACACCTAGAGAAGTATGACACTATCTTAATAGTATGCTGAGGACTGACACATACCTATTAATATCTTACCCATGTGTCTTCCTGTCAATAAAAAGAATGAGTTTTTCTTTTTTTCTTGGAAAGCACTAGTAAAACAGACATCTCTTCCTAATCATCTTTCAGGTAAAATCATATCAAAAAGTATAGATTATAGGCTGCTGGACATTTCTTCCTTGCATATGTGTCTTTTTAAAAATTTTCTGTTTTGTGGTAAATTATTCAGATTCCTTTCTAAGAATTTCTGAATTAAAGCTTAGGTTAACATTATCAGATTCCAAACAGAATCTCAAATAGGAAGCTAACAAATCAAGGGCATGGAGGAAATAGATGGCTCCTCATAGCCATGTTCTAACTCCTGGGACCTCACACTCTGTTTTCATTAACTACCTAATTATTTTCTCACCCTGGGAGGAACACGATGCCAAGATATTGAGGCACTTTGCTGAGTGCCAGCATGTTTTCAGCTGCATCGCAGGAGGATAGAAACTCAAGCAGGTACTGAAGAAGACCAAATTATAGCTGTGACATGTTTAAAGCTGGGATCAATGGGTAAGGGATGCTACTTTCATCTCTGTAGTCTCAGTCTGTTTAGAAAGGGAATCAGTGATGGAAGGAGAATGGAAAAAGTGTCCCAGGACAGAAATCAGTGAAGAAAGTCTGTGTTGGTAGTAGTCCTGGTGGGTGACTATCTTTTCTTATCTTAACACAATTTATGTTTAAAGGCTGTAAATTCTATATCATCTATTACTACAAAATTAAAAGATTTATAGTTAAGAAAGGTAGCATTTGGGGGGTGCTACTAGTAGGAAACATATAAATAAGAAAGAACTATAAACTTCTTTGTTTAAAGATGGGAAGACATGCTAAGAAATAAATTGACAGCTCAAGTGGTAACACCCCCTGCCTCACGAGTGGGAAGCCCCAAATTCAATCTCTTCTATTCCCCAAAAGAACAACAGTGAACTGTAAACATGAAATACTTAAGACTGTAGTCATCATAGTAAGGCATGCTCTAACTTGTTCCTTTCTTTTATTTCATGAAGTTTAGCTAGTGTTTTTTTTATTGTTATTACTAAGGTGATGTACAAAGAGGCTACAGTTACATAAGTATCACCTCTTTCCTCGCTTTTTCCCAGTTTTGCCCTCCTGTCCACAATCCCTCCCCACAAACAATTGTATAGTGCATTTTTTTGTGGGTGGGGGGTCTGGTTGTGGGACCTGAATTCTGGGCCTGGGCACTGTCCCTCAGCTCTTCAGGTCAAGGCTAGCGCTCTACCACTTGAGCCACAGCCCACTTCTGGCTTTTTTCTTTTTGCTTATGTGGTGCTGAGGAATCAAACCCAGAGCCTCAGGCATGCAAGACAAGTGCTCTACCACGGAGCCAACTTTCCAGCCCTGTATAGTTCATCTTTAACATAGCATCTAGTGAGAATCACTGCTGCATTTGTTCACCTTTTGTCACACTGTTTCTGTGCTATTCCCCTACCATCCTGAAAAAACATAAACTTACAAGCAAGACAAAAGGAACAGAAAACAAAAAGAGCATCAATGGAAAAACAAACAAACAAAACCCTTGTTTTTATTTCTTAGAGTTCTTGTTGATAAATATAATTTTTGCCTCACTGTATCATTTTCTAGATACCTGTATAATTTATCATGTCCAAGTATATTTTTTGTCTTTTACCATCCAGTGTTTTAAGAAAATGCGGTATATGTACTGAATAGAATTCTACTCATCTATCAGGAAGAATGACATTGTACCATTTGTAATGAAATAGAAAGACTTGGAAAAATTACATTAAACAAAGTAAGATACATAGGTTGTCTGATTTCCCTCGTTTGTCATAACTGGAATGTGCCTAGAAATCTACATGTTTACCTACTTGTAAGAGAGGTCTAAACTCTTTGACACTGAATTCAATCTGCACTAGATGCAAAAGAAAATTTCAAACAGTATTAAATGATACAAATGATATTCCAACTTAATACCATTTGCACCATTAGTAGTTCATAGGTTAAACAAAACTCATTCCAGATATTATAGAATTTATTATGAACAAACAGTTTGGATATGCTGTCACTGGGAAATAAATTTAAATATCCAGACACTATTTTCCCAAATATAAGAGTAATGTAGTATCATACAAGTTTTGAAAATTGAAAGTGGTATAAAAAATTAGGACTTTTCCTATGTTGTTAATACAGGATATATTCTCTACATACATGTACACACATATTGGTTTTTCCATTTGGATCTCTTGTACAACTGAGTAAAGGAAAGTAGAGAATAGCAGATTTGTGCTTGTTTTGTGATTTTTTTTGTCTTCACAATTTTTATCACTTTTACCTCTCTGTACACAATTTTTAATACCATCAAAAATAAGCTGCCAGTCTAAGATTCCAGAGACAGTGAGTTTGGAAGGTCAGAAAATGCAACAGGAGCATGTAGACTTGAGAGTATTTGTAAACAAGGGATATATAATGGGTGATTGATTTAATATATGACATTATGACATATATGATGTACGGGTATTATTTATGGTTGTATAGATATATATGCAAAATTTAAACCATCAAGGAAGAGATTCAGTCCAACTACTGAAATTGTATAGAACTGGGACAAATATTTCCAAGAACTTTGCATTATTAAGCTCTCTGGAAATGCTGGGAGCTGTCTCAAGTAGATAATGAACCATTTATCACTACAGCTATTAAAACAAGTACTGGACGGAAGTGAGTAAATGTAGACAAACTCCAGGTGACTTTCTAACTCTGATGAACTATGTTTCCACAAGCTGAGTCTTGGCCTTATGGTCAAATTCACCATCCAATTTTAAAAGGAGAAAATAGACTAAATGATTTTTAAAAATTATATAATTTTATGGAGAAAACCACACCAAAGATCAAAGAGCTAAAGCTCTGTGCCTTACGTTCAATGAAGCCCAGCAGGGATGAATTTTATAAGATTATTATATCTAGTGACATCCTAGCTGGGTGTTAAATATTCCCTATCACATGATAGCACACTTTCCAGATGCACATCATCAGCAATGCGAATACATTTACTTCATTCCCCTCTTTCTATTATTCTGGAAAGGAAAATGAGAAAGTTCTAGGCACTAACTAAAGAACTAGCCATCATAATGCCCATAGGTAATAGCAGGCTCATTATTAGGCAATTGCTAGCAACATAGTTTATGGGAAGCAAAACTCATCGTGTGTGTGTGTGTGTGTGTGTGTGTGTGTGTGTTTAGATATAGCCTTTGGAAATTTACTTTGCTAAGTCTGCCTTCTATGAGGTAAGCATCAATGTAGACATGACCCACATTTATGATTTTAATGGAATATCTGAGGATGCACAAGCATCTTGTAGAGAGGTGAACTTGTCACCTATGAGACACTGTAATATTGGCTTTTGGGTTGACCTCCAGTGTCAATGAAAGTCTAATGAGTGACAATCACACAATGCAGTGTAAAAAAAAAAAATCAGAAGGGGAATCTCGGGTTTATATTATTTGGCCTCTTAAAAACTGTTTTCAAAGGATTTAGCCAAGAAAATAGTGAAGAGAAATTCTCAATAAATTCACAAGGAGGATTGCATAAGAGACTCATGATGAATATAGTTCTTTTACCTTCTGACTTTTAAAAAGTCATTGATAACTGAAATTCCACCACATGGGCAGGTCTTCAGGAATAGAGCCTAAAAAATTTAAACCATAATGTACTATTTGCATTGGTATATTCACCCTATTTAATGACAAAAATGAATGTCTTTCAATGAGTGAGTATCAATTAAGTCTTCCTATCCCAAGATAAAAGACTGATGAGTTGGTCTATTTGTTAACCAAAAATGTGATTTAGTATGTTACAGTTTAAATGTTGTGCTTAATATTATTTAAATGACAATATTGTTTTAAGCATCACAATTAGAAAGCCCTTCAAAATACCACAAAGAAATCATTAGTCTAGTAGAGTATATTTTTGTGTAATTGATGATAAGTGTGTAATGATGTAGTAAGCTGGCAATTAGGCATAATTTGCTTATGCAAGTGAGCTGAAAAAGTGACGATCAATATTCAATCTACACCTATGTGCAAAGCAATTAGTTTAATTGATGGGGGAGAAAACCCTCAACAATGGCTAATTATGGCAGAATGACCTGAAATCCTCATGCACATTAGTAGAATTAATTATACACGAATGATTTGATTATATAAATCATTTTCAAAACCTTGAAGTTCTATAGTTAATCATTCATAAAAATGTAACAGAAAAGGAGGTTTAATAAAATGAATTCAACTTAGAATATAATAATCAGGTTTACCTGCAATGTGTTGGCATGTTGGTATTTCAAAACATACAATAATGAATATAAACAAATGGTGTCAGAATTCGTCATTCAGGTATAATAGTTTAATAAAACTATGTAACTAAAAACTATTTTCTATAATTACTATTTTTCTCTCAACTGCTACTTAGTGTCTGCAAGAATTTCTAAGAGAATTGTAACAACTTACATTTCTCTCACAGGTAAAACTCCAATAATTTGAATATTTGCTTCAATTTGTTTGTAAACAACATAAGGAATCATTCTGTTCTCATTTTGTATTCATCAGGTAGCTATAATTTTTTTTATTTGTTTTGCTTATAGGACAGATTTAGAATTTCATGACTACCTGACCATAGTATGTTTAATGTCTACCTGATATTTAAACCTGAACTGTTTCTCATTTTTAATAATCAATTTACCAAACAGTTAAGCATTCACTTCCTGACTTTTCTGAACTCCAAGCCAATACAGTTCAATTAAATATAACATGGTGAATCACACCAACAAAAGAAACACTTGCATTTGGCTTTATTCTTATTGAGGTACTGAAAATAGGTTTTTCTTCATCTGAAATTGTTTCTGATATAGACAAATAAGAGGACCATGTACATACATATAGATTAGGGTTTAACCCCTAATTCAGATTGTTTATTTTGGTAGGCACTCTACTTTATGAGCTACCTTTAAACTTATTTAAATGGATTTCCACCTTCAGTCAATAAATCCCCTCACATTGTTAACTTTCTTATAAGTTTGCCTTTACAATGCTGTTTGAGTCTTACTTTATTTAAGCTATGTTTTGTTTTTCCATTTTTAATTTCTCTCAGTTATCCTATTCTCTAGTGAACAACCATCTTTGAAGCGTGTAGTTCTCAGTTTACCTTTTACAGCTTGTGCAAGTGACAAAGCTGCATGCTCGCTCAGTGGCGCCACAGAGCATCGCAGACAATGGTACGTGTTTACCATGAGGACTCCACACATTCTCCCAAATTACAACAAGGCATCAATCATGAACCTCCAGAATGCCCAAGTCCATGCCACAATCACTCTGATAACACTCAAAGCAAACTCAACCTATTTGCTCTGAAGAGAAACCCCTCGGAGAACAGGCAAGAAGTTGCCTTGCTGTGTTCCTGCCCTGGAAATTTCACACTTGAACATGGTTATGTTGGAATATTTTCACCCTATCTTGAGAATGACCCAGTAGATGTACACATAATAGAAAGTGTTGGGTTCTAAGCTCTACCCCTGGCTTCTAAACCTTGCAGGTCTTTTTTTTTTTTTTTAAATCATTGGTTATTGAGATCTGAATCTTTCTGATAGCAACCTTTTCATTCACAGAACCATGTGTAATCTGAGTCTGGTTGTGAACAAGGGCAAAAATTGCTCTGCTCAGCACTGCAATAAGAAAATTTCAAACTTGGATTGACTTTCTCAATTCCATTGGAAGTTGGTACATTTGGCACAAGTCATCTTTATGCTGTACTCCTATTGTATGTGAATGTCTTAGTGTACTTTGCTTTTCTTATATTGATTATACAGGGGAAGAGATTTTATTGTTTCATTTCCTATGTGTCTACAATGCATTTCAATCAATCTCACCCCTCTACTACTCTCCCTACTGTACTTTATTTTGATTTCTCTGATACTGTCTTTACAACTATGTGATGTTAGCACAAAATTGTATATACACAAAACTGAGTCACAGATGAAAAAAGGAAATAAATTCCATACCTGAGAAAATGGCTTTCTTTGCTGACAGAATATTGACCTCGGAACTAAGATTAATTTGTGGTACTTTGTTGACTTGGTGTGGACTTTGTTAGAATGAGATGCACAACTAAAGGGTCAGAAGGATTTGTTTTAGCTCAGCAAGCGGAAACCCACAATCAATGTTCCTGCAGAAATCCCAGCTTTACAGTACACAGATTACACACAACATATTGACCCCTCCAATCTTTAGAACAATTGACTTCTAAACTGCTAGTTTAGAGTTTAGAAAACAGAAGAGATCTTAGCAAATATCGAGAGCCATGGTTTTCAAGCTTGCCTGCTCACTTGGATCCCCTGGGAAGCTGTTAATATTGATACCCACAGATATTCTCATTTAATTGGTCTGCATTGCACCCTGGACATTGAGTATTTTAAGTATCTATAGTTCATTCATATATACAGATGAGATTATAGTGTGCCAGTTATGAATGTATGCATCTGTGGGACCCAGAAAGCCCACATAAGAAAAGGCAGCAGGAAAACACAAGAAAGATAACTACTGTCCATTTTTCACCTTTATGTGATGTGTGTGTATGTGTGTGCGCGCACACATGCACGCATACATAATGGTACTGGAGCTTGAATTCAGGGCCTGGGTCTTGTCCCTTAGCTTTTTCACTCAATGGTGATAGTTTACCATTTGATGCACAGCTCCACATCTGGCTTTATGATGGTTATTTGGAAATAAGAGTCTCACAGACTTAACTGCATGGGGCTGGCTTCAAACTGTGATCCTTAGATCTCAGTCTCCTGAGTAGCTAACACCCATAAACCACCAGCACTCTATTCTAATTTTTGCATGTTTTATCCAGACATAGGTTTAAACTTTTTTCCCACTATCAATGAGTTCCATGGCCCATTGTCATGTGCTGTTCACATTGGGAAGTAACAAAAGAGAGTTTTAGAGAATGCATTGATTATCTATAAAGATTAATGCTCAAAAGTCCAGCTAAATTTGGGGACTTTTTGGTAAAATTATTTCATGTGTTATGTGCTGGCTTATTTTTTAAAAACAGAGTATTTATCAGAAAACATGCATCTTTGTACTCCATGTGATTAAATGGCTCCTTGTGACCATTGATCACAAGTTGTGATCTCCTAATTACACACACCATGATTATGAGCTTGGATCCTGATTCAAATAAAGATGGGTTTGAATCTTAACATCACTCATTGCTTAAGGCAATTTTAAAAATTCTTCTCAGCTCTAGTTCCCATCTGAAAAACTGGAATAGGGTAGAAGATATCTTAATTACAATAATTCATGTAAAGTCTTCAGCATAAAGCCTTACCCAGAAAGCATGCAGCCAAGACGGTTCCTGGGAAATCAGCATATCCCTCTGCAGTAATGAAGAGAAGAAAAGAACTCCAAAAGAGTGGTAAATGTTACTGTAACGTCATGGAACAAACTAGCTATTTTTGAAAAAAAAAATCCTCCTGGCTCCCAGTTTGATGAAATTCTTTTCTTTTTCTTTTTTCTTTCTTTCTTTCTTTTTATTTTTTTGGGGGGGGGTCTGGTCGTGGGGCCTGAACTCTGGGCCTGGGCGCTGTCCCTCAGCTCTTCAGCTCAAGGCTAGCGCTCTACCACTTGAGCCACAGCGCCACTTCCAGCTTTTTTCTTTTTGCTTATGTGGTGCTGAGGAATCAAACCCAGGGCCTCAGGCATGCAAGGCAAGCGCTCTACCACTGAGCCACCTTCTCAGCCCCTGATGAAATTCTTTATTATCCTGTTTTCTCACAAACTGACTGTCATTAACTATACTCTTAAACCCTCGTCCTTTTGCTCGCACTGCTAATTAAGATGAGAGATGTCATATTTTACAAAGCTATTGGACAAGTCTTGAGTAAGTTCACAATTCTTTCTTTATCAAATGCAGCTTCTAAGTTCTGATTCTTTGAAAAATCCAAATCCACAACCTAAATTTTCTACTGGATTATGCTAGTGTTGGGATGGTGGAGTGGTGTTACGTTGAGCAAGTTAGGATGGAATTATTAGCACTTGTCGGCTGGAAGATTTCTGTTTTTCTGTTTTAAACTGCTATGTCTTTCTTCATGTTTGCCTAGAAAAAGAAGGGTTTTGTTGAGGCATTTTCTGTTTCCATTACTGGCATTTCTAGGGTTTCAGCTTCTTAGTCAAGCTGCTAACACAGTTAAAAACACACCAAAATAATGGACTAGCATGTTACTACTCTGTGGGTTCCAAAATCTTTAGTCTGTTTTCCTTCTTCCCTCTTCCTTTCAGTCTCTTTACACTTCTTTTGTATGGATTGCCCTGTGCTTTTCCTGTACTGGAAATAAAAGTCTGACATGGTAAGCTTTTAAAAGAAGATTCTAGAATATCATTTAGCAATCCTTTGCAATATGTAAAAATCTCTATTAATTAAAATATCATTGATCACATGCAAACTCTGTGTTCTTTCTAAGAATATATGGTTACTTCCAACTATTAGTATGGAATGCATTTTTTCCAGTGACTTGTTTTTCTGTTCACAATTGTGGATAAATTAAGACTTGACTACTATTTTACCTGAGAAATTAAGCACATGGCATTATGTGTTTACAAAGCTCACAGATGTTATTAGCCTGGCTATGCTGAGTGAGATTAAGTGAAAAGCCCTGAATTTTGATGGAAATCTCTCTCATTTCCTTCTTCCAGTGATATTTAAATTTTCAAACAGAGCATAGGATTTGGAAGAGACGTGACCAAAGCAAATAAAATATAAATTAAGATCTATTGATTGGCTTCAAACTCTTAGAAAATGGGACAGAACATCTCAATAAAGATTATACGCAATCACTCCTATGCAATTTTATAGTATTTCTTGCAAAGTGCATATTAAAATAATAAAACCCAAAAGCTCTTTGAGTTGCTAAACTCTTTTTTAAAATATCAGAAGCAGCACATGGTGGTTTATCTGTGATCACAATTACTGCCACAGTGTCTCCCATAACACCATAAACTTTGTGCACATCAGCTTCTAAGACTGCACTGATTAGATGTTGAATGTATTACACCTATATCTGTAATATATGTGTATATATACATGTTATATATATATATATATATATATATATATACATATGTATGGAATACATATGGCTACCCTCTGTTCCAGGTTCATATTTTGGTATTTAGGAAATGACTCCATGGAAGGCTTTAAGATGCTCAAGATAAGTATCCTCTGTGACAATCAAGGAGAACCTATATTCCAACAGCAGAAAGGAAATACTCTAGGAACCAAGAAGGAAGTGAGACGAGCTCTAAATAGCACACGAAACTGGAAAGATAAAAGGGAGTAATGAAAATGACCTCCACATTCTAAAGGAATATTCTCCATTGCTCATACAGTCTTCAGTAAATGTTTCCAAGCACCAACGCGTTTGTGTGTTTATCATGTTTATTCCTCGAAGTAAATGTTCCCCTTCCTTAATTCCATCTCTCACTCTGGCCTCTTCCTGAATGTGGCAGTTCATGAAGAAGCTTCATTCTTCACCTTGCCTCTGCATGTTTATGATTATTCAGATCAGTTCCTGCCCTCATGAATTTTAGGTGAGAATTACCTTCACCCGTTCTCCTGTGTTCCCTGTGAGACAAGACCATCAGTAGCGGGGAAAAGCCATACCTTTTGAAGCAATGGATAACAGGACCATTTCTCTCAAGGAAATACACAGCATTTTCTCGATGGAAGAGTACATGGGAAAAGCATGGACGCTGGCCCTGACTGAGGAAAATCAATAATAACCTGATGATAAGCAAGTGAAAAAACGGTCATGTCATTCAAGTACAACCAAAAATTCAAATGAGCCTATTGGAAGTACTTAAAGGCTGGTTTGTGACCAAAAATAATCTTCTCGGTACTATGAGGATACGATTGGGGTCAACGTGTGGAAATTTCTAGTGGATAACTGCTTAAATTGATGAAACTCTTTCTAACTCAAAAAGTTGACTAGTTGTCAAGGGACTACTTTAGGGTGACGGACCTCTTGTTTATGTTTAGATTAGAAGCTAAATCCCAGTGTTTATATCTCAATTGATTTAAATAGGAATTACCAGGGTTAGGTCAGGATGCTTCTAACATGAACATTTCCAGGATTTTGTCCAAGATGATCCCAGATTCCAGATTCTTCTATTCCCTCTCATGGAACAGAAGAAATCAAGAGTAAAATATATAAACAGAAAGACTTAAGTAAATGAAAATAGATGGTTCCATAGAAGCAGCTAACACCTTTGCAACAACTAAATGCTGGCAGGAAACTTTTACGATTGTATCGCTGCAAATGCATCCTTTCTTTTTAAATTATCTGCCAAGATGGACAAATCCAAACTTGGTTTATAGCATCTCTAAGCAGGGAGTGCATTTTGGAGCAGAATTTGTTGAGTTTCCTCTAGTACCTGTCATTATTTTATGTGATTTTTATGCTCACCCATTGCATTTTCAGGGGATACTTCTCAGATTCACGAAGGAGATTCTTTGCAGGGAGGAAAGTAAACACTTTTCTCTTAATGAAATGTATTGAAGAATTAACTTTATGTCAGTCCAATTTATAGGAGTGGTATTTCTAAGCCCTGTTAAAATTGTTTTATAGAGTTCCCAATTGTGATAACCCATTAGGAGGTAATCACATTAGATGTTGCCTGCTGTGTCTGGAAAGACTGGTCAGTAGTTTAAAGGAACTCTTCCAATAATGTAGTCCGCTGCTAGTTGCTGGGTGACTCTAATTGAAATAATTTCACTTCACCCTGAGACCATATGAACACTCCATTCCCATTTATGCTTCATTTGATGCCAAAGATCTAGAAGATGCCAATGTAAAAATGAGCTTCATTATGCCACTGCCCTCAAGTTGTCAGGATAATGAGAACTTATTATAGGTGACACTTGGACTTTGACAATTTTAAAATTAGTTCTCTCTTAGGTTTGATACGAAGTAAGTATAACTCGAGCAGTAGAAACATCAAAATCCTTATGATACAATAAATCCTAAGTGGCCCATTTCAATCAACCTCTATGAGATAAAACCCAAACTTTTACTAAGGTCAATAGGACTGGTGATGTTTTGGAAGCGAGGCAGATTGCTGTAAGGGTGGGATAATAGAACTTCCACACTTAACAGATAGCTTCTAAAACCCACACGGTTGTTCATTTCCAGTCAACAGGAAAAGATGAATAGGTCAATGTTCTGGGAAAGAGTTGTGTGTCGAGGTGGAGAGAACTTGAGAGCAACTCATTATGAGCTTACTATCATCCCATTACTAGTACTAGTACATTACTAGTCCCAATACTAGTACATATTGGCAACTACCTGTAAGGAAGGCTCACCTGATATATGGACACTGCCTGGAAAGTTTGAGTATAAGAGGAAGGGAACAAATGATCTTTCCTTAAATATTTGCAATGAATATATAATCATCTGTTAGCAACCCTAAATACCTAAGAAGTTTTATGAATGTGATAAAGTTTATAGAATAAAAACTTACAGGTAAGAGGAAATAATTTACAGTTATTTCCTTAAAGAGGAGAAGACATAGAATGCCTGTTCTAATACTTCAGTTTCCTGGTATGCATACTGATTACTTTGTATTCTGGTCACTACTATAAAAATGGAAAAATGACATAAAATATAGTTATTGGAGGTGAAATGGTAAGGCTATTTTATTAGAAAATATGATGAATCAGAATTGTCTGCATGAAATGTCATTTTTATACATACTAATTATTTAAACAACAGAACTAAGTGGAATAATTAAATATGTCATTGATTTTAGTAATACACACAATTCTGTCTTGTGACTTATGGACTTAGCAATACCCAGTTCTTTCATGAGTTATTAAAAACGAAGAAATTCATATTCCCCAACTTGCTATTAGAAATCAATTAATCTCAAGGTTTAAAAATGTCTGATAATGTACAAGAACTTTATTAAAATAATGTAGAGAGATGTGGATGAAATAACAGAAATCTGCCTGTTTGTCATAAAACTCTCTAGGAAAACTATTAAACTACTTTCATTCTTGAAAGACCCCATAAAATAACTGGAAACTACACTTTAACATATAGGCCTGTGTACTGCTGTCAATCAAAACACAAAAAAGAAAAAGCATGAATGGGTGTACCCTTGGAGATTCTATTAAAGCAAATGAGTACAAACTTTCTGTTACTGGTGCAGTTTCAAAGGAGTGGGTAATGTCAATCTGTGTCACGTATGACCAGTGCTCTTATAAGAACAGACATAAAAAAACACAAGAGACTGCTGTGTAAAGACAAAGAAATACTCTTTATCTTGTGTATTTAAATGATTTTGTCAGATCATCACTTATCTTTACATACTTATTAATTTAAAAATAGACCAAATGAGCTTGGCATTGTTGGTTCACGCCTATAATTCTAGCTACTCAGAAGGCTAAGATCCGAAGATTGGGTTCAAAGTCAGCCTAGGTAGGAAAGTCCATGAGATACTTATCTCTAATAAGCCACCAAAAATTCCTAAGGGAAGCCTTGGCCCAAGTGGACAGTGCTAACCTTGATCAAATAAGTTGAAGGACAATGCCCAGCTCCTATGTTCAAGGCCTACTCCCCGCAGGCCAAAACAGAGATAGACCAAATGATCAAAACAAGCAATATACTCACATACTTTTTTGTTCATGAATGCATATATACGCACCTGTACACATCGAGGATTCTAATATTTGATCAACATGTACCACAACTTAATGGACAAAGGATATACTGAAGTAGATAGTGCTGGCAAACCCAGTTTGTTACAAAGAGGGGAAATGGTAGAAGTACAAATTGCGACAATGATGGTTAATTTTATATGCCAAGTTGACTGATTCAAGAATACCCATGATATGGATGTTTCCAGAAAAGAAGAACCTGTAAGTCTAAGGCAAATCATTGGTGACTGGCACCTTGCAGTGACATGTAATCTCTGGTAAAGTAAATGCAGACAGCAATTTAGTCTTTCTCACTGGGGCCTTGTGTAGAATCTACTCCTGCCTTGGTCATCAGAACTCTTGCGATGCCAGGACTCCCATTGGGTTTTTCAAACCCATGAGTTCTCAGGTTTGGGGTCTCTGACTTACACCATCAGCTTTCTTGGTTCTAGGTCTTTGGATTTAGACTGGTACTGTTAGCATCCAAAGACCTCCAGCCTCCAATGTCCTCTTGTGGAACTTCGAAGCTGTCTCCAATCACATGAGTCTATTCCTAAACAAACCCTTAGACATATATCTATGTGCAGATTGCATTGGTTCTGTCTCTGTGGAGGGTCTACTACATCTGTTTAACACTGTGCATACGGGTGAAGAAAGGGGCCTATATCTTGAGTATAGAATAAAGTCAACAAAAGGAAATCCAGATAGAAAACTAGAAGAAGAGTATCAACAGATATTTTACAGATATTTTACGGATTCTAAAACAAGTGCAGAAAAATGTTCAAACTCATTTGGATACATTAATTTGCCTTACATTAGAAAGCTGTCGTGGGAGATGCTTTGACTTGCCTTTCAAAACCCCTTCAGTATTATTTTTTTCTGTTGTTTGTTTTGTTTTGTTTTGTTTTCACCATTCTAGGGCTTGAACTCAGGACCTAGGAAATGTCCCTGAGCTTTTTTGCTCAAGGCTAGTGTTGTGCCATTTTATCCAGTGATCCATTTCTGGCTTTTTTGTGTGGGTAATAGGAGATGATAGAGTCTCATGGACCTTCCTGCCTGAGCTGGCTTCAAAACATGATCCTCAGATCTCAGCCCCCTGAGTAGCTAGGATTACAGGCGTGAGCCATCAGTGCCCCAATTCTTTTTTTTTTTCCTTCAGTTGTCTATTTAGTTTAGCCTCACTCAGGACAAAAATCTAGAATTACTTTTTCCATACACTTTTGCAGCTTAGATTCTAGAAATAAATTACATTGTAGCACTTAGCTAAGTGCTCATAAATTTAGAAGAAGGGATTATCCCAAGGGGACTCTTTATGTCCTTTACAGTATTTTCCACTAACTGAGCTGGTCTAGAGGCATGAACCCTTTCTGCAGTGATGATCAATCCCCCTGTGTTCTGAGTGGCTCACTGCATCCATAGTTGGAGCTGTTTCCTCACTGCGACTTCCTGACACTTAGCTAACAATTATACAGTGTGTCCTTAAGCTCCAAAGTTCCAGGTTGGGGGGGGGTCCCCAAGCTTGTAGTTCCCTTTAGAAAAAATAGTCAAAATTACTCTGATGTTATTCCTACACGATGAGTTTAGCCATGCCTTTGTATTCCATTCACTATGGGTTTTTCTTTCCTTTGTTTTTTTTCTGAGTGTTTTTAGAAATTATTGTTATTGTAAAGGTGATGTACAGACAGGTTACAGTTACATAAGTCAGGTAATGAATACGTTTCCTCTGGAACAGTGCCTTCCTTCATAGTCTCCCAGGTTTTTCTTCCTGGCCCCCTTCCCCATAAGTTGTGTAGTTCATTTTCAGCATAATGTCTTGTGTGTGCCACTGCTGCATTTGTTCACCCCTTGTCTCACTATCTCTGTGCGCCCCTTACCTTCCCCCAAACTGATAAATGTACATAAAGACAAAAGGTACAGAAATCCAAAACAATGACAAAGGAGAATGAAAAGGAAAGAAACAGAAAATAATGATAAACTTCTTGTTTCCATTTCTTGGAGTTCATTTCAATAAGCATCATTTTACATGATATTTGGAAAGCAAGTAAATACCTGAAGTAAACTCCATCTTCTTCAGAACATACAAATGATTCTTGTTAATTGAAATTATTGGGCAATAGCTGGTCATGGCAGATTATTCATTAATTACTCATGGGGAATGCAGAATGGTTAAGTCACCCTGAGATGGAAAAAAATAAGAAGGGCCATCATAACTCCACCTCTCTCCTCCCTATCTTTAGATTTAGGATCAGTCCATTCTGCTCAGAATAGATCACTCATTTGCTTAAGAACAAGGAGGCTGCCAAAACCAGTTAGAATTCAACACAGGGCATGGATAAAGGAATTGTCCTCAAAATGACCTTGCAGACCACACAGCCTTTATCTAAGAATTTATATCCATGGATTTCATCTCATGAATCTGTTTACAAAACTTTGAAATGATATTAGGTAAATACAAAAGAAGACAGACCAGAGAAAGACTTTCTATCTGTCAAGAGTCACCCAAGACTTCAGGGGGAAGTATCACATATCTGTCTTCTCTGGCTTCTATAAAGCTCCAGTCAAAGAAACTGTAGGCTTTCATGATGACATCCTACCTGGACCTGCCCCTCCTTTGCAGATTTTACATTCTCATAATTTGTGGAGGGAAAGGGAAAAAAACAAATTATTTAAATAGGAATACAGGTGGACCCATTGCAACAATGAGATGTACAGGACGTTATGTCGAAAAATGAACTTTGGCAGGTTGGGGGGGGGGGTAGAGAGATGGAAGGGGAGGGAAGGAAAGGGGAAACAAAGGAGGAGGCAACAATGCTTGATAAGAAATGTACTCATTACCTTGCTCATGTAATTGTAACCCCTCTGTACAGTATTTTCACAATTAAAAAAAAGAATTTCTCATGCTCTTTTTGCATTATCCCTTTGTATCCTGCTCAGTTCCTTGTTACAGATGTTAAAGAACTTGGACACATCTCGTGAGAAAGCCAACCTCCATATCCAGGGACCACACCTGGTAGCAATTCCAGAAAGCCACTCATGAGTGCCTGGGGAAGCTAGTAAACTCATACTGCACTAAAACTCCTTCTTAAGAGAAATATATGAGCTATGTGCAAAGCTTCTATATTGACAGAAGTAAATAAGTGTATATGGACATATACACTAAGGAGTAAGGAAATGTTATTACTATGTTGTGTGTGACAGTAGGAGATGGAAGCAAACCTACTATACATTACTGAGGAAGTAATTAAGTAAAATGTTACACATGCTGACCTTGGAGAACTGAGCAGCAATTAAAAGCAATAAATTGGATTGCTTATATCAATATGGGTAAATATATTATTAAAGATACTTAAAGTTATATAGTAGAATACCATTCATGCATTGGAAATGATTTGCATGAACCAGAGTTCATAAAATATACAATAGCCACAAGACAGCAAATATCTTTGTATTTTACTGTGATAGAAATAAAGATAATGGAAAGTAAAAAGAAGTATAAAATTGAAGTAAAGAAGAAACATGTTTCTGATGGTGTGGCTTAAATGGTACATACCTGCAGAACAATTCCCTTTGAGTTCAAACCCTAGTACTGCAGGCGGGGGGGGGGGGCGTGAAATGAAGAAAAAGAATAAAGAGGAACTGATAGTTTTATTTAGACCTGAGAGAACTTATGAGTAATATATTTAGCAATATGGTAGCTCATCTTTTTATACCTAACACCAAATAATTACAATTTGGAACAGTGTAGTTCTGTATTACAACAGAATTAATGATGTATTCCTACACTGTAGAACATTTATGTACTTAAGACATATTATCCCCAGGTAAATGGAGAGGAATGGAACTGATGACTTCCAAATAGTACATGCTCATCCATCCTTTCTTTAATTCATGTCTATCTTAGGCTTGGCTGCAGGAATAGCTTCAGGCTACTACAATCTACTGGAACCTCAGGATTTATGCTACGAACAACTGGTCACAGATTGCCCTTAACTGCTGTTGACCTTTTCCAAACACAGGGTCTGCCTACAAGTAAATCTAGTGTACTGGAGCACAAATCTAGGAGACTCACAAGAGCAATAGCTCTGGACTTTAGCTTTTCATCAGCCAATCAATCTCTTTAATGTTTAAATCAGTTTGAGTGGAATTGTATGGAACAAAGATCATCCTTACTCACCCTGCAAATGTACCTCAGATGGTCCATAATGTGTGTCTACCTGAGTGTACTGCTTCATGCATGCACACACACACACACACACACACACACACACACACACACACACACACACACACACACACACACACATGTATATGCAGCAGCAGCAGGGCATACAAGAGAATACTAACCCTACCCAAATCATTGTCTCCAGCATATCTTGGCAGCTACATTTTATAATTATCTTCCAAAGACAATTACAGTTATTCTGTGGGTTTTCCATATGCTCTTTGAGTAAAAGCAGAGCAATATCATCTATTTCATAGACATCACAGAACCAATTTTAAGTTTAAGTGAAAGCATGTAGAGTGAGTTATTTTTAACTCCCAATTATTATTTACAAATCTGTATTATAATTATTAGATTGCATGGGATGCAGCTGTAAGTGCATTTCCATAACTCAAATGTCCTGACTTCATGAGTCTCACTTATACTCCATTTCTTCTATCATCATGGGAGCAACAGAGAAGGACAAAATGTCATTCTTAACTTTACATTCCCTGTCTTTTGTCAATGAGTCTCACAATTTTAACTTCATTTCAGCATAGTTCAGTGGTAAATTTCTATATAAAACCACACACATTCAAGTTGCTTAAAGATATAACATAATTGGATGTACCTTTAACCCAATGGTTTAAAGTCCCAAAGGAATGGTGTGCACACAACATCTTCTTGTATTAAATAGCCCGAGATCAAATAAAACGCAATGAACAATGTCTGCTCCTACTGAACTGGAAATGTTATTAGTGAGATACCGGACAGAGATGACAGTGCTACCTCAAGAAATGTAATGAGGGAGTTTTGTCAAGCCAAACCTTTTAAAACGTTTGAACTCCATAAAAACCCGTAGGCATGACAGATTAAATGTAATGCTTACCTCTGATTCTGAGCTGCAGTCAGCATCATCTAATTCCTGTAAATAAGAACAGATGTGCTGTTGGAAGGTTTTGATTTGTGTTTTTATTTTCCAAAACCCATTGAACAGAGTGTGGTTTTTCCATTTGGGGGACAGTAGCATAGCTTTGTTTTCTTGCTCGAGCATGTCAGAAATGGGAAAATATGTCTCACTCATCCCCATCCTATTAGAAGGAAAGCTGGAAACAATTTACAGAGATTGGTGTGTGCTTTAAAGACGGATGAAAAGGAACAGCTCTATGGAAATCCATCTTCAAATATTTAAAGCAGGAGAAAAAAATATTACCTTAGCAAGTTTTGAAACAACACAATGAAGACTTTGGCTTATCTTCACATCACATAGCCAGCTATACAAGTCAATATGCTTCTGGAACACATAAGTGGGGTAAGGATAGAATAGTCACCCATTTTGGAGCAAGAATGTACCTCCATCAATCATGCACCCTTGACTTTAAGGATGAAAATTATTTTTCTAATCCTGCAATTTCATGAAACATGGAAATCTCAGCTTTAGCACATCTTTAAAAAAATGTAATTTACAAGTTAGGCATTATCGTTTCTGTTGGTGACAGTTGCAAGAGAGCTTCACAAATATAATTATACAGTTCACAGAAACACATTTAAATATACTCAGGTGACAGTGATATAGGGATGATGATGATGATATTTTTATGCATACTTAACATTTTGTCTAAGGAACTAAGAATCAATTAGAATGGAACTTGCATCCTATCATGGAATAGCATCAAATCTATCAGGATTTGAGTTATGTAACTGCCAACAAATACAGAGAGCTTATATAAACAATATTTTTCTGAATTATCATGTTTAAATACCAATTGTGATCCATGTGTTAAAAACAGAAGACAGATACATTCATCTCTCCTTATGCGATTACACAACAATTAACCAACTCAGAAAACATTTAGCTTGCTTCTTTTCTTTCTTTCAGAAGTCTGATGTCTTTCATCAGGCTATTTGTTTCTCTTTAGGGTAGTAAACAATAATATAGGTAACATAAATGAAGCCAATGTAACAGTGATATTCACAAGACACTATACTGGAAATGAACTTTACAACTTGGGTGAGGGAGGAGTCAGGGAAAAAGAGGGAGTGGGTAACAATGTTTGACAAGAATTGTACTCATTTCCTTACTTATGTACCCGTAGCCTCTCTGTATATCACCATTACAATGAAAAAGAAAGTTAAAGTACACTTATTATTATTAATACTATGGCTCTTTAAATTTATCATCAACATGAAAGGTTTACCATAAATACATCCATTATTATCTGCCCTTTAAAAATGTAAATACAAAAAAGTAAAAATGTAAATACAAAAACTAGAATGTTTTGGATATTGAGAGAAATAATGAATGTAAAGCGACCAGGTCAGACCACTGGTAATATATTAAATTAGATGAAACAAGTCCTACTATCTCTGAATACCAACATTACATAAAAGCTAACAATAGACAATCAATTTTTTGTGACAAATACCATCATTTGACATAATTCATTGGATGGTTCACATCATCAAGGCATAATAACCAATTACAAAGCATACATTATCTGTCATCTTTTGCAACCCCAGTTTCCTACAAAATGGAATAAAATTACTAGTAACTCTAGGTATACTTGCTAGTATTTGTGTGTGTTACAGTGCCCAGGCTTGAATTGATGGCCTTGGCACCATCCCTGAGCTTTTGTGTTCAAGGCTGCCACTTTACTACTTGGGCCATAGCTGCTCTTCTGGCTTTTCGGTGATCTCACTGACTTTCCTCTCTTGGATGGCGTCAATCTGCAATCTTTAGAATTTAGCTTTCTGAGTGGCCAGCTCCTGGCTAAATATTTTCTTAGATGCATAATCAATAACCATTACCATAGGTTTGTAACAATCTGACCTCAGATACCAGGATCTCAGACCATTTACCAGCTTCAGGACCTTAGGTAGCTTTTCTAAATGGTTCAAAGTCATCTTGCCAATCTGGAGGCTTAGTAAAATCAAATAAGATAATACTTTTAAAGTACTACATGTTGTAGACTCCAATTAATGTCAACTGTAATTAAGACTATTAATCATCAAACAGTCTTCTTTTGTTTTCTAATAATTTTATTAGATTATTAGATTTCATAATTTTAAAGAACCTCTCAATTATTTTAGCCTAGACTTCAACACTGAAAATGTCTGTCTTAGAGGAAGGACAAGATGTGACAAAAACAAAAGAAAACTCTCATTGAACACTTGCATCCAAAACATCTGGTTAAATCCAGGAAAGTGAAGGGGTTAGTAAAATAAAATTTCTTTTAAAAATTTTGTACGTATTTATCTTTAAACTGTTATTTTAAAATCAGTAGTGGCCAAATCTAGGACATTATTTTATCCTGTAAACATATTTTAAGTATTTAAGAATATTTATTGGACACTGAAGTTCCCTTTCACCCCCAGTAAGACTGGCCAGCATGGAGAATTCTAGCAATAATAAATGCTGGCAGAGCTGTGGTGAGGAAGGAACCTTATTACATTTTTGGTGGAAGGACAAACTGGTAGAGCAACCTCTCTAAACAACAACAACAACAGAAACAACCATTAAACTAAACAGAGAACTATCCTATGACTTAGAAATACCATGCATGGGACATCTACTCTCAGCATGACAAGTCAGGATACAGTAAAGACGCTTGAGCACTGTTGCACTCTTCACAGTAGCCAATTTATGGAAACATTCGTCTCATGATCATGCTATACAACCAGATGTCAACTTCAGATCTGTTCTCTCTGGTTGACCTGTGTGCACCTCTGCCCACAGCCCACAGAGAAGTGATTCCACAGAGAAACAATGAGAAACACACATGGTTCAAGAACAATTTAAGGATGAGAAAATGCAACCATCATATAAGTCACTAAGATGACAACAGAGAGGCTTTAAATGTAACCTTTTCTTTTTTTTTTTTTTGTCGGTCGTGGGGCTTGAACTCTGGGCCTGGGTGCTGTCCCTCAGCTCTTCAGCTCAAGGCGAGCGCTCTACCACTTGAGCTACAGTGCCACTTCCTAAATGTAACCTTTTCAATAGATATAAAATATTGTTAGATGGATCAAAATCTAAATATATATAATAAGGGTATTTAGATAATATTCTTTCCCATTCTTATTTCCATGTGCATAAGGAAAATGGCTAAGGTTTAAGTCTCAAGGTTTTTTTTAAGATAAAATATGTAAATATGAATATCATCTATCTATATGTTTTTACTCTTCCTTTTATATGCAAAAGATTAAACAATGTGTTTGACTGAACAATTTCAAAAGAGCAATTGTAGCCTATTTCTCTTCTAATTATACCTCAAGAACATTTGTCTCCTACATTTGTCCCTACATGCAATACTCAGTGATTCTATTGACCTGAAAAGAAAGTGGATATTGGTGAGGGAAAGATGATCTTGGGCTCCAGGCATATGTTACAGGCAATGATCAGTACAATTAAATCTTTTTCTTACAAAAGAAATAAGATTCAACCTACAGCAGTGTTTATTATGTATGGGTTGCAAACATGCCTGTTATTAAAATAGCTACAAAAAATAGCTACAATTCAGGGGTAGTGACACACACCTGAAGTCCCACCACCAAGTATGAGAGGAGGATCCTGAATTTAAGGTGATTGTGGGCTGCATAGCGAGGCTTGTCACATTTAACAGGATGGAGGAATGTAAAGATAGAGGAATGGAGGGAGGGATGGGAACACACAGAGGGAAACAGAGAAGGACAGGTAGAAAGACGAACAAGAGAGATAGAGACTGACAGTGAATGAAGGACAAATGTATAGAGAGAAAAAAAAGCAACAAAGAGAACACGCATGCAGGAGAGAGACAGAGAGAGAGGAGAACCATCGAAGGAAAGTACATTTTATCACTTGGAAAAAATATTTTTTTCTTTTTAGTTAGGTTGCAAACATTTCTCAAAAATCATCATTAAAATTTCATCTTGAGATCACCTGTGCAATTTTCTCCACCCAAGTAGGGCAGAATTCTCTATTAAGATCAGTTTCCCACAGGGCAAACTTGTAACAGAGACTGAATGTCCCACAGAAAGCTCCCGTGTAGCTAGTTTGGATGGATGGAGAATTGAAATTATCAGACTTGTGTACATTTCTATGCTTCCCAAATTAGCCACTCTTATTTCTGGTGTGATATTGCTTGGAGCAGTTTAAATTTTCAATAAATAATTAAAACATATCTTTTCCACAACGTATCATTCTGCTTCTGGGCGAGAACATAACTAGAAAACAAATGACACTTACATATTTTACCTTGAAGCAACAGGAGGAAAAATAAATACAGGATAAAGGAAAACTAGCTCTTCACTACCTTTAAAAAATAAAGAAAGCTGTTATTTTCCTTCTTCAATTCCTTCCGTCTCCCCATTATTTGGATCATGTTGTCAAGTATGTGATCCAGGGTTCCTGCTACTTTCATTTGCATTTAATGTGCACCTGTTGAAATCCAACTTGAGCTCGATTACTCCTTGCCAAGTATTGTTTTACAGGCTCATTGAGATTATTGACATATAAGAAACAGCACATATTGAATTCATATAATTGAATGAATTTTCACACAGGCACACCCATTAAAACTACCAAAAATAACATAATCTTTTGTCTCACATGCTTTTGTTGTCTGGTTAAAATCAGTCTATTAGTCCATCATTGTTCTGTTTTCCATCAACAATGATTAATTAGCTTTATAGATTTTTTTTACTTTTTATTGCTAATCCTGGGGCTTGAACTCAGGGCCCAGATGTTTGTCCCTGTGCTTTTTTTGCTCAAGGCTAGTGCTCAAACACTTGAGCCAAAGCTCCACTTCTTGCTTTTTGGTAGTTAATTGGAGGTAAGAGTCTCATGATATTTCCTGCCTGTTCTGGCTTCAAACCAGCTGCTGATTTCAGCCTCTTAATTGTCTAAGATTGCAGGTGTGAGCTACAATGCGTGGCACCTTATAGAATTTTTATAAATGGAAATCAGTATATCTTTTATCTGTTATAAATTATTTTATGACCAAATATTGAGTCAAGTATTTTACCAATGCTTAATGTATTAATAGTAGATTATTCTATATTTTTCTTTTTTGTAATATTTCTATGTGCAGCTATATTAGTATTTTTCTTTAAATATAACCAAAGGCCTCTAGTTCACAAAATCTACTAGCTCATTTCTAACATAGTGCCTTGTGAGTATCGCTGTTGCGTTGTTTGGTCTTTGTCTTTTGTCTCACCATTTGTTATTCCTTTCCCTTTCCCCAAATTAGACACAAGATATCAAAATCAAAAACAGTGACAAGCCGGGCACTGGTGGCTCATGCCTATAATCCTAGCCACTCAGGAGGCCAGGATCTGAGGATCGAGGTTCAATGCCAGCTCAGGCAGGAAAGTCCATGAAACTCTTTATCTCCACTAAACCACCAGAAAACCGGAAGTGGCACTATAGCTCAGGTGGTAGAGCACTAGCCTTGAGCTGAAGAGCTCAGAGTTCAAGCCCCAACAGTGACAACAGGGAATAAACCAAAGGAAAATAAAGGAAAGAAAAAAGAAATAACTTCACACAGTACATTAAAAACAAAACCCTGTGAACTTGACAACTTGGGAGGTGGGGATTCAGAGGGCAGGGAAAGTGGGTGAAAAAAGAGGGAGGGGTAACAATGTTCAACAAGAAATGTATTCATTACCTGACTCATGTAACTGTAACCCTTCTGCAGATCACCTTTACAATAAAAATTTTTAAAAATCTACTACCTATTTTTCTAGACATTTTCTTCCTAGGATACACAGCATTTCATTTTGAACTGCACCTCAGTGTTTCAAATTCACATTTCCTTGGTTTCAGTAGCCAAACCAAGTCCATGGCTCTTTTTGTTATTGCTGTTTGCTTGGTTGATTTTGTCCATTGTGGGGCTCAAACTCAGGCCCTGATCTCTTGTCCCTCAGAGCTAGCGCTCTACCACTGTTAGTCACAGCAGCGCTGCTTCCAGGTTTTAGGTGGTGAATTGGAGATAAGATTCTCACTGGTCTTTCTTGCCAGGCTGACTTTGAACCTTTCCTGCCAGGCCTCCTGAGTAGTTATGATTTCAGGGGTTCGCCTAGGTAGATCACTATTAGTAATCACTAATAGTGATCAGCCTAGGCTCACTATTGCTCTCTGTGTTCCTTACATTTTTGGCCATTCCTTCGCTGACTTCCCACCCAAGGCTAACCAACACATTGTCCAATATGCTGTCCAATAATTCCTCACTCTAGAGGACATAGTACTTCTAGGATTTGAGTGAATATGCCATGTAGATGATTGCTTGACTCTAAATTTCCATTCAGACCTTTCTGTTGGCTTTGAACCATTGCCTTATCTTTTTTTTATTTGTTTGTTTGTTTGTTTGTTTTTGGGGGGGTCCGGTTGTGGGGCCTGAACTCAGGGCCTGGGCACTGTCCCTCAGCTCTTCAGCTCAAGGCTAGCACTCTACCACTTGGGCCACAGCGCCACTTGCGAATTTTTTCTTTTTGTTTATGTGGTGCTGAGGAATCGAACCCAGGGCCTCAGGCATGCAAGGCAAGTGCTCTACCACTGAGCCACCTTTCCAGCCCTGCCTTATCTTTTTTTTTTTTTTTAAATTTTATTGTGAAAATACCGTACAGCGGGGTTACAATTACATGGGCAAGGTAATGAGTTAATTTCTTATCAAGCATTGTTGCCTCCTCTTTGTTTCCCCTTCCCATCCCTTCCCATCTCTCCCAACAACTCCCCATGCCGCCCTCCGTCCCCCCATCTTCCCCCTCCCCCCCCAAGCCAAAGTTGTAAAGTTCATTTTTCGACATAATGTCTTGTACATCTCATTTTTCAATGGGTCCACCTGAATCCCTATTTAAACAAGTTGTTTTTTCCCTCCCCCTCCACAAATTATACCAACATCAAATACAGTGAAAACAAGGGTTATACCATGGGGGGAGTACATACAAAGCAACAAAGAAATCATCTTATAAATATGTTAGAAACAATCACAAGATAAAAAGAACTTTTGAGTCCTTATCTTGGGGTTCATCTCGCCTAACATCAACTCATCATTGCCTTATCTTCACCCTCAGTTCATATCAATGATACATGATAAACCATGCTTGCAGAGGTAGATAATTGCTGGTCTTCTCACTTCAAAATCAAGGCCATTTCTCAATCATTTCCATCCTCTCTGGACATTATTCTACCTCTAGACTTCCAATTGCCAAGGCAGAAGAGCTTCTTACAGAAAAATTAATGAAGCTTTTTCACTTTCAACTTGGTTTCTTTGGCTTCATTTCTTCAATAGTGTCTATGATAATATCACCTGCCAATGATTCCAGACTAAGCAGAACTTTGTTTTGAGTAATCTAAAGCATTATTTTTCTTTTAATGATAGCTTAAAGTAATTCCTATTTCTCTAAGTATTTCCTCCTCCTCCTCCTTCTTCATCATCTGAGCCATACTGCCAGCTCTTTGTACTTCTATATTTTATTTTTATTTTCTTCAGACAGTGTCTTCAAATTTTGGCCAGGTCACCCTTAAACCATAATCCTCCTATCAGTTTTGAGAGTGCCTAGATTAGAAGCATGTATCACCATGCCTAGAATCGCATTTCCTTCTTTTGCAGGGTAAAAAAATCCTAATTTCTGTATAAAAGAGGTTAGCTTTACTCATCTAGTTTGATAATCTTGGAAACAGTCTGTCTAGCCTGATTGTCTTTTGTGGTTATCCAATTCATACCTCTCTCTAATTGGCACCCTGGCCTCTCTACTTTCTATGTCTCTTGACTTAAAGAATAAGTACATGAGCTTTAGATTCAGCTTCAGAAGGGTGAAATTCCAGTGTCCCTCCTTATGTTTGTGTCACTTTGAGTATATTGCAGTTGTGAAGATTGAGGGAAATCATTCATATCAATCCCTGGCATACATTAAGTGATCAATAAATGTGAGCTATTCCTTGTAGACAAGTCCTGTTTGTTTAACTCACATGTTAAAGAGCAAAGCAACTTAAACTGGAAAGCAAGGCAATATCAGCTCCTAAGTGAATAGGTTGGGTTTCTCAGGCTTTAATATTTCCTAAGCTATGAGGTCACATGAAAATTCTTTAGCTCCCTGATTCCTCGTTTATAAAATAGGGGTGACATCAGCTTGGGCCACATGGAGCTTTTCTGAAAGGAATATAAGATCACCCATGGGATCAAATGAGAAAAGTAACTGGCATTGTCCTAATTCCTTACTGCAAGTTTTATTTCTCATGAGATCTAGCTTGTTGGCAGTCGCTGGGCTCACGCTTCTATGAAATCTATTTATCAATAAAGCACACCTACTTTAAAGCTGGATGGATTGTTTCCACCCTGTACTAATGAAAAACATAGAAAAAAATAACTTTTGCTGACTGCAGATCTAGGTCTGAGCTGGTATTATCAGAATTACAGTAAAAGCCTGGTTCCTACATCAACTCAGAGTAAAAAACTGATTCAGAGTAAAAAAATCTAAGGACCACTTGCTTACATTTGCATTGTATGGTAGGGTCTTAATACTACCATCATTTTCTTTAACTTTGTATACAGTTAATTTTGAAAGGCAAAGTCAGCAACGTGTGTCCAAGTACATGACTTTCAAAATAAACTAAGTGGAAAGCATCATGCCCATTTGTTGGAAGATTGCTTAGGCTGGCTTTTTTACCTTATAAAGTCACAATGCAGAGGTTAAAAACTGATCATCTATTCTGCAAAGCCAGATACAGTCAATTATTGGCCTTTTAGAGTGTAAGTTCACTAACACCTATGGTAAACACACTATTTTCTTCTCCAAGTGGAAGCGATAAGTTCTTACAACAAAACCTACCAGATACAGAAAGTCAGTAACCCCCAAATAGCTCAGATTTTCTTATTTCTTGGCCATTTGACCATTCCAATGAATTTCTCAGTCTCCCTCATATGCTAAGTTATTTAGCTTGCATCTATACTCATCCTGAACCAGCCAATTAACTTTGAAAAAGTAGCCACTCAGTCAATTTTAAATGTTTTTTTTAAATAAAAAAAGAAAGAAAAGTCGTTTGTCTGGTACCCTGTAGTAAAACCAATGATTGATTAAACATGTTTTACTGGGTGCTGTCATGTGCAGGATCAAATTCAGAGTGAGCTATACCAGCTATCAGCATTTTACTAAACACTTTTTAATGATCCATAAAGTCAAAAGTAAAGTGAGTCAGGATTATTAGGCTTGTATTCATGTCCTGTTGAAATGCTTTTAATGGTAGCTCACACTGTTCTTCACTTTGTGTATACACCTTCCTTTCTACACGCTTCTTAGGATATCAGAACAGTACATCATTTTCATTTCATCCCAAAATTCATTTATCTTCTTGAAATCCCATGCTATATAAATCCACTCTAAGCCCACAAACACTGTATTTATAAAATTCCTACTCACGTGTCATTCATCCCTTCCATGATGTGTTCTACCATTTCATCTAATATTATTTTCACGATACTCATTCCTATTTTGTGTTGTAGTAACTGATACGCATGGCTCTATTCAATAGCTATTCTGTAAATTCCTTAAGAGCAGAAACCTCTTTTGGACATCATTACCTTCAAACATCAGATACTTAATTCTAAAGTCAATGTTAATAATCCCAAAGAAGGGAAAATAAATAAGGAGGTCATAACACAGCTTCAGATTTTAGCCATTAATAGAAGAAATGCTTGAGAAGTGAAAATTTAATTTAGGCAGCAGTATTGGGAGGGAATAGCTTTCCAGTTTAGTAGGAATCCACCAGAAATTATCCAAAGTCATTGCAGAGACGCTAATGAAGAAACCTGCTCAGTGTTTCACAACTCAAACATCAGTAAGTATGATTGTCAAATTCATTATAACAGATCCTCTGGTCAATACTACTCTGTGGACGGATTATTTGTCTTTTGTGGTTCTACACAGGAACCATTGCAATGACTCTGAAAGGGTAATATTCAGACTCTGTCCCTCAGCTAGATGACAATTGCACTGGCAGAATTTATCTGATTTATTTTTTCAACTCTAAACTATTAGATATGAAACTTCAAGGGGCAAATGCTTTAACGGTAATTCTCAGTTCCGTTCCATCCATGTCAGCCTTTAGCACAACAGTATCTAACTTTCTCCTGGATTTATAGCAGGCAGCTAGATACATATTCCAAAAGCTAGCCTATTTACTGCTTGCTGAATCCAGGCTGGTCAAGAAAAGAAACCCTCCACGTATATAAGAACTTTATTCTGCCAATCCGTGGGTTTTCTATTGATCTTGCTAGCTATGTCATTTGCCCTGCAGAAGCTCTGCAACTTTATGCAGTCCCATTTGTCCAACCTTTCTTTGATTTGTTGTGTTTTTGGGTCTCTATTCAGAAAATTTCGGCCTGAGCCAAGGAGACCTAGGGTTTCTCCTATTCCATCCTGTAATGTTTTCAGAGTGTCTGCTTTGAGTTCAAGGTCTTTGATCCATTTGGAGTTGATTCTGGTGCAGGGTGATATATAAGGATCTAGCTTAAGTTTTCTACATGTAGTTAACCAATTTTGCCAGCACCATTTACTGAAGAGGTTGTCTTTCTTCCATTCTATTGTTTTAGCTCCCTTATCGAAGATTAGATGGCTATAGGTCTGTAGGTTCATTTCTGGGTTTTCAATTCTATTCCATTGGTCCTGAGGTCTGTTCTTATGCCAATACCAAGCTGTTTTGATTACTATGGCTTTATAGTAGAGTTTGAAGTTTGGTATTGATATTCCTCCAGCAGTGTTCTTTCCGTTGAGGAGCGTTTTTGCTATTCGGGGTCTTTTATTGTTCCATATGAATTTTTGGATTGCCTCTTCTATTTCCTTGAAGAATGAGGTTGGAATTTTGATAGGTATTACGTTGAATTTGTAGATAGCCTTGGGAAGAATGGTCTCATATCTAAAATATACTTGGAACTCAAAAAATTAGCCCCCCCAACAACAAATCCTCAAAGAAACAACTGCCCAATAAATAAGTGGGTGATAGACTTAAAGAGAAACTTCTCTGAAGAAGAAAGAAGGATGGCCAATAGACACATGAAGAAATGTTCAACATCCCTAGCCATAAAAGAAATGCAAATCAAAACAACATTGAGATATCACCTCACTCCAGTTAGAACGGCAAAAATCAAGAACTCTAACAACAACAGATGCTGGAGGGGATGTGGACAGAAAGGAACTTTACTTCATTGTTGGTGGGAATGTAAACTTGTTCAACCACTTTGGAAAGCAGTATGGAGGTTCCTCAAAAGTCTTCACATAGAACTCCCCTATGACCCAGCAATCCCACTTTTGGGCATTTACCCAAATGTTTACAAACAAGACCACACTAAAGCTACCAGCACAACTATGTTTATTGCAGCATTATTTACCATAGCTAAGATATGGAACCAAACCAGATGCCCCTCAGTAGATGAATGGATCAAGAAAATGTGGTATATATACACAATGGAATTCTATGCCTCCATCAGAAAGAATGACATTGCCCCATTTGTTAGGAAATGGAAAAACTTGGAAAAAATTATATTAAGTGAAGTAAGCCAGGCCCAAAGAAACATAGGTCCCATGGTTTCCCTTATTTGTAATATCTAGTATATGTATGAGTCAAGTGGAAAAGGTCAGATAATGTGATGTCAGGAAAATGAACCCTTAGATGTGTATTTTAATGTTTTTTTCTTTCATGCATGTGTTTCTAATGCATTTATAAGATTATCTCTTTGTTGCTTTGTATGTCCCTCCCCCACAGTATAACCCCTGCTTTCACTATATTTGATCTCAGTATAACTTGTGGAGGGGATGGGGAAAAACCAGTTGTTTAAGAATACAGGTGGACCTGTTGCAACAATGAGAAGTACAAGTTGTCATGTCCAAAATGAGCTTTACAAAGTCGGTGCAGGGGTGGGGGGGGGTGGGGGGAGGAAGGAATAGGATTGGGATGGGGGGGGAAGGGGGAGGCTGGGAAGGGATGTGAAGGGTAAACAAAGGAGGAGGCTGCAATGCTTGGTAAGAAATGTATGCATTATCCTGCCCATGTAATTGTAACTCCTCTGTACAGTATGTTCACAAATAAAATAAAATTAAATTTAAAAAAAGAAATTTATTCTGATTGCTGCTTTTGATTAGAGGTGTGAGTCACAAACAGTCAGAGTTCTTGCATCTGTCCACTGCTGCTAGATGCTCCCAGTAGGTTGGAGAGACTTCCAGGTGATTTAAAGAGCCAGTGCCTCTCTTTGATGATTGATAGAACATGGACAATAAGGCATAGAAAACTAAAGTCAGGAATCCAGAAGCAAACATTGCATTAATGAAGAGATTGATGAAAAAAATGTACCAGCCCTACTTGCTTTTCTGTAAATTATACAGTTCTACATTAAATTACAGCACATGGTGGTGTCCCAGAGAGAGAGAAAGAGAGAGACAGAGACAGAGAAAGAGAGAGACAGAGACAGAGACAGAAACAAAGAGAGCATGTTTGCTTGCTCTGATCTTGCCTACTTACCAAAATCACAACAAAGACACTTCTCTTGTAGAAAGGGGATTGGCATTTAATTAAAAAAATACTCCTTTTCTATAGAAAATATATACAAAATGACATGGGAACAAAATTTTAAAATTTTCATTGCAGATACAACTAAAGCACAAAATAAGACAGTCATGCATAAAATTAGAACTAAAATATCCTCTAGAGGGTTGGGAAGGTGGCTCAGTGGTAGAGTGCTTATGTTGTATACATGAAGTCCGGGATTCAATTTCTCAGCACCACATAAACAGAAAAGGCCAGAAGTGGCACTGTGGCTCCATTTGGTAGAGCACTAGCCTTGAGCTGAAGAACTCAGGGATGGCGCCCAGCCCTAGAATTCAAGTCCCATGACCAACCAAAAAAAAAAATCCCTAGAATTATAAACACAGACATAACTATAACCACCAATCCATATATATGTATATTTAAAAATATATTTATATAATTACATATTATAAAATAATATACTATGTAATATGTATAATTTATTATAATATATTGTTATATACAATATATGTAATGTATATATTTTATACATGTACATATGTATGGGAGGATTTGTGCAACACCAGGATTATAGTTAATGTCACAGAACTATATACTTCAATATTTAAGAAGTTAAATCTTATGGGCACTATACCATGGAAAAACATAAGGAAAATGTACAATAGTAAAATATTTAGTTGCTATGAAATAGCAAAAAAGAGAAGGTTGGGTAAACAGTCAAATCAGAAGAGAAATGAAAGACAAATGACATAATATGGACATTATTTAGCAAGAACAATCTAAGTTCCATTTCACTTTCCTTTATGAGGCTTTTAAAGGGCAATGCTGTATATATATATATATATATATATATATATATATATATATATATATATATATATATATATATATATGTATAGGCATATATTTGGAAAACATCTGGGGACCAGTTGTTCTCAACTGTAACCCTAGCTGCTACTCGGGAGCCTCAGCTCTGAAGATCATGGCTTAAAGCCAGCCAAGGCAGGAGAACCATGAGAGTCTTTTCTCTAGTTAACCACCAAAAAGCTACAAGTGGAGCCGGGGCTTAAGTTGTAGAGAGCTATCCATCCATCCTTGATTGAAAAAAGTGAAGGGACAGTGCCCAGGCCCTGAGTTCAACCCCTAGTATTGGTGTACACACATGTGTGCACATACATATGCTCACATGCATGCACACACACACACACACACACACACACACACACACACACGGGAAAAAGGGCACAAAACTGACTCTAGTTAGACCAAGAAGGAACTCTTTGTTTCCTTTCTCAACCACTGTTTCATCTATTTTATGAATCCTAATTTTCCCCTTTTTACTGGATATGCCCTAACTATGAAAGTAAAATTCCAGTGTAATGTCTGGCACTCTGGTGTATAATGTGTTACAAACTAACCAACTTGTTGAATGCAACAACCTAAATCATTGTATATACAATCATTGTACATATGCCTAAGAGAAAAAGGGCAGAGATGTTTGCTGTCACTGAGGATAACAGGATAAAACAGCCAAGATGGACATGGGACATGAGCAAAATATAACTTTGGCCTGAAACCAAAACTTTGTTATTTGTTCATCTACCCTATCTTGATTAATCCTAATGTAAATGATATAAATTGAGAGCAAATCTGTGAGTGGAAATCTGTGGAGAGCAAATCTTGAAAGTGAATCAAGCAATCAGAATTTATGAAGGTAGAACATTGTTTTAAATTACAGGAACAGGTGCTAGATATAAGGTTCACAATGTAGAGTGACTACCTCGCAAGCCTGAGTCCCTGAGTTCAATCCTCAGCACTGTCCAAACAACAAAAACAAATGAACAGATTAGATTTACTTGGAGAAACTATATAAACTAAGGCAACAATCTAAGGATGAAAACTTGTGGAAATACTAGTTTTATCCTAACCACAACTGATTCTTTAATTTAAAGAAGTCATTTTCAAGCAGTTCTTTAAGATAAAGTTTAGAATGAAATCAAAATTGTATCACTTCTAAAAATCAGCATAGGCATACAATGTTCTGACTTTGTTAACTAGTTGTGAGATGGGGAGGAAGAGAAGATTATACATTTACTTAGGTATACATGTTTTTACATGGAAAATAGACTAGTATTCTGCTCATTAAAGGTTTTAATTAAAAGATATTTGTTAGCACTAAGACATTTACTTTTTTGGGTCATTTGTGGGGCTTGAACTCAGGGCCTGAGCCCTGAGCTCTTTTGCTCAAGGCTAGTGATTTACCACTTTGAGCTACAGAGCCACTTCCAGTTTTTTGGTAGTTAATGGGAGATAAGAGCCTAATGAACCTTTTTGCCTAGGATGGCTTTAAACTGCAATCCTCAGCCTCCCGAGAAGCTAGGATAACAGGTATAAGCCACCAGTACCCAGCTAGACATTTATCTTTGTCAGACTTTTACAACTTATGGTTATATAAAGTAGACTAAGCATGACACACTATCATGAGAAGCATAATGTTGTAAGAATGGCACAATGTAAAGGGACAATGTCATAAGAAGCACAATGTGAAGAGACATGTTTTAGGAGCATTCAATCATTAAAAGTAAAAAGTATCTTAGCAAGTATTGAGTTTCCCAACCATAATAGTCTATATCTACAGAGATGTCACCAATTTTTTTGTCTTTAACTGTAAGTCACAATACGCACTATTTCTTGACAAAATTATAAACTGCCTACTGTCAATTTTCCCAAGGGTTGGATGGTATAATGAATTGTAAAAATACAAAAACAAAAACAAAAAAAACACATCATGCTCTGGTGCACTAAATCACAACCACTCTGAAGTCACATAGCCAAAGGTTACAACTCAACAGCTTTGGTAAGCAATACAACAAATTGTTTGGTTCAAAATGAAACACCCAATTATCCACCTAATCCTAGTACTATTTGAGACAGAACAAAAAAAAAATTCATGAGCAGGTAGCAATACCATCCAAATACTTGACATAGGTAATTCCAAGGGGAAAATCCAAAATATGGAGTCAGACATGCTACCATTGCACGATGAGGTCCTGCTTTGGAAAAATTATATTAAGTGAAGTAAGCCAGGCCCAAAGAAAAATAGGTCCCATGGTTTCCCTTATTTGCTATCACTAGTATATGTCTGAGTCAAGCAGAAAGGTCAGATAAGTTGATGTTAGGGGAATGAACCCCAAGATAAGTATTCAAATTTTTTTTTGTTTTTTTTCCTTTTATGCAATTGTTTCTATCATATTTATAAGATGATTTCTATGTTGCTTTGTATGTCCCTCCCCCACAGTATAACCCATACTTTCACTGTATTTGATGTTGGTATAATTTGTGGAGGGGAAGGGAAAAAAACAAATCATTTAACTAGGAATACAGGTAGACCCATTGCAACAATGAGATGTACAAGTCGATATGTCGAAAAACGAACTTAGCAACTTTGGTGGGGGATGGGGGGAGGATTGGGTGGGGGGAGGGGTGAAGTATGGGAAGGCATGGGAAGCGGACACAATGAGGAGGCAACAATGCTTGATAAGAAATGTGCTCATTATCTTGCCCAGGTAATTGTAACTCCTCTGTATGGTATTCTCACAATAAAAAAAATTAAATTAAAAAAAAAGAAAATCCAAAATATGTATCCTTGAACTATGTCAGTTGTTAAACTTTTCCCTGCTATGTAATTAGAATGGAGCTGGATCAACTCTTTCCACTGAGGACATTGACTATTAATTTCCAAAGCTTCCTTTGTAGAAGACAGTAAGAAGAAAGGATCAAATCCCCTCAGGACTTACAAAGGCCTTGTTGCAGAACAAGCTCAGCTTGTGTTGATATATTTATTTTACAGATTCAGTACTGTTCATTATCAGAGTTGGTCTATTGCCCCTGATCCATCTTTCCACCTATGTCCAATGGCACCTGCTTGGGTTTGTGAGTTCCATGCTGAGTGCATACAGTGGTCATTAAGGGATATTTTATAGGGCTGTGGCTATTTGGAGACAAATGACACTGAAATTGTAAGATGCAGTAAATTATTTTTATTTTTATTTTTATTTTTTTTTTTATTGTGAAAATACTGTACAGAGGGGTTACAATTACATGGGCAAGATAATGAGTACATTTCCTATCAAGCACTGTAGCCTCCCCTTCCCATCCCTTCCCATCCTCCCCCAGCCCCCACCCAATCCTCCCTGTTCCCCCCCACCACCACCAAAGTTGTAAATTTCGTTTTCGACATAAGAACTTGTACATCTCATTGTTGCAATGGGTCCACCTGTATCCCTATTTAAACCATTTGTTTTTCCCCTTCCCCTCCAAAAATTATACCGACATCAAAAGCAGGGGTTACACTGTGAGGGAGGAACATACAAAGCAACAAAGAAGTTAATCTTATAAATGTGTTAGAAACAATTGCATGAAAGAAAAAAAACATTTGAATACATATCTTAGGGTGCAGCATTATTTACTATAGCTAAGACATGGAACCAACCCAGATGCCCCTCAGTAGATGAATGGATCAAGAAAATGTGGTCTATATACACAATGGAATTCTATGCCTCCATCAGAAAGAATGGCATTGCCCCATTTGTTAGGAAATGGAAAGACTTGGAAAAAATTATATTAAGAGAAGTAAGCCAGGCCCAAAGAAATAGGTCCCATGGTTGCCCTTATTTGCAATATCTAGTATATGTCTGAGTCAAGCGGAAAAGGTCAGATAAGGTGATGTTAGGGAAATGAACCCTAAGATTCAGTAAATTTTAAAATTGACTATTGTGGACTTCTGCTCCCTTTCATATGTTATAGCTTATGCATAGTATATCAGGGCCACCAAAATCTTCCTTGTTTCAAAGGGTGAAAACAATGACAATATTATTTGTAGTTCAGGTTAAGTAATGAACTGAAGATTACTTGTAACAGAAAAACCTACATGGCCCTTCATTCCTCTCCCCTGAGCTCTTCCAACCCTAGCTCCCACACATCTAGATTGTCTTTTTAAATAAAGAGAAATGCATTGAAGCCTCATGACTTTATGTTTGGTAGGAAATATTTTATCACATACAATGCAGATCCTGTTTAAAACATGTGTTCACTCTCATATGAATAAACTGCACAACTTTAGCTATTTGTAAAATTAAACTTTTCTCTAGGTCAAGTTTGTCTCATGTAATGAAATGACAAATTCACAAATAACTGAGATTAGTTAAAAATATTTGGTTTATACTCTTATTTTATAATCAAAATTCATATTCAGTATATGAGGGGATGTTGTTAATTTCTGAGGAGGGGATTGTTTGTTTTTGGCTATTAATGTAATACAGCTACTCTGGTCATTTTATATGGTTTCTTTCCAAAATGTTACCAATTAAAACATATTTGTCTCAAGTATTTCAAAAGTTCTTTAAAGCTAAAAGCCTGATCTACAACTAAAGTATTAATTTTCACAGTTCTCTGCATTGTCAACCATTAGGTATACATTGTTAAGGATTATGGCTAAGTTTGGTAGCACTTAAAGTAAGAAATGTCTTGACATATATGCATTTTTACAGAGTCATTTGATACTTAAAACAATTAAATTTTACAGAGAAGCTCAATTACATTTACATAAGAAAGAAGCTATTCTCAACTACTTATGGGGATAAATGGTAATGTTATCATTGAATATTGGCCTTCATAATCAAGCCAAACAGTTTCTTATTTTACAGATATAAAAACTATAATTCACATCTTAGTGGAATTTAAATTTTCTGAAACTCTTTCCATCAGCATTTCTAGTTTACCATGCATAAAAATTATTTTTACCACTAATATCCAAAAGCTCCAAGTAAATTTTAGCTTTTCCGAAGCAAAGTAGACTAGTCAGACTAACTATGGCAGGATTCTTACCTCCAATTTGTTATCTCCCCCAAATCAGCATTTAGTTTGCCTATGCACATATTTAATACAGGATAATAGGAATAAAACAATCACAGTGTTATGTAGGATCTAGCATATTAATTTTGGTCATGAGAAGAATCAATATCTAACAACAATTAATAATGATCATGAGTATTTTGTGATGTTGTTTTGTAACAACAAAAACCACTGCACAGCTCTTAGAATGTGAGTTTTCTGACTTTAAGAAGAAATATTCAGAGAATAAGTAAGTTTGAATATACAAGCTAACCTAAAAATATTCCTTAAAACCTCAAATCCCTCTGCTCGCAGAACAAAATTCTGGTCTATAATTTGATAAAGTGAACGGATGGATTTTCCCACTAGAAAGGTTAGACTCCATAAAGATAAATAGTTCTGGATCTTAGGCCATATATATCTTCAATTTTAAATCAACTGCCATTCTGGTTTTGTGAGATGGTCTCTGGTGTATCAAGTCCATTTTGTGTTCTCAGGTAATGGCTGGACAAACTTCGGATATCAAACTTTTGTCATGAAATCTAGGTATGAACCCAGTAAGTTCTCTATAAAGTCAGCAAGCTCTCAGAAAAACCAAGGATTATCGCCGTCAGTGGAAAATCTTTCTCTTTTTCTTCTTTTTTTCCCCTACCTTTCTTTCCTTTCTTTCTTTATTTTCTTCTTTCTGATTTTTGGTCGGTCGTGGGGCTTAGGCGCTGTCCCTGCGCTCTTCAGCTCAAGGCTAGCACTCTACCGCTTGAGCCACAGCATCACTTCCAGTTTTCTACTGGTTTATTGGAGATAAGAGTCTCAAGGACCTGCCCAGGGTGGCTTTGAACCGTGATCCTCAGATCTCAGCCTCCTGAGTAGCTAGGATTACAGGCGTGAGCCACTGGCGCCCGGCTTCCTTCTTTCTTTCTTTTTAGTATTAATAAGTTTTTTTAATTGTGAAAATACCGTAAAGAGGGGTTACAATTACATGGGCAAGATAATGAGTACATTTCTTATCAAGCATCCTTGCCTCCTCCTTTGTTTCCCCTTCCCATCCCTGCCCTCCCATCTCCTGCCACCCCTCTCCCCTAAAAAAAAACTTGTAAAGTTCATTTTTCAACATAACGTCTTGTACGTCTCATTGTTGCAATGGATCCGCCTGTATCTCTATTTAAACCATTTGTTCTTTCTCTTCCTCTCCACAAATTATACCGACATCAAATACAGTGAAAAGAGGGGTTATACCGTCGGGGAGGGACATACAAAGCAACAAAGAAATCATCTTATAACTATGTTAGAAACAATCGCAAGAAAGAAAAAGCATTTGAGTCCTTATCTTGGGGTTCATTTTGCCTAACATCAACTTATCTGACCTTTTCTGCTTGTCTCAGACATATACTAGTTATTGCAAATAAGGGAAACCATGGGACCTATGTTTCTTTGGGCCTGCCTTACTTCACTTAATATAATCCTTTCTTTCTTTCTTTCTTTCTTTCTTTCTTTCTTTCTTTCTTTCTTTCTTTCTTTCTTTCTTTCTTTCTTTCTTTCTTTCTTTCTTTCTTTCTTTCTTTCTTTCTTTCTTTCTCTCTCTCTCTTTCTCTTTCTCTCTCTCTCTTCACTGTCTTGATTTTCTTCCTTGTCTTTCTTTCCTTCTTTCTTCCTTTGTTTTCTTCCTTCATCCCTCCATTCCTTCCTTCCTTCCTTCCTTTCTTTTTTTCTCTCCTTTCTCCCTTTCTCTGAGCTTCCTTCCCTCTTTCTTTCTGTCTTCCTCTCTTTTTCTTTCTCTTTTTTCTCTTTCTTTCTTTTATTTCTTCCTTGCACCATGATTTAAACTTAGCACCTAGTGTAAGATTGGAGCAAAGATAGAGAGAAGGTTCTATCTTTTCCCCTTTTCTACATTTCTGTATTAATGAACTGTTTAAACCATGTTTTAAAGTTAAAAATTAAATCTTCATACTACACTTTAAAGTTTGTATTGAAATAAAACCTAAACTGCGAGGATAAAGTAATGAAACTGGCTCCATTAATTTCATAAAAGTATGTTCTAGAACACCCTAATTCTATGGTCACAATGCATACTGAACATGAATCACACCTCTTAGTTATTTAATTCTAATAGTAAAATACAAAACCTGCATATTTTGGACTATTGAAAATACTAAAAGTTTCAGAGAATATTTGTTCATCCCAAACATATCACAAGTCTTTTTACTACAATGTTATTTACAAGATAGGGAAAGATATGGAAAGGCAGGGTAGACAAAGAGGTGAAAGGAGGGGAAGAGGAAGAAGGGTGAGAGGGAAAATGACAAATATTTATATTTTAACACTACATAGAAGAACATACATCTAGCAAGTGAACAATAAATATTCCTTACATGAATCACTTCAGATGGAACCTTTTACAGTATCTATAAGCTCTTGTCAGTCACTGAATCTTTTTTTGCTTAGAATAATGAAAGTCTGAAAGGAAATCAATAGAAAAGAGCTACTTTAAGGGCCCGTGGTGCATCCATCCATCGAAAATGATGTTACAGGTGTACATCAACACACATGACAAGATTCTCGATAATAATCTCATTTTGTTTAACTCTCTGTTTTGAAGAAAATGAATAAAAATATCAATAGTGGTGATTCCCTGGTTACAGGGCAATATCTAATGGTAAAAATTTAATATAAAACCCCAAATATAGTATACTTAAGTTCTTTCTCTTGTTCAGAAAGCAGCACAGGATCTGAGTTTCCATAATTTTGAAATGTGAGCTTCAAGACAAGGAGGAGCTTATGGTTCCTAACATTTTTAGCAGAGCTTCTATTACTAAAGAAGACAAAGCAAACCGATAATGTATCATCAGAAACAGGAATATAAAATGTCTGTTTGAGGGCATATGCAGTAAAATGCAGCCAGGAGTATTCATACTTGTCCTATGGATAGACAGGACATGGTAATTCTGTTTTCAGATCACCAGATTAGGTGACTCTTGGCTAAAGACTCAAATGACATATGTGTATATTTATTTGTGTTTATTTGTATGCCATATCATATATATATATATATGTACACATACATGTATATTATGTATATTTATACATACATGTCATATCTATACACATATATACATTATATATATATTTATACATGTTATATTTCTATATATCTATTAAGTATCTATACATATCTATGTATAGATACCTATACACTGATATGCATATATATGTATATATATGCGTATATACATATGTGTATTTATACACAAAAGATTTCAAGCACTTTGAATATTATTATCTCATTAATCCTAAAAATAGCCATGAGCACAGGGTAAGCAGGTGAGATTGTTCTCAAGTTTCTCCCTCACAAACCAATACAGGAAAATGATAGGAACTTCCTTAAGTTCACACAGTGTAGAACTGAATCTGTCACTATCATTTCAATTTATATTATGTTAAAATACAAATTATGCATTTTAAACGTTTGACTTGGCAGTGGTGGCACTCATGCCTGTAATCCTCAACTACTCAGGTGGCTGAGATCTGAGGTTTTCAATTTGAAGCCACCCAGGCCAGGAAGCTTATGAGACTCTTGTCTCCAATCAACAGCTAAAAAAGGTGGAAGTGGAGTTGTTGTGGTCCAAGTGGTAGAGTGCTAACTATGAACTGTAAAGCTTAGGGACAGGCCCTAGGTTAGCTCCTTTGTTCAAGGCTGGAAATTTACCACTTGAGACACACCCCCATTTCTGACATTTACTGGCCAACTAGAGATAAGAGTCTCATGGGTTTGTCTCTGTGGCTCTAAGAACAGTTGAAGAAACAACTATTAATAGACAATTTAATAAGGAAACAGAATAACAGTATTATAATATCCCAATAATTATTAGGATAATAATAGTTCGAACATTACTAACCAACAAGTAAATACACATTGATCTTCTACTTACGTTACCAACTGCAATTACACATGATTTTATGAAATAAACCTTTATGATTTAATATTCCACTTCATTTGGCTACTTTCCCCAAGAAGTTGTATCCCCAAAATGTCACCTGCATGTTATAAATAAGTATGTCAACAAAGTTTAAAAGAAAAGCCTAGTGTTTATGAATGAGTCTTATTTGTAATAGAAAAAGAAAACACTATACATGGCCCCTTCTAGGGAAACTAACAGTTTAGGATCGACATCATATGTCCAGTGCCAGGGTCTCAGTAATGTCATGTCTTGCTCCCCTTTGATTCACGTTGTTCATCATGTCCTTTCTTTTAGTTCTCAATGAGGACTACATTATTTTTTCTACCCCTAAGTGCAGTTTTATCAAATTTGTGGTTGCATAAAACACTGAACTTTTTTTACAGGATGCTGACAGACCTACAACAACATACATCACACTGCAAATCATTATCATATTAATGCTGCATCTTGACACCTTGTTTGCTTGGTTCTTATATTATTTACCCAAGGCAATCTATGTTTTTCCTTTTTCTCTCTCTCTTTCTCTCTTTCAATTTCTCTACCTGTTACTTTCCTCACATCTCCCACAGGATTACATCTCAGGGATAAATTGCATTTTCTTAATTTATCCTGCTCCTAGTGCTGGAACAAAGATAGCCCTGGGCATTTTAAAAGCAGGGACATGGGATGGGAATTATTTTTTTCCTCACATTTTGTAGGTGGCAGAGCAATGCTTCCTGTTTGCCTCCCATTAAATCTCTGGAGACTCTGATCATCAATTTACAGTATCTGCATTTCCAGACGACAGGGCTTTGGTGCTGCCTCAATTAGGTGACCATTAATTCTTTGAAATATGTCTCCTCGGCTGACTTCTGCTGGCAGATTCCACTGAGGGCCTCAAGGAAGGCAGGAAGATCATTAGCAAGAGTACAAAATAATAGCCTTGTTTCTTCACGTTCATACCTTCCTTAAGACTTTTTAGTGCATCAAAGGGATAAAACAAACAAAAAATCTGCAGTCATGAGTATATGACATGATCGGGACAATAGACATTTTTTTAATACAAATAGTTTTCTAGCTTAAGTAAAGTTGATATTACTGAACTAAAACACAGTGAGTAAAACCATGAAAACAGTCATTCTCATCCTTATTCAAAGTAGTTTATACATAGACTATTTTAAATGGTTATTTGTTAAAATATTTTTTTTTCTCTTTCTGTCCTCCAGGGTCTGACACATACTAGGCAAGGGCTACTGCACTCAGCTTCATCCCTAACTCCATGAAATATTATTGATATGCACAGGCATAATGTGTTATAGTCAAGAAACAATGATTGGCTGAAAATTTCAGGCATGATACATATGAAAACACGAGAGGAAGTATCTGTGTTAAAGGTGAAATCAATGAATTCCTAAATAATAAAATGGACTGGCTGTTGTGATACAATTGCAAAAGACTAACTAGAAAGTTGTATAGAAGAACAATGGTCAGTGTTCACTGAGTTATTTGGGAAAACTCAAAAGTGAAACTGAAGAACAGAGAAGGTAGCTGCATAAGAATTAGTAAACAATAAAGGCATTATTTACTTTTCCTATTTCAAGCACCCACACCAAAGCAAAATGCTTAGGCAAGACTTAAATAAAGATTTATTAGTCAAATTTAAATTGATTTTCTTTCCTATTCTATAATAAAGTGGTGAATAGTTGATTATCAAATACTTGGAAACAGTTAAGTATCCTCTTAAGCTCTCTTTATCCAATATAACATGTCTTATATACCAACTGATAAATCTTGCACATACCTTTAGAACAAGCACAGTGCATCAATTAACAATTCCCCTTGAGAAACAATCGCATGTGTTCTCCTAAAATACATGTGATGCTTTCCACTTATACAACATTTTTTCTCACAAAGTGCATGGGAGCTTTCCATATATCATCCTCACACAGTGCTCCGTTTACATTTAGCATCATTATACGATGTCTGCAAACCAATTTGGAGGCAAACTCACTCTTCAGCACTGTGCTCCAAGACAGAGAACATCTCCAAAATGAACATGTATTAGGATTTTCTTTTGCAGAGTTCACAGATCAAAATGAGTATTTCCCTACTAGCATGTCAGATGGGGAAGGGAAGGGTAGAAGCAACAGAAAAGCAGAACTCTGAATAAGCATTGTACTACTGAGCCACACCCAATAACCCCAGCTTGACCCATATTTCTGAATCTTTTATCTTTCTCTCCTGGTAATTGTTATTTTCTCCTGTGTCCTCAAACTTTTCTCCCACAGAGATCTCAGCTTCCCTGCCATTTTGTATTTTATCACTTCTGTCTTCTATGATGGGATTTAAAGCCTCCAATTTTAGAGTCATCCTTTTGTTTGTAGCTAAGTGAGGTAGGTGCTCACAGAGATGAAATATGTTATTAACCCGAATTCAAACCATCTTCTCCATTGGCTACAGCTAAAATGTTTTCTGGGAATTGAAGCTAAGCATATAGGAAGAATTTCTTCTCACCATCTTTATGACACCATGTAAGTTAAGTGTCTCTTTCAATGATGGTGTTCAACTGAGTATGTTCAGGAATATATGTCATGAATTGAGCATGCTCAGGAATGTGACTGCTCCTAAAATGCTTTTCTATATAACTATATGGAAATAAAGTCTCCCCAGGCCCAGGTTTTATTTGTCTGGGAAGGATACAACTTCTTTTTTTTTTTTTTTTTTTTGTCGGTCGTGGGGCTTGAACTCTGGGCCTGGGCATTGTCCCTCAGCTCTTCAGCTCAAGGCGAGCGCTCTACCACTTGAGCTACAGCGCCACTTCCGGTTTTCTGGTGGTTTATTGGAGATAGGAGTCTCACGGTCTTTCTTGCCCGGGCTGGCTTTGAACCGTGATCCTCAGATCTCAGCCTCCTGAGTAGCTAGGATTACAGGCGTGAGCCACCAGCGCCCGGCTGGATACAACTTCTTAAATGAGGCCTGTTCTCTCTTTTCCTTTAGGAAGGTTATGTAATGCTTAAATTCTGATTTCCATCTCAAAATTTGGTTGAAACTGAGGCTTCTTCTCATCACCAAATGAAAAGATCATGAATTAATCCTCACCTGGTGACCCTTCTTCTCCAGATTCAATGTGTCTTCTATCCAGGATGATCATTCTTGGCACAACTTGAAATAATCTAGTTTGGTTTTCTATCTGCCTTCTAAGTCTCTCTCTCTCTCTCTCTCTCTCTCTCTCTCTCTCTCTCTCTCTCTCTCTCTCTCTCTCTCTCTCTCTCTCTCTCTCTCTCTCTCTCTTTCTGTCTCCTTCTTGCTCTCTCTCTCTTTCTGTCTCCTTCTTGCTCTCTCTCTCTCTTTCTCTCTCTCTTTCTGTCTCCTTGCTCTCTCTCTCTCTGTCTCCTTCTTGCTCTCTCTCTATCTCTATCTCTATCTCTCTCTCTTTAAATTTTATTTTGTGCCTGTTGTAAGGTTTGAACACAGGACTTAGGCTCTGTCCCTGAGCTTTTCTTGCTCAAAGCTATTGCTCTGCAGCACCACTTCTGGCCTTTTCTGATGAGTTTATTGGAGATAAAAGTCTCACAGACTTCCCTGCCTGGGCTGGCTTTGAAGGAAATCCTCGGATCTAAGCCTCTGGGAGTAGGTAGGATTGCAGGCATGAGGCACCAGTGCCTAGTCTCATTCTCTTATCTCCATGGCTGAGACTCGTTGTCAGCCAACTATCATTCTTCCTGTTTTTTCTTCTTCGAAAATGGGCTCCTCTCTTGTTGCATTTAAGCAAGGGGTTCATCTACTCTAATAGCTTTAATGCACACAACACATTATTCTCCATATATACTGCATTTCGGAAGATTTGGAGCAACCCTGTGAAAGTATCTAGCCAGCCATATTTTGTACTGAAAAAACTCTTTACCTTTGACATGCCCCAAAGCATAAATCAGTCATTATTCCTTTAACTCCTATTCTGACTATAATTGATTTTGAAAAATCATAGTTGATAAATGCCCAATTCCTACTCTCCTTAATGCAATGAGTTACATCCTCAAGTTTAAACTTTTGGAGTTATTTTTGGGAGTAGTGGAGTAGTCTCAAATCTCTACTACTTGAGGCATACCACCAGATTTTTTGCTTGTTATTTTTTTAAGTATGATCTTGACCCCCTCCCCCCAGGCAAGCTTGAACCAGAACACTCTTCCATATGTGTCATAGGTACATATTACTATGCCTAGCTTATTGGTTGAGATGAGAGTCTAACTCTTCACCCTTGGGTCTGGCCTCGAATTACAATCCACCTGGTCTGTGTATCCCAAGTATCTTGGTTACAGACATGAGTCATCACAACTTGCTAGGTTCAAACTGGTGATTTATTTTACCTAGCTGTTATACATATTAGTGTATGATCTTTCTTATTTCCATTCATTTCATTTTAAAGCCTCTGAGGTCAAGAATACTGAGAATCAATTTACTATTCAAGATTGGATTATGATATTGTGATGTACATACAAAGAAAGAAAGAGAGGCTATTTTGTTGGGGCCAGGGTGTTGCCAGATATTATGATTTGGTTATGAAGGCTCTCACAGGCTCATGTTTTGAATGTTTGGTTTCCAAGTGGTAACACCAAGTTGAGAAGTGGGAAAAAAATCCTTAGGAATCAGAGGCCAGCTGGGGGAAGGAAGCCACCAGGGGATGGGCCTTTGAAGGTTATACCTGGACTCTTCCACTTTTCTTTCTCTGGCTGCTTGTTTATTCTGAGATGAAGTGACAGTTACCTCGGCCACAACATATTGCCTTCTTGGTGTTCCACCTCATAACAGACCCAGATACACGTGGGTAAAATGACCATGGACTGAATCCCCTAAAACCATAAACCAAAATAATAAAAAGAAAAGTTGCCTTTGTTTTCAGTTATGTCAATTCTTGGTGTTACCATGGTGAGAAGCCAACAAGCACATACTGCAAGTGACTCATACTCATCTTCAAAATTAGACCCTGTCCATTGTGAGCTTGAACTAGATCTGTAAACTAATCCAGGAGGATCAATGTGACAACGGTATAGGTTGACATTAAAAATTCTGCAGCACAAAACATAGTTAGCTGGAAAAAAATGTCATCTGCTAGAGTCATTGTGATTTGACTCAAAATGAAGTTCATGGTCACCTTTGTGATTTAGGCATTCTGGGAGAAATACAGTAATTACATGTCTTCGTGCCTGTCTCCTGGAAAGCACATATGTAGTTTTCTATCATTGTGGTTTGTACTCACCATTTCCTTTCGAATTCAGCTACAATAGAGCAAACCTACCTGATAAAGCTCTCAGGGAGATTGTTTCTGTTTGGAGCCCAACATCCTACTACAAACTACTTTAAAATGTTTGTGGAAGTAATAAATCATTCATTTAAGATGGAAGATTCATTACAAAAGCTTGGATGTACTTGAGATATCTGAGAAACCCTTGAAGTTATGAATATATAAAACCTCAAAGCTAGTCATTTTATAAATAAAAATCATTAAACTTTAATCAAAAGAAGATTTCTTCCATGTAGGCTCCTAAATGTTTAATGGCCGATATTCAGTGAAAGGTTTGCTTTTTATGAGTGCTTCATCCTTGGTTTGCACGCTGCTAGCCAAAGTCTCAGGTACCATTTCTCCACGTGTATATAATTGATTTTGTGGAACTTAGAGTCCTGCCTGACTTATACAGAAAACGAGGCAGACCTTCTAATTCCAGATTTCATTCTCAATTTACATTATTTCTGAACTATTTTTAAAAATAAATCCTTCTACTTCCAAGCCTGAATTTCAGAAACAATACATTGAGATAAAATTTGTAAAGTCCAGATGAGTTACAGAGTTTCAATGGAGTCTTTAGTCAGAGAAACTACAAAGGTTGATATAGTTTATATGCTAATATTTCTAGAACTTTCCTATTTTTTGCTAAGTACATATATAATTATATATATTTTCTATTACATATAAAATTTTAAATCATATGTTGTTGCCATTTTCTTAATTGTGATTTGGAAATAGTTAAAAATACATCCCATTATATTTCTAAGCCCACTGAATGATAAGTAATGATAGCCTATATGAAATATTTTTAAAATTAATTTCCCTATCAATTGCTTTTTTCTACAGAAAACTACATTTGCAATGTATAGTGTAGAAAGAAATGACAAACCAGGAAAGAAGCTATGAGAAAATGTGTATGTTTCCTTGGCATTTGAACACATGGACTTATGAATGCTAAATGAGTGCTCTATCAACTGAGCTGTACCACCAATACAGGAAAAAAAGTAGTTTAGATACAATGACTATGATATTAGCATATTCAACAAACACCACAGACCTAAAACTATTTATCACTGACTGTGCACCTTGGGAGTTTTTAATCTCCATAATGTAGTTACACACTAAACAAAACTATTATTTTTTGGAGTTCAAATATTGTCTGGTAAAAAGGTCAGGAAGTACAGCCTAATTAGCTTTGGAAATGAGGGGAAATGTTCAGACCCAAAGTGAAATCAACTACACACAAGTGCTCTATTCTAGTTAGAAATGTTGCTTCCTCTGGGGATACAGTTTAACAATTCATAAATCCATGGGTATGCACACTAGAATTGAACAATTAAATAAATGCATTCCTGGGATGGAGGATTAGAGATAAGCTGGGAAAGAAAGTTTGCTTACAGATATGGATGTGCACAGGGGTTAGTGCACATATTTGTTTATGTCTGTATTACTGGCAAGGGCCTAGAATTAATCATACCCCCAAATGACCATACCCAGTGCCAAGATCTTGGTTTCTCTGGAACATGAAAAAAATTACTCATTAAAGACATGGTAGATTCTAAAGCTTAGATTAAAAATAAATGTGTAAGATTATCTTGATATACTTTGTTGTTCCAGAAAGTAAGAAAATGCTAAAAAGAAAATTAAAGATTAAGCAAAAATTTTAAAAGGACCAAAGTGTGGTGAGGCACACCTGTAATCGCAACAGGTGGGAGGCTGAGGCAGGAAGATTCTGAGAGTGAGGCCAGCTTGGGCTGTTCTCGTCACATCCTATGAAAAACATGTGCCATTCTCCATTACTTTTCGGTAAGTGAAAAACTTAAAATAGACATTTCATTTTAAATTCAGGATGAAACGTTTTGGATAATGCAAACTATTGGCATCTTGACTCACATGATACTTAGAGGATTCTGTCAGATTTGAGACCCTAGTTTCTTCCCACAGATTAGCTGTGCAAATGTGGACAATTTGTCTCCCAGCTTAAAGCCTAAAGTTCCACATCATGGGAATGGGAACAACACTACTACTTATACCACAGACTCACTCTAATGATTACATAAGACCGTTTAGGTTTGCAACTGAGCATCCTTCATGAAGTATAGGAAGTGCTTTCAAAATAGCACAGCATCTTCATGTTCATTATAATTTAATCTCTATTTATAATAGAGGGCAGGTGTGTAATGGAGATAAATAAAGGGCTGGAGTAATTGAAAACTCAAATCAAACACAGACCAAATATTTCCAATAAGTCTCCAGTCTTTTTTTTTTTTTTTGCCCTAGCTTCTGATATAATAGAAAGCTGAAAACTCATGCTAAATACATGTTCATGAGGTTATTACAAACCCCATTTCTTTGGGGGAGGATAAACAGCCTAATTAATGAACTTCCACAAAGACCAATTTGCTTCTCCTGGAAATCTAGGTTAAAAGGTTCACTTATTGGTTTTCACCCATACAAAGGAGACTATTTTTTCCTTTCTGATAAATAGTATAACTCAAAGGTCAATAATAGTATCATGTATCACAAGGCCCTTCTCTTGCTTCCCTTTGCCTGAGGGCACCACTTCTAATGTGATCTGTCAGCCTCTACCTAACAGATTTAGTACTTACTTGTAATATATTAATAGCCTCATTTTTAGAATTTGCTTTCTTCCCAAATAGTGCTAAGAAATTGATTGCCAGCTCACTGAGTTGAGAATGGAAGCAGATTGTTGAGCATGAATTACGATCACAAAAATAGCATCAAGATTGCAGATTTGAATATGATAAATAAGAGATAAGTTACAGAGCAGTTTGAGGAGCCAGCCGGGTGGTTTTACCATTAGAATTTAAGAAGATAGGACTTCATAAAATGTTTTCAACTGCAGAGTTATCAAAGCACACACTTAGCAATTAGCAATTCTAGTCTACCCCCACTTTACAAAGATAAAACACATATTAATGTGTTAATAGTAATATTAATAAAATACATATTAATGTCTTTTATCTTTGTAAAGCATGGTAGTTTTGTGGATGTTTAAAAAGTTACACGCAAAGAAACAATGGGTCCTCAATGAAACTACATTTAGTGAAAGGGCATAAATCAGACAGAGTTCGACTTGCTTCCATTAATTTACTAGTTTAATATCACCCAGAATAAAATTATTTCACTTGACTAACTTAGCCAGTCGTTTGCAATCTGTGTCAGGTTTTTGTCAGAAATAAAGCCATGAAAATGCTTGGGAAATGGTATTACACAATCATAACAGAATACTATTTCTTACTGACTTAAATCTGAATAAAAATTTTACCACTTCTGTGTGTCCGTAGCTCATGCCTATTATTTGTGGTCTTTGAGAGTTTACGAACAGGAAGATCTAGTTGGAAGACAGTCCAGTAAGAAAAGAATTCACAAGACAACTTCTCAATCCACAGCTGAGCAAAGAAAACCACCATCCCATACTAAATGTGAGGCTGAGATTGGTAGGACCACAGTATTAGGCCAGCCTGGGCAGGGAAGCCCTTGAAGTCCTTGAAGGGAAGCGGTGAGCACTTTCAGCAGTGAACACCTGTCATCTCAACAACAATATGAAGCCAAAAGTAAGTAAACTTCATAATAAAAACACTCTTACTTCCATTTCTTGGAGTTCATTTTATAAGCATTATTTCATATGATCTCACACACATAGCTATTGAGCCCTTGCGATCCTCTCCTAAGAATATCCTCCTTTGTTCTCTCACTGTGTGAATGTTTAGATTGCTGTTTAATTAATTGTTGTCTAATTAATTTGTCTAAATGTAATTATTGGCCTTTTACTGGCTTTTGGATTTACTTGCAGATTTATAGGTACATTCTAGATAATACAGAGGAAATAAACCTGAAATCAGGTATATATCCATTAAACTCAAAAGGGCAAAATAGAGTTCTAGGTGTGGCTCCAGGCTATTGTGCCTAACTAGCTAGTAGAGGCCCTTAGTTTAAATCCTAGTACTGTCCAAAAAAATTGAAATTATACTACCTACTAATTTTATGCATTTAAATAATTAAAATAATTCTTAGTTTTCTCATTATACCCTCAATTAATAACCACTAAAAGAGTTCTTTTTTTATTTTTTTGTTGGTCATAGGGACTGAACTCTGGGCCTGGGTGCTGTCCCTCCGCTCTTCAGCTCAAAGCTAGCACCCTAGCCTTGAGCCACAGAGCCACTTCTGGCTTTCTCTGCTTATGTTGTGCTGAGGAATCGATCCCAGGGCCTCATGCATGTGAGGCAAGCACTTTACCACTGAGCCAACCTCCCAGCCCTGAAAGAGTTCTTTGAATAATGAAATAGAAGAAATAGAAGCCAATGGAATGTTGTCAGAGTTGATTATTACTATTGTAGTTATTAATTAATTTTTAGCATTAGATAGCTTTCCCTAAACTCCAGAAAGTAGGGAGTGTCTAACATAGAAGGTGCTATCATGTTGTTAAAATTTACAATTTAAAAAGAGTCTTAAAAATGTAATATGGCAAGATATACCATGGATATCATCAAACTGATTCTAAAGTTTTTATAAAGAGATAAAAGACCCAGAATAACCAACACAATATTGAAAAAGACCAAAATTAAAGGTCTGATCTCACCTTACTTCAAGACTTCCCATAAAGGTTCTGTAAGCAAGTCCGGGCAAAGGAGAAAGAACGGACAAATATAACAGCTAAGAAACAGCCCTCCCTAACTATCACCAATTGATCTTGGACAGAAGATCAAAAGCAATACGACGAAGAAAAACCCTTTCAGTAAATGGTGCTGAAACACCTAGACAAACACTTGAAAAGAAAATTATTGTGGACACAGACAATAGAGATGTAAGATGAAAAGAGAACTTCTTGAGGAAAACCTAAGAGAAAATATGCATGGCAGCAAGCAAGGCAGTGACATTTTAGATTCAACAGCAAAGGCATAGTTTGCTAGGCTAGTCTTCATTAAAATTAAAAATCTCTACTCTGCAAAAGCACTATCAAGAGAATGAGAAAAAAAAAAACTCATGCAAACTACCTATCTGCTAAAGCACTACAATTCAAAATATATGAGATGATTTACAACTCAACAATAAGAAATGAAAAACCTGACTAAAGAATGAGTAAAAGATTTCATACCTCAAGCCTCTCACCAAAGAAGATACATAGATAATAACAATTAAGTATAAGAAAGGAAGTTTAACATGTATGGGTCATGATCAATTTACAAATACAATGAATCTCACACTTTGGAGAATGGCAAAAATCCAAAAACACTGCCCACAGGAAAAAAGCCAAACTTGTAGAAGAACAATGTATCTCATATACGGTTGGAAAGAATGGGTAAAGTTAAGTCTGCTTAGAGAACTTGGTAGTTCTTTATAAACGAAATATATTTCTACCATCTGATGAGAGAACACTTGGTTTGCACTCAAAGGTACTGAAAATTCAGATCCACACAAAAATTCAATATGTGGGTGTTTATAGCAGCTTTATTTACAATAGACAAAATTAAAGGATCCACCAGGTATTTTCATAAAATGCAACACACCCAACAGAGGGATATCATTCAGCAATGAAGAGAAATGAACCATGGAAACCTAAGGAGACTCGTAAATGCTTATGTCTAAGTTAAAGGAGCAAGTCTGAGAAGTCAACACATATAATTCCAACAACATGACTTTGTATTCTATTCTTCTTCTATATATATGCATACTCATATTTGTATTTATTTTCACTATAAATGCACTTATATATCAAGATGCTTTTACATTTAATAGGTAAAATTGGCACGTTCAATGAAATTGTTCATCTTTTTCTTCTCTATTTTAGTCTCACCCATATTTGGCAGTATTTGTTGTTTCCTACAATTTATAGATGACAGACTTTTTAAAAGTATTTTTTGTGGTGTCAGTTCACAGCTTTCTGTGAGTTTCTACATCTCATTTATTAATCCATTCGTGTGGGAGATGTTCATTTGTTTGCTTTGACAATAATATTCATATGATCTTAAGAAACATTCTGCTTCATCACAGAGTAACTAAATATAATAAAGAACTTTTGTCAAACAAAGCTATCTCTATATGAACTTTTCCTCAATTAGCAATTTTTCAGACATTATCATTCTCCCTTGTTACACTTTCCAATTTGCTTTTAAAAAAACAAACATACAAACAGGGTTATACCATGGCATTTTTACTCAGCTCAAAGACTCTAATATTAGTCCCTGTCCTTGTAAGTGAAACTATATATCTATGTCAACAAAGAGTTTGTATTAATTTCCTAATGCTTGCTGTAACAAATCTATCCAAATCGAGCAGCTTAAAACAGCACAGACTTATTATTATCTTTTGTTGTTGTTGTTGGTCGTGGGGCTTGAACTCTGGGCCTGGGCACTGTCCTTGCGCTCTTCAGCTCAAGACAAGCGCTCTACAGCTTGAGCCACAGCACCACTTCCATTATTATCTTATTATCTTAGAGATTTCAATGTTAGATACCCAAACTAGGTCTCACCACAAAGAAAAAAAGATCAAGATTTCTATGTTCTTTACTGGGGCATCAATTTTCTTATATTTCCATCTACAGGGAGGCTACCATCTATGATGCAGAACTTGGTCCCTTTTGGAAGGCCAGGAATGTCCATTAATCCTTCTCCCCCAGCATCTCTCTGTTGCTGACTCTTTGACTTCTTCTTTGACATATAAAGGACCCTCATGATGGGCCTTGACTGTAAAATCAGCTGATTTCCAATCTTCTGCTTAACTGTGTATAATACTCACCAATTAATTAACTAATTAATTAATTTGTTGGTCATGAGGCCTGAACTCTGGGCCCGAGTGCTGTTGTTCAGCTCAAGGCTAGTGCTCTATCATTTGAGCCACAACACCACTTTCGGCTTTTTCTGCTTATTTGGTGCTGAGGAATTGCACCCAGGACCTCATGCATGCAAGGCAAGCACTCTACCACTGAGCCACCTTCCCAGACCTAATTGTAAAGATGAAAATGAAGTCATCGTTAGAGGACGTTTGTTTACTGTGCATTTTGTTAATGCCTCTTGGACTTTCTTTACCTAGATTATTTCTGTTCCATTAAAATTCCCAGCTGAATACATCCTCTTCTTTCATAAAATGCTTTATCCTATTTTCAATGCTGACACTTTTTTCATATTTTATAAGCATGTTCTCTGACTTACAATTCCATTTTCCTTATATTCTCTTTTGTGGGATGAATTATCTGGTTTTTTTTTACCCAAAGATGTGATTTTTCTATTTGATATTGATGGTTTTAAAGTTTAAAATTTTTACTATGTTGGAAATGAACTATACAACTTAGGGAGGAGGAGGATTTGGAAGGAAAAAAACTGGGAGAAATTGGGGGAGGGGTGACATCATTCAAAAAGAAATGTATTCAGGGTACTGTGAAGGTGGCTCAGCTCTTGCCTTGCATGCATGAGGCCCTGGGTTCATTTCCTCAGCACCACATAAGCAGCAAAAGCCGGAAAAGGCACTGTGGCCCAAGTGGTAGAGCGCTAGCCTCGAGCGGAAGAGCTGAGGGACAGTGCCCAGGCCCAGAGTTCAGACCCCACGACCAGAAAAAAAAAAGAAATGTATTCAATATCTGACTTACATAACTGGGACCCCTTGGTACATCATCTTTACAATACAAATAAAAAATTTATATTTGAAAGTTTGAATTCCCTCTTTAAACCTAGCTCTAGTTTGTCTAAATTTTACTAGATCAATCCATTGGATTATTTATAGTAATTGCCCAATCATAACTGTGGTTCTACAGAGCCTTAATGTAAAAGGACAATGCACAAACAATTAGAATTTTAGAAAGATTATTAGTGAAAATAAGTCTAGGAAAGACCAGAACATTAGGGTCTAGTTCAATGACTCTTTCAGAGCAAATGTTTTCAACAACTCCATCTTCCCTTACATGACAGTATAATAGCCCAAAGAATACAAAGAAACATTGTGATAAAGGATAAAGACAATCAATGAATTGTCTGGCCTGACTCATTTTTACCCTTTATTCAGGAATGTTTGTCTTGGAAAATGTCTTTACATTGTGTACTCATAATGTGTCACTTTCTCCATGTCAGTGAGCAACACCTAAGATCAGTTACTCATAAAAACCATCTTTTGCATAACAATTAGGTCCAAGGTGATAGAGTAAATGTCAGGGGAATGCTTTTATCACCTTTTAGCCCTCTTTATTAGGTCAGTACATAGAGGACAGACAGCTAGAATATGTCCAGCCTTGACAAGTTATGATGCCAGACAATTTAAATGCAGACACTACATAATCCCCTGATTTTTAGGTCATAAATCATTTAGAATATTCTTCTACAAACAATACCATTATTTGATTTGGTTAGTTTGGAGAATTAGGAAATGCAGGAAGAAGGTATAGCTTGGTGATAGAGCATTTACCTTGCATGTACAAGGCTTTAAGATCAACCCAAAATACAGGAAAGAAGGAAGGGAGGGAGAGAGGGAGAGAGGCAGAGAGGGAAGGAGGGAAGGAGAGAGAGAAGAGAGGGAGAATGGATTAAAGTTTCAGTTGAATTGGTATTTACGGAGCAACTCTGTTTCAAACATTGCCTCTATTTAGTAGAAATATTTATCTCAGAAATGTCTATCTCCGTGCTGTTCAACTACAATGTTATGTGAAGAAGATGGATAATTCAAAATTTTCATAGATACATTCAAATTCTCAAAAGAATCAGATGCAATTACTTAGTAATGTTTTCTTTAACTCTATATGTGTCTATTATTGCTTCTTTAATATGCAATTGAGAAAAGCCATTAGACAGGCAGCTGAGTTTGGCTATCAGGTTTTTACTGGAAATAATTCACGCTACAATTTAGATTTCATAAACTGTACTGTTTTTAAAAGTCTATTCTCATTTTGAGGTGTTTCAAATATATCTGAGTCTTCTAACAAGTAAACTATGATTTGCTTTTGTAGTTTAAATAATAAGCGCTATATGTGGTAGCTTACATCTGCAACCTCAGCTATGTTAGCGCAGTGATGGGAGCATTGCCATTTTAAGGACCATGCAAGAGCAGAAAAGAGCAGGTACATGTAAGAGAACAATGGAGAGTAAATGATGGAGGGATACATTACGCCACGGCGTAACAATGGCATAAGGAAACTTACCAAAAGATGCTCAATAATAGAGGGTTAAGAGGAAATGGAAAGAGCAGGATAGTCTGACTAAAGCATGATATACACATGTGTGAAATACCATCATGAAGCCCTTTCTACAAATAGCATATGCTAAAGAAAATGAATGACAAGACTGGACACAAGTATCTGCAAAGCATGGTTACTATTTGCAGGTAAGGGAGTCAGGGGAAGAGGCTGAAGGAGGGTCAGTATGATTGAAGTATGCATGTATGAAATGAAAAAAGTAAAACCCACTGAGATTGTTTTAAGAAGGAAGGGGAAACTGGGGAGAGTGATAAATGAGGTAAATTTAATTAAGAGAACCTATAAACACATATGGAAATATCACAGTGGAACCCCATTGTACTACCCACCTTTAATAATAAAAAATAAAATAGAAAATTTCATTTTCAACAAAAAACAGGCCCCAAATATTAAATAATTAAAAATTAAATACAAATTTTAAATTCAGGTTATTTTATCCATAAAAAAGGAAAAATGGACCAGGATAATAAATTAGAATGACAAGATGTGAATTAATGAAAATTAAAAGAAGCTTATTTTTGTTTACTTATTTTGTATACTTTTTATAAAAAAGAAAAATTTGAAATTCTAAGGTTATTTTTTACAGAAATTTAAATACCAGCATAGATCCTTTTAATGTTAGAGAGACACAGTAAATGAATTCTATAGAAGAAACATAGTAATATATAGCTAATACATCAAATTTTACTTGGTCAGATGTTTTCACCAGCTAATATTTTTAAACATTTAAGAACTATGGAGAGCTAATGCTCTACAATTTTTAAATTTTGAAAAGATACTCCCTTCATGAAACAACCATAACAGAAAGCTTCAGAATAAAGAAAAAAGACTACAAGTTAATACTGTTCAAAAATATTCACATAAAAGCTTAAAGGAAATATTAACAGATTCTTAAAATGTACTAAGAAAATAGTACTTCCAGGGCCAATAGTTTCTTTCAAGAATGAATGATTGGTTTAGCATTGGGAACTTATTCATATCATGCTCCATACAAATATAACATATTTCATGAAAATATTATTATCTTCAGGTCTTTGACAAAAAGCACTAATTTATGCTATTCAAAAAAATTATAAAACAATTTAGGGATTCTTAACAAAATAACATATGTTTAGCTTGGTCTTAAAGGTAATATATTATGTGATGTATGCTGGAAATATTTCTAGCAATCTTAGCAATTAGGAAAAAATACACATTATCACTAATACTATTATACATTATTCTCCAGATAATAGCCAATTCATTAGATGAGAAATCATTGGAAAGCATAAAAATGAGCAAAAAAGAAGGAAAGCTATTTCTATTGTTAAAACAGTATATTGAAAACTCTAGAGGTTCAATGATGCAAATGAAGAAATAAAACATTTCTATATTAGTTTAATATTGAAATGATATAACCTTTATACCTTCTCCAATAATGAACAGAGATTTTAGAGTGGAGAAAAATCTCATCTAAAATAACATGAGTACTAAATAATTAAGAATAAATTTAATAAAATACATAAACCCTATTAAAGACAAAATTAAAAACTCCCAAAAGACACCAAAGAAGGCATGTACAAGAGATAAAATATCCTTTATTCTTGAACAAAATTATTCAACATTATACTGATGTCAGTTCTCCATTAATTGACTTGTAAATTCAATGCTAACCTAATCAAAACACTGATAAATTTTGGAGGGAGAATAATTTATACTGAAGTCAAATGGGTGAAAATGTATATAGGAAGAGCCAGAAAAGCGAGGTAATACCTTATTGGACATAAGCATGTTACAGATTCTGTATTTAAATTAGGTTGATACTGATATTTGGAGAGAGAGGTTCATTTTTTAAAAGTCTGGAATTAAAACTAAATGCAGAGAATAATTTACTGAAATAAAAATATATTTTTTAATAAACCTTGGTGGTACAAATGTATAACAATCTGGAAATAGATGAATAGAGAGACCCAAATTTCATATAATATACAGGGCTAATCTCCATATGGACTGGGGTTTTAATGTAAGAAATACAATCAAGTAAGTATTTGAATAAAAAAGGTGTAAAGGTGTATTCTCGGTGTATAGGAGAGGCTTCTGACTAGGATTAAAATTCAGAGGCAACAAAAGTATAACATTAACATGTTCAAATGAACATGACTTTAAATTATGCAGGAAAATCCCCACTATCAACAACATAAAATGACAACTAATGTTGAACTCAAAGCTTTTAAGAAGTATGACCAAGTTTGTAAAACTGATAGTCATGAAGTTGTATCTACCTTGTTGAGTGTTACTTAAAAAAAAAACCCGTTTCCTGTTTTCCCCCCTAGGTTACCTGACTATTACACCAAGAAAAGAGAAAGAGGAGAGAATGGATTATTTATCAAAATTCATGCTTCATTCCTTCACTAATTTCTCCTTCACAATTAATAATGAATAACAACTTCCAGGGACCACATTCTATAAATATATGATAGGCCAGACTGTTTCATAAATCAGCAAAGCTCTTTAAAATGCCTGTTAGCCATTAATTAAGAAAGAGAATTGAATTCAACATGTTACTTGAGTCCTAGAATGGCACACCAACTATACTTTTAGTTAAAAGTGTCTTTCTAACTTGCAGTTCTAAAGTTATTCACTCCATACGTGATCCTGTAAGTATACAACACAAGGCTGGTCTATCTTTTTTTTTTTTTTTTTTTTGCTTTTTTAAAATTTTTATTGTGAAAATACTGTACAGAGGGGTTAAAATTACATGGGCAAGATAATAAGTACATTTCTTATCAAGCATTGTTGCCTTCTCCTTTGTTTCCCCTTCCCATCCCTTCCCATCTCCCATCCCTGCCCCCCACCTCCTGCCAAAGTTGTAAAGTTGGTTTTTCCACATAACATCTTGTACATCTCATTGTCGCAATGGGTCCACCTGTATCCCTATTTAAACAATTTGTTTTGATCAAAGGCTGGTCTACCTTTAATAATGGAGCTCTCTTATCATTAATCACATTCCAAACCTCTGGAAAATGTGGGAAGTGATTAGGAAGAGAATTTCATGATAACCTTCCAAAAGAGAAAAAAAAAGTCTGCACTATCCATACCTAAAGAAATATAAGCAGTGGACTAGCAGAGAAAGGAGTCATAAATTTGAATGTTTACATCCACCAGAACACTGTATTAAAACCAGGGGAAATGGTAGAACTTTCCAAAGAAGTGCCTACTGGCTGGTCTTTAAGTCACTGGGGTCTGCTTTTGAGGGGAATTGGTGCTTCCCAGTCTTTTTGCTCTTCTTCTCACTTCCCCTGAGTGGCTTTGTTTGACCATCTCCCTCTACACAGGTGCTGCTCTCCAGAGGCACAAAGCAATTTGCTTGACCAGGAATCATGGCCTGGAATTTTCAAAGCCCAACTAACCCTTTTCTTTTTATAATTTTTAATTAACTCAGGTTTTTCACGATAGTAATGGAAATCAAACTAATAAAGAGGCCAAGGGCAAGGAGGTTCGGAGATGTTAACATGGACTCATGATACTAAAGGATCTATGATCTCATGAAATTGACCAGAATAATTTTGACATTTTGATCATTTTTACCTTCATTTCTACTTAAAAAAGGAAAATCCTTGCTTCTATATTCTACTTGTACATTGATATCCCCTTAGTAACTCCTCTCTGGATTTTAGGGTTTGTTTGTGGAATATAGCGAGTTCCTGAAATGACTATTAAATGTCCTAGTTTTCCTGATAACTACAGTAAAGTTTTAATCTTAATATGCAGTATTATACTTGAAAACTGCAAAAACAAAATGAAATAATCCAATATTCCTAGTACTTTATAACCATTTCTGTTTTGCTCATCTCTTATTTTTCCCTTTCTCTTTCTCTTAAGTATTTATCTGCTGTTCTATATATTTATATAGGCAACTATTTTCTGTAATTGGAGTATTAAGATTTAATGGAATTTATTTTCACCTAAAATGCACCTAAAATACACATTTTCCATGTAATTTAATTAGTGTGTGTGTGTGTGTGTGTGTGTGTGTGTGTGTGTGTGTGTGTGTGTGTGTGTGTGTGTGTGTGTGTGTGTGTGTGTGTGTGTGTGTGTGTGTGTGTGTGTGTGTGTGTGTGTGTGTGTGTGTGTGTGTGTGTGTGTGTGTGTGTGTATGTTATGGTTCTAGGACTTGAGCTTTTGGCCTGGGTGCTGTCCCTGAGCCTCTTTGTGCTCAGGATTAATGCTCTAATTCTTGAGTTATAGCATCACTTCCAGCCTTTTATGAGTAATTTATTGGAAATAAGAGTCTCATAGACTTTCCTACTTGGGCTACCTTTGAACATCATTCCTCAGACCTCAGTCTCCTGAGTAGCCAGGATTATAGGCATGTATAGAGAAATCTTTACAATGTATGCTGTCTCATTTGCTTGCTACACCTGATTGCTTTTTTAAACTAGTAATATCTAGCATACTTTTTATTTTATTTATTTTATTTAGAGTGGAACTTTTCAGCTAGAATTGAATCATTAGTACTTGAAAATCAGGTCCTAGGCTTGAGAAATTTGATAGTTGTGAATCATATTTTGAATGTAAAACATAACTTCATTGTCATAAACATCCAAGACTTGGGTCCACCTAAAAAGATAAAATACTCAACACATATATTTGTTGAACAAAACTCAAATTGAATCCGTTTCAAATGTAATTTCAAGACAAGAAAAACAAAATCTGGAATACACAAGAAACACTTCTTATACTAAATATTGGCTGCACATAAAGGGAACAACTATTCTTTTATTTATTTTTCCAGGGTTGTGCTATACACAACAGATGCTGTTTATAGTCTTAATAGTCACATTAGAGAAATATTAGCTCCTGAACTTAATAACCCCTCCATGCATCATTGTTGATGCATTTAGTTGAAATTTAGTTGCCAATTTAGTTGAAAAGGTGAATGCTAAAACCTTGACTTAATTCTACCAGTGGCCTTAGTTTTCCCATAGTGATCCTTTTAAAATTATAAAAGCATATGAACAAAGTGCAGCTGAGTACGTTATTTAGAGCCATTTAAATCTCCTTAGAATTTACAGTCTGATAATATATATGTCAACTTAGTCCAATAAATTTAACTAATTTTTATTTTAAAGCTATTGAGTAATTGAGAACCACTGTTAACATAGAATTTAGCCAAAATGGCACTTGATGTGTTTTTTAAAAAATAAAAATGAAAGGACAGCAAAAAGATCCCTCATCTTTTCTGAGCAATTTATGAAATTCAACAATCCTATTTCCATGAATGAATGTAGGATCTTACACGTTCCTTGCTATCTTGGGGCCAAGAGTATGTCTACTCAATATCATTCTGTTTGTAAATTTGTACAAATGACTGATGTTTAACTTTTAAGTGCTGGCTATAAGTAGATTTTATCCAAAGTAAATATTTGGGAGCTGCTAGATAGATGTGCAAAAGTATTTCCAATCTGTAATGCTATATTTCGATTGTTTATAAATTGTGTGAAACAATTATATCACAGTAAAATTAATGCAATGACAACAGGTAGTGCATGTACATTCTAAGAATTCATTGAAGCCTTCAAAGTGGCATAAAATTCTGGTGTCACTCCATTGACAGAAGAAAGGAAAAAAAAAACTTACGTATTTACTAATACTCTCAATTATGTCTTCCCAACTCACACTAAGATTTCTCAACAGATGGAAGTTACCCAAGGCACACACAAAAAGGAAACACATCCCTTGTGTTTTTAGAGAGATTTCTGGCTTGCCTAAAATATTTACAGCCATCAAAACCCAAATCTAGAAGCTTATCATCCTTGACAGTGGGAAATCTCAGATGATTCATCTGAGGGTAGACGGTTGTTGGAATGTTGATTTGTTTGTGGATGATCAGCTCAAAACTTCCCTACAAATGCCACTAAATACCATTATATGAAAATTGAAATCAAAACTCTTCACAGTTGAAACTTGCAAAAGCTATGTGTTACATAAGTTGTTCTGAACATTCTATTTTATCCTTAATCTAATAGTTAAGTATATAATGCTAATCCTGTTACTATCACTGGAGATAAAGTGGACTGTTTTCCCTGAGCCATTGCTTGAGAATTATGAGAAAGGGGAATACTGTGTGACAATCCAAGGCCACAGTGATATGTTAATAGTAATACATGTTTCCTTATAATATACTTAATATCAGCTAAAAGATACCACCAAGGGCAATTTTTATCACGCAGCATTAAATATTAGCATTGAGTTAAGTATCGTACGTACTACACATAAAAAGTTCATTCTGCAACTATACCACACAGAAATATAGGGCAGTTCTAGTCATATTATTATTTTTGGGGGGTTCCGGTCGTGGGCCTGGGCGCTGTCCCTCAGCTCTTCAGCTCAAGGCTAGCACTCTACCACTTGAGCCACAGCACCACTTTCAGCTTTTTTTTCTGCTTATGTGGTGCTGAGGAATCGAACCTAGGGACTCATGCATGCAAGGCAAGTGCTCTACCACTGAGCCACCTTCCCAGCCCTAGTCATATTATTAAACATACTGACTGAAGAAACAGGCAACTAGATTGCTTTCAAATGGTCTTATCAAATATGCAAAAACAGCACCAAGGAGACTAACATTGGCAAAGAAAATTATATAAAAACTTGGTTCAATGTCTGCAGGTGCTCTGCTTTGAACTAAAGAGATCATACCTGTCCCACTCTTTAAGTGTGTGTTGTATATAGGACTCTATTCTTCCAAAGAGTAAAATCCAGAAGGAGCCAACAGAGAAAATAATAACCCTATGGGGTTATTAATGAGAGAGCCACTATCTCATCCAGGTGATGGTGGTCAGTCTCAAAGTACCAGTCATAAACTCCACACACATGCTCCATGTCATGTGATGAAGTCTAGCTCTATGTTCTATAATTCCAGTTTACTCATAGGAAGACCTGAGAGAAATTGAAAGCTAACAAAATATATAGCCATTACAAAAAATGCAGACATCCTCCAAAACAAGGGAAAATGAGAATGTCATAACCTAGAATGTCTGATACATGACAAGAAAACAAAACTAGATGAGATCCTAAAACAGTAAAACAATATTAGGAACTGAGGTATGCAATAAAGAATGCAAGCTGAATGAGAAGAATGCACTCGTGCTGTCTCATTAATAATATCAAATGCACTAAATTAATTAAAAAAAATACTGTTACTAATAGTGAGAGCTGCCAGAGTACTGGGTATTGTATTATGTTTATCTCAATTAGGGAAGGGAAGGGAACAACAAAATGGTGAGACAAAGGACAAAGGGGGAACCAATGCGACAGTGATCTTGACAAGACAATCTGTTGGCAATGATCTGTACAACTTGAGGGGGTGCTGGAGGGAAGGGAACAGGGAGAAAAGTGAGGGAGGGGTAATAAGTTGGACAATAAATGTACTCACTACCTTACTTGATTCACTGTAACCCCTCTGTACATCACCTTGACATTAAAATTGAAATAATTTTTAAAACTAAAATAAAACCATTACTTGCAAATGCTTGCACACATGGTCCAGAGAGCAAACCATATCTAGATTAGTTGTAATAACTAATACTATGTAAATACTTTGCATCATAAATGGTTCTCAGAATAATGACAAGGAAGCATTCTGTGCGTAGTCGGTAAAGACAGAACATTCCCCCCCAGTATCTTCAATCGATAGCTAAATCAACCTGCAGAGAAGCAACTCATCAACACAGAGGGCCAAGGATGGATGGGAAATCTTTCTGTAATATCCTTGCAATTTTTCTGTAAATCTAGAAATATTCCAAAATATATATTTTAATAAGTTTTTTATTTCAAAAATGTACAGAATGGTTACAGTTACATGAGGAAGCTAATCAGTACATTTCCTATCAAGCATTGTTGCCTCCTCTTCCTTTTAATCCCCTAACATCCTTCCCTCCCACCTCCACAACTACATTCCCCTTCTTTCCCCCTAAATTGTAAAGTTCATTCTTCAACATAGTGTCTTGTACATCTCATTGTTACAATGGGTCAACCCGTATCCCTATTTAAAATTTTTGTTTTTCCCTTCCCCTCCCCAAATTAGACTGAAATCAAATACAGTGAAAACAGGGAATATACCATGGGGGAGGAACATACAAGGCAACAAAAGAAATCACATGGTACATTATAAATACGTTAGAAACAATAGCAAGAAAGAAAAAAACCCACTTGTGTCCCTATCTTGGGGTTCATTTTGCTTAGCATCATCTTATATGGTCATATGTACATAGCTTTTGCCCTTTTCTACTTGTCCCAGACATATACTAGTTATTGCAAATAAGGGAAGCCATGGGACCTATGTTTCTTTGGGCCTGGTTTACTTCACTTAATGTAATTTTTTCCAAGTATTTCCATTTCCTAACAAATGGGCCGATGTCATTCTTTCTGATGGAGGCATAGAATTCCAGTGTGTGTGTGTGTGTGTGTGTGTGTGTGTGTGTGTGTGTGTGTGTGTGTGTGTGTGTGTGTGTGTGTGTGTGTGTGTGTGTGTGTGTGTCACATTTTCTTGATCCATTCTACTGAAGGGCATCTGGCTTGGTTCCATATCTTAGCTATGGTGAATAATACTGCAATAAACATAGTTGTGATTTAATATGGTCTTGTTTGTGATCAAGTGGGATTGCTGGGCCATAGGCAAGCTCTACCTACAGTCTTTTTTTTTTTTTTTTTTGACATTCCTGGATCGTGAACTCTGGGCCTGGGCACTGTCCCTCAGCTCTTCAGCCCAAGGCTAGCACTCTACCACATGAGCCACAGCACCACTTCTGGATTTTTCTGCTTATGTGGTGCTGAAGAATTGAACTCAGGGCCTAATGTATGTAAGGCAAGCACTCTACCACTGAGCCACCTTCCCAGCCCTTATGTGGAGTCTTTTGAGGGACCTCCTCTACAGTAAATGGTGCTGTCAAAATTGGTTAATCACCTGTAGATAACTAAAGCTAGATCCTTGTATATCACCCTGCATCAGAATCAACTCCAAATGGATCAAAGACCTTGGAGTCAAAGCAGACACCCTGAAAACATTATAGGAAGGAATAAGAGAAACCCTAGGTCTCCTTGGCACAGGCTGAAATTTTCTCAATAGAGACCCAGAAATACAACAAATCAAAGAAAGGTTGGACAAATGGGACTGCGTGAAGCTGCAGAGCTTCTGCATGGCAAAGGACGTAGCTAGCAAGATCAATAGAAAGCCCATGGATTGGGAGAAGATCTTCACTAGCCATAAAATGGACAAGGGTCTCATATCTAAAATATATCTGGAACTCAAAAAATTAAATCCCCCAACAACAAATCCTCAAAGAAACAACTGCCCAATAAATAAGTGGGCTAATGACTTACAGAGAAACTTCTCTGAAGAGGAAATAAGAATGGCCAATAGACACATGAAGAAATGCTTACCCTCTCTAGCCATAAAAGAAATGCAAATCAAAACAACATTGAGATTCCTCACCCCAGTTAGACTGGCTATAATCAAGAAATCTAATAATAACAGATGCTGGAGGGGATGTGGCCAGAAGGGAACCTTACTGCATTGTTGGTTGGAGTGTAAACTTGTTCAACCACTTTCGAAAGCAGTATGGAGGTTTCTCCAAAAGACTCTAAAATATATTTTTTTAAGAAAAAAATCTCTGCTTAGATCAAAGATAGGAAGTTGGAGTAGACTCTGCAAATGAACATATTCTATATGCAGATCAGGATGAAATGAAAATAGCCCAAAACTCTAGGGGTTCCTGTTGGAATAAGATAAGTCCATGAGTGTTTGTTTTGCCAAACATAAAACTGTATAATCAGAAAAAAATGCAATTATAATGGGCTTAAGATATAATACCAAAATTAACATTCAAAATCAGAAAGATAAATAACTGTTATGTGGCATGCTGTAGGATATTTTTTTTTTACATTTTGGTGCTATTTTGATCGTTTTACCTGCTAGAGAGAATGACATGTCCTTAACACAAAGGCTGTTCTACGTTGCGGTCTCTTTCCCCTGCCCCCTGTCCCTTGTCCCTCTCCTTTGTTTCTCTCCCCTCTTTTCTTGTATTCGGTCAGTTGTGGAGCTTTAACTCAGGATCTGGATGCTGTCCATGAGCTTTTTCCAATTAAAGTTAGCACTCTACCACTTTGAGCCCCAGTGCCACTTACAGTTTTCCAGTAGTTAATGGGAGATAAGAGTCTCATGGATTTGGTCTGGCTTTGAACACTATCCTCAGATCTCAGCCTCCTGAATAGCGAGGATTACAGATGTGAGCCACTATCATCTGGCTGGTGAATTGTTCTTGAATGTGTGACTTTGTTTTCTGGGTCCAATGTAGCTACACACATTTTTAATGTCTGCTGAACAGATTGAAGTGGAAAAGGAACCCAGGTAGGGTAATTTACACACAGTTACTGTAGAAAAGAAAGTCAGTAATGGGCCATTGTCAAAACAAGGCCCTGAGTGAAAAGTTGCCTACATAATGACTTATAGCATCCATAGGACAATCATAAAGCCCTTGCACTTGGAAGTTGCCTGAATGAATAGAATCAGCAAATAGGACACCAGAAGGGGTTTTCATTAGTAAAGAGAAGAATAGACTGCAATACACTGAGAAAGTAAGTCAAAACTCTAGGATCCAGTCAGCGAATATCTACCACAATGGTACAAAGTGAAGGGGGCAGGGAAGAGGGAAGGCAGAAGGACAAGAACCTTTATTAAAGTTCAACTAACCCCCTCCAAATGGCCATATATTGAAATTATCCAATAGAAAATACTCAATAGAAAAACCATAGAACAGGGGAAAGCTTTGCACATTAGGAAATAAGTGTCTTGTCACAGCTCTTTGAGGCATCCCTGACCGCCACATACCTGATGTTACAAGATTGCTATGAACCATGGAAATCTCCCTAGCACTGGACTTGGTATATCCAACTCCACTGTATGAGCTGGGATGGGTGAGCTACTTTCTTGGCATGACTTGTACAGCATTCCACTTATATTCCTGTGCCCAGAGTTTGGGCACATATCTGGGTAGCCTAAAAAGCAGTTGAAACCAAAATGTCTATTAGTAAACAAAACTAAAGCCATTTGTTTTGGTGTTTAGCCATTTTTGCTGATGAAATGACACTGTCCTACATTAAAAAAAATCTTGTCTACACAGCATTTGAGGTTCCTGTTAAAATGCAAAATGTGATGTAGATAATGCTTCTAACAAGGTCCCAAGTGGTCTCCGTGTTAATGATTACATGGCAGAATGCTGACATGCCTATTTCTCACTCAGAAGAATGCCCATTGAGCCCGATCTGGAATGAGCATGTTAAAAAATATGTTCACCCTTTATCTTTTTTTTGTTGCTGTTGCTGTTGTTCTTTTGTGTTTGTGGGATGATGGTGGTGGTGGTGAGAGAAATCACAAATAATTAACTAACATTGTGAATAAAATTAGCAACTTTATTCTAATAAAGTTGGACCCTTTTCAAGAAAAATTTGGAATATACTATCTCATTACCAAAGTAGTACATTTAATTTATCACCAAGACAGTTAACTAATGAACTGAGAAACTGGATAAAATTTTAGAGAGGTGGTATGTGGGTGAATAACTTCTTTGAAGGGGTAAGAAGAAAATCTTAAGTACATAAATGGAGAAAGTATAAAGTATTTCCAAGAATAAAAGAAGAACTCCTAAAAGCAAATTTCTATTGATAAATATTATATTTTATAGAGGGATTTTTCTGCATTTCTTGAAAATTGTTAATTTTGTATTGAGCATGCATATGAACATTAGAAAGATCAGACATTTTTTAACCTCTGTTTTACAAATAAATATGCCACTGCCAATCAGTAAGCAAAAGGTGGGATGGATAGAAAAAGAATGTAAATATGTCCTCTGGGTAAACACCCCTGGTTAAGGAGCAATTATCAGATAATTGCTTGCAAATGCTTCTGCAAGTTTTGTAACATATGAATACAAGTATTTCAGCTCACCTACAAAATTAACTCAGAGAAAACATATATTACAGCATGGGAATGCAGCTTAGTGGTATAGTACTTGCCTAGCATGCATGAAGCCCTAGATTCAATTCCTCAGTTACCACATAAACAGAAAAGGCTGGAAATGGTGCTTACCTCACATGGTAGAGTGAGAGCAAAAGAATTTCAGGGATCATGCCCAGGCCCTGAGTTCAAGCCCCAGGACTGGCATAATAAGTATGTTATTTATTCAATGATAATATATTAAAATGTTATGATTTTTACAAGTATGATAATAAGAAGGTTTTTATTGTTTATTTTCTGAGGGACATAGTCACTTTGAGTGTAGGACTATATTACCAATATACCTAAAAATAAAGTCCATAAGGCTCTCATTACATATTAAATATATGTGAGGTGATGGTTAGGATAAAGAAAGGAAAATGAAACTTCCTGTAGACTGCTTAAAAATCTATTGACTGATTCTAGATAATTTCACTCCTAGCCACAAGCAAACAGTGGCACTCTAAGATAGCAATTGACTTATGGCATATCTCTTGCCCTCTGAGAATTTAAAAGGGAGCAAAGGAGATGAGATATAAATGCCTGAAAATTATCATTGAGCATAAAATACTTTTGATTAGTTTCAAAAACCTAGCTAAAACCATTGGTGGGGCATTGGTATTTTAGAGGACAATCAATACTAGTAGGATGGGTTAAGTTAGAAAAGAATTCAATAGATTATGGAGTAAAAGGTCTAGAGAGCTGGGCCCTCGTGGCTCACACCTGTCATCCTAGCTACTCAGAAGGCTGAAATCTGAGACTGAAAACCAGAACCAGAAATGGTTCTATGGCTCAAAGTGATAGAGTGCCAGCCCTGAGCAAAGAGCTCAGGGACAGTGTCCAGACTCTGAGTTCAAACCCCACAACTACCACCACCAACAGAAAGCATTTGGAGAACTATATATCTAACACATGACCCATCAAGTCTCATCTGAATAACTTGGGCCATTTTTCTGTGAAAATTGAGCAAAAAAAAAACATGCAGAGGTAGCTAATGTGTAACTTCCTAAAGTAGTACACTTAAAGAGAATAAACATTCTAATAAAGAAGCATATGGGTGTCTTCTGATAAGGTAAGATTATCAATGAGAAAGCAATGAGGAAGATTCATAGAAACATCACAGGAATTTATCCTAGTAGAAGATAATTTGATTCTGGATAGCGTAGTACCACTAAATTGTACAAATAACCACATGGAAGCATTTTGACTGGGTCTTCTAATAAAAAAATGAATGCAGGAATTGAGACCGTTTTACATGATCATTCCCCGCCCCCAAAATTTTTCTGGCATCAAATAGTGTGATGCCAATAGTGTTTCATTTTGACATGCCCATATTTGCACATCATATACCTTTGTCAAACTCACCTCTCCATAACTGTCCCTCACACCCACACTTAATTGTATATATCTGTTAACATGCAGAGGCATCCAGAAGCAAAGGACCACAGCGATTGTTTTTCTAGAAGGTCACACTGCTTGACAAATGCCTGCTGGAACACCATTGTTCCTGTGTCCATCATAAAGGAATAGCTAACAGAGGCAGCCTAAGTTCACTGACAACCAAGTGGGATATTTTGGCTACATTTTTAAAGTCATCTTCAGCTCTAAATTAAAGTGGGATTAGCAACTTGTGGTTCTTGAGCAGGCATGGCTCCCCATGCTTCTGAGGATGGCATTTGCATTTCCCTCTTGGTATTCCCTACACCTAAAGATAAACTACCTCAACTTGAATATGCAGATTAGAAGTACTCTTGTGAATAAACTCCAAGTAAGGCATTAACCTTGGTCAAAATGGAGACAAGCTCAATGTTTGTATTCAGAAGAGGATTATAGCAGTGTATGCGGTTTTGAAGAGTACCAGATCAAGGCCATTGATTTATGTATTCATGTAGCACTTACTGAGTTCCTGTTATTTGCCAAACACCACATTAGAGGATGAAAACACAATAGAAACAGATATAGTACAAATGATCACAAAGCTGATAGTCAAAGGTCTTAAGATGCTGGCATGGATGTAAGCAAAAGGAGCCCTAATATACTGCTGGTGGGAATGTAAATTTGTTTAGCCACTTTGGAAAGCAGAATGGAGGTTATTCAACAAAGGAAACATAAAACTACCTTACGATTGAGCAATTCCATTCCTGGGCATTGTTCCAAAAGATTACGAATCAGGATAAAAGCAAAACCACTAATACAACCATGTTGATTGTAGGACTCTTCACCATAGCTATGGTATGGAATCTGCCCAGATGTTCTTAATGGGTGAATGTGTGTGTGTGTGTGTGTGTGTGTGTGTGTGTGTGTGTGTGTGTGTGTGTGTGTGTGTGTGTGTGTGTGTGTATAGTAACCTTCCTTATCCATTAAAAAGAATGATATTGAACCATTTGTGAAGAAATGAAAAGACCTAGAAAAATTAAGTTAAGAGAATTAAGTCAGTTGCCTGACTCACAGAGAGAGAGGCTGCATGTTTTCTCTTATATGTGGAAGCTAGAATTGTTTTATAAATACATAAAATACCTGGGTTGATATGCAAGTGTACATAAATATATCAACTGGGATATGGTAGTTTTAGAGGAACACTCAGTCTAATCCCTAAGAAATAAACTCCAGGAAACAGGTACTTGAAAGGGGGAGTATGTTTTATATATATATATATAAATTTAAGACAAGTGAAGGAAGGAGTGGATGAAAATATTGCAAGAGGTGACATTGATCAAGAAGCACTGTATTCATAAACTGTTCTGTTGAATGGCAACACCTTCATATAACTACTTGAAGAAAACAATTGTTTTATAAAAGAGAACATACAGCAACTGCAACAGAGCAGCCCCAGTGTAGAGGTTGATGGGTATAACCAAGAGACTTGCAGAGGCTGAGTCAAATAGAAAGATCACAGTTAGAATAAAATCCAAAGCATTTAAAAAGAAAGCATCAGCATATGCAAAAGATAGAAAGAAAGTATGTGGTATTAAAAAGATGGAAGGAATGTGTGTATAGTCCAAAGGGAAAGGAGCTTCATAAAGAAAGAAATACAGGGGCCTCCATGTCATCCCTGAACAAGTTTACAGCAGACATTTAGTTGTTCGTTAAAAATGTTCTGTTCAATCATTTATAGTGGACAATTCTCTATAGGAAGTGGCTGTTGTTTAAGGACCATGTCTCCCGACACTAGCCAGATAAATATAGCTGGCTATGAGACTAATTCTGGGAAATGGAAGTTATTCAACCCTTGCAGTCATTTGGTATAATGTATTTCAGCATTGAAATTAAACTTTCTCCCTTATTTTACCCATCCATCAGAAATGCAGACAATTCTGAATTATGAAGGGATGGAACTGAGATTTTTGTATCACAGGAAGACTGGATGTTCTCTATGAGAAAAACCTCTTTTGTACATTACAAGAAGGAAAAGGGACTTTAATGTCTTAAGAGAATATAACTGTTTTAGTATGAGCTATGATTTCCCTGTAATAATGGCCACATTCAGACATATGTGCAGACATTTTGGGGTTGTAGGCAATGAGGCCAATGTCATTACAGTTGGATTTTGCAAAGATTATTCTCTAACTTCATATTGAAAACAGGATTTGAGATTCAGAAGAGGGGGTGTAGGTATTTCAACTAGCAAAGTCTTATGACAGTTTCGTTGGAAGTAACCAAACCTTGTTAACAACCCTGGAAAGTAAGCTTGGTTTGCAATAGAAAAATAATTTCTGACTAAGAACTTGCTTTTATCTTGACACAAATTCTCTCATTATTTGTCACTGCTCTGACATATGTGTAATCTAACTAATGGGAAAACAATTAGCTAATGAAAGTTACAGAGGCAGAAAAGGCTCATGCACCTGTATCTGCCAATTTGGAAAGTATAAAACATACATTCACTTATTCATCTCATTTCTTCATGGTATTGCAAGCTGTCAACTAAATCAGTGTGTCTGAAACCATTAATTTAATAAAATGGCATATGTGCTGGAAGTGATAAAATATGTTTATTAAGGTAATTAAGCATAGCAGCATATTATTTAAGCTTAAAATATACTTTAATTAGTCACTGATATAGTAGTTCATAAAAATGACATGAATATGAATCAAAATTCATGAACAACTCATTGGTGCAACACAGAATTCATGTTAATGATACTCAAAATCTGCAGGCAAGTATGTATGGGGAGCTCTACATTTCTCTTGCCTGATTTTAAAGGTTTTTACAATAAACTGAGCACTAGCAAGACAGGACCAGAAAGATTGCAAGTTCAAAGGCAGGCTGGACGCTATAGTGACATCCTGTCCAAAGGAAGAAAGAAGGAAAGAAAGGAAGGAGAACGAGAAATCAGAAAGAGGGAAAAGATAGAAAGAAAATGAGAAAAGAAAAAGGACAGATTTTGAAGGATTTTCCCTTTCTCTGTATTTTTCTGTATGGCAGAAAGAATGAGAAAAAATCTCATTTGTTAAATTCAAACATCTTGCACAATGATGTTGCATATTTGACGGCATAAAACACTTTCTGATTCTCAACTTCCACATTTCACTATTTTGCATGAGCTAGAGAAAAATCTGAGAATTTTATGTGGAATAACTAAACAATACCTTTATACTAGTACATTTGATTGTCTGTTGGCCAAAAGTAGTAAATTTTTTCCAAACAGATAACATTAATGTCTCTTTTACACAGGTATTTCACAGCATGAACATCACATTGCCTTCAGGAAAGGTGTTTTTATAACATTATAGTTCACTGTTTACTGCACAGACATTGAACACCCTCATTAACATGATGAGACAATTTGCTGGTAAACGTTTAAATACACATAGACATTGGTTCAATATCTCAACAACAATTTTAGTCAAAACCAAGGAAATACATCAACCTATTTGATGACACTTGCTAATATTTTACAAGCAAATAATAGTGAACTCTGCAATAGTTATACAATAGGCTGTGACAATAAATATTATCACCGATCTCATCACCTAGCCACAAAAGCCTAACATTCATTTTAGTTGATAGGAAATGTTCTATTGGTATAACTTCCACAGAGCTTGAAATGTTGTAGCTAACCTTGAGTATGTAAAAAGGAAAAAATTCTGAACTGGACTAGGAAAGCATATTTGGCTGGCTACAAATATAACTTCATTGGACTTTGTCCACAGTATCTTAGCAACTTAAAGCAGTACTTCCACACTAACAAAACATAAAGAAGATTGACTGACAAAGTACTGAAGGAACACACAATATGGAATGGTGTTTGCTTTGCATGTTGGTAGGTACAATGCTCTATTACTTGTCAGAAGACATAGAGTTCTTTATGCATACAATTGTTTTCATATTTCTGCTGGAATTCTATCGATAGTGACAATGATTATTCAATGACAATTTGATTTTTTAATTTTTTTCTTTCTCAATTCTAGGACTTGTACACAGCCTTATGGACACAGTCCATGATTTATCTTTATTGTTCAAGATTAGAGTTCTATCATTTTAGACACAGTCCTGCTTCCAACTTTTTGGTGGTTAATTGGAGATAAGTCTTGTGGACTCTTCTGCTAAGGCTGGCTTGAAACCATAATCCTGGGATCTCAGCTTCCTAAGTATCTAGGATTACAAGTATGAGCCACCAACACCTGGCCTCAGAGAGAATTTGCATGTGAACTTTTGCAGACTGACAATGGAGAAAAGCAAACTAAATATGTACTAACATGCAGTTATGGATGCAGTTTCTGTTTTCTGAGCTAGTCCCATTAGACTAATTCATGATCTAACAGAATTATTATCTCCTGAGTTATTAACTACAAAACCAACCCTCTCAACTTTTAAGGTAAGCAGTTTCCTAAACTTCACACTTTCTGGACTATGGGCTGCTCCTGTGCTCATCAACCCATATGAAGTGGCCCTGTGTCTCCTGTAGCTAAATCATCTACTTCAGTCTTGTTGTCTGGAAGAGACACATAAATATGAAGGTAAGATTAACATGATTTGACAATAGAAATTAGCCGCCAGCTCTTACCCTGAACAGGGAGGCCAACAAGAATGACATTTTAACATACAGTAAGTAGAGTTGTTCCCTCCTCCCCTTCCTCTTTCTCACTTCGCCAATGTTCAGAAAAAGATATCATTCCTGCAGTTAAACATAAATTGATTTTTTTTGGCTTAGAAGGAGGGTCTCCTAGTAAAAGCTGTGCATCCAAGTGTATAATGAGATTGATTCCATGCTCTGTGAATAAAAACACATGACATTTAAATTTGGCTGCTTCAAGGATGAGTGGATGAGAGAAATGAGCACTTACATGTGAGAAGCAAGTTATCCCAGAGATTGTTAAAGAGAAAGGTGGACAACAGAAACACCCTGCAGGCAAGTGTGACTTAACACATTGAGCTACATCATCCGCCCAAGCTTGGCAAGGCTAAGTTAAAATTTTTTTAAAAAGTAAGGCTCCATACCATTGAGATATAAGGAATTGTTTATTTCTGTACCATAAGGCAATCTTTCCTAATAGTGAATTTCATTCGAAAGTCCTCAACCTTAAATGGTATGAAGAAGAGACCAGTTAGCCACTAGTTTTTGGTCTATACATAGAGTAGAAATTTCATCAGACTGAAGAGGAATTTTACAGAGGTCAGTTATATATTAAAATCATTTTTAAGAGTGGATATAGATGTGCCAGGCCTAAGTGGTATAGCCATTGTCTTAGCACAATGTTTAAGTTTTTTTTTAACTGAATACAGGTGTTGTAGGTAGTGCACACAGCTTCTTGGGAGACAGCAATAGGATAATCGTGGTTGGAGGTCTTCCAATGCAAAAGATGTGAGTGAGGACTTACCCTAAAAAACAAGTCAGCTTTGGTAGCCTATGTCTATAATTCCAGCTATACAGCATAATGAACTAAGGATACTGGGTCTAACCAGCGCCATCTTGGCCACATGGTGGGTAAGAGGGAATTGGGTTTAAGTGGCACAATCTTTTCTTCATGGTAGAGGCAGGGCAGTTGTACCCCCAGGTGATAGGCAAAAATTCTCAAAGGCAGGGGCGGCTGGGACATGGAAAATACGTTACTGGACCTGCCAGTCATGTGCCTTAAAGTGGTGAGACTCTGAGTTTCCTCTCAAGTGACCATGCCCCCTGACCCTGACCCTGTTTTAGGTCTCTACCAGCTCAGGAGCAAGGCTGCCATGCCTCATTGCTCATGTCTCCCAGCTCTCCTCTAATCACCATGGCATCCCACTTCCTGTCTCCCTTGGAGCTGGTCTGGTATTATTTTTCTGCTCTCTCTTTCCTCTCTCATCTTCATGGTTCAGTTTTCTAGCAGTGTTAAGTAAATTCAAGTGGCTGCAGGTCTTTGTGACAATAGTCCACCTGCGGTCCCCAGCTTTCCAATAAGGACTTCAGGCTCAACCTCTCAAAATGTGGCATCTCTGTATCTCAGGACATGGAGTTCTCTCCAACATGTAGGAGAACAGAGATTGGAAGCCGGCTTTGGGCAAAAGCATAACACCCTATCTGAAAGCAAAAAGAGTTGGAGAGTGTCTCAAGTGGTAGAGCATTTATCTAGTAAGCACATGGCTCTGAATTTAAACTGCCCCCCAAAAACAAACCAACAAACCAAACAATCCTGAAAGTACATCAGTAATATAGACTTCGTTTACATATACACCTTAAGAATAATTGTGAAAATTCTCCAAACTAGAGTCCTTGAGGACAGCATTTTAAGCCATGAAAGAAAAAGAAAAAAATGAAGATAAAAATTTAGAAAGAATCAGAAAGATTTTCTCAATTTCTATATGAGATCAAAAATTTGGCTCTGATTCTAAGTATTTTGATTTCAGGAGTGTGACAGTAGCTAATGTGCTAAATTTATATTAGCAATTTGGATCAATAGCAAAGAAAATAATGTATAAATGTGGTTCATATATATGTATATATATACATATATATATCATGATATATATATATATATATATGTATATATATATCAATGTGAAGCATACTAAACCAAGATGGGTTACTAGAGTAAACCTTAAGGATTTTTGCTTGTTTTCATGTTTTGTTTGTATTATGGGGTGTGTGTGTTCCCATTCTGGGTCTATCCTGGGTTTCAATTCAAGGCCTTAGCACAGGCCTTGAGCGTTTTAGTTAAGTACCACTTGAGGTAAGACTCCAATTCCAACATTTTGATGGTTAATTTGGTAGTCTCATGAATTTTGCTGCCTGGACTGGTTTCGAATTGGGAGCCAGGAATCTCATCCTCCTGACTACCTGGGAATACAGGCATGAGCACCTGGTGTCTGGCTTAAAGCCTGAGTTAATTATTTCAACATAATATTTCATGTTAACTGATCATCAACTATGTTCAGGACCCTGCAATTACCCATATGTCTTTTGTAGAATTAGGGCACCGTACATTATTTGAAAGAGTAGAAATAATTGAAGAATAAATGGGAAAATAGTTTATTTCAGAGGGCTAGATATATAATTAGGAAAGAAAAAATGTCCACCTAAGAGCATGGAATACCAAATGCATTTAGAGAAACAGAGATGAGTATTAGTTTGAGGTGACTCTAAGTTTTCTTTTTAATATCAAGGTGAGTTGGGTTGAATGTATTCCATTAAAAATGTTGATTTTTACAGCTAATGGGATATGTTTTATTAGAAATATGTTAGTTAAGCTATTTTGTATAGAATTGGCAGAATCCTGAGTTGTTGATTTCAAAGATTGGAGAAAAGCCTTGTAAATAAATCACATATAGCTAAGAATTAAGACAAAATATGATAGAATTATTATTTTTTTTCTTTGAAGGAAAATGTCTTGAAAAACTTTTATGATGATGAATGTTAACTTTTTGGTCATTTACTTCATAAAACAGAAACAGTTAAGTAGTCTAATAATTTTTAGGGTTGAAGGTCATTGTGTGTGTTCATGACATGTCTTTATAATTAGCAATAGAATATAAAAGAAGAACAAAAGTTACTGTAAATAGGCATTTTTTAATCTGTATGAATGCATTTTTTGTCAGTTGTGGGGCTTGAACTCTGGGCCTAGGTGCTGTCCCTGAGCTCTTCAGCTCAAGGTGAGCACTCTACCACTTAAGCCACAGTTAATTGGAGATAAAAGTCTCACAGACTTTCCTGCTAGGCTGAATTATAACTGCAATCCTAGATCTCAGCCTCCTGAGCAGCTAGGATTATAGGTATGAGCCACCAATGCCTAGGTGTGTATACTTTTACCAAATAAAATAAGCACTCAGCTATAAAAGGCAGACTATTGGTAGGTGTCAGGATAATGAAGAGGTCTGAAACCAACTCCACAATTCAAGGATTTACAATGGATGATTGCATTATTTATGTTGGAGAATACAACTTAACACACATCAATAACCTTTCTCTTTTAATAGTACATCCCCTAAGCAAAGTAACTATTCCATTTTGCTTTGAGGAGAAATTCCATCTTACAGAATTTGCTACCCAGCCTCATACATACTTTACAGCTAGTCCGAGGTATTTTACCCAATATAAATTCTATGTTCCTGTATAAGAAGAAATTTGTAGCAGCTGTTGCATAATTTTTAAATTACAAAGACCTTAATCTTCCTGATGTGTTAAAAAGTAAGTGATAAAACATAAGCAAAATAAAAACAGGTTGGAAATGGCTGTGTTTTCAAAAATTAACAATTTAAATGCTTCACTATTTTTGGCAATTTTGACAGAAAGCTTATATTCAACAAAGTTTTTGACTTATGTCAGTGCCCAAGCCTTGTGGAAGAAGGAAGAGAGAGCCTGGACTTTTGACCTTCTACATTTCACCATTGTGATGGATACAATTGATTTACACTAGTGTTGAATGATGTCCTCTTAGTCTATATTTCTGGCCTGCTCCCACAGCCCTGAACCAAATGATTAGCATGATTTAGTGCATCATTTGGTGTTTTTCTTTGCTCTGGGGAAAGAGAAGATTATAATAGTCATTAAATATCTCTTTCCACCCTAATGTCTTGTGGATTAGGCCTTATATTTTATTGCATATGAGATACTTTTTTCCACATGATTTTTTTCACTTTAAGTTTGTTCTGAGAGTTAATGGGGTTAAATTATATTTTCAATTCCATAACCAGACATAATAGCAGCCATAAAAATTCAGGTTCATGATCACTTGGAATCTAGGAAAGACATCTTACTAATCAGACAACCCCGCCCCAAACAAAACCCCACATTTTTTGAGACATGTAGTAAGTAGTGTGTGTGTGTGTGTGTGTGTGTGTGTGTGTGTGTGTGTGTGTGTGTGTGTGTGTGTGTGCATACTAATACTGGCATCATGCTTTTGTTTGGCTTTTTTTGCACTATAAAATGGTGCTTTATCACTTTAGGCACATATCCTCTTAGAGTAAGGGTGAGCAAATGAAGTCATTATCACCAGAGTACATGATGTAAAAACAACTAAGTAACATGAGGATAGGGATGGGAGTGGGAAAATGGGGGAAAACAATGGAACGGTTGACACGGATCAAGAAGCATTGTACTCATAACCTGACTTACAGAATTGTAACTCTCTGTACAGCCACTTAATAATTTTGATTTTGAAAATGTGCCTCCTAGATTTTATGACATTATTTTCCTCTTTGCCAGTTCACACAACCAAAGCCTATAACTCATTATTGGTGACTATCGTCTAACCAAGTATCCAATTCACAATAATTTCCATCAAAATACGTAGCTGAATGGCATTCTATTTAACTTTCACTTGGAAGAAAAGGCAGAAATAGGAAAAGGAACACTGTAAAGAAAGCTTCCACTGCATATTTCTCAATAGCTCTTGTTACATGCACAGAGATGCTCTCAAGTGTGTGTTCATTTCTAGTTTCTAATTGTGTAGAAAATAGACTAGATTATAAAGACATATTGCGATGAATGCAAAATGATTATATTTATGTTTTATTCTATTACATAAGGACATCTCTCTGTCATTCACTCATGGCTCTCTTTACCAAATACCATAACATTTCCATTTTCACCTGGGCTGGTTTCACTCAGCAGAATTATAGATAGATAGATGGATAGATAGATGGATAGATAGATAGATAGATAGATAGATAGATAGATAGATAGATAGATAGATAGATAGATAGATAGATAGATAGAAAAACTTTCACATGACATGTGTTCAATGACTGATCTTTTGTTCCTGAAGGACATGCTCAACGGCTTTTCAGTGTTGAGAGAAGAACACTGTGATGCAACTGAAAATCATATTAAAGATTTTAAATGGCAAAAAGGTCGATGGTGACTGCTGAGGGGAAGAACCATACTTAGTCTTTGTCAAAACACTCAGAATACAAACACTCATTTAACATTCCAGATCCATCCTTAACTAGTGCTGTGACTTTCCGCAACAATTTCATCTCCTATGAATTACACAGGAGTCCTTTACAAAATACATAGTTGATGTAAATCAAGAATAGCTTTAGGTGATCTGTACATCACCAAACTAATAATTCCCAAAATCAGGATCTTTCACTACTTGATTTTGCTACTCCTCCTAAAGAAAATCTGAACTTTGACACACACACCCCACCTCTTGAGCACCCAAAAAGCCACAAAAAGTCATTTGAAGTTGGCAGAGAAGTAGAAATCCATCATCTTCTATTCTTCTCTGAGCTACAACATTCTTTTGCTCCAGGGATAGAGTGAATCCTTGTCAGTAATTAATACATGCTATTGGACCTTTTATTTTAAATTGCCTTTATCCTCCTGTATTGGTAAGCATGCTTGTACAATAATTGTAAAGCCTGTTTCCTGTAATAGCTCTGGTCCTATTCAATTAACAATGTTATGTTTTCACAGCTGCATAGGAAAAGTTCTAGTTTGTCACTAGGCTGAAGAACACAGTTAGAGGTTCTCTATTATGGAAGTGCTAGTTGATCATACTAATAACTTTTCTCCTAACTATGCTCAATAACTTCAATTTCTACATTTGTGACAGCAACAGCAAATTTCAAATCTGTTTCCAGGGTCTGAATGAACCGAGTGATACATATTTTTCTCATCATTATTTCTTGAGTGGATAGCTTTGTTTAACTCTCCACTTACTAACATGCAGTAAGAAAGACCAACATATATTAGAATTCAAGTGTTAGCTAATGAATTATGATTTTAGTCTCAAGTTGCAGATCTAAGACCATGTATGCCAAGTAGCCATCCTCAAACTCGGTATGGGAGCTCAGAGAATTAGGCCAAATTAAAAAAATAGGTACTCCAAATATAAAGACTAAATATTGCATCACTTTATTACTTCGTGTACATATTAAATAAGAGACATTCTTTCCCTTGGCTCGCCTCACAGTTTTTCAAAAGCAAATTTTCTTTTTTATCATAATATATGCTATGTAGAACTAATATAAATAATGGGGGACACATACAGTTAACATGTAACTTTTAAGTAACTAAAACAATCATGAAATGAGACAGCTAGACTTTTGCTAAAAGAGCTATTCAGTGAAATCTATTCGCATTATCTTCAGTACTTTAATGAAGTGGGAGACTAATGAGAGCAAATCAGATACTCTGAGGTCAATGAGAAAAAGATACCCAATAGTCTCACCTCCTAAATAATGAAATGGCTTTTCCATTCTAACGAAGTACACAGCTCTTAGGAGACTTTCACTCATGTTTAATGTATGATACCTACGAGAAACTAAAGCAGATGAATTGGTCTGGAGCAAATTATATAGGTAAAAGATACCAAAGATCGCTAGGCATGCCTGTAATCCTAACTACTGAGAAGGCTGAGATCTGAGGATCACATTTCTTTTGTTTTGTTATTTATTTATTTTTTAATATTTTTATTGCAAACATACTGATCACAATTCTAAGTCAGCTTAAAGTTCCTGAGACTCTTAGAACTTACTAACCACCAAAAAGCTGTAAATAGAGCTGTGGCTCAAGTGGTAGAGCACTTTCAAAGCCCTAGAACAGGCAAAGGAATGAAGGAAGGAAGGAAGGAAGGAAGGAAGGAAGGAAGGAAGGAAGGAAGGAAGGAAGGAAGGAAGGAAGGAAGGAAGGAAGGAAGGAAGGAAGGAAGGAAACCAGTTATTTAATTTAAATGGACAGAGACAACAATGTACTGCTCCTATTTGGGTTTTCTTCATATAGAAACATCTATATAGATCTACTGTTTCCTTTCACCCCCAAATCAAAGACAGTGCTCTTAGTGAAGACAAGGTGCAATGAATGTAGGATGTGCAGATGCTGAGCTCTCCTGGGTCTTCTGTCTCACTATTCTCATATTAGGACTTTGTAGATAATTTTATTCTAATGGCTTTGCTGGGAGCTTTTGCTATTACTGCTTTCATTGAAATTATTACAGCCCACTTGGTAATATCCACTCAGTTCCATTTGTTTTCAGCAATTAATAGAGTTCATTTTAGATGAGTATGTCTATCATTCTATATCCTCGAGTTAACTAACTGCAAGTCACTTTATGCCAATTTATATGCATAAAGTTTACAAGAAAGTAACACTGAAATGGTTGGTTAAGGTTATAAAGACAGATCAAATATGATAGGTAATTTCTTCCATATAAAAGAAATTCAACATCATTTGACTAACATCTGTTCAGGTCTTCATGCCAATCAAGTCCTGGTAACCACCCTTCCACATTTGAGTTCAACTTCTTTAGATTAATGTGGGTTTGGTTTTTCTGTATCACTCTTCACATAATAAGTAACATCAAAATTGACATCATCTTGCCAAATGACAAGAAATACTTCATCATCAAGAATGAATCATTTTTTTGTGGGAGTGTAAACTTGTCCTTTTGTGGTCACATTCTATCCTGACTATTATACAATAATACTAGAAAGAACATAGGAACGTAGACCTCTTTTGGACATATTGATTTCATTTCTTTATGATATTTATCTATAGGACAGTTAGATAATACCATTGTCCTGTTTTTAATTTTTTGCAAAATATCCACTTCTTCAAAATGTATATACAAATTTACATTAACACCAACAATGTACTAAAGTTCTGTTTCCTCCATATCTTCCCTAATGCTTATTTCTTATAACCATCTTAACAGATGTGAAATGTTAAGTTATTATGATGTACTTTGCATTTATCTGGTGATTCATGATGAGTATCTTTTCATATTCCTAGTGGCCATCTGTACATTTTCAACCAAATTTAAAAAACTACTCAAATGGATTCATAACAAATTCTTCAAAAGTTCTGCACCACAAACAAAGAATTAAAGAAATGAAAAGATGACCTGTGGAACTGCAGAAAATATTTGCCAGCCAATGATCAAAAACTGGTAATATCCAAAGTACAAAAAAATACACAACAAAACCACACAGTAGCAAGAGTGTGAATGATGTGATTATCAGATATACAGTTTTATAAATAATGGATTTAGCAAGTGTTTATATAGCATTTCACAGATGGCAGGTCAAATTCTAAATAGCAATGAAGACATTCGATTTCTCTCCGAATATCCTGATACTTTACATATTATTTATTAGTCTGTTTCACAGATGAAGAAACTGAGGAGCAGTCACGGCTCCCAAGTCAGTGGATTTGAACCTAAAATTCACTCTATGTCAACTGCTCTTTACACTGTTATATTATTTAGATGACTGGATTCTTATATGATAACATTTCTTTAACAAATATGTGTCAGGCATGAGTGTATATGTTTGTGTGTGTATCTCTCTGTGTGTGTGTGTGTGTGTGTGTGTGTGTGTGTGTGTGTTGCCCTGTATTCATGTCAGAGGATTGCTAAATTCTCAGAACTAAGAGATTGAACAATGGGTATACTGTACAGAAGGTCAAGTGTGGGTTTCTAGTTACAAAACGTTAAGACAGAAAACAATCTTCTTGAGATGTTAATATATTTCTTATATGGAACAGCTTTTTCTTGTCCATACAAACTTCTTTGCTTGACATGTTTAAATAAATTATTTCTAAAGGAATTCCAAGTCATTATTACAGCAGTCTTGGGGGAGACTGGCTTGTACACAAGGACACTTTGAATTTTAACATTTGATTCAGTTCTTCATCAAAAACCATTTGATAGCCTGCCTTTCTGTTGAATAAAATGCAATGTGGTCATTATTTTTGAAACCTTCATTTTTAATGTGCAAATTACCAGGCACATAAAATGACAATAAAAAATCTGGCTTTAAATTGCTAGTCATAAAACAAATACTATGGTAGATGGAAAAGGAAACATACTATTCCATCACCTTATTTACCCAATTGATTGGCAAGAAGGAGCTTGGCAGATGTTTACATTATAATCTACATTTAATTAGGCAGAAATCAGTGGATAACATCACAGAACACTAAGAAATAATGTCATGTTAAATTATCTTTTCTATGAAAAATAATTGCCTTCACTGACATACTTGGCAATTTACTATCCTGACTGTTTTGTTATTTCTGGTAAATGATAAAAATTTAGGAAAGCTTTTTCAACCTCTCTCAAAAATTCACCCTAGTTCATATAACTCTCTGAACCTATAAAGCCAAGAAATCTGAACACTGTAAAAATCATAGTAAAATATTTTATCTCTAGTCACTATTTTTAAGGTGCTTTTATATGAAAAAAATATACCTTGGTATATTCAAGTATCTTTTATGTTTCCAATGTCTGAAAATAGGGTAGAACACAGACAAATTATTCATCATTCACATTTATGAATACATGTGTGGATATATACAACCAGAATGCAAATATGCCTAGACTTATATATCTTCTGGGATCAAAACTTGAAAATAATGTGTCATTAGCTTCCAAAAAAAATACTGCAGGGAAAACAATCACACATTCATTTAAGAAATGCTTTGTTGCCATACAGCTTGAAATACTAGAATATGCCAGAGCATGAAAAATACCTACTATTGTGACTCTAAAATTTTCTGGACAAGTTGGACTCTGAATGAGGAAAATAATAATAATTCTAGCTGAATGTATCCTTTATGTTACTAAAAACTAATAGGTTGTAAAAATATTCACTTCTAATACTAGGAAACATCCTATAAAATGAAGTACTGAGGATACAAAAGCTTTATATTGGATTTTGTCAGAACTTTCTTGTTTCTCAGTTACATACAGTAACTGTTGTGTTTCAAATAATAATGACACATCTATGTTATATTCCTCAATAAATGTTGATCCACTTTCAATCCAAAATCAGTAATGTTGACTACAGTTTTATATCTATTGAATTGGCCTGATAACCTCATTTTATGTGATATTACTGAGTTTACATACTATTGACAGGTCAGTACTGTACCACAAGCAAATGTTTTAAACAAGTTAATTCTACTTTTTCCATCAAACCATGTCCTATCTCAGAGACAGCAAAGCTTCCTGGGTGACTTGGGAAATCAAGTAGAGTCCTGGCACTCACACCAAAAATTTCAATTTTATTTGGAGAAAATTACTGTAACAAATAGAAATCCCAAACGCAAGCATTGTAATTAAATACAAATTTGAATTTTTAATCAGGATGACCTCATACATGACCCAAAAAGAAATCTAATTTCTTTGACCTTCACCTATAAATGGTAAAAATAATAATACCAGTTCTCATTTGATAGGACTAAATACTTCAAATTGTAAAAGACACTTGCCATAGTTGGGAAACAATATCACTCCAGAAGTGATAATATTCTTCTCATCTCCTTTCTTTATTTTTTCTTTTTTTTCTCTGTCATAGGGCATGAACTTAGGGTCTGTGCACTGCCCCTACATTTTTGTGCTCAGGGATAGCACTCTACCACAGCCCCACTTCGAATTTTCTACTGGTTAACTTCAGAAAAGAGTTTCATGGACCTTTCTGTCTGTCTGGCTTCAAACTGCCATCCTCAGATCTCAGCTTCCTGAGTAGCTGGGATTACAGGTGCAGACCCCAGTGTGCAATTTTTTTATTTTGCTGCAAAGACACACACATGCACTCATGCACACACACACACACACACACACACACACACACACACACACACACACACACACACACACACACACACACACACACACAGACTCCCTTCTATCAGAACTATCATCTCTGTTCCTTCCCAACGATGTTTTCTTGCTTATGCCTCCAGTTTACTCTGGAATTTGGTTGTAATCATTCTTTGTTGTTGCTGCTGATTTAATTGATAACACTGTGAGAACTGAGATTTTGATGTTGTTATGTGAAATTATCTGTTTTTCTTTTCAAATTCCTACCCCTCATAGCTGATTTTTGGCTGCTGTTATTTGGCTTATTCCAGAGGGTTTCTTTTTCATATTCTTATACTCCTGTGTCCAGTTCCAGTTTCTCCCAAACAAGAGGCTAAAGTAGTGGTGCCTTGATAATATTGAACTCAAATCATAAATACTGTAGTTTCACTAAGGTGATACGAAAGTGACAGTATTCCACAAGTTAGTATTTGTTGAGCACATGTGTCCCAGAATTGCATATGTATGTATGCATGTGTGTGTGTGTGTGTGTGTGTGTGTGTGTGTGTGTGTGTGTATTCCTGAATGTATGTTTTCAACCTTAAAGGAAAAATAAAGAATCTCACTACTCAGATTCATTTACATTTTCAACACAGTGTTAGTGTCCTACATTCTGCCTTGTAGAAATAGTTATATAGTCATTCAGTTAATCTTGACCTATACCTGTTTTCAAATAATCTTCTCTGTGCATGACTGGTCAATGTATAATTTCACCATAACATTAAAAATATCATTTTCATTCTTACTTATAGATGAATAATACATCATTGTGTGTATATATATATGTATATATGGATATATGTAAATATATATCTTCTTTTATGCCCCTTGCAAGGTGAGGGATGAAACTAGAAATCATTTGGTTAAGCAAACAAGCAAGGTCCAGAAGGACACAGAACTGAAAAACACAAAAAGATCTATATCTTGATCCCTTTATGTATTCTTCAGTCTTATTTAGTGTTTGCAATTGTGGTACTAGTGAATGAAGGTGGTGAAATGAAACTCAGCGAAAGCTATTGAATGATTGAGGTGGGAGAAGGGGAAGGTAAGAGGTAGGTAAGAGGAGCCATCTGGTTGAAGTACTATATGTTCATATAAGAAACATCACTATGAAACTCCTATGAACAATTTACATACACTTTAAATGAATGGGAAGCTAAAACAGGTCCTGAGAGCTATTGGTAGGAGGTGAACAGAGGGAATGAAGGAGGGTGAATATTGCCTAAATACTTCATATACATGGGTGCAGATGGAACAATGAGGCTTGCTGAGATTAGTTTGGGAAGGGGAAGAGAAGAAGATGGCAAGTGAGGAGCAGCTTGAGTCTAATCAAGGCACACCGCCTCATATAGGGACATGTCAAAACAAAACCTCCTCAGACAGTTAATGCTAATAAAAATGTAGAAAAATATAATCTACACACAAATAGCAAGATTCTTTAAAAAATGAGAAAACCTGCAGGCAAGCGATGATAATCCAAGAGAGAATAATCCCAGCACGTCACCCAAGCCTTGGGGACATGATATGAACATAAAACAGCTATATTAGATGCAAAACTGGATGATGTTCTACAGATCAATGAAAGTTCAAACTCAGGGTTATGTTTTTCTGCAACAAAATACTGATTTTCCTTTTCACTTATTAAAGAAAGCCACTAGGATCCAGGCATGGTTTACTCCGACCTATGAACTTCGATGTGAAGGAGGCTGAGATCTGGATAATCATAAGTTGAGACCAGTATGGGTAGAAATCTTGCTAGACTTCATCTCCAAATCATCAGCAAAACCTGGACTGAAGGGATGTATTACATGGTACAGTACCCTATGTTTACGGTGAGGTCCTAAGTTAAAGCCCCAGTACTAGTAAAAGAAAAGAGAAAGCCACAAGGAAATAGTAATGCCTTAGTTGTCTCATTTATTGTGACTATTAAGCTGATGTTGAATTCCTCAAGCACACATAGTTAAACGATCCTGTAGTGGATTTGTTGAAATACATTTTTATCTACTATGTCTTGGAGAGTAGATGCAGCACTCCCTGGCACCCAAGAGTGGTGTTATTTTTCCTACAAAACTGAAGTTGACCATTCTACCAAGGCCAAATAATAGCAAGAATGAAGGTAAGAAATCTTTATTTGATAGTGACCACGCTAGCTGGGGTGAGGTGGAATCTCAATGTTGTTTCAATGTGCACTTCCCTTTTGGTCAGTGATGTTGATTGTTTTGTCATGTGCTTATGAACCATTTTGACTTTTTCTTCTGACACGTCTCTCTGGGTCATTATCCCACTTATTAATTCAGTTGTGGTTCCTTGGCAAGTTGATTTTTTGACAATTTAATTTTTTGAGCTCTAAGTACATTCTGGATACAGGTCCTTGTCTGATATATAGCTGGCAAAATATTTTCCCCATTCTGAGGGTTTTCTATTTACCTTGTTACCTAGGTCCTTTGTCCTGCAGAAACTTTAAAGTTGGATGCAATTCCATGCACCAAGTCTTACTTTGATTTGTTGTGTTTCTGGACATTTACTGAGAAAGTTTCTACTTGCTTCAAGACGCCCTCATGTTTCTCTTAACTCTTTCTGAAGCAGTCACGTGGTTTCTGGTCTTATGTTGAAATACAAACCTCTAACATGAACCCCACTATAGCAAATACAATCTAAAACCTCTACATATAGTCATAAGTCCATGATTCCCTTCCATCCACCATCACAAAAATTTCAATCATTTCAACTCCATCAATAACTTTGACCTTGTAGAGCTTGCTAAAATTATGAAATGAGAAATAAATTTGTTTCCTCCCCCTCCCCACCACGCCAGGTAAATTCCATGTTATCTTTTTAGAAACTGCTTCCAAATAGAATTGTCCTAGCAGTAGAGGACAAAACCAACTGCCAGAGATATACAAGAGACACACACCTGGGCAGGTAAATGGAACATGTTGTTTGATTTTTTTTTAAGTGCCACTGTAGGCTTGCAGAGAAAGTTAAAAATGAAACTTAAAAAGTAACTCTACATTGTATGCAACGTGGAAATATACAGCTGAATGGTGCCATGCTGAGCAGCTTTAATTGTATTTAACACCCTGTGGTGTTGGTGGGGTGGCAGCAGCAGCAGAAATGCTAAGGGCAAAAATAGGTGCCATGGAACCAAATGGGGATAAAGAGATCAGCCATCAGAGAAAGACAGACCTTGTGTCCTTCCTCTTTGCCTGGTAGAATTGAATAATAATCATGGGAAGCAGTAGGGGAATGGAAAAGGAATTCCCCAGTGCGTGTATTCTGTGTAGAACTATACCTCAGTAAAAACAGTTCACGGTGTTTTGTTTGGAGTAGATTCAGTTTACTGAATTGGATCCTAATAAAGAGTAGAGCTAATCTCCTGAATGGAATCCACTCCTCAATTACAGTACATTAAGCTCCTTCTTAATTAGCAACTTACAGTGTAATTATCGCTCTTGATGGAAGGCAAGGTGAAGGTGATAGAAGCAGCATCCACTCTTCACCCAGCACCACAGAGAGAACATTACAACTCTGGGATCATGAATCCATTTGGAGAGATGATTTAAACCCCAGAGATGTGGCAAAACAGGAACATGAGATAATGTAACACACCCAAGGAAAAGGCTCCTATAATTCTCATTCGGAAATGACACTTCAAGGAAAGACTGAAGGTAATCTAGCTGTCTCTGCTCCAATGCATAAAATTAACTGCATGAATGGGAAAACCTAGATGAGGACCTCAGAAATGGATTTCATTTGTGAGGAATTCTTTGTGAGTCAGCCGGTCTTATGAGAACTAAAGTGTTTGGAAGAGAATGGAACATTGTATAGAGACCTTGTTAGGAATTGAAGATAGGCAGAAAGAAAATATTAAGCAAATTTCATAAGGAACTATTAAGCACAGTAAGCCAGAACAAAAGAAACAGGTTGCATGGTTTCCCAATTCACAAGTAAACACAGTGGATGGTAAAAGACAAAAACAAATACACCAGGACATGATAAGTTATACAGGTCTCTAGACATTTATATGGTGTGTGCAAAGAAGGATATTCTTAGGAAAGGACCACAAAGGCTCAATAGCCATATGCATATGATCATATGAAATAATATATTTTGAAATGAACTACAAGAGATGGAAGTAAAAGGTTGCTTTTTTTCCTTCGATGCCCTTGTGATTTTCGATATCTTTTATCTTGTTTGTTAGTTTATTTGTCTTTGGGAAGGTAAGGAAAGCACAGAAATGGAGGGACAAAGGGTGAACAAATGCAACAAAAGTACCAAGTGGATACTTTGTTGAAAATGAACCTTACAACCTGTGGGTCAGGACAGGGGGCAAAATCTGAGAGCAAGGGAGGGGTGACATTGTTCAAAAAGAAATATCCTCATTACCTGACTTATGTAACAGTGACTGCTCTGTGCATCACCTTTCCAGTAACAGTACAAATGGTTAAGCAGAAGAAATGGTAGATTCACAGTCAGCTCACAAGATCTACTCTTCCATGGAAAGATCACGCTCATGCAAACTCCACCTCTAGGCAAAATATTTCAGTCCACAAAGAAAGTAGCGATCGAATGAGTATTTTCCTAAATTGTCCCTGCTTTAAGCTAAAGGTAAAAAAAAATCTGTATGTGAACAAATTCATATACATGTGACAATTACTAGAAGAGCTGCCCTATTTTTAAAAGACAGGTGTTAATACGGGAGTAGAGTGAGGGTATTTTGGAGCCTGAGGAGTGGTGTTTGGAAGTAACATGCAGTTTTATCTCCCCTTTCTTAGGCATCTTATTCCAATTTTGTGAAACCTGCAAAGGAAAGGACCTCATGAAGAATGTAGAGAATAAGAAAACTGAGTGAGCAGTAAGCACCTTTGTATTTTAGACACATGCCAGAGAGGAGCTGTGCAAAGCAGATTGCTCAGACCAGATGGCATTGGCCATGCACTGGTATGAGCTACTGCAGGTAAACTGAAGTACTGTCCAAATTTGGAGGTTCTAAATCACACACCACTAATACACAACTGTGTGATGAGTCTTCAGTACTTAAGACACAAACGAGTATGGCTGAGTTACACTTCTTTTTCTGAATTCGTTCAAGCTATGCAACTGAAAGTCAGGTATTCATGACTGATCACTTTGATAGCATTTACTTTCCATACTTCTCTCCCAACTGCTTGACTAATATGCCTTGCATATTCCAGGAAAGCCAGGATGACAACACAGTCTTCAAGACACTCTCTCTTCGCTGCTAAGAATGTTCCTTCCCCAGAACTCCAAGACTGCCAGAAAAGAGAGACTCTATTCATTGGGTCTCTTGCATTGATCCTGTGGCAAGAGTATCAGGGTCTTATCTCCAGGAAAATCTCTGTAGCCCTCTTATGGAGGCCTTGCAATCATTGACGTCATTACCTTATCTCCAGTGAGATTTTCCTCCTGCTGCCCCAAGAGCCTAGACTGTGTCCGATTGTGTCAAACCCAATTCCTTATTAAGATGCTTTATTGCCTACTTTTAAATGCCTTTGTTTTTGCTAATTAATGTTATTCATGTTTTTCCCATGTGAAATATCTAAAACAGTCCATTCATTATTAACAAGGTAGCAGATGCTATTCATTCATTCATGTATTCATTCATTCACTTGCTCTTCAGTATTTATGGGTCACCTCATATATGACCTGTACTTGGAACTTAAGAGATGATGATACAGAGCAGAGAAAATAAAGAAGGCAGACAGAGCAGGAATATGCATAACTGGATGGGACAGACGCTTAGACTATCAAGGACCTAAATACCAAGCAGAGGTTGCCAGTTGCCAAGGATAAAGACATAGGAAAGATTTTGAGTGGTATGGCAAATGGTTGGCTGGTAGTTAACATGGGGATAGTAAAGAAAGAAACTAGAAAGAATGTGAGGCCAAAGTGAAAAATTCATGTTTATCGTTTATTAAAATGAAGCCACTAAGGGCAATGAAGGAAGGTAGTGAACTGAAGAGGATTGTCTTAGAGAAGGTTTTCTCTGATTATAATCTAAACAAATAGTGTAAAGAGAAATTGGGAGGCGGGAGAGAGTTGAGGCAGACTAGCAGCTGCTATAGTCAATTCTAGAGATGAAAAGATGTGAAAAAAATTCCATCGCAGGCAGGAACATTGAACACTGACAAGAGACATTGAACTCTCAGCATTTTGTGTGTGTTATTTCATTTAATCCTTGCAACTTGTTAGTTACAACCGAAGAGGCTAAAGCTTAAGAACTTAGACAATTTGCATTTAGCTTTTGAGTCTCAAAGCTGGGATTTGAATACTTAAATCTCTTTTTCCCCAAAGCCTAGACTTTTAACTACAACAGGTATTAAGAAGCAGGGATGGAAGACAGTGGATAAAAAGGAAAACTCCTGCTTCATTGTAAAACCAAAAAATTCAAAAGGAAATAAAAGGCCATGCATTCAGATAGAAACTCTTGTTTGTGACACTGCAAAGATGCAAACTTTAAGAAAAAAAATCCATTCCCTTCATATTCATTATGATTTGTGGAGTTAAAATTTCGGTTACCGAAAGGTCTATGGCTGAATTTAAATCATGATGGTAAAATAAGTCATTGTCAGTTAAAGAAGTTTCCTGCCTCCTTTTAAAGGTACTTTAATTCTATTTTCTTTATAAACTTGCAGAAAGTTGGGATTTGTTACTTCCAGATAGAAAGAAGCCATGACCCTTTACAGAGAGCCTGACTTAAGCCAGATGTGGCAAACAAATGTGTCATTCATTCATGGGTCATCTCCCATGTGTACCACAACTGACCTGTAAATGGGTGAGTATTTATTGAGCCGCATTTATATTTTGCTACAGATTTTTTCATTCTCTCTAGCTCTGGATCTCAGCTGCTTCCCAATGGAAATCTCAAGATACAGCATTATTGATCATATTTCTGATAAGAACTGCCTAAGATATTTCAGCCCAGCAAGGACTGGATTATGGACTCAGTTTCCATTGGTTTCTACCATTATCCATTCCAACCCTACATACTTGAGACTCTATCTCCTCCCCTACATATTAATTCACATGAGACTTTTCTCTGCTTCCCATGGGCTCTAGCTTCTGCCTGCTACCTGCAAAGGACAGATGTATGAATAAATACACAACTCCCAATGCGTGTAGGCCTCATGCCCCATGATGTTGACCAGGTCAATGATAAAGCGGAGATAGGGAAAATCTGGCTGCCAAATGGTTCTTCTGTTCATCTCAGGATATCTGCTGAGGCAGGGTTCTTTCTCATACAGCTAGTCTGGAGGGAGTCCTACAGTGCTCAGCAAGAAACGTTGTCTTAGCCGGGAGCCCGTGACTCATGCCTGCAATCCTAGCTACTCAGGAGGCTGTGATCTGAGGATCACAGTTCAAGCCAGCCCTGACAGGAAAGGCTGTGAGTCTCTTTTTGCCAATAAACCACTCATAAGTGGTTCAAGTGCTTGCCTTGAGCTGAAGAGCGCAGGGACAGCACCCCAGCCCAGAGTTCAAGCCCCATGACTGACAAAAGAAAAAGAAAAAAGAGGGCTGGGAAGATGGCTCAGTGGTTGAGCGCTTGCCTTGCATGCCTGAGGCCCTGGGTTCAATTCCTCAGCACCACATAAGCAAAAAGAAAAAAGCTGGAAGTGGAGCTGTGGCTCAAGTGGTAGAGCGCTAGCCTTGAGCTGAAGAGCTGAGGGACAGCACCCAAGCCCAGAGTTCAGGGCCCACTACCGGACCCAAAAAAAAAAAAAAAAAGAAAAGAAAAAGAAAAAAGAAAAAAGAAGCATTGTCT